>NC_138544.1:19898201-21098201 GCF_964234715.1 Podarcis melisellensis
AGATCGTGATAGATAGAGGAAGAGGTGGAGCAGCAGCAGAGCTGAATGGGCCTGGGAAGTGAGAATGCTTCCTAAACAGTCATTAGCTAGGCTGTCTTAAACCGCATAATTTTTCTATGGAAATCATTGCAATAAATAGGTTGGCTGTAATCTCTGAGTCTGCAACAATGCATATGGAGATTGCAAACTTATCATATTCTTTGAGAATAGTTGCACTTTTAAAACCAATAGGTTGAAAAGTGAATATGCTCTGCTATTTTTCCTGCTTCAGATTTTTAGACCCTTCTGGTTTCAGGAGGACATTTTCTCCTTGCTATGTGCATCCATGCAAGGTCTCTCCTGAGCTTTTGCATGCAAAGGAAAATAAGATTTTTGTTCAGGCGATATGCACTGTGCAGTAGCAAGAAGCTTCCCATTTTTCCTCCTTGGCTTCCCCCCTCCATTTTTGCTTTATTTTGGCGTTCATGCTTACATGCACTTCTTGTTCCTCTTTTGGAAAACGAAAGAATCTGATATGCCATGGTAAAGAAAGTATTACAAATGAAAACAGTGTGGTATATTCTATTTTTAGTTTGCTCAGCACCTCTAATAATTTGATGCACAAAATATGTCATAGCAAGAATAAAAGCTTGAAAGAATACCAGTAAGATATTGGAATAGCAGGGGATGCCCATGATATGTTTTATCTTCCAAAGAGCAGAATATTGCGGTGAAAAATTAGCTATGTTGTGCTGAAGCATTATATTAGTAATAAGTTAAAATGAATATGTTGTTAGAATATTTGGCAGCAAACATGAATTTATACCTATACACTTTGCAGTGTGAGCCATGGCTAAATGTAGCTTTAGTTAGCTCCAGGATGCCACTGGAGTTGGCATCACCTACTTATTCAGGTATCAGTACAGATGTTAGGGATGCACTGAGCCTTGGGCTTGCTGATCGGAAGGTTGATGGTTCGAATCCCCGCGACGGGGTGTGCTCCCGTTGCTTGGTCCCTGCTCCTGCCAACCTAGCAGTTCGAAAGCACGTCAAAGTGCAAGTAGATAAATAGGTACCGCTCCGGCAGGAAGGTAAACAGCATTTCCGTGCGCTGCTCTGGTTTGTCAGAAGCGGCTTAGTCATGCTGGCCACATGACCCGGAAAAACTGTATGTGGACAAACACCGGCTCCCTCAACCAGTAAAGCGAGATGAGCGCCGCAACCCCAGAGTCATTCGCAACTGGACTTAACAGTCAGGGGTCCCTTTACCTTTACCTTACAGATATTACATTAACTCAAGTGATAATCTCATATGCCAAGCGAAACAAAATTAAAAAAATTCCTTCCAGTAGCACCTTAGAGACCAGCTAAGTTTGTTATTGGTATGAACTTTCGTGTGCATGCAAACTTAGTTGGTCTCTAAGGTGCTACTGGAAGGAATTTTTTTATTTTGTTTAGACTACAGCAGACCAACACGGCTACCTACCTGTAACTAGTCATATGCCAAGCAACAGCTGTATGCCAGCCAAGTTCTCAGGTAGGGCAGGAGGGTAAAGGAAGAGCAACAAGGTTTAACTATGGCCGCTTGTTCTGGGGGGTGGGGGTGGAATGTAGCACCTAAAACGAGTTGCAAAATCACTGTGTTTACACTTTCTTCAGCAAGTCAGGGGTTACAGTTATCAACATTTCAGCATGTGCTAAAGACGGAGGTGTTTGATGCTTAGTTATGCAGAACATGCATGCACAGAAACCAGAAATTAATTTGTAATAAATCCTGGTTTGAATTGCAAAAATTATTCAAGTTTGTTAGATAGAGAACTGGGCTACGTACCCATTCTGGCTTTAAGAACCAACTGATTTTGAGTTTCAGTTGTGCTAGCACTACTTTTCCAAAGAGACATGGGCTTTGATGCAAACACTGTATCTCAACACAGCATCCTTCTGTACTTCTGATTGGCGCTGGATTACCAAATAGCCACAGCAGGCACCAGCCTATGGTCCCCACGACAACAGATCAATATAATATTGATTTGATCTTGAAAGAAAATTACAACCAAGCTTTCTTAGTTCAATGTTATCCCAACTAGAGTGGTGGGCCCTTAGGAGCCTCCACAGGGTTTAATCCAGCACTGCTTCTGATATGGATTGTGGACCGATAGGATTTCCCTCTTGATCGGTAGGGAAATGTCAGATATCTTAATCCTGTGATGTGATACTGAAGCCAACAGGACATGCTTATCAGTGGGATTTTGAGGAATGAAACAGTGCTCCTCATGTGCACATGGTTTTCCCCAATACTCACCATGGAGCAGATGATTACTCAGGGGCTAATTGGCGCTGTGGGTTAAACCACAGAGCCTAGGGCTTGCTGATCAGAAGGTTGGCTGTTCGAATCCCCGCGACGGGGTGAGCTCCCGTTCCTCGGTCCCTGCTCCTGCCAACCTAGCAGTTCAAAAGCACGATAGTGCAAGTAGATAAATAGGCAGGACAGTAAACAGCCCCAAGTCTCTAGTTTCCATCATGGTGTCCCGTTGCACCAGAAGAGGTTTAGTCCTGCTGGCCACATGAGTGCAAGTAGATAAATAGGTACCGCTCCAGCGGGAAGGTAAACGGCGTTTCCATGCGCTGCCCTGGTTCACCAGAAGTGGCTTAGTCATGCTGGCCACATGACCCGGAAGCTGGACGCCGGCGCCCTCGGCCAATAAAGCGAGATGAGCGCCGCAACCCCAGAGTCGGTCACGACTGGACCTAATGGTCAGGAGTCCTAATTGGCCAGGCTGGGACTTTACCTAGAAACCTTTCCACTATCACCTGTGTGTGACCCAGCTGTACCGCCTCAAGCAAAGGCAGGGAAGAATGCAAAGGAGCTGGTGGAGATAATCTGGTAAAGTTGGTTTTGCTAATCTCGTGCTCGTTAGTTGTTGTTGGGAAAACAGGAGTCATGTGCCTTAAAGCTGTTGCAGGTTCCGAAAATGGGCAGTTGCTAATTTGTCTGCTTCTGAAACTGAAGGCTGTAATAGTTTGCTGCAGCTCTATAATGGCATTACTGTACCAGGGTAGAAGTAACTGACATCACTAGGGGTGAACCTTACTGGAGTGTTACTTAACACAATGAAAACAAGGCACCCGGGCATGATTTCTCTGTTCATGACACATCCCCACATGTCTGCTTTTTGATAATTTCAAAATAGTGTATATTTATCATGTCAGCGTGCTGTAGTCACTATTCAGCAACCCCGAAAATGACAGGGTTATTTAAGGACAATGGTAGCTGGTTGCCCTTAGCTAATCCTACGTGAAGGGATTAACTCACTATTGCCTTCCTTTTGTAACTGTGAGTCACTTAATGTTTGGGATTTTTTTCCCCCCTTCATTTTCTTTGATGTAGTCATATAGGAATAAAGGTGTTTAAAAAATTAATGTCAGCATTGATTTATAGGACTTGCTCTCCTGCTTATGGCGAAGGCACAAAAACAAATCATGCGGTTTGCTTCATATTGATCTTGCCAGCTAGTGTAGACATTTTAAAAAATATGTTCATTAGAAGTTTTTTGAAAAGCTCGCCCACATTCACATTGTAGGAGAGTTCTTTCCATTTCTGGTTTCATTATGTTTGTATGTGACTCATTCTTGGCAGAAGGAGAGAGAGAGAGAGAGACTCAATTTATATTTTAATTCAATCATCAACATTAAATGATATGAAATTGCAAGTGCCTCTTAATATTCCTGCAGTTTTTTTTTTTTAGATTAGTCATTGTTTTTATACCTAGCAGGTGTCCAAACCTCTTAGCTAATATTTCACCTTTATGAAGGCTATATTGTGCCATTTTTTATACTCCTCCAGCCTGTCTTGAATCAATGGGTTGGGTCCAGACATGCTGTTATGTGAATGTAAGGGCTCCTTCCATTCATGGAAGTGATGCAAATCGGGTATTCCTATGGGCTAGGAGGCAATTTTTGCCACTTCCCAATCCTGCCTGCAGATTCCAGCGGCGCTTCCCACGTTGTTCTGGAGGGTTCTCCAACCTTCCAGATCATATATTCAGGAACATATCAGATTGTAAAGATACAGTCGTACCTTGGTTCACGAATGCCTTGCGAACGCCGCAAACCTGAAAGTGAGTGTTCTGGTTTGCGAATGTTATTTGGAACCTGAATGGTGACACGCCTTCTGCGGCTTCCGGTTGGCTACAGGAGCTTCCTGCAGCCACTCGGAAACCACGCCTTGGTTTCCCAATGTTTTGGAAGTAGAACGGACTTCCGGAAAGGATTCCTTTCAACTTCCGAGATACCGCTGTAAAGGGGAATAAGCCAAAACCAACTTTTATGAAGTTCTGCCCTGCGTAACTTTGGACACTACCTACTACTTAATGAAAGTAGCTGCAGTCCCACAAATGCTTGGCTATGAGAAGGTCTCCCCATCTGTGAAATGGGAATAACAGAGACCTACTTTTCAAAGCTTATGTGAGAATGAATGGGATGGGATAGGATTTAAAAAGCATTTTGTATATATACTGTAATGTGATTTGCAAAATGAAATTATTATTTTTCATCGTATTTACCTTGAAAATGATAGTCCTGATAGACTGATAAAATTATCATTAAAGCAATTACAACTGCAAATATAAACATACAGGATAAAGCTGCAATAAAACAGACTACAAACTCCTACAAACTTTCTCCTACGACTAAACTTTCAGATCATCTGGATAGACTTGTCTAAATAAGAATGACTTCAGCAGGTGCCAAAAGGAATACAGTGAAGGCAAATGTATGAGATCAATTGGCAGGGAGTTCCAAAGTTTGGTGCTGCCACACTAAACGATGCTTTCAGATGCAGTGTGGGTAGTATAAGCAACATCTTGCAACGGAAAACTGTGACACTCATCTTCTGGGGCCATGTTCCTGTGTGTTTTGGGGTGCCATGCTCCCTTGTGTCAAATGAGAGCATGCCCCCCCAAAACGGGATGTTCTAATTTAATTGGCACAGTTGAGGGAAATTGTACGTGACACTTGTAAAAGTGCCAATTTTGCCGATTGAAGTGGTTGAGTGGACATATGCGTGGTAAGGTGATCTCGTAGGTAAACTGGTCCCAAGTTGTTAAGAGCTTTATATACTCATAGTAACATCCTGGTTGATCTGGTAGCAGATCGGCAACCAGCACAGACCACTGCACATGCTGTGGTCTAAACCACGGAGCCCCTTGGGCCTGCCTATCAGAAGGTCGGCGGTTCGAATCCCCGCAACGAAGTGAGCTCCTGTTGCTCCATCCCAGCTTCTGCCAACCTAGCAGTTTGAAAGCACGATAGTGCAAGTAGATAAATAGGCACCGCTGTGGCAGGAAAGTAAATAGCCCCTAGTCTCTGGTTTCCGTCACAGTGTCCCGTTGCACCAGAAGAGGTTTAGTCCTGCTGGCCACATGACCCGGAAAGCTGTCTGTGGACAAACGCTGGCTCTCTCAGCCTGAAAGCGAGATGAACGCCACACCCCATAGTCGCCTTTGATGGATGTAATGGATGTAACCATCCAGGAGTCCTTTACCTTTTACTTTTATATGCTGACAAGGCCTCATTCTGTCAGCAACCATGCTGCAGCAATATTGAGATGTGTACCTTGTATTTTAGGCAATTGTTGGATTAGTGAATAAGTGGCTTTATGAGATTACTAGTATTTTGACATTTCACAAGCTTTTAATTATTCTTTTGGATTCTGACCCAAGGGCACCTCCATATGACCTGTTTATGGAGCTTTCATCCTGATTTGTTTGCGCAAAGCTGATGTAGTAGCAGGATGATGCCCGTTCTTTATTGAGCATTTGTTCTCATCTGTTTGCAGGGCAGCTAGATGACAATGAGCATTCATCCTGATTTGCTTGCAGGGTGTTTACACATCTTCCCATTAATCCCTATTTTATCCCACACTTTTAAATGCTTTTCCCAAACTGCAAGATGTCTGGGTGGGTTTTTTTGTAAATTTTTTTAAAAAGTGGATTTCTTGTGCTTAGGGCGACAGAGCACTTTAATCCACTTCAGTTGCGCAAACCTGAAGTTCCCATATGTGCTTTAATCTAAGGTCACCGGTTTTTTTTTCAATGAATCCGGGGACACTAGAAATAAATAAATAAATACTACATGTTTGGGACGTTGATGCTGCAGCGATGGCAGGGCAGAGGGGCTGCCACCGCTGCAGCATCAACGTCCCAAACATGTAGTATTTATTTATTTATTTGTTTCCCCTTCCTCTGAGACTTCTATCTCCTTTCTCCATGAGCCTGGGCAGCCCCTGAGTTGTTGATTCTTTGGTGGTGGTGGTGGGGAAGTGGTGTGTGGTGGGTTAGGCATGGAAGGCGGAGAAGGAGGGCCAAGAGGCTTGGGCAGCGTGATGCCTCCCTTCCCATCGGAGCAGCCCCAATCCCATTCCTACTTGTGTGCAAGCAGGAGGGGGCAGGGATCTCTCAGCTGGGAAGGGAAGCTTCCCATTGCCTAACTGAGAGATCCCTGCCCCCTCCTGCTTGCATGCAAGCTCCGATAGGCAGCATGAAGCCTCCCTTCACAGCTTAGTTGCTGGGGTCAGGGAAGGTGGAGGCAGCCCGGAAGCTGCATCTTAGAGCCCCTGCACCACCATCATATGGGGACTTCCGAGCAGCTTCTGAAGCCAGCCAGAGCCAACTGCTCCAGGCTGCTGAGACTGCTGCTGCTTTTCCCGGGGACATTAGATGAAATCCGGGGACATTCCAGGGATGGAATTTGTCCGGGGACTTATTCGCAAATCCGGGGGCTGTCCTCGGGAAACAGGGGTGTCTGGTAGCCTTACTCCTGGAAAATAGTGAGAGGATGGAGGCACCTCAATTTAGCTGCCCTTGGTTCCAATTGAAATAAGGGGGACGAGTTGACTCATGACTAATTTGTCCCATTGAGGAGAAGAGCAGTTGTCTTGGTGTTAAATGGATCCAACACCATGTTGTGATAAATGGCGTAATGACGGGCAGGGTACAGTGGCACCTCAGGTTAAGTACTTAATTCATTCCGGAGGTCCGTACTTAACCTGAAACTGTTCTTAACCTGAAGCACCACTTTAGCTAATGGGGCCTCCCGCTGCTGTTCTCATTCTGAAGCAAAGTTCTTAACCTGAAGCACTATTTCTGGGTTAGCGGACTCTGTAACCTGAAGCGTATGTAACCTGAAGCGTATGTAACCTGAGGTACCACTGTATTTGGAAAATAACAACAACCATTCTTTCACAACTGTTGCGCTAATATTACGATCTCCTCCAAACTATTCATCCTTTACATATACTTAATCTTGTCTTGAGCCCGAAACATCCTACTTTGCTTCTTCACTGAGAAAACACATTAGCACCCATTATCTTCCTTCCAGGGGGAAAAGAATTTGGATGTAAATGACGTTTGAGTTAGAGATTATTTCCGACGGGTCGATAGGGAAGCAAAATGTCCTGTTGTATTTCACGTCTTGTTGAGAGTCCTTTAAATTCATTTGTGTTTAATGGGTTTAATGAAGGCTTGTGGATGCTCCACACATTTACGTTTCCCAGCATACATTATCATCTCCCCATTTGAAAAGTGTGTACTTCATAAGCATGGAAGTCTGGACAGGGTGTTTTTCTTCCTGGATACATGTCCCAGGAATTCACCACACATGCCCCTGGAGCAGTGATTTGGGTTTTGCAGAAAAAATTGAATTGGAAAAGCATTGGGGGGGGGGGGGAGATTCAGTTTGCACTGGAAAAACTCAGATGCCCTAGAGCAGCGGTTCTCAACCTGTGGGTCCCCATATGTTGTTGGACTACAACTCCCATTGTCCCTGAGCTCTGGCCTTGCTAGCAAGGGGTGATAGGAGTTGTAGTTCAACAACATCTGTGGACCCACAGGTTGAGAAAGGCTGCCCTAGAGAGTAGTATAATTTAGTTTGTTTCTTTTACTTGTACAAGGGCACAAAGCAAAGAACTTTGGGTGCCAAATTTTGGCCTGGCCCAGGGGACCACTGAAATTTTAAAGCCCCAAGTCTGCCATAGGCTACTGCATAGGCTCTGCGCACTGAATTCTCACCTGAACTATGCTCTGCACCATCCTACTTTTGTAATAGCATTTTAAGTTTGCCTGAGTATGTTATAGTCTTTATCCTCACGACAACCCTGTAAAGAAGACCATGGTGTAATGTTAGTGAAAACACTGCAGCACCTGATAGACAGACAGACAGACAGACAGACAGACAGACAGACAGACAGACACAGTGGTACCTCGGGTTAAGAACTTAATTCGTTCTGGAGGTCCGTTCTTAACCTGAAACTGTTCTTAACCTGAGGTACCACTTTAGGTAATGGAGCCTCCCGCTGCCGCCGCACTGCCAGAGCATGATTTCTGTTCTCATCCTGAGGTAAAGTTCTTAACCCGAGGTACTATTTCTGGGTTAGCTGAGTCTGTAACCTGAAGCGTCTGTAACCTGAGGTACCACTGTAGATAGATATGTTTGTTAGCCTTTTAAAGTGCTGCTTGCCTATTGTTTCTTTCTGCTTGTAAGTCAAGGCTAACTGGCTGCTCCTTTGGTTGAAAGTATACGAGTAATGCACAGCACCAGCGACACAGTGGAGGAATTTTAAATGAGGTCTCCAGATCCTCTGATGAGCTTTATTTTTAAAAAGTGTAAAGACAATTTGACTAACTGAGAAGGAAAATAATGCAGGAAATATTCTACCAGATCAAAGAGTAGACTATTAGTACAACGAACTCCTTCTTCCCAACCTCAGCACCCTCTGACTTGTGCAGGGGAGGCATGGTTAGGAACTAGGACCTCAGAAATCAGTGGCATGAGCATACACAGAGTGCTCCTGCCTCCCGAATGAGGAACCTCTGTTGATACTTAATAAGATGATTCCATAACAGGTATCCTTTGTGCAAACAGCAGATCTTACAGTCAGTATTGAGCTAACTGCAGCAACCGGTTGACAATCCAGTTCTGCAGTTGCGCCAAACGGTTTGCATAAGAACATAGGAGTCCCACTTTGATCAGGTCAAAGGTCCATCATTCCGTCCTCACAGTGGCCTGTCAAACACACATACAGAAACCATTTTTTTAACCTAAAGATAAACAGGAATAGCAAACCTCCACAATTCCCTCAAAGTGCTACGAGCTGTGTGGTGGTGTGGCCTTCAAGGAAACAGCTCTGAGCATGTCCAGAACAGATTACCAGGCTAATGGGTCTGCCATGGCAGAACATGGGCTTCATTTTAGAGGGGGGAGGCTTTATGTTAGTGGGGCAGAACTGAGTTATCTGTGACGCAATTGGTCAGTTAGTTAAGTATATTTACTTACTTACTTACTTAATGGGGGGGCAGTTGTCCCCCTGCACCCTCCAGCTATGCCCATGTAGCAGCAGCCCTACGAATGTTATATTCTGTGGCTGGATTGCCAGGAGGCTGGGGGAACCTGCAAAACTAGGGATAAGGAGCCTGCAGCTCTAGTTACATATACATTTATCGCATGTTTTTTTCTTCAGGGAAGCAGATGGGCAGGACCTCTTGGCTGTAGCAGTGCTTTTGGATTGGGAGTGGCTGAACTGGTGTAGAGAGCTTGAGTGGCCAGAGAATAAGAATAACAGCAAATCATAGAGTGGTAGTGTCGGAAGGGACAACAAGGGACACCAAGGCCAACCCCTTTTGCCCAACGTGAGACTTGAACCCACAACCCTGGGATTAAGAATCTCATGCTCTTCTGACTGTGATTGACTCTAAACTCAAAGGGAAAGAGATGAATGTCAACACGACAGGAACGAGTGTGGCTTTGAGATTTTGGGGGTTGTTGTTGTTGTTGTTATCAATGCTTGACATTTAATTTAGTAGGGCAATGTCCCAGTAGACCAGCCTCCCTTGGAAAACAAAAATGTAGAGATTGAGCCTTAAATGAAACAATCACTGCGTATGCTTTGGCCATCACTACATTATCAGCGGCATGCAAGTACGGTAATTCCTATGTCAGGAAGTATAATAGGGAAGACAAAATGTATGTTCTCAGCCAGAAAAGGACACTGGAGGGTTGCTGGCAGAATTTTGAATTCTTTTTTTTTTTAATAAATATTTTTTATTGGTTTTTACACATATTTTCCAGCATATCATCCTTTTAAATATCGTTTCAATGTCTTTGGCTATCGCAGCCTAATACTTCCTTCAACCTCAACTGATGGTTTTCTAAAATCCTTTCTAATTATGCTTTTTGTTACTACAGTTATTCCTATAATTTCAAATCTTCATACATATTCTTAATTATTTTCACAATAATTTATATATTACCCCTTCCAAAACTTCTTTTAATCCTACAAGTGATGTCATTTGGTTACAGTTGCTTTCCAAATACGTCGAAAGCTTCTTCCATTCCTTTAGGAAAGTCTGGTCCTGCTGGTTCCAAGTTTTCCCGGTTAATTTCGCCATCTCAGCATATTTCATCAATTTCTCTTGCCAGGAATTTTGCATTATCTGGTTCTTTCTTCCACAGAAATTTTGTCACCATTGGTCATTCATATGGTTGGCTTACTAACCCCCCTGTAACCATCAAGCTATCTGGAAAAGTAAAGGTGAAGGACCCCTGACAGTTAAGTCCAGTCGCAAACCACTCTGGGGTTGTGGCACTCATCTTGCTTTACTGGCCAAGGGAGCCCATGTTTGTCCGCAGACCGTTTTTCCGGGTCATGTGGCCAGCATGACTAAGCTGCTTCTGGTGAAACCAGAGCAGTGCACAGAAATGCCGTTTACCTTCCCGCCGGAGTGGTACCTATTTATCTACTTGCACTCTGACGTGCTTTCAAACTGCTAGATTGGCAGGAGCAGGGACCGAGCAACAGGAGCTCACCCCTTTGTGGGGATTCGAACCGCCAACCTTCCCATCAGCAAGCCCTAGGCTCAGTGGTTTAGACCACAGCGCCACCTGCATCCCAAATAGTAGCTTCCCCAAAAAAGTAGCCCCCAAATACAGTGGTACCTCAAGTTAAGTACTTAATTCATTCCGGAGGTCTGTTCTTAACCTGAAACTGTTCTTAACCTGAAGCACCACTTTAGCTAATGGGGCCTCCTGCTGCCACTGCTGCACGATTTCTGTTCTCATCCTGAAGCAAAGTTCTTAACTCGAGGTACTATTTCTGGGTTAGCGGAGTATGTAACCTGAAGCGTATGTAACCTGAAGCGTATGTAGCTCGAGGTACCACTGTATGGGATTGAGCTTTTTATGTGTATAGATCCCTGCTTCTGATAATCATCCTAACAGCTGCGCCATTTGCATGTATACTTGCCCTGTTTTGTTTTCTGACACGGCAGTGAATTACACCTGCCACTTATTTCCAGTTGGTTAATTCAGGGCATGAGAGGAAGTGCTTGTGACCTGGGCATGTAGCTTATACATGGGATACATGGAAATGTTGCACTCCAGCCAAAGAAGTTGTGGAAAAAAATTAACGTTATTAACTAACAACGAAGACAAAGTTTAAGGCAGACTGTAGGTTTGCAAAAGATAAAGGCAGGCTCAGATTACCTTCCACAGAGGCAGGCTTCAGACCTGTGCGCAGATTCCTGCCTTATAGCCCAGTCCTACACATGCTCAAAAGGGACATGGGTGGCGCTGTGGTCTAAACCACCAAGCCTCTTGGGCTTGCCGATCGGAAGGTCGGCGGTTTGAATCCCTGTGATGGGGTGAGCTCCTGTTACTTGGTCCCAGCTCCTGCCAACCTAGCAGTTCGAAAGCACGTCAAAGTGCAAGTAGATAAAGAGGTACCGCTCCAGTGGGAAGGTAAACGGCATTTCTGTGAGCTGCTCTGGTTCGCCAGAAGTGGCTTAGTCATGCTGGCCACATGGAAGCTGTATGCTGGCTCCCTCGGCCAATAAAGTGATATGAGCGCCGCAACCCGAGTCGGTCACGACTGGACCTAAGGATCAGGTGTCCCTTTACCTTTACTTACGCATGGTTTGCGACTGGACTTAACTGTCAGGTGTCAGGCTTTACCTTTACTTACACATGCTTATCATAGCTGTCAACTTTTCCCCTTTATAAGGGAAATTCCCTTATTCTGAATAGGATTCCTCGCAAGAAAAGGGAAAAGTTGACAGCTATGATGCTTATGTGCAAGATAGTCCATCCGGGTTATTCCAAAATATGGAGGCATGTACACTGCTGCCTTAATGTAAAGCGGACCTCAGTTGTGTTGGCGTTTGGAGGTCTAGGTCATATTAAATATTATGTAGATCTATAATGGGGGAGAATGCACAAGTTCGCTGACACTTTTATAACAGACATTTCAGGCCGTATATGAGTCATCTCTTAGGTACTGAAGTCCTCAACACAGAGAGAGGTAAAGTAAACTCGCTTAACTCTTAAAAATACAAAAAGAAGAAGAGAAAGTAAATCAGTTGCAAGTCTAAGGCCCTGTGCTTTGTGACATCCTGGACACAGCTGGGAATGTTACCTTGCGGGCATCTTTTAATTAGCAACATAATTATTTTCATTAAAGCAAAAACTGGAGAGGTAGCCTGTCATTTGTATTTGGCATTGCTACCTGTTTCAAATAAGAAAGGCAGTAACGCCAACTTATAAAGCTACCTGTAAGCTGGGCTTGGCACACCTGGTGCTCTTCAGATGTTGCTGGAATACAACTCCCATCAGCTGTGCTTGATAGGGACTGATGGGAGTTGGAGCAGCTGGAGGGCACCAGAATGGTGAAGGGTGTTGTCAACTATCACAGAATATTTAGGAAATCAGGACCAGAGCAATTTAGCTGTGATTTCAGCTGGTAGTTTGTTTGTTTGTTTATTTAAAAATCTGCAACACCAAGGAAAAGCTCAGAATCACTTTTAAACTGGAAAGTATTTTTAAAACTCAGTTCTAAACCTGAACTGCTTTTTAACCATTGAAAGAAATAATTGCTAAATTACTGCAGTTTTCCAGTGCGTTTAAAATGTTCCTTGATTTATAAAATCAGTTAAAAATAAAAAATCTCTCTGACAAAGCCGAAGAACGTAAAATTAGCATATATGGGTGTCTGTGCAGATTGTGCTCCCTTCATCTTTATAAAAACTGGTTTCCTGCGAAATTTCTGGGAGCCGCTTATGTCATAGGTGCGATCTACTTTGCCGGCAGATTATTTTTTGTCGTTTGCTAAAAATCCCATAATAAGAAATAGATAAGGACCTGCATCTAAGCTCTTGCCCCACCCTGCCCCACCCTTCCCAAATTTCCCGGGGCGTGCGTGGGAGATTCGTCTTATTGCATTCAATAATTTTTTTTAAAGCGCAATACAGTATAAACCTTCCCTCTGGAGAGCGGCCCAGGTTCCCTTGGGAGAGTTGCGGAAGTGCTGCGCCAGCAGCGCCACATGGGAAGCCTCGCCTTGGTCCAGTCTGGCACTGGGTGGTGGTGGTGGGGAGATCTCAAGCCCAGGATCCCTCCAGGATTCCTGGGCCGGCTTCCTTCCTTGGGAAAGCCATCTCCCCCCGCCTTCCTTTGCCAGCCAGGGGGGCAGATACGAAGCACACAGCCCCAGAGGAGTGAGGGCAGCCGGACCCTCGCCGGTGCTCCGGGCGCAGCAATTAAAGCCGCCCGTTTCCTATTGGATAAGCCACCGGGGGTAGGTCTAGATGACCCCCGGGGGTGCCGATTCTCCCCGCTCCTAAAGGTGGGCAGCTCTGGCTTAGCCCAAGAGGCCGGTTTCCCCGCGGGCTGGCCTGCTGCGCGTCCCCAGGGGCAGATCCACGCGTGACGCGCGCTTGGCTGGCTGCGCCCTGCGCGCCTGGCTGGCTGCGCCCGTTTCCCCCCGTTGCGCGCGGGCGTCGCCTGCCTCCCCACCCCCGGCGAGGCGATCGCGGGGCGGGCGGACGGGAGCTGAGTCCTCCTCCTCCTCGCCGCCGCCGCCGCCGCGCCTCCGGCTCCCGGTGGGGCGCGTGGAGAGAGGGGGAAACCAGGTCACCAGCGCCGAGACAGACAAACCGGCTGGGGAAGGCAGTGGGGCTGGGGCGGACTCAGGTGGGGAGAAGAAGAAGGCGAAGGAGAAGGAGAAGGAGCCCAGGGCCGAGGAGGCGGCAGGACTTCCCCCATCGGCGGCGTCAGCAGCAGCGCGCCCTGGACGGGCAGGAGCCCCAGCCGGGGCAGGACGCGCAGGCGAGAGGAGACCCGCGGCGGATTTGCTCGCGGTGAGTGAGTGCCGGGGCTTCCCCCCCTTTTTCTTTTAGCAAGGCAATCCGGAGTTGTTGTTTGAGGAGGAGTGGGGGGGGGGATCCACGCGACGGATCCCCTCCTGACCCGGACTTCTGGGGCAGGAGTTCACAGCTGGACTTGGCCGCGCTGCCAGATGTTGGGTATTTTTAGCACCCGCTTGGCTTCGATCGTCTGAAGCGCATCGCTCTCTCCCGGGTGGGTTGTGCTGTTGTCTTTTTTCCCCCCTTTCCCCGAAGGTTTTCCGCGGTCGCGCTTCCCACGCAACGCCTTGCGATTGTTTACCGAGGAAGGGGAGCCTCGATCTCTCTGCATTTTAGTTTTTATCATTGGAAAGATTGGGGGGGGGGCTAGCTGCAGAATGTGTGTGTACACACATATATATATATATATATGTATATGTGTCTGCGTTTAAATCCGACCTCCCCCCCCCCCCCGTTCAAGCAGCCGAACGGGGTTTTCCAGACTGGCGTTCGTTGGATGGAGCAGAATATTTCATCACAGGGCTTTTGGATTATTTATTTTTTGCAATTAAAAATACATTTCCCTCCCTCCTCCTCGTTTTATTATTATTATTAAGGGCTTGATGGCTCCGCGCGGCGTATGCTCAGTTGTTGACAAAAATCTGTGTTTTTTAAAAGAAAGGTCTCTGGCATAGTTGGTGCGGGCGCGATGCACGGAGCGGGTGGAAGTTTCCATGATGAGTAAGTTGTGTGAGCGCGGATCCTGGCGGGAGAGGCGCGCGGAGACGCGGGCTGGAGTGCGGGGACCCCGGCTGCGCTGCCGCCTGCCTGCCTGCCTGCCTGCCGGGCGGCTTCGGGGTGGTGGGTGCGGGAGAGACGCCTCCCTGCGGAAGGTGGGTGGCTCCCTTTCCCCTTTTGCGTGCTTGTCAGTTGCAGCGCTTCAGAATTGCCTCCTTTGGAAAAGGCATCCCTTTGCAAGATTTATTTCTGCAGCAGTGCCAAATAAACAAGGAGAAACGCTGTACTTTAAAAAAAAAAAGTTTGCGCTAATTAAAGTTTTAAAAAAAGAGTAGGGGGAAACCCAAATCTATTATTAGTAATATTTATTTATTTTTATTTATTATATTTCTTTAGCACCCTTCATCCATAGATCTGATAGCAGTTCGCAGCATAAAAATACAAGACAAAAACAGAAAAAACCCTTCAGTTTAAAAAGTGCGTCTTAGGGAAAAGCAGACTCAGAAATGTTCACAGTTTATTTATTATTAGTTATGAATGTTTATATCTCACTTTTCGACAAGGAACCCCCCCCGGGGGGGGGCAGCTTATGAATATCAATAAAATAATCCGTTACATTTATTCCCCCCCACTTCCTTCAACCCAGGATAGCCAACATAGTAATAAAGAACCAGTATGGCACTGTAGTTTGAAGACCTGGGGTGGGAGGTAGGCAACTGCTTCAGTCATGAAGCTCATTGGGTGAGGTTGGCGCCGCCATTTTCTCTCAGTCTAAACTACCTCGGAGGGTTGTTGTTAGGACATAAGAGGGGAGGGGGAACACTGCACATTGCCTTGTGCTCTTATGAGGAAAGATGGGATATAAACGGAAGAAATAAATATTCCAGTCTCAAGAGAAAACATTAAAAAGAGGATTCTTTTGAACCTTGAGATCTCCTTCCTTCCCTCTGTGGGTTCAAATTCTAAGTTTTATTCCTGCATCTTTTACTGTAATCTATCTATTATATAATCATAGTATCCAAAATCCATGTTACTTTACAAGTGTCGTATTCCTGCCAATGATTTCAGCTGTTTACAGTGGTCTCTCAAATATGTTAGAAAGTTGTTCCAGTCCTTTAAGAATACTTGGTCTTCCTGATTTCTGATCTTTCCCGTCAGTCTTGCCATTTCTGCATATTCCATCACCTTGTTCTGCCACTCTTCTCCGGTCTGTACTTTTTCTTCTTTCCACCTCTGGGCAAGAAGCATCCTTGCTGCTGTCGTTGCCTACATAAACAGTTGTTTATTTTCTTCTGGTAGTTCCACACCTATAATGCCTAACCGAAAAGCCTCTGGTTTTTTAACAAAAGCTATCTTAAACATTTTTTCCAGCTCATTATATATCATTTCCCAGAAAGCTTTTACACATGAACACCACAGAGCCTCGCACATCCTTAGCTCCTTGGCAGGTCAGCGAGGGCTGGCAGTGTGTGTTAAATTTGGGCCTCACAACCTCACGCCATGCAACAAGGCAGTGGGCTGGCCACAGGTTCTGTGTCGAAGTACTATTGCGGCTTGCTTGGTATGGAAGGTTGGACCACCCTGGGTTAGATGGAGAGATAGCTGCTGGCCAAAATTAATTCAGTTTGGGAGTAGCCTGCCCAAGGATGGGTAACCTATGGTCCCACCAGAGACTGAGGAACCTCAACTTCCATCAGCCCCAACAGAATGCTCAGGGAAGATGGGACCTGTAGTGTGGCAGTGTTTGGAGGGCCACAGTTTCCCCATACTTGTTCTGACTCTTGATTACAAATAGCACAGAAGCTGTAGCAATACCAAGTTCATGACAGTCGCCATCCGATGCTTTTCTTGTTGGTGGCTGCAGAAGTTGGGCCATCTGCGATGAATCATTCTCCTGATAAGATCTGTCTAGCTGCTGCTTGCTTTCTAAGAAGCAAGGGCCTCTTCTCAAAAGGCACTCCTTCTCAGATACTTTGAGTCCCACCTTTCTCAGATATGCTGTGCAGCCGGTGAGTAATTCAGGGGTGAGGGAAAGGACTTGAGACAGGCTCAAGGACACTTTCTTCCCTGGCCAGTACGTCACTGGTTACTTAAGGCCTGAACCAGCTTGGACCAGGTGTCCTGAAGGGCTTCCTGTTTCTCCTGTGTGGATCCACCTGGCCTTTAAAATTTGCTGCTTCATCCTTCCTGAACATGCCACTGCCTTTGGAGGCATCGTTGGTGGCGGTGTACGAAAATCCTCCCCCCCGCCCCCCATGGCAGTGTTCCAAAAGCATAGAGTAAATTCTTAAGTGGGGCTGATTGGTGCAAGTCGGTGGGTCTTCCTCCACTTTGAACATCCTGGTTGCAGAAGAACATAAGATGAGCCCAGTATTTGTGCTAGCTAGGGCAGAAGGTGGAGAGACACATTGCTTCACTCCTGAACCTTACCTTCCTCCAGGTTTTCACCATTGGTTTCAGTGGGGGGCGGGATTATGCTAGCTCTGATCAGGGAGAATGATGAAACCACGGAACCAGCAGATTGAAGGCTACATCGGTCCCACCTCCAGCAATGGAACACCACGTTCCTGGGTCTGACACCAGCTCTGGTCAACAGGAAGCACAGGTAGCTCTTGAGCTAAGCCTACATAACTTTTTTGTGGAGGTGTTCACTCTGCCGGTGGAACTCTTCTCCACTGGTGAGCAGGCACCTCAGCACAGTCTCCGGTCCCTCTAGCCAGCCAGTCTAGTGGTTAGGAATCTTCTGCCCAATTATCTTCCCCTCTAGTTGTATTCAGCTGGTGTTTGAAGACATTACCCTTTAAGCAAACCTTTGATTCTATCTGTTGTTGCTAAGTTTAATCTAATTTATCTAGTCCTAACTTTGGCTCTCTGCACCATTTTTGATGCTGCTTTTGTTTTCAGTTGTTTTTGCTAATCGTTTTAATGGCAGCTTATTTTTCTGTTTGTTTTTCCCATGTTAACCGCTTTGAACAATTCCTTTCGGAAGGGAAAGGTGGGGTGTAATTTCCACCCCTTTAATGTATAAATGTCATTGGCTTTAGCAGCAAACATTTCCTTCATCTGAATACCTACACTGCAAACTTAGAACGGCTAGGAATTTTGAGAAGAATCTTAGCATGCTCACCAAACCACCATTTTCAGGGTTCCTTGGGGTTAAAGTGGTATAAAACTGATACCTTATTGACTTGAGTCTAATGTGGCATCGAATCTAATGCGCACCTAAGTTTTCAGAACCTTGAAACCAAAAAAAGTACAGTATTTGCTGGTGAATGTAAATGTGCCATTGAATCTAATGCGTGCCTTAATTTTTGCAACTTAATTTGTCCCAAAATGGTGAGCATTAGATTCAAGTAAATACGGTATAATGCTTGCAATGTTGATAAGGCCTATCATTTTGAGCTCGCAATAAGCCCCACTGGTATATCTTTGGATATATTGATGTTACTATACTTATATCAGCTTTATACCACTTTAATTGTTATGATTTTCCCCAGAGTAATGTCACTTGCGGTGGGTGCTGTCAATACTATGCTAAGAAATCTCTAACTCAAAAAACTATAGTTTCTTGCGATGAAACAATGACTTAAATGAGGTGGAGTCCGAAGGGGAGATGTGCCTTTCTGAGTATCTTGCAGTGAAACCGTTGCCCTGCATCTAGTTAATAGAATGTTGGAATCAAAGGGGCATAAGTTTGATTTGTAGACTGAAATCCACATAACAAAAACTACCATAGAGATATCAAAATTTTATAAAGTAGGCGGTCCACGGCTTCGCTTTTGTAAAAACAGGAGGCCCACATACTTACCTAATTGGGAACCAATGATTTAGATGATCAGATCATGATGAGTTAAGCAAATATATGCCAAGATATGTTGGTGGGGCAGCTTTGTTTATCGTTTTAACTGGATATATTTATGCTCAAATTCCAGTGTGGGTTTCCCAATAGCCCACAAAGATAACATTCAACGTTCTCCATCTTTCCTTAGGGATGTGTATGTGGGTGTGTATTAAAATCAAAGATACTGCTAACAGTTCTTTTGGTGGTATATAAATTCTATGGAGGGAAATGTTGTAATTTCATCCGTAGTCATTGGGATGGTTTCACTGATCAAGGCATGGTCTTAAAGTCAGACATGTTGGGTTCAGAACCGATACCAGGAAGAGGAAATGACTGTGATAATATACGGTGTGTTAAACACACTTTTTAAACCGTTTACTTGGACTTAAAGGTGTCTGACTGGCAACATCAGACACTGTGTCTTTTATTTAGCCACAAAGCAAGTATTTAATGGACCACAGCAAAACAAGATTCCTCAGGGTAGGTCTGATCCTGTGGTTAGAAGATTTTGGAGATCAGGCCGTCAACTTCCTGGCAAGAAGCCTCCTCAAATACAGTCTGGGAAAGATGTTGGGAAAAATATAGTTGAGTCTCCATAGTTTGTGCAGCATTTGGAGTCTACTTGGTCAGAGTTACTGAGAGCCAGTTTCAGTCATGGTTTTTGTGGTATGATGGCCTTTCCACTAGTATCTGGCCGGAGATCATCATCTCCAACTTTGTTTTGTCCTTTTAGGCTGCAGTCTATTTATTCCTTAACTGCTCCATTGATTCTTATGGGCATATTCCGGAGTAGCTTGTATTTAGCAGCTGTCATTTGATGTGTATTGATGTGAACTTCATGCATCATGGTTGACATCAAATATTTCTTGCTAGCTCCCCTCCCCATGTGGACATCCTCACCACTTTGCATTCTTCACTGGCTGAATCAAAGGATACTGATGTTGTACTATGTTGATTCCATTGGGGGAAGGAGATGGGATTGCAAACTCTGAACATTTCAGTGGCTTACAGAGAAAAGGAATGAACACACAAGACATTGGCCTCAGCGAGTGGAGATGTAGTAGAGGTAGAAACGATGGCAAAGGACAAGGAACTTTGTGGGTTGCAGATATTTCTTAACACTGGAAGCCCCAGCTTCTTGTTTCTGATATTTTGTAGAGGTGTGATGCAAATGAGCATTTTATCTGAGTTGCACGTACTGGAAGTTTTCTTCATGATTTGTAACGGGATGGCAATAATAGGATGTATAGTGTTTTTATTGACTGAATGGGGAATTGATCCCTGGTCTAAGCAGGCAAAGTTCCTCAGTTTGTAAATGCTACCACACCAGCTCTTACATGATCTTACACAAATAACAATAATATTACTTAGCTGTGTTGCTGCATGGGAAAATCAGGATAAGAGTTGTTTACTGAAAAGTGCCTAATTCTGCCCAGATTGCTGTGTTTTGCATTGTTTAGTTAGTATAACTCCAGGCACACCATCTCAAGGTCTCCTGATCACAGTGACAAATGCTAATCTTTATATATTGAGTTATTTACATATTGGTTTGATTTTATTAATTTTCACAGGTACCCACCCTCCTCAGTGGTGGTTCCATGTTGTTTTCAAATACGTGAGGTAGAAAATTGAGGCAGAGAGACTGTACCTTGGCCAAGGCCACTCATTCAGCCCATCAGGGACAAAGTTGTGCTCATCTGCTCCTATGCTGTGGCCACTGGATTTCACTACCCATTATTTGACCTCGCCAAACAGCTTTAGGCAAGATTCTCTCTTCCCCCACTCTTATTGGTACTGGCAATTTATTTTTAAAGGCCCATCTAACAACATTTGAGATACCAAGCTTAATTTTCTTCTACTCTGTTTTGGGTGACAGAGGCCTTATTTGAAAACAAAATTAGGTAGGCCAACGTTTTTCAGCCTCTGGTTTCACACCATGAAAAAACTAGTGTATGATAGGGTGATGAGGGACCGCTCTTCAGCCTGAGGGCTGCATTCCATCATGGCCCACCTTTTGGGGGGACTTCATGCCCATGGAAGGAGTGGTCTGAGGCAAAAGTGGGCAGAGGAAATTTTCAGCCACGCAAAAGTCGAGAGGTTTCTACACCTGTCTCCATTGAGACAAGCAATAGGCGTTGTCCCAGTTCCAGTAAGGGAAAAATACCCAAGGAGGGTGTTGAAGTAGAGCCTGGGGAGAGGGGCGTAGTTAGATGACAATATAGCAAGGTCTTGAGGGTTGCACTAGGGCAGGCATAGGCAAACTCGGCCCTTCAGTTGTTTTGGGACTATAACTCCCATCATCCCTGACCATTGGTCCTGTTAGCTAGGGATGATGAGAGTCCCAAAACATCTGGAGTGCTGAATTTCTTTATGCCTGCATTTGTGCCTCCCAAGGTTTGAGAGTCCTCACTCTTACTCTAGACTTACTAGGGTGGATTTGACTTAAATCAAATCGATTTCAATCACAATTTCAGTCACTAGTCAGTAAGACTTGATTTAAAACATTTTGTTTTTTTACAGAAAGACTCGTTCTTGCTGGTATCATCTTAATATTTACAACCAGAGGAAGGTTTCATTTTTGGAATAATGAATTTCCAGAGTAGTTTTTACAGTTATAGCAGAAATTACTGATTTGGTTATACTATCAGAAATACATAGACAGATAATTATGAAATTATTGTGAAGTTTAATAAGTTAACTGTTTCTATTTGGACTTTTCTGCTGTACTTTATTGGAAGGAGAAAAACAATCATTTCCTTAGTAACAATTTAAACAATTTATTTAACTAAAACAAAAACATTATAGCATATGCATGTGGTTAAACAATTTTTTAAAACAAATCTTAGACTGAGTTTCAGCACACATTGAAAACTTAAAACAAATCCTTATTTCCTGATGAATAGCCTTTGGACAAAATGTAACTTAAATAGAAAACTATCTTGAGAATGATTTTTTTCCTCCAAAAGCATTTTATTTTAAAAATCCAATTAAAATAAAAAAATCCAATTAAAATAAAAAACCCGGTTTTTTATTTTTTTAAAAAAATCATTGATTTTTATCCATCCTGAGACTTACGCAGTTGTCCCCTGAAGCTGTATATTACAAGGAACTATAGGTAGCTGTATTTTAGGTAAGCTTGTCCAAAATTGCACATCTTCATATTGACAAACCCCTGGTCATTTTTAAAGCGATGGCAGAGTCTCCTAGTACGCAATCTGAAATAGACTGAAGAAGACTGTATGCTCCTGTGAAAAGCAGACAGAGATTTGCTTTCTTAAAATTAGTACTTGGAACACTCTTTTGCAGAGCTTTCCTATTTGGTCTTCCCCAGAGAGCCCTCCTTAAAAGCCAATGTACATGTTCCATTTTCCACTTCTCTTGTGTAGACATTGAAATAAACACCACTGCAGTGCATTCAGGCTCCAGGCCACATAGTAAATCTTGCAGGCTACCATATTTGCCAGTGATGCAAGCTAAAAATAAAAATAAATGTGTTTATTATAAAAAGTCTTGGGTAATCAAACATGTAACAAACTGTATCTCATAACTTTACATAATGAGTTATGCTTCGTGCTGCTCCAAATTTTGTTTTCCGTTTGTCTGCACGTAACCCTTGAGAGAATGTTTAAGTATGCGCACTTAGGCTTGTATAAACTGTTTCCTTCAGACATTGAAAACATATGAAGGTGATTGCCTCTGAAGTCCACTATGATTACTTTTTAAATGCTTATTGCTGAAGGGGGTAAATGTAGATTTCCAAGAACAGATGCACAAAAATTCGCAGATGTATTTTATTTATTTGTTTGTTTATTTGTAACAATTACAGTGTTCATTACCAATTCCCCCTCCCCCTCTCTCATGCATACAGGCACACAAATAAATTCTTACCACGTTCTTACTATTCCCACATTTAGCTCACATGCATACACTAACACCAACATAGTATTCCTATACTATAGGGATGCGGGTGGCGCTGTGGTCTAAACCATCAGACAGGCATCAAGCACATCTGTCTAATAATAATAATAATAATAATAATAATAATAATAATAATAATAATAATAATATATTATTTATACCCCGCCCATCTGGCTGAGTTTCCCCACATAACACATTATTAGTTTCCCAAATAACACATCCTGGGTTATTTGCCTTCTTGCCACCCTCAGTTTCAAGACCAGCGCTCCTTTATTCTGACAGGCTTCGGCCTTACTGGGTGGTTCATGTTTTCTCTGTTGATTCTTATTTTTGTCTGCCGAGCCTGTCTCCATTTTTATCTTATACTGCTTGCTTTGTATTTTATTTTATTATGAACTTGTGGTTTTAATTATTCCAAGCTGCTCTTGGGGAATGTAACTGATAATTAGAGTAATTAAGGCAATACAGTGGTACCTAAGTTTATGAACTTAATCCGTTCCGGAAGTCTGTTCTTAAACCAAAACCATTCTTAAACCGAGGCACGCTTTCCCTAATGAGGCCTCCCGCCACCGGTGCCCTTCCACCGTTCAGATTCCGTTCTTAAACCGAGGTAAAGTTCTCAAACTGGGACACTATTTCTGGTTTTGTGGAGTTAGTAAACTGTTCTTAAACCGGACTGTTCTTAAACCAAGTTACCACTGTAGAGTCAAACCTTGGTTGTCAAACGTAATTGGTTCCGGAAGCATGTTCGGCTTCCAAAATGTTTGACAACTGAGGCGCAGCTTCTGATTGGCTGGAAGAGCTTCCTGCACTCAAGTGGACGCTGCGTCGGGTGTTTGGCTTCCGAAAAGCGTTTGGAAACTGAAACACTTACTTCCAGGTTTTCAGCATTCGGGAGCCGAAATGTTCCAAAACAGAGGCGTTTGGCAACCGAGGTTTGACTGTATGTGAATTCATCTGGAAAAAGATAAAATGCCAAGTACACAGAAGGACTGCAGTGGAACAAGTGAAACTTTACATCACATCAGCAACACCAACAATTATATCCACCCCTCTTCCTGAATAAACCAAGAAACCCCTGGGAGCAAATCGAAGTTACAACCAGGAATGTACCTAAGGGTTGCTTAGGTTGGCCCTTGATATAAATTTGATATTAATGATCTGGGTTGCCGTATTTCAGAAAGTGAAAATCCTGGCTTTTGTGTGGGAAATTCTGGACGCATTAATGACATCATATGTGTTTCTGACATCTTGCTTGAATTTCCAAACCCCTGCTCTTTCGAGAACTTGATAGGTAGAATTTTAAATATTAAATTCCCACCAGGACGATTTTTAACGACGTTAAAAATACCCTCCAGCTTGATACGTGTGATGAGTTTTCCTCCACACCTAGATCAACAGAGCAAGCGTCACTGCTTAATTTGATCGCAGGACAGGCAGATATCGAGCACCAGAAGTTAATTTTCAGAAATTAGTGCTGGTTCAGAGTTCACAGGCATGTGACCTGTGGCAGTAGTTGGTGGCTGGTGCTGAGCTGGAAAAAAATGAGCTTCCTTTTGACTCCCTCAGAAGGAAGAGGGAGTTCATTACCCTTCAGCTGCTGCTGAGAGGCAGGGACCGAATACAGCTGCAGTCCCCACATGTTGCAGGCTGCATCATCAACTTTACAGGGAAGACCAGCCTTCCGCTTACCAGTATCCAGCTGTGCTGACTCATTTTTTCACTCCGACTGATAGAGGTAATGAAAGGTGTGAAAACAAGCTGAGAGAGCGGAGAATATTGTGTGGCTTTGAAACGATTTTTACTGTTGCTGATGCAGTTATATTATTAGACCTCTGCTTTAGAAAGGAGTATCGGCGAAAACGTTTCTCTTCAACCAGGCCTTGGGCTGATTGATGTGCCCTTTTTCGAGTGGGTTGTGGGAGAAGGAATTATAGGTATACGTTTTTGTTCGCATTTTTAATAAATATTTTGTGTTTTTTATAATGTCATTCTGTGTTGTGAACCGCCCTGAGATACACGGATGAATTGAGGTATACAAATTCTAACAACAACAACAACAACAACAACATAAATTTATTATATATCTGGCTAGGTTTCCCCAGCCACTCTGGGCGGCTTCCAACAAAATATTAAAAATACAATACAGTGGTACCTCGGGTTACATATGCTTTAGGTTACATACACTTCAGGTTACAGACTCCGCTAACCCAGAAATATTACCTCAGGTTAAGAACTTTGCTTCAGGATGAGAACAGAAATAGTGCTCTGGCGGCACGGCAGCAGCGGGAGGCCCCATTAGCTAAAGTGGTGCTTCAGGTTAAGAACAGTTTCAGGTTAAGAACGGACCTCCGGAACGAATTAAGTACTTAACCCGAGGTACCACTGTACAACATCAAACATTAAAAACTTCCCTAAACAGGGCTACCTTCAGATATCTTCTAAAAGTCAGATAGTTTATTTCCTTGACATCTGATGGAAGGGCATTCCACAGGGCGGGTGCCACTACCGAGAAGGCCCTCTGTCTGGTTCCCTGTAATGCAAGAACTGATTTAACAACTGATTTAAAAAAACCAAAACATTTTGAATTTATTTTAAAATATTGGTAAGACTGGTTACCTGCTGCAGTAAACATTGTGAGCCTGCATTTTCTTTTTAATGCTCGCACACAGCATTAGAAAGGTTGTTTGAAGTTCTAAATGGGTTATGCTATGGACTTGTGATACCATGTGCTGTGTGGATTGGTGTGGCTTACTAAGAACAGAATATACCATATGAGTGGATAGCACCACTTTACAGTGACTGGAAATATTCAAACTGCTTGTTTGAACACAGTTGAAATAGAGAGAGAGAGAGAGAGAGAGAGAGAGAGAGAGAGAGAGAGAGAGGGTTGTGACTGCAGCCATTAGTCACAATCTAGCAAGGGACTCCCACAAGTGCAGACAGATTTTTCCATGTTATATTTGCGAAATGACTATTTAGGTCATGGGGTCTGGATGTGTGTGTGGTTTGCTGGATTGCAGCCTAGTGTTTCAGACTATATAATTTTCCCCCCTTCTTCCCTGTGGTGGAGAGAGTAACCCCAGAAACTCATGGTGCTGCCTCCTCCATTGAAGTGAATGGGGATTTTCCTCTGTGCCCAGAGCATGCAGGAGGCTCTGGATCTGCTGGTTTTAAAAATGTGGATCTGGAAATTGTCCAGTAGCTTAACTTAATCTTTTAATTTTGGCGAACATTAAGATTCACCTCAATGTTATTACTAGCAACAGTAAGACAAAATTAATAATATTCTTCATTGTGGACAGTAGCAGGAAGTTCTTCCTCTTTCCAGTGTTTCGAATCCGTCTTCTTTCAGATTCCCCTAGGCCGTGTTGAAGAACTAAATGTGAAAGTACTTATGAAAGCACAATAGAAACCAGTGTTAATTACTTCTCTTGCCTGAGCCAAACTTAGTTTAAGTAGAACACTATTATTTCATGTTTAAGAGCTCATTCATTTCTGATAATGTTTTTTTAAAAAATGAGTACTAGAACTGAGGCCCCATTAGCTAAAGTGGTGCATCAGGTTAAGAACAGTTTCAGGTTAAGTACGGACCTCCGGAACGAATTAAGTACTTAACCCGAGGTACCACTGTATATGACTAAGCTCATACCCACCCAACATTTCTCTGATGAAAACAGGGACGTCCTCTTCAATATTATTATTATTATTACCCAGCCCATCTGACTGGGATGCAAAATCTATACTGTGTGACATAGTCGTACCTTGGAATTCAAATGGAATCTGTTCCAGAGGTCTGTTTGACTTCCAAAATGTTCAAAAACCAAAATGTGGCTCCTGATTGGCTGCACGAAGCTCCTGCAGCCAATCGGAAGCCGTGGAAGCTGTGTCGGTCGTTCGGTTTCCATAAATAGTTTGCAAACCGGAACACTCATTTTCGGGTTTGCGATGTTCGGGAGCCAAAACGTTTGGGAACTAAGCTGTTTGACTTCCAAGCTACGACTGTATTTACAATGCAATTAATTTAAACATACAATTTTTAAAATGTAGATAAAGCACAGGTTGTTTTTCAAACAGTTTGTAAATATAGCATCTACTGATCATGCCTTTTGGTGTTTGTAGAACAATCACTAGGCTTTATTTAGGTCTCTTGGTGATAAAAGTCTGCAAGGAGTGAATAATAACAATTACTTAATAGTTGTGCTGATCCGCTTGCATAGTTCTGCTAAGTTTGAGTAAAACAATGTGTCACTTTTACTGCAGAGTAATATTCAGCATCGTTTTCTAACCCAAGAAGATCCACCCTTTTTGTCACGTTCATTAAGCAGAGTTATAATATAGTTATGCATTAAGCATAGTACTTCAGTTTAGTTTGGGCTTGATTGCCGTTTAAAATTCCTCCATGACTGCAGCATGCCACTGTCATGTCTGGAGTTGCAGTGAGTTATGATATATGAGACCAACCATATTTACATACTTGAATTTACAGCGAAGTGTGTGCCAAAGTTAAAAAACAATGGCACAAAATTATGCTTCCCTTGTTTCCATCCTTGAATTCAAACCCACTCCATACAGATTGCCACTCTCTAGGTCTAGAAGAGTCTGGCATCACCCACCCTCGTTTTGTATGCTTTTAATGCAATAGGGATGAAACACTGAAGGTATTTTTTGGAAACAGAAATTAGAGGCAAAAGCAAGGGACAAATGAGCTTCATTGTACTAGCTGCCAGTCGAGGTACATACTTTTGCATCCTGAGAAGCTTATTGTCCTTTAGCTTAGCGTGAAAAATGGTACCTTCCAATGTATGGCGTACTGTTCTTCCCTATCTCCATGTTGAAAATGGTTGCTATTAGGGCCGGGCGATACCTGGTTTTCAGCATCGCAATATATCATCAGCCATAGCTGTCAAGTGTCCCTTATTTGGCGGGATAGTCCCTTATTCCAGCGCCATGTCCCACTGCTGCCCCCTTACAGATGAGGCTTCGTTTGGCTGCTGGCTGGGCTTTCTGCCTTTGGCTCGGAAGGGCTCAGAAGTTGAACATACCTGTGCCTGGAAAATCCCTTATTTTGGCTGCTGATCCCTTATTTTCGAGGCTGCTGGTCCCTTATTGTCAAATCTGTAAGTTGACAGCTATGTCACCAGCTGAACTTTGCGATATACCAATATATCACGCTGTCTGAAATAAGGATGGTACAGGCATTGGCTGGCTTCACGGTTTTTCTAGCATCGTGATTTTTGCCCGCCCCTGCTTTTTTGCTTCGCTGCTCCCCGCACAAGGCAGGGAAGACCAGAGCTGGCAGAGTTAACTGGGTCTGCAAGAATCAAGAGAAGCAGTGGCTGGCTTCATGGTTTTTCCCATGCTGTGATTTTTGTGTAGCATGTGTCTGATTCATTATCTTTTGCCAGGTCAAAAATTATGAAACTGATAATCACAATATTGACTTCAACCTGGCTTTGGGTGATATATTGATTTCTCACCCACCCCTAGTTGCTCTGTGTTTTTCGCTGTATGAATAGTGTTATTTGAGAGCTGTAGTTGCCATAATATTCCATGTTTTCACTGCTGGCAGTGACTTCTGCAAGTCTTGCTTGCCAGATGCTACTGACATCTGGTGAGCAAGACCTAGGGGTGAAGATGGCAAGTCCTGGAGGGCAAGAGTATTTTCTGATCATGCAATTCCAATTTGATATCACATGATTTCATCATTGGGTTGCCTATGCCAATTTCACACAATACAGTGATTTAATTAGGGAGGGCGACAGCGGAGGAGCAGACAAAACCAGATTATTCATTTGAAATTGGGTGAGACAGAAAAGAGTTGTTTTGCTAATACTTGTTAAAAGCAAAATGGCAGCAATATAAACACTTACGATATATAAAGTACATTGTGCTTTAAATCACTTTAATCTTGAAAGTAGGACTGTATCATAGCTGCCAACTTACAGATTTGAAAATAAGGGACCAGCAGCCTTGAAAATAAGGGATCAGCAGCCAAAATAAGGGATTTTCTGGGCACAGGTATGTTCAACTTCTGAGCCAAAGACAGAAAGCCCAGCCAGCAGCCAAATGAAGTCTCATCAATAAGGGACAGCAGCGGGGCATGGCGCTGGGATAAGGGACTGTCCCGCCAAATAAGGGACACTTGACAGCTATGGACTGTATGAATACTTTACTCACTCATTTACTCACTTGCTCATTTTGAGTATGTGATACCTTAAACATACCACAAGCAATTACACAGTAAATGTACATATTTGGCATTGTGAAATGCTGCACCGGGCATTTTACTTTTCCTGCTCCTTTTCACTTTCAAATTGCTTCTCAGAAAACCATCTAAATCCACATAAGTGAAAGTGGAAGAACGAGAACCTTTTAAAGACAAATATCACTTTGAACTTTGCATTGGTCAAATGGACATTTCTCCCAACACACACATTTTTCAATGCCAGTATACACATTTTTGCAAGCAATTTCCCTAGTATGACACATTTTTGCATGCTATCTTCACTTTATATTTGGGTGTTTATTGCAATCCCCTCAAATAAATGCATTTTTGTACATACTGTTTGGTTGGTGGAATTCAGAGGAGTGCAGATTTTTAAGGGATAGTTGTGCTTTGCACATTGTTTCAAGAAGGTGCAAGTCATGTAGTGTATAACTAGAACGCAAGACAAAACTGACATCTTTCCCCAACCCTAACTTACACTAATTTTAGCTTCATTGAATTTGCCACTTCAACAACATGCTCCCAACCTCCCTCTCTAGCATTTACTATACTTGAGCTGCACTTTAGTCAGTTGCTCTGCTTTTGAATTAAAAGAGTTTTTTAGGATTGCATTCACAAACTCATACTTTCATCTTGCGGTGTTATAATTCAGCTGTGATCTTGGCAGGGGTAGTCTTTCTCCTCGTGCTTAGTCATAATTTCTGTCACCTTATGTAACAAGGCATCACGGCTCACGTTGAGTGCTGCGCTTAAAATAATGGCACAGGAGACATTTAAAAACATTTTTCTCCCTGAATTATACCTTGATTATATTTGAACTTTCCATTTCTGTATTGTCCTGTGCTTTTATTCAAAACACCAGCTCAACACTGACACTCCTCATAAAATTGCTTTCGTAAATATAAAGGTTTTAAGCAGGCATGTGCATAATAATTCACAATCAAGGTTGCCTTTTTTAGCAATTGGGGTTTTTTGTTTTAAAAAATCACTCATATTTTATTCACCTTATATACACACCCACACCCTCCAGGCATGGATTCCAATAACAAATGCGGAATCACCTAAGTACACCCACCCACCCGATGATATTTCCCCTTTTGATATCATATATTATTGTTTCAACAACAGTCCGTTTGAAAAGCAGTCTGGTAATACTTTCGTTTCTTGCACGTTCTTGTATATTCATTACATCACTGTATTTGTTCTTTCGTTGGCGGCTGTTGTTAAACCCACAGCATTGCTAATACCTGATCTAAAACGCACATTGACAATGTAAACATGGAGCAGGGGTGCCAACTTGAATAAAAATATTGAGGGGGCCCAGGTAAGCCACATCCCACATAATCGATCACATGATGCAGTGCACACACACCATTTGAATGGCAATGCCCATCAACGCAGCGACAGCAGGAGGAGCTCCCTCAGATATTTTATTGGGGGCCCTGAGACCCCTAGGAGTTAGCTCCCATGACATGGAGACAATAGACACTGTCACTCTACAGATTGTCAAGACCACTGCAGCTTCCTTTCCAAACATACATAATATAAAGTACAGTGGTACCTCAGGTTACATACGCTTCAGGTTACATATGCTTCAGGTTACAGACTGCGCTAACGCAGAAATAGTACCTCGAGTTAAGAACTTTGCTTCAGGATGAGAACAGAACTCGTACTCTGGCGGCGCGGCAGCAGCAGCGGGAGGCCCCATTAGCTAAAGTGGTACCTCAGGTTAAGAACAGTTTCAGGTTAAGAACGGACCTCCAGAACGAATTAAGTTCTTAACCCGAGGTATCACTGTAAAACAGAATTCTAGTTCAGAGCTGTAATTGATGCAGATGTAGCTCTGGGTTCAAAGCTGTGCTTTCCAATGGCAGTGGGATCCTCCAGACTGGTTTTATGTTTAGCTTTGGGGTGATTTTTTTTGCAGGTTTATTTTGTAACATGTCACTGACACAATAATAGTGCATTAGTGGTAGACATCCACGCACCATTCTGCTTTATTAGTTGCTCTGTCATTAAGGAACATTCAAATTTGACTTACAGGAAGAGTTACTAGGCAATATTTTGCCAACTTCCTTCAGAAACCTGTCAGTTAATACTATATCATTTGCTCTGCATAATCCAATATTTCAGTTTTGTAGTTCTCCAGGGAAGATCATTGGGGTGTGTGTGTTTTTTTTATGGTGGAAGCTACTTTAAAAAAGTTGCTTTCTTGTTTTTCTCTGCCCTTGCCCAATAAACATTAAATGGACAGAGAGAATGCCATATGTTTACTATGGAGTGTTTTTCCTTTTCCCGAACAAATGAATCCTGAACAAAAACTCCATTCAGGAAGCAGTTTCCAACAAGTATGCAGTTACCGTGGAGGCCAAATTAGAGCAAGCAACTTGCTCAAAGTAGCCTCCAGCAGAAGTAGCACATTTTCCTGATGGGATTTCTCCATGTAGCACACAACTGAAATATTTGGGGTTATGTAGCAAATTATATACTATTAAGAGAACAATGTAAAGACAGGTTTCAGAATACATCTGACAAAATATGCCTATGAGTTCTTCTTGGGAAATGAGATTAGATGATTCACTAATGATGAAGTGGCCCGTTGCCTTCACAAAGGAAGAAGTTAATTCATGTAGAGGCTCCCATCACTGCCAGTGCATTACAGTCACACCCAGCTATTCTCCTTTCCTCCTAATATCTGGTTACCATTCTGCAGCTCTAGAAAGAAAGGAATTCGGTCTACATTGAAGGAATATGTGGATGCTGAACCTGTATGTTAGGCGTGTAAAGTAACAGGTTTGAAAGGAACCCCAGTGAGTTCGTGGCTGAGCTTCAGTTTTAACCGAATTCTCCCAAGATGGTACCCAAGAGCCTCTGTGTCAATTCCCTCTGTAAAATCTCTCATTGTGTCTGCGTTAATGCTCTTAGGTTTTTGGCTAGTTCCAATCAGATAATGATTGACTGTGAACAATATAGGTGTTGCTTGTAAGCAGTGCTACTTTTCTAGAAAAAGAGGTGCCAGAACTCACCATGAACGCCTCTCATGTTCTCTTATCATGGCAATGGGTGCCCACCTGAGAAGTTGGTGCCCAACTGAGTTCCGGCTGCGGGGGGGGACGGGACGCTCTGCTAGTAAGCAACAATTTCTGCTGCCTGTCAGCATGGCAAGATAGAAAGTACAGTGGTACCTCAGGTTAAATACTTAATTCGTTCCGGAAGTCTGTACTTAACCTGAAGCTGTTCTTAACCTGAAGCACCACTTTAGCTAATGGGGCCTCCTGCTGCAGCTGTGCTGCCGGAGCACGATTTCTATTCTCATCCTGAAGCAAAGTTCTTAACCTGAAGCACTATTTCTGGGTTAGCGGAGTCTGTAACCTGAAGTGTATGTAACCTGAAGCGTATGTAACCTGAGGTACCGCTGTATCCTTTTCCAGTTTTTTTTTTAATTTCATAAAATTTATGCACTGCTTGATTGTAAAACAAACAAACAAGCAAGCAAACAAACAAACAAACAAACAAACAAACAAACCCTCAAAGTGGTTTACAAAAGATAAGACAGTAAAATCGGGGGGTGGGGGTGGGAATAACAGCCCTCCTTTAAAACCTACAAAAGTTAAAATACTGAAAGAGTTTAAAGCAGGTTAAAGTTAGGGCAGCAGTTCTTGAAGGATATCATAGGTGACAGAATGAATCTTAGCCTTCTCTTCTGTGCTTTTAGTGGAACAGGGACTCAGCTGGACTGGTAAAAGAAAAAGCATTTTACAGTGGTACCTCTGGTTACAAACTTAATTCATTCTGGAGGTCCGTTCTTAACCTGAAACCATTCTTAACCTGGGGTACCTCTTTAGCTAATGGGGCCTCCCACTGCTGCCATGCTGCCGGAGCACAATTTCTGTTCTCATCCTGAAGCAAAGTTCTTCACCTGAGGTGCTACTTCCGGGTTAGCGGAGTCTGTAACCCGAAGTGTTTGTAACTCGAGGTGTTTATAACCCAAGGTACCACTGTATATGTGTTGTATATGCGGTATAACGCCATGGCACCAGATGGTGCTGTGGAGTCCTGTCTTTCCCAACCGGATTTCCCTGTATGAGTTTACAACGCGTTTAATGGAAACGCTTCTTTGATGTGTCTAGATTCAGCCCATATGTCTCAGACATGAGCCCAAAATAGAACTACAGTGGTACCTCAGGTTACATACGCTTCAGGTTACATACTCCGCTAACCCAGAAATAGTGCTCCAGGTTAAGAACTTTGCTTCAGGATAAGAACAGAAATCGTGCTCCGGTGGTGTGGTGGCAGCAGGAGGCCCCATTAGCTAAAGTGGTGCTTCAGGTTAAGAACAGTTTCAGGTTAAGAACGGACCTCTGGAACGAATTAAGTACTTAACCCGAGGTACCACTGTATTGACATGTTACCGTTGCTTGGTGTTGGAAACCCCTCAACACACACAGGAACGCCTTGTTTGGCTGCTTGCCCACACACCGATTGGTTATACAGTACTTTTTGTGCCCTAAATGTAGTATTAATAGTCAGAGTCAGCCCACTCATGAGGCAAGGTCAGGCAGCAGGAACCTCAGGGACAGCAATCTGGCCTCCAAGGAATGCATTGTCTGCTGCTGCTGCTGTGGTGGTGGAAACCATGGCTGGTTCTCCTTGGAGAGTGTATCTACCTCCTCAGCAGCCCTCCCAATGCAACCTCTACAGCGGTCTCCTGGTGAATCGAATGAGCTGCTGGTCTCCTTCTATCTTTGCTCCTGATGTAGATCTTTATTCCCCCTCTTGTTCCTGTTGTAGCTCTTCACTCACTCCTCCTTCCCTGGCAAGCAGAGGGGTCACCATTTTTTGGGTTCTCCTCAGGTGCCCAAATGTCTCGGGCCAGGCTTGTTGATAGTTTACTTTGCATTCTGAAAAGGCACTGTGTTGAAGAAACTCTGCTGAAGAAAGGAAGGAAAATGTGGTGTAAATTGAGACGCGGGAAATTGAGGGAAAGGGCATCTTCCAAATGCTTAATAAGAAAACTGTTGGCTCAGATCTTTTATACACAAGACCACCACTGAAGAACAGAGCCCAGCTTGGGTGTCGTTGCTGCATGATTTTACACTGCAAAAATGTAAAACTTGGAACTGATTGCTTCCATGGAAACTGTTTTTTATGACACTATTTGGTGTGACCAAGAGATTTCAGCACTCACCCAATTTTGTTTAATAATCGTAATTTAATTAACTATGGAGAGAATGATGACTAAGTACCATGATGTGTTTGTGTCAGGCTATTATAGCAATCATATAATCCATTGAATTAGAACAATCCCTTTTTATCTGGGACATGTAATTTCCCCCCTTGTTCTGCAGTATCATTATAGGTAGCTGGGACATAGATTTTAGTACATAATTGTCAGTAAAATTCTTCAGTTTCCCCCTCCCAATAAAATCTCTCTTTTTACTTTGCTTGGAAATGGGGTCCCACTAATAGGTCAAGGTCTTCTAAAAGAAAGAGAGCTAAGTGTGGGTGGATCAGAGACCACAAATTAAGGACATTTCCATAGATGATTTGAAAAGGCTCTTAGAGGAGAAAAAATGTAGACCATTAAATGGAAAGAAGAGTCTCATGCAGACTTAAAAATGATAAATGGCTTGAAAAATTAGATACTTTATAGTATTCCAATCTTTAATGGCAAAATCTGATTTTAGAGGGTTTTTGTGTGTGTGTAAGGACTGAGGCTTATTGAACATCTAAAGGATTTTGCTGTGAATCCAGATGGTATAATAGGCAGCTCTCCCCTATTGCCCACTGAATTAATAGCAAGTGGAGGTTAAGTCACAAAATGAGCTCATTGCTTTTGAAGATAGCGTATCATGTTCCTAAATCAAAGGCTCCGATATTTTCAGCAGGCTTTATTTACAGATTCATAATTTTAATTTAGTGTAATTTAATTTAATTTAAATGGACTCGCCTTCAATATAAGTTTTTAAACAGAGGCTGGAGACTAGGTGACTTTTGAGGTCGCTTCCAACGCTTTGGGTTGCATTCGACTAAGTTTTCATTAGAGTAGTCGCATTGATATTAATGGAACTAAGTTGATAATGTTCATTGATTTTAGTGGGTCTACTGTGAATAAGGTAAAGGTAAAAAGCTGAAGGACCCCTGGACGATTAAGTCCAGTCAAAGGTGACTATGGGGTTGCGGCGCTCATCTCACTTCATGACTAAACCGCTTCTGGCGCAACGGGACACCGTGACAGAGAAACTTAGATAAATACCACCCCATGATTCTCTGTAGGTAGCTGTACATGATTAAATTTATAAAGAAAGAGTGTGTTCTCAGGATGTCATAAGAGTCAAGGCACAACTAATCTATATTCAGTGATAATGAATACACTCTTGCTTAAGAAGATAAGACAAGCATGGAAGGAGCCAACTATATCTAGTGCAAAAGTCTTTGCAAAAATCCCAGCAACTGGAAGTTCTGAGGCGACCACTGGAATCTGATTCTCGCGTGTATCACTTATCTATGTTCTGACACTTCTGAATGACCAGCAAAAAAGAAGAGGACTGTCCACTATCTTTTAAAAATAAGTGGGTGGTTCTTTTTTAACTACTACACTATTTTGCTTTAGAATTACTTCATCTTAATTGAAGGTTGCTTTGTCTTCGCGATTAAGGAATCCATGACTCGTCTATTGTTCAGGAATTATGCTCATTTAAACATACGTTCCAAAAAAGACACAAGTTTCTTTTGTTAGAATTCTATCTACAAATTTAGCTATAAACTTGTCATTGCTTTTTTAATTTTTTTATTTTAATGTGAGAAGCTCCATGTGTATTTCAGCTTTAAAAGGCAGAAGGCTTATTCAACATTGAGTTGAATTCCATGCATGTCTGGTCCCAGATTTGCACAAGGAGTTCCTGGATGTGTCGGAATCGCCATTCCCATGGAAGTAGACAGTCTTCCCCAAAATTGTGTGCAAGTTGATCTCCTCCGTTTAAATTAATAGTAAAGCAATTCTGGTTTGGAGTAGATCTGGGTACAACTTGAATCATTTACACATGGAAAATATTGCTGGGATGAAAGGAACTAAAGTGTTTTGGACTACGTAAATCCTTTATAAATTTTATAAATTATTTGGAATAAATACAGGCAACTCCCAATTTACGCGGGGGTTATGTTCCAAGGCACCGTGAGTTTATGTGAAATTGTGTATATTCGAAACACCATTGAAAAAGCCTGCAAACACCTCTTGCTGTTCTGCTCTGAAATTAAACTGTAATTAAAAGCTCTCACACAGATCAATTCTAACTTTTAAAGAAGCTTCTTTGGACTAGCTCATTAATAGTAAAAAAAGCAGAAAGTACAGCGCCTGCAAATCAATGATTTTAATACAGTTTTGATATGAGCCTCTTGACAATTGTACCTTGTCTTATGTTGTGCTGTCTGTATTATGTTCCAAATGGATCAAATATACACACTTCTCTTTGATTTGGACTTCCATTTGACAAACAGTTGCAGTGTCCTTTGAAAATGTGCTTTGGTACCAGTCAGATGACAAGTGCTGGGAGTGCATCTTCAAAGAGTATCCTTTTTACAGGGAGTCCCCTGAAAGCTGTGGAGAGGGGAGGAAATCCTCCTAAAAATGGAGAAATTTCCCTCCCACAGAGAAAGCTGTTTGTTTTCAAAGTGCTTGAGGATGGTGGAAGATTATTCCAATATTTGATAATTGGAGATTGTTTGGAGGAATAGTTGATGACATTATTGGACTTAGCTGAGATGGCAATGTTAGCTTATTTAATTAGAGAAAACTTCTTATGCACTTTTTATCTGAAAGAGAAAACGAACAGGGATAGCCTAACTACTGTTGTCTAAGCTCTGGTGACCTCAGGGTTAGATTACTGCAATGCGTTATACATAGGGCTGCCTCTGAAGGCGGTTCAGATACTTCAGCTGGTGGCCAGGTTGCTCACCGGAGCAAGACGGTTTGAGCATATTACTCCAATCCTAATCTGACTGCACTGGCTACCAATTAGTTTCTGGGCCCAATTCGAAGTGCTGGTTTTGACCCATAAAGCCTTAAATGGCTCAGGACCGCAATACCTCAAGGACCGCCTCTTTCCATATGAACCTACCTGGACCCTGAGACATTCCTGTCAACTTTCAGATTTGAAAATACAGTGGTACCTTGGGTTACATACACTTCAGGTTACACACTTCGCTAACCCAGAAATATTGCTTCAGGTTAAGAACTTTGCTTCAGGATAAGAACATCATCATTCTCCGGCGGTGCGGCAGCAGCAGGAGGCCCCATTAGCTAAAGTGCTTCAGATTAAGAACAGTTTCAGGTTAAGAATTAAGTACTTAACACGAGATACCACTGTAAGGGATCAGCAGCCTCGAAAATAAGGGATCAGCAGCCTCACCTGTCCTGGGGACAGTCTACAGGATATCTAACAATCTGGGATAGCAGCGGGAAGCAGCAGGAAACGGCGCTGGAATAAGGGAATTTCCTGCAAAAAAAGGGAAGATTGCCAGCTATGTCCTGAGATCATTTTCTGAGGCCCTTCTTCATGTGCCTCCTCCTTGAGAGGTCCGGAGGGTGGCAACACGAGAACGGGGCCTTCTCTGCAGTGGTTCCCCATCTATGGAATGCTCTCCCCAGGGAAGTTCACCTGGCACCTTCATTATACACCTTTAGGCGCCAGGCAAAAATGTTCCTTTTAAATCAGGCCTTTGGTTGATCTGATTTACATCCTATGCAATTTTTAAATGTTTTTTTTTTGGGGGGGGGCGCTATTGGGTTGTTGTTTTATATCTTGATTCTATTATGTGAACCTCCATGAGACCCCCAGGTATAGGGTGGTGTATAAATTCAATCAACAACAGCAACAATAACAACTTGTAATACCTGGATTTGAAGACTGGGGAAAAAATGGCTTATAGAAAATAGGGTAAAGGTAAAGGGACCCATGACCATTAGGTATAGTCGTGGCCGACTCTGGGGTTGCGGAGCTCATCTCGCTTTATTGGCCGAGGGTCAATACAACTTCTGGGTCATGTGGCCAGCATGACTAAGCTGCTTCTGGCGAACCAGAGCAGCGCACGGAAACGCCATTTACCTTCCCGCCGGAGCAGTACCTATTTATCCACCTGCACTTTGATGTGCTTTCGAACTGCTAGGTTGGCAGGAGCTGGGACTGAGCAACGGGAGCTCACCCCGTCATGGGGATTCAAACCGCTGATCTTCTGATCGGCAAGTCCTAGGCTCTGTTATTAATTTATGTATTTTTGTTAATGTGTTGGTATGTTTGTGGTTGTGTTTTAGGTTATGTTGTGTTTCTTTCAAAAAAACAACAGCTTAATAAAAAGAATAAAAAAAAAAGTCCTGGGCTCTGTGGTTTAACCCACAGCGCCACCCGCGTCCCTTAGAAAATAGAATAGTTGAATGTTAATGTGTGAATACTATGTTTAGCTGACAGACAGAGAACTGAAAGTCTTTTTATCTTTTTCCACTGTCCAGGCAAAAGTCTTTAGGGGGGTCAGGGCAGCAGGCCTTTGATGTGTCTTTTCTACCTTGAGCTTCCTTGCTGAGCAAGAAGGTTGAGATGGAGTTGGCAGAAAGAAGGACGTTTCATTTGGGAGCAGTGCGCACCTACGCAATTTATGCCCGCAAGTGCTTTTTGGAGTACACAGCGAGGGATTGAATTGTACCCAGATTTGGAACTGTCATGTGGAATAGTTTGGTTTTGATCCTGTGGAAGACGCTGGAGAATATGAGCTCCCTGGAGTGAGTTAAAAAAAAAATGAGCAAGGGACACAGATTGCGGCACACGGTTGGAGGTATTGGACTAGACGCTCTTTATAATGGAACGCAATGTCTCCAAACCAGTTTATTGGAGGACAAGCATGGCTAGTCTTGACTTTGGCTCTCAGGAATAATAGTAAAAAAGGCGCTTGTCTAAGAGAAACTATAAACATCCTTGGCATGAAAATAACCAGTAGTTTTTCCTTGCTGTAGTCTATTTGTTTTTCTTGTTTATTGCTTAGAATTGCTTAACCACACTGATTGCTAACAACGCTGAGGTAAAGTGTACAAAAACGATGGCTCCAGTGGTCCATGATGGAGAATAGAGTGTTAGGGTGGAGCAGCAATGGATCTGGGACCGTTGCATAAGCGCAACAACTCCAAATTGTGCAGTTTTGCATCATTCAAGGCTTTGCATGACTTGAACTGGGGACAAAAGGGTAGGGAGGATTGGATGTGTGATGCGGACACTACACAAAATCTTAACTGATTTTTTAGGGCCGATATGAGGACTATCATGGGCGGAAAATAAATAATAAATTGTTGTTGTTATAGTGGAACCTCGGTTTTCAAGCATCTTGGAAGCCAAATGTTTCGGAACCCGAAAGCACTGTATTTTTCGCTCCATAGGACGCACCTGACCATAAAGACGCACCTAGTTTTTAGAGGAGGAAAACAAGAAAAATATTCCAAACAAAACAGTGGATGTATGATTTTTGTGGTTCATGCTGTGGCCACAGACATGTGATTTGACTGTGAGTTTGGGGTAGCCCAATGCAAAAATCCTGAGGATCCATGTGGACCCGTGCTTTGTAACCACATTTATGCGCCATTGTGGCCCCACGAAACAGTGGATGTGTGATTTTTAGGTGCAGGCTATAGCCATGGACATACTATGTGATCTGATGGTGAATTTGGGGTGACCTAATGCTAAAATCCTGAGGATCCATGTGCTTTTACCTCCCCCCTCCCAGGCAGCCTCCTTTATCGCTAGTGTCCCTAATCTCCCTCCCAATCGCTTGCTGCTCAGCTGCACAGCAGCTTTGTTTCAACACCCTCTTCCCTCTTTCTTTAAAAAAAAAAAAGCACGATCTGCTTTTTGCCCGTGGGCAATTCGGCTCCAGGTACCACGCATTCACTCCATAAGACACAGACATTTTCCCCCTTTTTAAGGAGGAAAAAAGTGCGTCTTATGGAGCAAAAAATATGGTAAACGCTTCTGTTTTTGAATACGCTTCCGGGGCACATTTTTCAATTTTCTTATTGGAAATTGCCCTTTGTGCCTCAGTTTTTGAATGTTTGGAAAGTCCAGTTTCTGAACGGATTACGTTTGACGACAAACGTTAATCCCAAACAGAGTCCTGGTTATCATGGCCTATAGCTCAGAAAGCCCCACTGAACCTCTAAATATTTTTCGGATCTTACCCCCATCCTCTCCGGCCAACATGCCTAACCATCCGGGATGCTGGGACTTGTACACCTTCAACATCTGGAGGGGCACTGGTTCCTCGCCCCTGCCTTACCACGTGATGGAATACAAAGGCATGATCCTGAAACCGTCAGGCAGTGCAAGGGACCCTTGTTTCATCAAGACGTACGTGCCCATCTACTGCAAGGGGAAAGGGGGAACGAATGGTGATGTGGGAAACTGAGGAAAAGTCCTGCATAGCAAATAGCAGCTTGATAACATCACCTTGCCAACAAAGGTCTGTATAGTTCAAGCTATGGTTTTCCCAGTAGTGATGTATGGAAGTGAGAGCTGGACCATAAAGAAGGCTGATCGCCGAAGAATTGATGCTTTTGAATTATGGTGCTGGAGGAGAGACCCATGGACTGCAAGAAGAACAAATCTATCCATTCTTAAGGAAATCAGCCCTGAGTCCTCACTGGAAGGACAGATCCTAAAGCTGAGGCTCTAATACTTTGGCCACCTCATGAGAAGAGAAGACTCCCTGGAGAAGACCCTGATGTTGGGAAAGATGGAGGGCACAAGGAGAAGGGAACGACAGAGGACAAGATGGTTGGACAGTGTTCTCAAAGCTACCAGCATGAGTTTGACCAAGCTGCAGGAGGCAGTGGAAGACAGGAGTGCCTAGCGTGCTCTGGTCCATGGGGTCACGAAGAGTCGGACATGTCTAAACGACTAAACAACAACAAACAGGCTTATAACAGGACCAGCTAGGAATAGTATGCTTTGTAGTTTACAATGCAGGTTCTAGTAGTAGAGCAACAGTCCTTTGCAGGAACCATTAAATTCAGAATGCCTATATGCTATGTGTCAAAAAAACTGCTTTGAGCGTAAGTAACTTCTGCTGCTATTACTAATTACAGCCTTTACAGGGCAAACTACACATGAAGGAGAATTTTATGATGCTTTAGATTTCCCCCCTCCCTGGGAAAAGCAACGTATGTATGTTTGCTTGTGTGATTTGAATGTCCTTTGCTCACAATTTCAGCCTCTTGCAGCTGCTTTTTGTTTGTTTGTTTTGGGGTGTGTGTTTTTTTTTAAGCACAGGCAGGAAAAACTGTAGAACTGCCTAACTAAACAAAAACAGTTCCTGCTCTGTGGCATTTACATTCTGAATATTAGGCAGTTTTCGTAGTGCTTTGAGTGAGTGATAGCTCCTAGTTAGGTCCGCTTTTGTGACACATCCCCGGTCTCTTAGAAATCAAATCATTTTGAGGCTGGAGGTAGATTCCTAAAGATTGATTAATCTACGAAGATAATACTGCAAGGCTTTCATGTTTTCATATAAATTATGAAAATAGAGATGAGTGTGGATTAAAGTAAAATGAGATCAAGATTTCATTAGATCTCTGGTTCTTATTTCTGAAAGACGTCTATTTAATATTTGTGTATTACTCATCCTCCAGCATAGCTAAGCTCAGGTGAATTTTCCTCATGTTTTATTCAGCAAAAAAGTTACCTTTATAAAAAACAACAACTTGGATTAAAGAGCACCATCTTTTTTTAAAAAAAAATTATTTAATCGTTTTTTCAGTACAAACATCATCCACAAAAGACACATACAACAAAAACCATAATAACAATAATAACACAATTTGACAATTCAGATTTGAATATACTGATATACCTATGACTACACCTTTTTTAACAATATTTTCCCACCTCTCTCTCCTCCCCCTACTTCCCACCACTATTCGCCTTATCGCTTAAATATTTGTCCCAGGTTTCTTCATATTTATCCATTTTGCGTTGACATGCAATTTGCTCGTATGTAGCTAATCTGTCCATATGCTCAATGGAATCTTTTTGCGGCTCTTCCAATTCATCAAAACAAGTTTTTTTGCTTCTAATATAACACAGTACATCCAATTTTTTTGACACTTTGAAATCTCCCACGTTTCCAGAATATAATTTAGAATTAAATTCAGTTCCCCTAAATAACAATTTATTTTTATTACTCTTGCTATAAATATCCTCACCTTGCACCAAAATAATCTTATCATCGGGCAGTTAATCAACATATGTACTAAGTTCGCATTTTTATTTCCATATCTCCAGCATTTGTCTTTACTTGTTATTTTCTTCTGGTATAGTTCTGCTGGAGTCCGAATATTATTTTCTGTTCCATAAGTCTTAGTCTTAGATCCATAGAGGCTATTTCTGTTGATTTTGTACTTGACTCCCAAATATTTGTTATCTGTACCCCTAACTCTTCACTCCATTTTTGTGTATCATATTCTAAATCATATTTCCCCCATTGAGTAGGGTTTTATATAGTGCAAATGTAAAGTTTTTCGTTTTTGTTGCAGATATTAAATCTTGTAGCAGCATGGATGTTTCTGATGCTGCTATAGCATCAGGGCCAAACTGCCTTTCCATCTTCAGCTTTTCTTTTATGGGTACTTGGCCGACTATCTAGAGTGGGAAACTCATTTTACTGCATCAAAGATAAAGGAAGAACTATAATGATATACATTTCTGAATTTCATTTGTTCTGATAAGTGGAGTCCAGAGGTACCAGGCATCTCACTTTCCCACATATCATTGGTTCTGCTGTATTTTAACTAGAATCCAATCTTTTTCATAGACTGTAGTTGTCAGTTCAGGTTGGAATAATCTGCAGTACAAGTCTGCCACTGACTTGTCATCGCTGCTGTCTTGTGACAAATAAGGCTCTTAAGAGAAGGTGCCAGATTCATATTATGAGAAGTAGAAAGTGTAGTGGAGAGGAAAAATGATATTAGCATTGCAGCTTACATAATAGAAATAGGAAGGTTTCACTGTGGATTGTATTAATGTTACTAAATGCTTCTCTACAAATAATAATAATAATAATAACTCTGGGGTTTCTTTGGGGTGTGCTGGAATTCCAGGGCATTGCCCCTTAGTGAATAGCCTATATTGATCAATGTTATGGTACTTGCGAGGAAGTATTAGTGCAGGCATAGGCAAATTTGGCCATCCAGATATTTTGGTACTACAACTCCCCTCATCCCTAGCTAACAGGACCAGTGGTCAGGGATGATGGGAATTGTAGTTCCAAAGCATCTGGAGGGCCGAGTTTGCCTATGCCTGGACTAGTGCAAGAATCCTACAGTACCAGTTGGGTTTCTGTCCAATTGGCTTTGACTGTTGTTGCTATGTGCGTTCCTATAATGAAGAATTCTGCTAGCATTCTGTATGGAACAGAAGTTTAGACTAGCTACAGTCGCATTATAACAATTAATTATATTAATTAACACTTATTAGCGCCAACTTGGAGAAAACTCTAGTTGTACCCAGTTATTTTTCTAGATTAAAATCTCAAAAAAAGAAAGAAGAGTTTTTATTTCGAAGTTAGTCTCAACAGGTTTTATCTGCAATGGGAACAGGACTTGCAACTCCTGAAACACAACATTCTAGGACCTGTGAGAGGCAAAGGGGAGCAAATTTGTGGGAGTGGGATATGGAGTCCAGCAGTAAAGGAATAGAGTCCATGTTCCTCAGGCAATGTACCGCTAACAATAAGGAAAACAGAAAATGCTATTTCCAGGGATTGCATGTTCTTGCATGTCCCATGCTGTTGAGAAGTACATCCATCCATAATATTAGGCCAACAGTAATAACACAAAGCAACAATTAAAAGTGCATAATTCAAAAAGGTTATCCCAGCCAATCCAAGACAGTCAGTGAATCCAATGTAGAGAACTCAAAACTCACGCAGTGGGTTGATTGAGCTACAGACTTCAGGTCATATTTCAGTATGTATTATACGGTCAGGAAATTAAATAGCAGAGTTACCATCCCCCCCGCCCATCCCATACAGTGCTTTCACACATATAGCATTATGAGTTTGTGGGTGCCAGACTTCTAATCCTTATAATCCCAGCAAGTGTGAAAATGTAAATCAAGCTAGCTTCCTCATGAGGTGATCACCTGGGAGATGGGCCATTAAGAGAAATAAAGGACAGGAAAGGGGCCATTTGGACAGAGGAAAGGGGGCTCTGTGGCAGATGACAAATAGGTGGGGCCCTCCCTCCCTCTCTTACGTAGTTAGTAAGATAAAACAGCAGTACTGCTGTGTTTTGCTGCTATGTCAGCTAGAAGCTGGGTGCAAAAAAAGGCTGGAGGCTGGACAGGCAAAGAGAAAGCCATGACTGATTTCTGCTTGAATCTGAGGCTGTGGCTATGGGAGAAACAAGGCCCTTTGGGGGTGTTGATGTTGTGTACCCCTCCATCATAGGCTCAGGTTGTATATATGTGTAAATAAACCATATAACCTAAAGACACCACAGTCTGTGCTGTGCCAAAAGTAAACATAAACCCTAGGTAAGCACCTGAAACCACTGGAATCTCCCACCACTGGGACAACAATGGCCTTGATTTATATTTTTAAATCCAACCCTCTCCAGTCTGTGAAACATAAATATTCCACCACTGACAAATCCGTTGGTAATTGCCCAAAGAGAATGAAGTAAACATAGGGATATGTTTGTTAAGCACCCTAATTTGCATGTTTTCAGTGCTCCAGCATCACGCTGTTGAGTAATGTTCAGCTTGTTATTTGCTATAAATCCTAACATCCTTTTTTCGAAAATGCCATTACCTAGCCTGTAATCCTCCCTGTTCCTTTTTCTTTTTAGTTAGTTAGGTTTCCCACCCCCTCCCTTTCTGGTGCATTTCCATGTGTCCTTGTTAAATTTTATTTGATAGCTTATGTAGAACATTTAACATGCCTGCAGTTGGAACACCGTCATAATGGTAAATCTGCATATTTTAAGTTACTCCCCACACATTCATAAAAAGATGGATCAGAACAAAAGTTCAATATTCTTCTCTCGTAGCGGTTAACCAGATGTTTAGCAGGACATGAACACAACAGCATTTTCTCTAAAAACTAAACAAAAGCAAACCCACTTCATTGTTGCAGTTTGATCTCATCCATTACCATTTGTTTACTTGAATAAGCAAAACAAAACAGTTATATCTCTATATTATTGTTAGTTCCTTTTAAAGCTTTATTGGGGGTTAATGGCTTGTTTTATTTTGTTTTTGTTTTTTATGTATTTTTATTTTGTGATTTTTATGTTGTGAAACCTGTGGGTATAGGGTGATTGATTGATTGATTGATTGATTGATTGGAGAAGGAAGGAAGGAAGGAAGGAAGGAAGGAAGAATAACGTCATCAATCTTGCCCTATGATCGTTCTGATATTTGGTGGTAGGGGCAAAGCTTTGGAATGTGAGTTCAAAAACCAGCTCGCCAAGTTCATAAACCTCACCATAGCTGTCAACTTACAGATTTGAAAATAAGGGACCAGCGGCCTCGAAAATAAGGGATCAGCAGCCAAAATAAGGGATTTTCTGAGCACAGGTATGTTCAACTTCTGAGCCCTTCCGAGCCAAAGGCAGAAAGCCCAGTCAGCAGCCAAACGAAGCCTCATCAATAAGGGACAGCAGTGGGACATGGCGCTGGGATAAAGGACTATCCCGCCAAATAAGGGACACTTGACAGCTATGAACTTCACCCCAACCCATGCTAAATAAAGTCCAAACTACTCTGGTCAAGTTGTTTAGCTTGAAACGCTATAAAATAGCCCCCATCACAACCCCTCTCTGATAACCTCTTCTGTTTCCTTATTCAAAATTTAACTAGCAGTGAGAAAGAGATTCTGTATTGGGACTTCCATAAACTTCTCCACTAGGCCCGAGTGCTGCTGTGCATTGCTTTTGCCAGTTTTGACATTTTGCACGGTCCCTGGCAACTCCTATAGTTCCTCTGTTAATCTCTCCATCGCACCATAGATCTGAGATTTCATTTACCGTCTTGTACCCCACCACAACCTGTTTCTGTCACCAAGTGTAGGTTGAGAAAAAGAAACCGGCTGGTTGGTACCATAGAGGCTAAAGTTAATGAGCTTGTTTGTGCTCTTGATGACATAATTAGGACTGCAACAGGTTCCAAACTTGAAGGATAAGAACAGACTACTTACAAATTTTGCAATTAGTTGTCTCATTACATGGGTTTGGTGTATGTTTCCCTCTTGTAACGTTGCACTGAACATCTTGGAATTTGTAATTCCACCTTTGTTTTTTCATTTCTCCATTAGTAAGTTCCCTCTTATCTACACGCTCACCTCCTGCAATTACCAAGCTCGTTCTTCCTTGGGTATGGCTTGCAAAGTGCTTTTTTGAATTACTACTTTCAGTAGTTGCCAGACCTCTGCATTTTCACTTCGTGTAACGTGTGCACTCCAAAAATGCACTCTGAATGTAGCAGCTGAATTTATTTATTTATTTGGGTGGGGGAGGGCGAGTATTATCAATCCTGATCACACATTGCGGTAATGCGGAGAATGACTCTTCTTTTCAGGTGACTTGCTTCCAGACCAGTTGCTTAAAGCTTCTGTGAGCCATCTAGCAACATGTAGGCTGACAGACTGGCACACTGGAAAAAATTGGATGCATATGTTCAGAGGGAAAGCATGAGACTATGGTCTTACCCATATAAGAAACCCGAGGTGTATTTTGAGCTATTTATGGTGTTGAAGGACTATTATGTTTCTCTACTCCATGGGTAGGCAAAGTAAGGCCCGGGGGCCAGATCTGGCCCAATCGCCTTCTAAATCCGGCCTGGGAACAGTCCAGGAATCAGCGTATTTTTACATGAGTGTGCTTTTATTTAAAATGCATCTCTGGGTTATTTGTGGGGCATAGGAATTCGTTCATCCCCCCCCCCCCCAAAAAAGTCCGGCCTCCCACAAGGTCTGAGGGACAGTGGACCGGCCCCCTGCTGAAAAACTTTGCTGACCCCTGGTCTACTCCACTACCCCCAAAATCCTTTCCTCTTTGACCAGTATGAAAACCAAGCAGGCTGGTGGAAAACAGTCCGATTGCTTCATAGAAGGACTGTTATTTGATGCTTGCTGGAACCAGCACAGAACTGCAGCTTACTAGCCTCTTAACAGGCTTATAGTTATGTTGGCCAGTTACCTCTGTGGGCTGGTTTGCAAGACGGTGCTATATAGACAGCACACAAGGACAGACCTCCAGCAATGTATAATTGTTTGTGGCCTTTTGGGTAGTCGTCCTTGTCAAGAAAAGATTTGCACACATGCATGTTATTTCTTTCTGTGGCTGATAGTTTCTGGGAGGGATTTAAGTTTGAAATTATGCATGGGGGGAAAGGGGCAACCTCTCCTCCCTTCCCAGTGCCCCAGTAGCTCTACTGCTACTTTTGGAAGAAGGAAACTATGTACTGTGTCCAAACATGGAATTCCACCGGAAAGCATAGTTGGCCCTAGGGCACAGGCCTCTCGGACCCCCATAGAGGGCAGGCCGGCATAATGGAAGCTGTGTGAAAAATGGATGTTACTAGGTTTCAGATTCTTTTTATATATACAGCGGAACCTTGGTTCTTGAACTGCTTAGTGTCACGGCTAAAATGGCCGCTGTTTCTTTAATGCGAATAAAGCTGGGTCAGCATGACTCAGCGGTCTGCACCAAGTTGTATATATAAAGTGAGAAATGTTAGTTTGTGCTGAGGCTGGTGTTTGGGTTGGTTGGTGCTGGTGTGTATTCTTATTCAGTTGTGTTTTGCACAAAGACTTTTAAGAATAAAACTCTGCAAGGATATTCTTCTGGACTCTTTTATGCTGACAAGGGTCTGAGGACCAGGCTGAGGAGACAAAGGGAGGTCAGGACCCTTTCCTTCTTTTTTTTTGCTTTTTAGAAACACTGACACTTAGTTGTCGAACAAATCGGCTCCCGAACACCAAAAACCCAAAAGTAAGTGTTCCGGTTTTCGAACATTTTTCAGAATGTCCAACATGTCTTCTGCTCAAATGCAGAAAGCTCCTGCAGCCAATTGGAAGCTACACCTTGGTTTTCAAACGGTTTCAGAAGTCGAACGGACTTCTGGAACGGATTAAGTTCGAGAACCAAGGTACCACTGTGTGTGTGTTTGTGTGTATTTATTCTGTTTTACAATTTAAAGAACTCATTTTTACATCCTTAAGATATCAATGATTTCCTTTCTTCTCTTTTCGTTGTTCATTTTACATATCATAAATCCCTGCATATTTTACAGAAACTATACCATTCAGTATTCCATTATTACATCCATCATAACTTGTTTACACTGTTGAATTTATCTTTATGCTGCCAGTGATTTCAGCTGTACACAATTATTTCCCATATATTCAATAAACATTTTCCAATCTTCTTTAAACATATGTTCTTCTTCTTCTCTTCTTCTGTATGTTAAGTCTGCAAAGCTGCGCATATTCTGCCAACTTAAGTTGCTACTCTTCTTTGGTTGGGACCTCGTTCATTTTCCATTTTTCGGGCTAACAAAGCATGGGCCGCAGTAGTGGTATACATAAACAACCTATTTTGACACCAAGGCTTCAGATTCTTCAGCATGAGATCTAGAATTCTACACTAGGAAAAAATGGAATTCTGTGGGGACCGGGGAAAAAATTGCAAACGAATCACCCCTACCAAGGGGCAAAGACAGTGAAGGAGAACCTGACCACATTTTCAGGTTTTCTGCACCACTATGATGATTATTTATTGCCAGAGGCAATAAAATCATGCTTTCACACAGAGCATGGCCATAGGTACAGTATGCACCTCTGTGTCAAAAGTACCATACAATATAACTTTTTAAAAAAATCAGTAAAAATGCTATCACAGAAAAAAGTGACAAAATATCTAGAAATTGTCTTCTCCCTTCCCTTAAACAATTGCATTAAAAGTATATCAGATTGAACTTTTAAAACAGGCTTAAACTTCAGCACACACATCAATTGATCCAGTAAGGTTTTCCTCCCTGAGAAGTTTGTGTCTGAATGAAAATTCGTATGTGCAGAATCCTCAGAATGAAGATACATGTCTTGGGCCCTAATGAAACACAAATGTTCTTTTCTGCTTTCTCCTGTCAGTGAATCACTTTGTTCTAGATGTGCTGATTCATCTAAGCCTCTGACTGACATTGGTAATAACCTGGAAGGTGGCAGAATTCAGATTCAACTGTTGGGTTTTTTGTGTACCCACTAGAATTGATACTCGGTGCCTTGATTCAGTTGTGCGGAGGGGCGGGGGACGACTCCGATTCTTATTCTGTACAAACTGTAAACTGATGGGCCTTTATTACTTCCAGGCTTGGCTGAATTATTAAGCAGCAGCTGCTTCACCTCTCCACAGGAAAATGCAGGCATTTGGTTAAGTGAATTACTACCACTTCTCACACTTTCTCAGACAGAGGATGCCTTTCACTTCTGACAGCCAAATAACAGTTGCTGATGTAGAATCTTCTTTGCAGAAGAACTGAAGCTGGCAGAATTTTTCTCTCTGTCAATGGATACGTAATTTACATTCGGTTCAACTGTATTTCTGCGTCGATGAATTATTTTTACTCCATTAAGGATTATGTGAAATGGCTCATTTCTGTGCTTGACCCACTCAGTCCTCCAAACAGGAAAGGTTGGATTTACAATGGAGTTAGAATATGAGGTTCGTCCATGAAAGATAGGTGCTCTGAGAGCCAGTGTGGTGCAGTGGTTAAGAGCCATAGACTCGTAATCTGGTGAACCGGGTTCGCGTCTCCGCTCCTCCACATGCAGCTGCTGGGTGACCTTGGGCCAGTCACACTTCTCTGAAGTCTCTCAGCCCCACTCACCTCACAGAGTGTTTGTTGTGGGGGAGGAAGGGAAAGGAGAATGTTAGCCACTTTGAGACTCCTTTGGGTAGTGATAAAGCGGGATATCAAATCCAAACTCTTCTTCTTCTTCCTCTGAAAATAGCTATATTTTAAGGTAGTGTTAGAAACTCAGGTATATAAGCTAGGTGCCAAATGGCTTCTTAAACCAGTATTACAGTCACCAAAAAAGAATGCCTAGTTGCCATTTTGGGGCCAGAAGAGCTCAAAAGTTGTATTGTTCAATATGGCTTTTTGGTTACTGAGATTCATTCTGATAGTGCAGATGCAATATCATGGATAGAATTCTACAGGATGTGTTGCTAGTGTGTGAGAACAGTTCAGATCAAACGATCCCCATGCAGGCACCTCTAGATGATCGCAAATGGCCAATAACCAAGGGCAAAATGTGTCTGGTGAATTTCAAATGCTGTTGTAAGGATAGGGGTGTGGGGGGGGAGGGAGGACTCGGCTAAATTGGCAAAGAAAAATCGCTTTATATGCGTTGTTTATGCATTCTAACACTATGGCACCAGATGGCGCTGTGGAGTTCTGTTTTTGCCAACCTGATTTCTCATACGAAGTTTGCAACGCGTTTAAACGAAACGCTTCTTTGATGTGTATAGATCCAGCCAGAGAGAGAAATAACTGTAAGCAAATGGACTTCATTTGGGGAACACCCTTATGGCAGTAAGAACATGGTCTCCTTCCTTCTCCAGTCATCTATATGTGATGTGAAGAAAGAAAGAAGCTAGGCCTAGTAAAAAAGAATTGTCCTCCAGAAAGGCCTTCATCTTCAGAAGTCTTGTTCTGTGTCCTTCCACCAGGATGCCAGACGGAGCCTTCTTGATTAAAGTTCTACATTTGTAGAATTCTCTTCCAGTTTAAGTGCTTCTAGTTTGCTTTTCTTGCCGTTTTAATGATTGTGCAAACCTTAGAATGCTTTAAAGGATTTTATCTGTTGTTTTGTTACTGTTGTTTGGCTGTGCTATGCTATTCTTGCAATGTCCACTGTCCTGAAATCCAAATTGGTGTAGAGATATTTTATGCAAATTATTTTTTAAAAAAATATATATTATAGACCACCATGGGACCTTTTTAAATGCCAAGAGGCAGAATATAAATAACTGGCTATTTTCTTCCATTCTAGGCCAGAATTCTGTGTGACAGAAATGCCACTGTTCACAGCTCCCTCAAACCTATTTGTGTTTGAGGGGAATGTATATATATATAGAGAGAGAGAGAGAGAGAGAGAGAGAGTTGAAAGTAATTCAGTTTATACGTTATTTTTCAAATGACTGAGTCCACCTGAATGGTTTTCCCTGTTGGCCCTGCTTGCCCTTGACCCAGATGGCTACTTCCATTGCTGTCACGATAGCTCTAGCAAAAGGATGTTGTGTTGGCCTAGAGTGTGATAGATTAGTTATGTAAACTGATATGTCCTTACTACACCTGCCCTGGTACCTTCAACTGCTGTTGTATTTGAATGATCTAGGAGATTTTAGAGTCAGGTGCAGCATAGTTTGACTGTTCATTGCCACTGTGGGCAATATCATACCCTCCAACTTTTCTCTGGTGAAAATAGGGACGTCCTATTCAATCATCATCATGATGATGTTGTTGTTGTTACCCTACCCATCTGACTGTGTTGCTTCAACTACTCTGGACGGCATCTTTCATATATAAAAACGTAATAGAACATCAAACATGAAAATACTTCCCTATACAGGGCTGCCTTCAGATGTCCTCTAAAGGTTGTGTAGTTACTTATCTCCTTAGCTCAGGGATTGGATAACTCCAAACCCTCCATCGTTTCTCTGATGAAGATAGGCGCTGTGGGTTAAACCACAGAGCCTAGGACTTGCAGATCAGAAGGTTGGCGGTTCGAATCCCTGCGATGGGGTGAGCTCCCGTTGCTCAAACTCTGCTCCTACCAACCTAGCAGTTCGAAGTGCAAGTAGATAAATAGGTACCGCTCCAGCAGGAAGGTAAACGGCGTTTCCGTGCGCTGCTCTGGTTCACCAGAAGCAACTTAGTCATGCTGGCCACATGATCCAGAAGCTGTATGCCGGCTCCCTTGGCCAGTAAAGTGAGATGAGCACCACAACCCCAGAGTCGTCCACAACTGGACCTAATGGTCAGCGGTCCCTTTACCTTTACGTTTAAGGAAAAGTGGGGCATTCTGGGATCAAAGCAGAAACCAGGATGGCTTCTGTAAATCCGGGATTGTCCCTGGATGCAATATTCCAGAGGTTTCATGCTGGTTGAGAGGACTCTTACAAGTTCCACCATGCAAAAGTCAGAGGTTTCTATATAAGCATCTCTCTCCATCCAGGAAAGACAGAGGGAGTCTGGCCATTCAAGGACAGCCAGGCAAAAAAAAAGGGGGGGGCGGAAATCCCACAGAGAGATGTGAATTGTGAGCTTAACAGTGAGGCCTGGACGGCTGCATTTTCTCCTTAGGCCCGAGGTTCCCAACCCCTCCTCTAGTCTAGATAGTCTGCCCGCATCTTTATAGCCGCTGTTTTCTTTGCGTGCTAGAAAACCTGTTGCTCTTGACACATTTAATCTGATGTCCTGTCTAGTTTCTCTAACCTATGGCCTGGAACTTGTGGCGTCCTGCTACTTAGCACAGTTTGTGTGAGAATATAACCGCGTTGTTTCTCGTCCTGCGAAAGCAGAAATAAAAACATCCTTTCTTCATCCACGACTGTAATACAGTTAGACTTGAAACCTATCAAGAGAAGAGTCTGCATTGACATTGCCAAACCATTGCGTTTCTGTGTAGCGGTTGGAATTTTTCGCACCAGATTTGTTTTTGTTTCTTAATTGATCCATGTCAACTCCGAGTCTCATGACTGAATTCTTGTCTTGCGGCACCCTGATGACTAACAAATGTATTATTGTGGCATGTGCTAGGGCAAATGCTCTCAGCCTGGCACGCATGTGTGCGTGCGTGCAAACACACACACACACACACAGATATTTTGGACTACAAAGCCCCTCATTCCTGACCATTTGCCATGCTGCCTGAGGTTGTTGGGAGTTGTAATCCAACACAGCTGGAGGGCAACAAGGTGAGGAAAGCTGAGCTGCTGTAATTGAATACAGTGGTACCTTGGTTCTCAAACGCCTTGGTATTCAAATACAGTGGTACCTTGGGTTAAGTACTTAATTCGTTCCAGAGGTCCATACTTAACCTGAAACTGTTCTTAACCTGAAGCACCACTTTAGCTAATGGGGCCTCCTGCTGCCGCCGCATCACCGGAGCACGATTTCTGTTCTCATCCTGAAGCAAAGTTCTTAACCTGAAGCACTATTTCTGGGTTAGCGGAGTCTGTAACCTGAAGCGTATGTAAACTGAAGCGTATGTAACCTGATGTACCACTGTAACTTGGAACCCAAACACTGCAAACCCGGAAGTAAGTGTTCCGGTTTGTGAACTGTTTTCGGAAGCCAAACGTGCTCCATTTTGAGTGCCACACTTCCGTTTAGAGTGTTACGCTGAGGTCTGTCGGTTTCTGCTGTTTATTTTGCATTTTTGTTTTTACGGCTCTTTTGTTTTGTTTTTGTGGCTGTGTGGAACCCAGTTCAGCTACTGATTGATTGTGTGACTGCAGTACATTGTTTATTGCTTTCATTTTATGGATCAATGGTCTCATTAGATAGTAAAATTCATGTTAAATTGCTGATTTAGAGGTTGTTTTTAAAAGTCTGGAACGGATTAATCCATTTTGCAATCCTTTCTTTTTTAAAAAAATAATTTTTATTTTAAAAAGTTTTAACATACATTATTATTTTCATTACTCCACAAACAATCTCAATACCTTTACAGGGGTCTTCAAACCCCTGGATTTGCCCGCCACCTTCTCCCCAGTTTCCAATAGTTACCTCTTCTGCTACTACAGCGGCAAGAATGCTATTTGCCCCAAAATGGAAAGAAGCAGAAGTCCCAGCAAAGGAAGAATGGATACAAAAACTTATGGAATATGCAGAAATGGTGAAACTTACCAGAAGAATAAGAAATCAAGATAACAAATTTTTAAATAAAAGAATGGAAATGGTTTATTGAATATTTACAGATAAATTGTGAACAGATAAAAATGTTGTCAGGATTATTGTAATAACCTGCAGTTTTATAAGAGTATATATTTAAAGAAGATGAATAAATGAGCAAATTAAGTTAATTTGGATATGCAGAAGATATTAAAAACAAATTTAAGGAACCACAGAAAGAGGAGAAAGGAAGTCAAGTTTTGAAATGTCAAAATGATTGTAAAATTAGTGAAATGTATAAAATTGGTGAAATGTATAAACTTGAAAAGTATAAATAAATACATAAATAAAAAGAATTACAGTGGTACCTTGGGTTACATACGCTTCAGGTTACAGACTCCACTAAGCCAGAAATAGTGCTTCTGGTTAAGAACTTTGCTTCAGGATGAGAACAGAAATTGTGTTCCGGCAGCGCAGCAGCAGCAGGAGGCCCCATTAGCTAAAGTGGTGCTTCAGGTTAAGAACAGTTCCAGGTTAAGTATGGACCTCTGGAACGAATTAAGTACTTAACCCAAGGTACCACGGTAGTCTATGTTCCATAGGAATGTGATTAAAAAGTAAATAAATCCCCAATTTGTTAGTTTTTAACCACAGAGAAAACTGTCCCTTTGGAATTTAGTTTTTAAAAGTTACTTTTGAACGTTAAATATAAAAGTGCTGGAGTATATAGAATTTCATTACTTTATTTTATTTTTTATTAATGTGTGAATTTCCACTTCGGTTCTTATACTGTATGACCAGGTGTATGTATATACTGATAGACATCTCACTATGACGATGATAAATTTGAGTGATGTCAAGTAAAATACACTCCAGACTTGGCTGATTAGATCTTCATTCTGATCAGTAAAACTCTCCGGTGAGCTACTGGTACAATCATGTCTTCTGAGTTCATCCTTCAATAGTTTCTAGGCGCATAGTTTCTGTGAGATAAGCATTTGCTGAATCGTGCTATTTTTATTTTTATTTTTACCCTCAGATGCTAAGAACAGAAGACCTGTGATCCCTGTATCTGCGCATATATTTGAAAACAGATATGGTTTCTGTCATCCTCCTGCTCAATCTTGTCTCTCATTTATGGGCTCGTTCTAAGGTCAGTTTTTACAGTGTTTAAATTCTGTTAAATGTTTTGGAAGAAAGGCAAGGCAAGACTCACAAATGCAAGGTAATGTTTTCCTCCAGAGAAAACAGATGCCCTCTTCTGAAATAAACTTTTCGAAATGTTGTGCAGAGCGACAGAAGGCAGCAGTGTTAATTTTTTTAAAAAGGATTGTATAAATGAAGGAGTTCGTGAGGCCTTGTGTAGAGTTGCACGCATAGCAGAATGACTGAGAGACCCTACTTTATTCGGTGCAGGGAGATTCCATAGAGTCCTGTGCCCTATTGTTTCAGTGCTACTGGAGCCAGGACAAAAGAGGCAGATAAGCAGGGTGTTGGGGACAGGGATAGGATACAGGCAGCGTGGATAAAAATCAATGATTTAAATAAATAAAAATCAGATTTAAAAAAAAATTTAAATCAGATTTTTAGATATTTAAATCAGATTTTTAAAATGCACTGGGAAATGCAGAGTGGATGAAAATCAATGATTTTTTTTTTAAATAAGATTTTTTAAAATTTTAATTGGATTTTTAAAATAAAATGCTATTGGAGGAAAAATCTTTCTAAAGATAGTTTTCTATTTAAGTTACATTATAGTCCAAAGGCTATTCACCAGGAAATAAGGATTTGTTTCAAGTTTTTCATGAAATTGTTTAACCACATCAGTTAACCAACATGGATACGTATGCTATAATGTTACTGTTTTAGTTAAATAAATTGTTTAAATTGCTATTAAGGAAATGATTGTGTTCCCCTTTCCAATAAAGTGTAGCGAAAAGTCGTTCAACTATAAACAGTTAACTTCTTAAACCTCACAATAATTTCATAATTGTCTGTGTATTTCTAATGGTATAACCAAAACAGTTGTTTTTGGTATAACTGTAAAAATTACTCTGAAAATTTATTATTCCAAAAATGAAACCTTCATCTGGTTGTAAATATTAAGATACCAGTAAGAATGAGTCTTTCTGTAAAAAAAAAAGATTTAAATCAAGTCTTACTGACTAGTGATTTAAATTGTTATTTAAATCGATTTGATTTAAATCAAATCCATCCTGTATAGAGGTGTATACAATTCTACATGATGCAAAGTGGATAGAGATAATTTTGTTCTCCCTACTAGAACCCGGGCTTTGCATATTCCTCCTCTTCCTCTAACGTTCTCTACCAAGTTAGGTAAAGGTAAAGGGGCCCCTGACCATTAGGTCCAGTCGTGACTAAGCCACTTCTGGCGAACCAGAGCAGCGCACGGAAACGCCGTTTACCTTCCTGCCGGAGCGGTACCTATTTATCTACTTGCACTTTGACGTGCTTTTGAACTGCTAGGATGGCAGGAGCAGGGACCGAGCAACAGGAGCTCACCCCATTACAGGGATTCAAACCACTGACCTTCTGATCGGCAAGTCCTAGGCTCTGTGGTTTAACCCACAGCGCCAACCACGTCCCCTCTACCAAGTTAGTTTTTTTAAAAAAAAATGTAGTCAAAGTCTCGTTTCCCATCATCATTTTACTTTCCTATAACAGAAGTGATAAAAATAGGGACAGACTTTGAGCAATTGGAAGAACAGAGTTACCAAAAAAACCCCTAAGGGCTGTGTCCCGCGTCACTGGAAAGATTTCGTGAAGCATTTATATAGCCACATCCACAACTTAACATCTAAACATTTTCACAAAAGGCTTAGGTAGAGAATCTGATAAAAGTTGCTCTTTTCTTAAAAATAAAGTGTGCATATCTTTCTGTAACAAATATTTAAGACATGGGCTTGTGGCTTTAGAATGTAACTTCAGAACTATTATTGTTTATCAGATTTGTTGCACTCCGTTCATTTTTTTATTGCTATCATTTATTATACTTTATCCTATCTTCCATTCAGGGAGCTTTTGAGGTAAGTTGGCCTGAGAGAGAGGAAAAACTAAAGTCAGCTTTGTAGCCAAGTGGGGAATTGAACATGAGTGACCCCGGTCCTAACCTGAGATGCTAAAACACTGGTTTTCTAAGCCCTTCTCCTATCATTTGTCATGAGATCTGGAAGACACTCAGAGCTGGTCTTGCTGTTAGGTAGAGTGATGTGCAATGAAAAGACTAACAAATTGTTATTTAATGTATTTTTAGTCTGAGCGGCGAGGCGCTGATGGGATTTTCTGCTTTAAGTTCCAAAATAATTTGGCCAGCCTTGGGTGTTGGGTGTGTGTCTGCTGTTTGCTGGTGAAGGCACATGTGAGTGAAAAACTTACAAATAAAAAGAAAATAGATGCCAAATGTCCACCACACCAAATGCAACAGCCTCAATGTCAGTTTGATGGCCTCAAGGGCATTTGCCTGAGCAGGTGGTTGATAAACTGTTGAATAACACCTGTCTGCGTTCACATTAAAAAACCCCACACTTAATTAAGAAGATATTTTGTACTTTTTTTTAAAGTATTTAGTCACCCATCTCTCTGTAATATAGCAAGCAACACAGAATGCTGTTGTGAGGTAAGGAGCAGTTACCATTTGGGTCAGTTTTAATGTGAAAAAATGTAAATCTATGCTGACACCGAGTTAAGCCCAACATTTACCCAAATTGCTAGTTCCTATGCATGGAGACGTACATAATTTTCTGAAGGAGATTTTAAAAATTAAGTAAGTAAGGGTGAGCTCACATGGACATGTTCATCACAGGATGACTGTAAGATCAAGCAACGACTTTAGGCTGGTTGACACAATTTTACATTTCATGAATGCATAGATGAGGAAGCAGGATCCTGCGTGTGTCTGTCTATCTATGTATCTATCTATGATGGGCGTAAAAGCCGAATAAACATTTTGATTTGATTTGATATCTATCTCTGAACTGGCATGGGAAAAAGCTAGATCTTTCCACCATACAGAAAGAGCCTTAGGTGCATAGAAGTCTTATGCATAAGGTTCTGTTAGCAGTTCTACTGAAAACATGCAGAGGTTAGGTCTCCTTGTGTGAATGGAATGTTTGTAGAACAAAGATGGCGGACAGCATTTGTCTATCCCTTGAGGTCACATCGAGCACATTGACCACATTTGGACAACCCTAAAGTTGCTTAATTGTTGTTGGCTTAATTGTTGTCTGTCTCGAGAGGCAATGGAGTGCGCTTCTGGGGGTGAAGTCAGACCACTGTGTTCGCTGCACCAAAGCAGCCTCCCTTGGGTGCATGCCTGGGCAGTCTGTATGGAAGTCTGGGGAGGTGTATGGAGGCAGTGTGTAAGGCAGGGGTAGACAACCTAAGGCCCATGGGCCACAAGCGGCTCACGGGGGTCGTTTAACCGGCCCCTGAGCCGTCCCCGAACCAAGCCGCCCGCTCGGCAAGTCCCTGTGTGCTGCGCTAAACTGGCGCAGCGCACCGTGGGGACTCGCTTCTGCAGCACCAAAAATCACTTCTGCGCAGACGCAGGAAATTGTGTCTGCTCAGACACAGATGTCGGAAATCACCAGCATACGCAATCCGATCCACGGAGGAATCCCAGGCAAGGTGAACCTTGCCAACCCCTGGTGTATGGGCTGCCAAGATGACAAGAACCACACACACACCCCTGCTCTGTGTCACTGATAAGGTCCAAAGGAAAGCAGAGCAATACTGCAGGAGTTGCCAGAAGGAAGCATAAGGCTAAACCAAGTGAGGGTAGCTGATGGGTCTCAAACTCTTGGTGAGTTAGGCATGATGGGAGTTGTGGTCCAAAATCAGCTAGAGACCCAGTCTAGTCCAACGCCCTGCAATGTGGGAATATGGGGCTGTCCCATACAGGAATCGAACCTACAGCCTTGGTGTTATCAGCGCCACACTCTAAGCGATAAATCTAAAAGAGCTTCTCTTACTGAGTTGAAAATATTGAAACAACCAAGAGAAAGAGAATATAGAGTGAAGGAGAAATGTCTCAGATCCCAGGAAATGTATTCTTAGAGTCTGACTCGGCTTCCCTCTCCTCCATCCTACTCTAGAGAAAGTTGGCTTTTTTGTATAATTGCGTCTGTATCTGTCGATGCTGTTAAAGACAGCAGAATGTATGCCATGTGCTGGCAGATAGGTCTGAGCACATGTTTCTGTGGGTGGAATTGCCATATCAGGCTTTCTGGCAATCGTGGTTAATTTTTAATCCATACTTATGTCCTTTTTATGGTCTCCCTTTTGGAAGTTGTTAATACATAGCAGCTGACTGAATTTCCCTGCTTTTGATTAACCAAGAGCTTAATTATCCGGTAGGTTTTGCTGTTCCTCAGACTTGGTGGGTGAACCTTCCTCTCTGCCAGATCAATTCTTGGTCAATATGTTCAAGAGAATGAAGGCCATGTTATGTGATTGTTCCCCTCCTGTATAACTTTATCAGTATTTTGTGTGTTTGTGTCTGAGAAGGGTAGACAGGAATTGGCTCATTTAACAAGAAAAATAACTATGACATAATCCCATTGACTGTAACGTCATTGTGGCTCTCTCTTGCATTCAGTATAATATTTGCAAAGTTCTTGCATTGTCTAAAGGTCATTCTGCAATTGTGAATCAGTTTTTATCTGTTACTTGTATGAATATCTCAGCAGATTTTAAAGATTCATTACACAAGTTATACTCCCAGGTTTATTCTGGATATTATACTTCAGTCATAATTTTTGGTATATAGGAGTGTTACCTTGCTAATTAAAAATCACAAATGAACATTTACAGCACAATCCTATACATTTTGGCCAGGAATAAGTCCCACTGAATTTACTAAGCAAAGGGGCTTACTCCTAGATAAATATTCATAGAGTTGCAGCCTTCCCTCCCTCTCTTTAACTATTTTGTTAAGTATTCTTGAACTGGTATTTACTGTATAGATAGATATAATGAACATTCAAGAGCAAGTTTGCTTAGAGCAGAAAGAACAAAGCAAAAAATGTCCTCTTAAAGTAGGGGGAAATCCAGTATTGATATCTTTAGCTCTGTACTAAAAAGTATTATCTGATATGCTCTTATTTAGCATCCTTTGGGAAACAAATGGTACCAATTATCTCTCTGGTCAGTTATACCTTAGTTTATGTCAGGCATCCCTAACCTGCGGCCCTTCAGATGTTTTGGCCTACAACTCCCATGATCCCTAGCTGACAGCACCAGTGGTCAGGATGATGGGAATTGTAGTCCAATACATCTGGAGGGCCGAAGGTTGGGAATGCCTGGTTTATGTTGTCCTTTGGCATGTTTTCTGCTTTCTGTCCTTTTGTGAACATGTTGGTATAAGACTATGAAAGAACTATGAGAGAGAGAGAGAGAGAGAGAGAGAGAGAGAGAGAGAGAGAGAACTCGTGCCATTTAAATGTATATGGTGGCAAACAATTGCTCTTCTGGTGGTCCTGTTTTTGGAGTACTGCTGGCATAGACAGGATTGTATCTAGAGTCCCAATTCACCACCTTATGCTGTCATTGGTTCAAACACACCTTTCACTTGAGTTGCTACATCTGTAACCTGAAATGGTGTGGGAGGAAATCCAGAAAAAACTTGATAGCCTTACTCAATTATATCATCACCTGAATGAGTCCTTGGGCAGAATGGTGGCAGGTCAGATGGGAATTGTTCTTTAGATTTCATCTTTTGACCTCTACCTTAAATGCATAACTTTCTGCAATTTTTACCCACAATTCTATTCTGTTCTCATCCTGAAGCAAAGTTCTTAACCTGAAGCACTATTTCTGGGTTAGCCGAGTCTGTAACCTGAAGCGTATGTAACCTGAGGTACCACTGTACCTGCAATCTTAAGCTATGGGCCTGTACTTTCAAAGAGTACTTTGGCCAATGGATGAAAACGGCCTCCCTTCTCTTCTGCCTTTACATTTCCAAATAAATTATAATAAAAGTGATTGATAGTTAATGTCAGGCTTAGAGTGTTAGAGGCTGAGATGCTTTTCCTCACGACTCATAGCCATTTCCATCCTGCTTTTATTTCCTCTCGCCAGATGCTGGCAATTTCTGCCAAATGTTATCTGATCTGGCTTTTTTACATTTCTGTTTTGAAATGTATATTATGATAATGTAGCAAATGAGCACAGATAAGAACTTCTGCTCCTTTCGTCACATGTTAGCAAGAGCGCTCATTTCCCCTCAGCGAGCTTAAGAGTGTGGATCTGAATTAATCTCAGTGATATCTTTGTGCATGTCTCTGCTCAGGTTTTCTTGAGTCAACAACAAATTGAGCTAGCCAGAGTTCACAGAAAATGGAAAGGTCAGTTCGATTAGTGTGGTGTTTTAAGTCTGTGAGTGTGGATGGTAACTCATTCTGATTCATCCTGACTTTTTCCTGCACGGGCTAAATGCATATACTTTTTTGAGGGGTGGGAATCCTTGTTGGGATAATGGGTGTAAAATAACTAATTATTAAGAGATGTTTCCGAAATGTATTTGCCTTTTCTCTTTCACATGGCAATGATGCTGAGATCTGTTGCTCTTCACTCTACTTAGGGAAATGTTGTGCTACCTGTTCAACGCAGGCACATTTTCATGCTCAATTCTGTTCAAAAGGGTAAGGTAGATTTGGATAAATAACTGGGAATTCATTCACTAGGGCCATGTGTATTGTGTAGTTTTTAATAGAAATAGATGACATCACCACTGCTGTGATACGCAGATATTTCCTGTACTGTTTATAGGTTGCTACTGAACCTAGAGTCAAAGGAACATAATGCCCATCATCACATCATGCTAATCCCTAATTTAGTGTGATGTGAATGAGTCATAGTTTGCTTTGTGTTCAAGCACTCCCCTCTCTGGTGCAGGTGTGATGAGCAGAATAGAAGCTTTCACCTGTGAGTTCAGTTTACCAGAAATTACTGTCTTGTCTGAGCCCTTAACTGATTAATGTTAACTATTGTTAACTATGGTTTGTTTAAACAAGTCAGCTTCATAGCCTATAATCGGGACACGGGTGGCGCTGTGGTCTAAACAACTGATTAATGTTAACTATTGTTAACTATGGTTTGTTTAAACAAGTCAGCTTCATAGCCTATAATCGGGACATGGGTGGCGCTGTGGTCTAAACCACTGAGGCTCTTGGGCTTGCCGATCAGAAGGTCGGCGGTTCGAATCCCCATGACGGGGTGAGCTCCCGTTGCTCGGTCCCTGCTCCTGCCAACCTAGCAGTTCGAAAGCACGCCAGTGCAAGTAGATAAATAGGTACCACGGCGGCGGAAAGATGAATAGCATTTCCATGCGCTCTGGTTTCCGTCATGGTGTCCCGTTGCTCCAGAAGCGGTTTAGTCATGGTGGCCACATGACTCGGAAAGCTGTCTGTGGACAAATGCCAGTTCCCTCAGCCTGAAAGCGAGATGAGCACAGCAACCCCATATCCGCCTTTGACTGGACTTAACCATCCAGGGGTCCTTTACTTTTTTACCTTTTACCATAGCCTATAGTATGAAGTTGGCTGATTTCAAACAAGCCATAGTTAACATTGACCATGCTATGTCAGGTTCTGTAACGCAAGTGGTTAAGCATAGTGGAAGCAAAACACTTCCAAAATCCTCATGGCGGTGCCAGAGGAGGAGAGATGGGGAGGGGGGAGTGTGTGAACCTAAGGTTTGTTCTTGTGATACTAAACTCTGGTTTTGTGTGATGTCCAAACCAGACTAATATGAAAACAGACCTCATAGCAAATTCTCAAGGTGTGGTATGAACCTTCCGTACCTTTCAAACGAAGCTACAGATGTGAACCAAATGGAAGCTTAACTGTTAACCCCTATGCTTTAAAAAACAAACAGCAGAAATATTTCTATTGTTATCAATGCAGTCATTGTTTTGATAATTAAACAAATATTTTGATTTTTTAAAAATAATAAAAAACTCTACACTTTTCCAGGGTCAAATCATACAGGCTAAGCAGTTAACATTATGCATAATCATAACTGTTGAATAAAATAAAATTTAAGGGAAGATTTAAAAACAACAACAACATGGGCATTCTATCATTCTTCTTTATCAGTCTAATTTGGTTCCATTTTGGCTGGCAAAATGTAGACTGTTAAATTCTCTGAAGCTGAGATTTGGAAACTATAGCCGATTTCAAACCGTCTTACCAGGTTTAAACCCCCCCCACCCCCCCAGTTTGGTGCAGTTTTGACACTTTGCTTGTTTCTCTGAAAGAAGAGCTTTGGGGTGTTCGAAAAGGAAGTACCAGTCGTTTTTTGTTTTTGTTTTGCCAAAAGAAAAAACTTAGGGAAATCTTTTGTCCTTCGGGATGTTTGTGTATCCTTTACTTGTTGCGTAGATACAAGAGCGCGTGTGTAACACCCTTCAATGCTAATGAAATCAACATGGATAAATAATGACTACACTTTCTTTAAGGGAGAGAACAGGGCTTTAAAACACATGTCTGTGCACGCTATCCGCATCAGTTATGTAAGTCTGCTTATATACCGAAAATTGCCCCCCAAAAGAGAGGCATTAATTAGCCTACACAGAAAGCATATGAGGCAAGGCTACTCTCCCCCTTTTTATTAAATATCTTTGTGGTGGATCCAGAGAGCCCTTCCTTGGCTGCGAGCTTCCTTATGTGAAATGGAAGTCCTTTAATTGGCTGCAGCAAACGAAGGGCTTTTAGAATAACAACAACACCCCCCCCCCCGGTAAAAGATGCTTTGGATTCTTTCAAGAACGTGGCGTTCTGGACAACTTACCAAAATTGTTTAAGCTAGGAAATCCTTCAAGCCTGCACTTACTGCATTTAGGATTGCCAATAGACCATTTAACAAACAAACAAAAAGAGCCCTGTGGCCTTTTATTTACTTTTTTCTGGCTTGTTTCTTTGTAAAGTGAGGGAGTCGAGCTACCTTTCCCCCCTTTCGCTTTAAATATAAATTTCTTGTATTTTGCCGTGCACAGTGACGCTTTTGCAACAAGAGGCTGTTTTGGGACAGGGCGCACAGAGTGGCTCAGTTAAGATGCAGTCATAAAACCATGGTTTCTTGTAAGAAGGACAGGCAGGTGAGCGCCTTAAGTTTGTATGCTCACCTCCATCCCTGGTATGTGGGGAAGGAGTTTAAGGTTTCCTTTCGCAGTTTTGACCAACCCTCCTTACATCCAGTTATGAGAAACCGTGGTTTGTTCCAATTATAGGTAGTTTATTCAAAGTAGGATTAGGCTGAAGTTTATTATTATCTTGGTGTGCAAATGACCTGTGCTTTAAGCATCAAGAGAAGTATAGTGTCCCGATCGAGGGCAGTAAGAGTCCTGGTCTATTCTCCCTTAGTCAGACCACACCTGGAATACTATGTCCAGATCCAGGCCCCAAAATTTAAGAAGAATATTGACAAGCTGGAACATGTGCCGAGGAGGGCAACCAAGATGATCAACGGCCTGGAAACCAAGCCTTATGAGGAACAGTTGAGGGAGTTGGGTATGTTTAGCCTGGAGAAGAAGAGATATGATAGTCACCTTCAGATATCTAAAGGACTGTCAGTCACATGGAAGAAGGAGCAATCTTGTTTTCTTCTGCTCCAGAGGCTAGGACCCAAACCAGTGGCTTCAAGTTACCAGAAAGGAGAGTTCAACTTAACTTTATGGCAGTAAGAGCTGTTGGAAAGTGGAACAGATTTCCTTGAGAGGTTGTCCTTGGAGGTTTATAAGCAGAGGTTGTAAGGCCACCTGTCATGTTGAGATTCTGGCATTGCAGAGGGTTGTACTAGATAATAATTGTATTTACGGGACCGCCTCTCCTGGTATGCCCCGCAGAGGACCTTAAGGTCCATGAATAATCATAGTTTAGAGGTCCTGGGCCCTAAGGAAGTCAGATTATCCTCCACCAGGGCCAGGGCCTTCGCAGTGATGGCTCCTACCTGGTGGAATGCTCTGTCCCATGAAACCAGGGTCCTGCAGGATTTAACTTCCTTTCGCAGGGCCTGTAAGACGGAGCTATTCTGCCTGGCTTTCAATTCGAACTTAGCCTGATCTTTTATTCCCCTTCCTTCCCTCCCCCTCCCCGTTTTATGAAGATTACCTGCTCTGGGATCCCACAGCTAATTCTCCCCTGGTCTCCTCGCTGGCCCAAATAGGATTAATTTAGCCAGCTAGCCCTGGTGATCATCTAATGTTTATTGGATGGATTTCCCCCCTAAATTGATCTTTGAATTCTGAATTTATTGTTATTCACGTTTTATACTGTATTTTATGCTCTTTTTTGTTGCATCAATTAAGTGTTTTAAATTTTTGTTAGCCGTCCTGAGCCCAGTTTTTTGAACCAGGAAGGGCGGGGTATAAATAAAAATTTATTATTATTATTACTATTATTATTAGATGACCCTTGGGATCCCTTCCAACTCTTCAAGTCTGTGATTTGTTCAAAAGGATGAAGTCTCCTTTGTTTAAGCCATCTTCACCTCATAAGTGGGGGAGCCCATGAACCCATGTTTTTGCTTGAAGGATCCTCATTACATCTGAACCAGAGATTATCATGGTGCTAACTCTTTGACATAGCTTTTACACTTGTTCCCCGCCTACACTCAAGGGAGGATGACAGTCCCATCTGTGTTGTGGAAGAAGTGACTGAAGTGGTGAGGGCAGGGATATTTTTGTTGGTTGTTTAACTCTGCAAAGGGACATCCCTAAGTATAATATAGTCAAATGAAAGGGAATCTTCCTTTTATTTAGATATTCAAGTGTGTGTGTGTGTGTGTGTGTGTGTGTGTGTGTGTGTTCTACGGTTCATTAACACCCACAGCCAGATCAGATTACATTAAAATTCAGCATGCATCACAAAGAAGGGGGGAAAACCTTAGCAAACCACAGTTCCCAGGATGAGTTTTAAACAGGGTGGATTTGATTTAAATCACAATTTAAATCACTAGTTAGGAAGACTTGATTTAAATCTTTCTATTTACAGAAAGACATTCCTGCTTAATATTTACAACCAGATGAAAGTTTCATTTTTTGATTAATAAATTTTCAGAGTAGTTTTTACGGTTATATCAAAAATTGTGGATTTGGTTATACGTTTAGAAATACATAGACAGATAATTATGAAAATATTGTGAGGTTTAATAAGTTCACTGTTCATATTTGGACACCTTGTCTGCTGTACTTTATTGGAAGGAGAAAAATAATCATTTCCTTAATAACAATTTAAACAATTTGTTTAAGTAAAACAATAGCATTATAGCTTATGTATCCTTGTTTGTTAACTGATGTGGTTAAACTTTTTTTAAAAAAAACTTAGACTGAGTTTTAGCACACATGAAAAACTTAAAACAAATCCTTATTTCCTGATGAATAGTCTTTGAACTATAATGTAACCTAAATAGAAAATTATCTTTTGAAAGATTATTTTCCTCTAAAAGCATTTTATTTTAAAAATCCAATTTAAATTTTAAAAATTGATTTAATTTTTTTAAAAAAACTGATTTAATTTTTTTTTAAATCCATTTTTTTAAAAAAAATCATTTATTTTTCTCCACCCTGGTCTTAAATTGGAATAAAATTGCTACAAATGTGTATGTGGCTTTTGCTGCTAGCGTGCTTTTACATGTCGTGGATTTTTATTTTTATTTTTTTTAAAAAAACCCTGAGCTTCCCATGCATTTTGTTTTCAGGAATAGTTACTATCACGTTGGGAACTGTGACAAAAGTCTCTTTGTCAGGTGCTCTTCTGTTCCTTAACGTTCACTGTTCAGAAGCATGAGAAAGCCCGTGAAAATCATGGGGTGAGCTTGGAAACCTTTGGGTTACCATTTGAAGCCTTTCATAATGCTTTCAAGTGCTCCTTTGGTTGAACCTCATTATCTAGATTTGTATCAAGACTAGAGCCAAAACACCTATCAAACGTGGCTTCCATGTGGACAAGTAAGCGGGATGACCCTCGTTCTTTAGCTTTTTAATGAGATCCATTTATGAGTATCCAAGGCAGAAATCAAAAACTGAATAATCTGACTGTGCTGAATGAAGAAGATTGTGTTGATTGATCTTTTGTCAAAGATCGGTTTCACCTTCTTTATTAAAAAAAACCCCCTGAGGTTTCTGAATATTCACAGCAAAAGCATGTCTATGTTTCTTAAACGTGGTGTATTAAAAACTCGTTCTTGCTGAAAGCCTGCAAGCACATTTAAATATATAATCATTACTAACTTTTTTTTCTGTTCGCTCCACAGCATGCAAGAGATCCCGGTACTTCAGCTTTCTGATCAAAGTAAGTGACGATGAACAAAAGCCCTAAGTGGGAGGAAATGTGCTGTCTGAAATACTGTACACTCCGATTGGGAGGGCAGGAGATGCAAGAAGCAAATGAAAATAATTATCTTCGTATCTTCTTAGTATAGACCTTCTACAGAAGAAGAACTCTCTGGGAGGTGGCAGAACTAGACTAAGATGCAAAAGAGCCACCTTTCCCAAGGCCAGCCCTGCCATTAGGCAAGGTGAAGTGGCTGCCACAGGCAGCGTGAAGCACTGGGAAAGTACTGTAGAACAATGCATCCTTAAAGTAGCCTGTTGGTCTTAGATATAGTGGAGGGTGCTGCCAATTAATTGACAGTCTGGTTGACTTTTATGGTCATGAAATGAGATGGGGGGGGCTGCCGCCGCCATCTTGTCCTTTATTTGTTTGTTTGTTTATTTACTATTCACATCCCGCCCTTCCTACCGAATGGGGAAGCCAGAGCAGCTCACAACGTGCAACAATGCCAAAAGTGTCTCTGGAACATTTGACGCATATAAAATCCACAGTTCCAAATACAGTGGTACCTTGGTTCTCGAACCTAAACTGTTCCGGGAGTCCGTTTGACTCTCGAAACCGTTTGAAAACCAAGGCGCGGCTTCCGATTGACTGCAGGAGCTTCCGAAAAATGTTCGCAAACTGGAACACTTACTTCCGGGTTTGTGGCTTTCGGGAGCCGTTTTGTTCGACAACTAAGCTGTTCGAGAACCAAGGTACCACTGTATGAAAATAAAACAGCAGCTGTTAATATCCAGGGTGCAGCAAAATGACTTGGGACGGACTCACCTTGCCCAGAGAGAGAACACATCTGGCATCAAAGATCATGTGATGTGTTGGCCACAGTTAAAATAAGGTTTCAAGCTATGAAATGCGTCCTCTTCAATGCGCAATAAATCTGGATTTCGGCATAGTTGGGGAGGGAGCTTTGCAAAGGCGAGTGTGCTGGCTGAAGGAAGCTGTTGTGCTTTCTCTTGGGTCTTCCTGTGCCTGCAGATTTAGCACGGGAAAAATGTGTGCCGCTGCTGAATACTGATGGCAGGTGAGCGAGCGGATCCGAGACGTGTGACGTTGAAAATAGTGTTCAGCTCTATGTGCATGTTTCCACAAGGGCAAAAACTTGACATTTCAGTAGCATACCCTTTAAGGTTTAGAATCGACTTGCCATTGTGCTACTTCCCAGGAGAAATGCTTGGAACTGGAAGCCTGGTCCAGGTATTTAAAAAGTCTATAGGCACAGCTCAGGGCTCCTCTGCTACTGAAAGAAATATGGGAGGTTGTCAGTTCCTGGCACCCGCTTTCCTAGTTAACTCAAGACTGGAGACACAGTGGTAGAAGGAAAGGGAGCGTACAATGGTTTGGGGAGAGAAACATGAAGTGGGTGTAGGATCTAGGCAGAGCAATGGAACCAAGTGGTGGAGGAGAAGCAGGTCAATGGTTGTAAGTCTGAGGAGGTGTACCGGCGAGTACAGAAGATCAGAGAAGTTCAACTGTAGAGGAAGGACCATAAGACCACAGGTTTTACATGCAGAAGGTCCTGACATCAATCCCTGCCATCTATTGGGAGGGCAGAGAAAGATTCCTGCTTGAAGCCCTGGAAAACCACTGCCAATCATTGATGGAGAACTTGAGGTTCTCCAGATGTTGATGGACCCCAACTTCCATCAGCCTCAGCCAACATGGCCAGTGGTCATGGATCAGGATTATCCATTGGCAGACCTCAGGCTCTCAAATTTCTGTGGTCCCCTCTGTGACACTAAAATGCTTCGCACACACCCCTGTGCCCTGTTCCATAGCATTGCTGTGGTGCCCCCCTGCAGCAGACACTACCCTGAAACCACCTCTGGGTGGACCACAGCTTCCTTATCCTTGATTTAGACAATGCTGATCTAGATGCATCGAAGATCTGACTCAGTATAACTCCCAAACCTGAGAGATGGTGAGTCACGCACTAAATTTTCATTGCCAGTGTGCAGAATACTTAAAACTTGAGCTGGCAGAGAAGAGAACAATTACAATAGGAAATGCCTGTTTTCAGGTTTTGTTAAGGAGGGTGGATTAATGACAAGAGCACTATACTCCTGAGGAGAAAAGATTCTTGAAAATAACAAGAACTGTTCAGTCCCTCAGGCAAATCAGCACCACACCTCCTGGAATGAGTAGCTGGCATGTTGCGTTTGATGGAATCCAGCTCAAGTGCTTTGATTTCTTGTGCCGGCTTTTTTTCATCCAACACAATTTTATATAGAATTAGATTATGGCTTCAAGAAATCAGAAGTGGTTGTTCAGGGATAAATCTACATCTACTTCTGCCAGCCATTACATCTCTCGCCAGATTGGTGCATGCTCTAGTTATCTCCTGCTTGGACTATTGCAATGTGCTCTATGTGGGGCTACCTTTGAAGGTGACCTGGAAACTACAACTAATCCAGAATGCGGCAGCTAGACTGGTGACTGGGAGCGGTCACCGAGACCACATAACACCAGTCCTGAAAGACTTACATTGGCTCCCAGTACGTTTCCGAGCACAATTCAAAGTGTCAGTGCTGACCTTTAAAACCCTAAATGGACTAGGCCCACTATGCCTGAAGGAGCATCTCCACCCCCATCGTTCAGCCTGGACACTAAAGTACAGCTCCAAGGGCCTTTTGGCAGTTCCCTCCCTGCAAGAAGTGAGGTTACAGGGAACCAGGCAGAGGGCCTTCTCAGTAGTGGCGCCTGCCCCGTGGAATGTCCTCCCATCAGATGTCAAGGAAATAAATATCTGACTTTTAGAAGACATCTGAAGGCAGACCTGTTTAGGGAAGTTTTTAATGTTTGAAGTTTTATTCTGTTTTTAATGTTCTGTTGGAAGCCGCCCAGAGTGGCTGGGGAAACCCAGCTAGATGGGCAAGGTATTATTATTATTATTATTATTATTATTATTATTATTATTCAGTTTGGGTGTCCTTAGGTTCTGCATAGTTCTAACATTAATGCACAGGTGGGAGGGGACTGCCTGTAATGTAGCCAGAGAAAGCCAGTAAATCAAATATGGCTATCAGAGAATGGGCTTTGCCCCTAAAAGAGGCCCTTTTTATTGCCTAGTGCAGGGATGGAGACCCTGCAGCACTTCAGATGTAATTGAACTGTCATTCCCATCATCTCCATTTAGGAGGGCATGGCATGATAGGGATAAATTGTATTTTCGGCAGCAGTCGACCTATCAGAGCACCAGATGTCTGCACAGTACTCTTAGCAGCAAGAATAAGTGTACAATTCTGATAGTAGAATTGTAAAGAATATTTCCTGCATGAAAAGAGAGAGGAAATGTGGTGTTTTATTCTGTTTTGTTTATCCTCCCCTCTGTCTTTTATTATCCATAATCCTACCTAAAAAAAATATCTTCCGGATAAAACTTGGAGAAGGTTGATTGGTGGTATGATCTTCAAAGCATGGCACCAATTAAGCCTTATCCGCTTAGTGGACTTTCCAGTAGCAGAGGCAGAGTGCCAGTGTGGTGTAGGGGTTAAGAGTGGTGGACTCGTAATCTGGTGAACTGGGTTCGCGTCTCTGCTCCCCTACATGAAGCTGCTGGGTGACCTTGGGCTAGTCACACTTCTCTGAAGTCTCTCAGCCCCACTCACCTCACAGAGTGTTTGTTGTGGGGGAGGAAGGGAAAGGAGAATGTTAGCCGCTTTGAGACTCCTTCAGGTAGTGATAAAGCGGGATATCAAATCCAAACTCTTCAAATCCAAGAAACAGTCCTGCAAGCAGGAAGCACCTTAGAATCCTTCTTAGAAGCCAATGAGGGGAATGAAGCTCTGGAAAAATCACTCATTGTCACTGTAACTGTACAATTAAATGAATGCAGTGATAATGATAATTTGAAGCACTCTCCACTTCCACAAACTATTTACTCGGGGACAGTGCTGGTGGGTTTGGTTGCATTTGGATGGGAGCGTATGGTACCTGTGTAATATTTGTTCTGTTTATTTGGAAGCCAATAGATGGCTGCAAAACGTACGATCCTCCATCAGATTGTGCTTCACTCTCAGCTGATTCACAACTATTCTCCCCCAACACCCCCCCACCTCTCAGTCATTAAATCTTTGCACCTCCTACTAGCCAAAGGATGTCACGTTGCAATAGCAGGAAAGAGAGTACGCCAAGCCCTCAAGGAGCATTAATGCATTTTTGTTAAAGGCTACCCATATGTTGCCAAGCGATAGTTCTTTTCATAGTAGTCAGAACAACCATACTCATGATGACACAGTGACAAACACATATCAATTTTCATAGTTATATTTCTTGATGAGAAATTCTTAAAAAGTAACTTCCCCTTTGTTTAAACCAATTCATGAACCAAGGACTTATACATTGACCACTAATAACGAACCATATGTTGTAGATATTACTCCACATTTATTATGCTATTTTTGTGGTGTACAAATGACATGAGAAAACATGGTAAAGTGGAACCTCGGAAGCCAAACGCCTGTAAACTCAAAACGTTTCGGCTCCCAAACAATTGGAAATCGGAAGTGATTGTTGCAGTTTTCGAATGATTTTTGGAAGCCGAATATCCGGTACTGCACCTTGGAAGTCGAACATTTTGGAAGTTGAATGGACTTCCGGAACAGATTACATTCGACTTCCAAGCTACTTCTGTATACTTATTTGTATAAATTATTCTTGTTTATAAAACCCAATAAAAAGTAATTCCAAAAAAAAGGAATAGCAAATAAAAGTGCTTTACAGTTCCTATAGGCTGCCTATGAATATACTTGTGAAGAAGAAAGTATTTAACCTGGGGGACGGGATATTATGGGGGGAATATTATTATTAATAACATCAGTATCCAGCCCTTTTTCCAATGTGGTGAGGGTCTTATGAATGGGTGGATTTACCCCAGTTGATGTCCCTGTGATTGTCCCATGAATAAGGGTTTGACTTTGGATCTCCCAAAGATTTCAAGGGGAGGAGGAGCCAAAAGTTGCTGGCCTTCTGACAGAGAGCCATAGATGTCAACGTTTCCCTTTTTTTAAGGGAAATCCCCTTATTCCGAATAGGATTGCTTGCAAGAAAATGGAAAAGTTGACAGCATTGCAGAGAGCTTGGAGAAGGCCTTCTGTCCCATCTCCCTTCTTGATGCAATGGCTGCTGATGACAGTTGAAGAAAGAGCCTGATGGAGCCTGCCTGTTTGTTGAGAAGATCCATAATGAAGGGCCAACCTTCCCCTGATTGTCAGATCAGCCACAGAGACCAATCTTCCTTTGTGCAAAGGGTAGCTAGAGAGCAGAAAGGAGGTGCCCTTTGACCTCTGCCATCAGCCAGAGGACCAAGGACCATTGGGAGGATGCTCCCCCTATCTGCTAGGGAGAACATCGTGGCAAGGTAGGGGCCATCCCATCCATTAGCTAGAGAAGGAACAGCAACAGCATTTTTAGTGAGATATTGCACTTTCAGCGTTGCGAAGATGCCAAATCCCTAGCTGTTACTTCATATGTTCTATTATGATAACGAGCAGATGCTGGATGGGAAATGAAAAGCTCTTGTGAAAACCAGGAATGTGGGTGTGGATGATTCCCTGCTTGTCCCGAGTTCACTGTTTTTAAGAAGCGTTTTGAGAAGAGTTATTAATGCAAAGCAGCGTAGATGTTTTGCTGCATGTTTGCTGTGCATATTTTGACAGGTTGTATGGTCCCTGTCATCACCTCACCCTCAAAATTTGACTTTCTCAGACGCAGATCTAATTTTGCGTGGACAATAATCACCCGAGACTTCTTCAGAAACTAGCTTCTAATTCCTCCTCTTGGATCGCCTAACAATAGCTGCTGTAGGCTATGCAAAGCATTTTCTCTTCTTGGTGGCTGATGGGATTGGCCGAGCTATGAACTTCGTTTCGTTAGCAGGCTTAGGCCGCGGAGCTGTGAGGCAGCTGTGCACGAGGCACTTGCTTCTGGGGTTTATGTTGTGATTATTTATTTCAACTTGGTGGGACTGTGTGTGTGTGTGTGTGTGTGTGTGTGTGTGTGTTGCAGCTCTCTGAGTATTTCAGAGGCTAAAGAAATGTGTCATGCAACCGGTGGAAATGATGTCAGTCAAGTGGAAGTGAGTTAGACTGAAATGACTTTAGATAGCAGTTATGGAGAGACTGAAAGCTAAAGTACAGGTTTGCTGTACATTTTTGTATGCATGAATGTATATGCATAGTTAGAACATACTGTACATGCATGTACATGTATGTGTGTGTGTGTGTATACACACACACACACACACATTGTCAGTGCTTTTTTCTTTAAAATGTTTAGGGGTACTCTCATTTTGACTCAAAATCACCATTTTATAGTTCAAATCGGGGGAAATAAATACAGTAAATGGACAAAAGTACAAAGATTCACAAAACGTTTAGGGGTATGCGTACCCCCGCATACCCCCAGAAAAAAAGCACTGCATGTTGTTACAGATTTTTTGGGAGGGAGACACCCGCTCCCCAAACCCTAGAAAATAATTATTTGATTATTTGTAGTATGGAAGAGAAGACTGAATGTCAGTGGAAAAGAACAAGCCAGGCAGGGCTTCTAAGACAGGGCCTCGCCTGGGATAGTGGAATTCACATGACAGAAGGTGTTGTTGATGGTCAATCTAAGAGGAATCTTGGGCCTGGGCAGATAGAGGTTGCCATGGTGATGGGATGTGCTGTTTTAGGTGACAGGAAAATAGAGTTATTAGAGCAACATGCGCTGTGAAGAAGAAGGGAGAACAAAGACGGGTCCGTCTCGGGCAGGCTGGCTACAGGACCAACTGTTTTATATTGGATATGTGATTATTAAGGAAATGGGGACACTTGAATTGTGCTCACTTAAAAAACTCTGTGAACTTTTAGGCTACACATCAGGTCTGCTCCTTCATGTGCAAAAAGCATTCACGTGCAAAAAGTTGTTTGATGTGAGTTTTTGGAAACTAGGAAGTCCTCGGTTGTGCTGGTGTCAATCATGCAAAACAAGGGACAAAATATTTTTCTGTCAAGTATCCTGAGATGAGCTTCCTTCTGGTAAACATGTTTTCTGATCACTAGTATCAACCACTTAGTTCACTTCTTGCCTTCCTAAAACTCTGTTGAATAGTTTAAGCTTAGCCAGTGGAGGGATCAAAATTATGTCTAGCCCAACTTTGAAGACAAGGGGGGAGGAATATAGCTATAGCCATTTGTTTCTCTGATTCCTGGCATGGCATGAAAATTTCCTCCTTACCTCTTGCCAGCCAGCTGTTTCTTTTCCCTTCTCATTGAAGTCTTGCTATGACAGATAAACGCGTGTGTAGCATTTAGCCCTTTGGCTCTGTGTTCTTAAAATAATAATAGTCAATTTTGCTTGGTTATTTATTTCATTTAGAAGAGGCAAGTGAGCTTGTTCTTGAAACTTGACATTCTGGTTACTGAATCACATGAGTATCCAAATTAGCACCAGATTGTAAGATTTGCACAGAGTAGGTCCTAGGGGAGAGTCTAGCATAGGCCAAAGAATATAAGATAATTTTCAAGCATCGCTACAGTTTAAATATTTGAGAGCCAGTATGGTGCCATGGTTAGAGGGTTGGGCTGGTGGCAGGGTTCAACCCCCGATCAGCTATGAAGGGTGACTTTTGGCCAGTCAAATTCTCTTAGGCTCACCTCCTGATAGCTCATTTGTTGGAGCATGAGATTCTTCTCACTCTCCAATTTCATGATTTTATGATTCCATGATTCTATACCTCGCAGGGTTGTTCTGAGGGTAAAATGAGAAGAAACAGACTGTGTATTCCACCTTGAGGAAAGTTGGGATGTGACTGTAATAAATAATTTCTTGCAAGAAACCTGTAAACTATGGACAATGTATATTCATTTGGCTTCAACCCTGCATATACATTTGTTTGACACTCTTGGTCCTGCTGAGTTTCCCAGACTATCTGTGCATAGTTTTATTAGAGGTGTATGGGGCAACCCAACCAGATGGGCAGGGTACAAGTAATAAAATGGTTGTCGTTATTATTATGCATGTCACCTACATTTTAAATACGTCTCGGAGGAAACACATTGCCTGTTTTAGTTGTGTAACGTCTGGAGCTACTTTTTGTAAGAGATCATCAAGTGAAACTAAGAATGCATTTAAAAGACTTTCTCAGATCATACAGTATCAGTATTATGTCTTACTCATGTTTCAAACTTTGACACCTTTAACTTGTTTCCTTGTGTTATCTTCAGAAGCAACACTTTTTTACCCGAAGCTCTGTATGTATGCATGTGTGGTTCTTCTGTGAGGGTAATTTCTTTTACAAAAAAAACCAAACAAAAAACCAAGCTACTGCAATGACTCATCTAAAGTGCAAAGGGGCAATTATTTCTGTGTGCATTATTATGCCCGATTTGCTTTCTATTTTTAAACAACATGCTTCTGCGATGAACAAGTCCATACTCAAAAAAGCAAAAGCAAAATTCAAACAGATTGTCTGCTGTAGCTGAAAAAGGTAAAGGAAATAACACGAGCCGAGAACAACATTTACAGCGTAAGCCTTGGTCCACTGCCTGAGTCTAGTACCCCTGCAACCTAGCAATACAGGAGAGATTTCAGGGATTACATTCAGATTAAATGCCAACGAGAGCCGAGTCCTGGCAAGATGCCATTGAGGTCACATGAGGATAATCAGAAATTTTCATAGTTTAAACTGAAATGTCTTCAGTGTGGCTGGGCCCCCAGTGCCAATGATTTGGGTTAAGATTCCTAGATCCTTCCTGTGTGCATCATTGTTCATTTACCAAAAAACAAAGTAATAAAAATCATAACAATAACCCTTATGCTGTTGTATCAATACATTGTAGGTACCTTTGTGTCAGACTTTCCCTTAAAACTGTATTTACAAGGAATTACACCTATAATATAAATTAAAGGCTGTGTTGCTCATTTTGAAGTTTTTCAGAAGTGAAACCACAGTATTGCTGCACTCATGTTACTCAAGACAGTGTCATTTTAAACTGAAGCAGAGTGAAGGCTTTAAAAGTTGGGGTGTACATATCCCATGGAGGATAGTCTTCAGTATATTGCTAAAGTAAATGCATGAAGCTACTTTATCAATATCAGAATCATATGTTCCAAGTGGCTTTGGCTCTTCGACATCTTAGGTGGACTTTCCCCCGCCCCTCCAGTCCTGAAATCCTTGTAACTGGAACTATACGAGATGGAATTTGTGACCTGTGTAGAAAGCATTTCCTCTCCCTGAGCTATAGTTCTTTGGCTCTCCCATGGTTTTTGGCTCTCCCGTATTCAGCAGTATTCAACTGTTGTTGTTGTTGTTGTTGTTGTTGTTGTTATTTATTATTATTTATACCCCAGCCACTCTGGGCGGCTCCCAACAGAATACCCTTTATGGACAGAATAGGAAATGGAATTGTATAAAATGAATAAATGGGTGTCCTGCGCTTGGTCTCAAACTTACCATATACAGTGGTGCCCCGCAAGACGAATGCCTCGCAAGACGAAAAACCCGCAAGACGAAAGGGTTTTTCGGTTTTTGCGACGCTTCGCTAGACGATTTTCCCTATGGGCTTGCATCGCAAGACGAAAGCCCATAGGGAAATCTCGGGGACCTCTTTTAAATGCTGGCGGTGGGGAGCAAAACCTTCCCCCCCCCCTCCGGACTTCAGAAGAGGTCCAGGAAGGCCGGCGGGGGCGAAAGGCTTTGCTCCCCACCACCAGCATTTTAAAAGCGGTCCGGGATAGCAGGGAAGCGCTTCCCGCTATCCCGGACGGCTTTTGAAGGCAGGCGGGGGGGAGCAAAGACTTTTGCCCCCCGCCTGCCTTCGGAAGAGGTCGGGGGACAGACTGTCCCCAGACCTGGTCTGAAGGCGGTTCGGTTTCCATAGGAACGCATTAATTGATTTTTAATGCATTCCTATGGGAAACCGTGCTTCGCAAGACGAAAAACTCGCAAGACGAAAAGACTTGCGGAACGAATTAATTTCGTCTTGCGAGGCACCACTGTATAATGGTACTGAAGCGCAAGTAAGGGTTGCGTTAGTTGAGTTTGCTAGGGCTACTGTACCATCATTTTTAGACATATGCAGTAGTTGTTTGCAGTTGATTGTAAAGATGACATATCAGTGCTGTTCTGCCTCTTTCATAAAGCTTCTTTTAATACTTCTCTTTATATCTTTTGTCTCATTGCCTTATAACTGCCTCTCACCTCATATTTTATTCTCGCAGCAACTCTGGAGGTGGCTTAAGGGCTGAGAGACAATGACTTGCACAAGGTCACTCTCAAAACAGTCCTCTTCCTCAGAGACCTTTAGTTAGCTGGTTTATTTTATTTTAAAAAAAAAGAATAACAGAGAATATGAAGGTTTAGGTAATGTGTGAAAAATGACAGTTTATACTTACAATGTAATAGAAAGACTTGTTCACAGACGCAATGCTGTGTAGCATTGACTTCAACTGCAAATAATGCAATCCTAAGTGGAAGCAATTTACGAATGTTCAATATATATATATATATTCTTCAGCACACTGAATTGAAGGCATACCTGTGCTACCTCAAGTTATCTCCTTCAAGGTTTTTGCCTTTTATTCGGAGGGTTGTGGCCAGTGGCATAGCGTGGTTTGCTGGTGCTTGTGATAGGGGTGTATAATTCATTCTTTTGTGCTTCCTTCAGGGGAAGGACTAATTTTTCTTGACTTTTAAGAACCTGGCGGGCTTCTTTTACTCAGTTGCTGTAAGCATAATGTACTTACTCCTAATGTTTTTTGTTTTTTTTAATTCCTCAATCAACTCCGCCCCAATATTCTACTTTAAAAGTTCACCAGGTGTCCCCATATTTGAAATAATTTACAAATATATCTGCCGTATGGTTCTAGCATTTTACAGATCTTTCTGAAGTTGACAATATTTTTTGCTTCCTTTCTACCAAGCAGCATGAAACAATTAAATTAAATGAAGGAAAATATGAGTCAGGATCATTTCACTTTTTAAAAGGAAAGCTGACGCCCATATTTCTGAACTCTGTGACCGCTGAGAAAATAAATGGACACAGATATTTTCACATCTGCCCGAAGATAGTGATTTGAGTTCAGTAGGAGTAGGGATGAATGAAAATGAGACTATTTTATCAGCATGTGCAAATTCACTGTTGACACCAAATTATATGGAACATCCATTGCTCATCCAAAGTTAAACACTTACTCATACCTTGGATTTCAATAGAAGACTTAAGCACTCCTATTGAAATAAAATGATTTTTTAAATGTTTAGCTCTGGCCATATTAGACTATGGGGCACTCATAGTAATCCATGGGCATTATTCAACCAGGTTTTGCTCAAGAGTGAAATTATTGAAACTATTGAAATTAATGTTTATTAATTTTAATGGGTCAACTCTGAATAAAACATATTTGAATACCACCCTATGTACTTTAGTTATGCTAATTTGTGAATGCAAGTATTCACAGGGCTATGGACACAATGCAAAGTTCTCATTCAGTTCCATGTCTAACTTTCATTTCACAAATATTCATTCTACTTGTCAAGTTGTTATGTCATCTTGTTGCTCACATTTGAGCATTACGTATTTTTTGGAAGTTTGTGTACAAATTTAAGGTGTTTTTTCAGTGATGACTATTCATTATCGGCCCTGGAAATAATTTTACTAGTGTTGCAGGTTATATAAAATTACCTGGTTTAATTCCTCAAGAACAAACTAATCACAGGATGATAGAGGAAAATATTGTTTTACACAAAGATTGTTACTTCATTGGGAATATGATCAATCACGTATCAGTGTCTGATAGCAAGCTAAAAATATTGGTGTATAATATGCATAAGGTAAATCACAGCTTGGCCTGTTTGAATGGTTTTATCCGTAAGTGAAATCTAAAGCGCCATATTGTTTTCCTTGCATAATTTACATCTTTTTGCATCTGTTCTGCAACTTTTTAGTGTGCTCCCAAATTTATTTCAATGATTAATGGATCTTCTCTGGTCTCTTGAATGCTAGCCTATTGTTGCAAACTGAAGATTACATATATTAGACTACACTTTACGCAGTTAAGGTGAGGTGGGTGAAAGCTACTTGTATACCATGGGCTAATTTCACTAGGATACAGTAACTTAGCTCATTTAATCACCACAGATGGTAAAAGCAAGCCCATTTTCAGACCCCATGGCATGGACTATAGAGTAAAGTTTTCTAGTTTACTTTCGGAAGGGGGGGAAAAGACAAACACATTGTGCCATGCTAATGCACGTTCACTATTGTTCTGCAAAATATGACAGACCAAATAGCACATGTAGGTGGAGGAACGGATAAACAGATTTGGCAGATTATTTTAGTTTGTTGTGCTTCTAAAGATGTTTAGCCCGTATACTATATTCAGCCATAACTCCCAAACTGTTTGGGAAACAAATTAAGCTGAAGACAGATGACAGTGTTTCTTCCAGAATATCAAAGACAGTATGAAAGCATGCAAATCTTGCCACTTTCTCAGTTTTCAAGTCTTGAGAATTAGTATAGTGTGAGGAGAGATGAGGAACCCTTTCAAACTCTGTTTGATGAGAGAGGATCGAAGAACAAATAGATACGTAAATATCAATGGAAATTATTATTCTGCTGCCAGCCAAATACCTAGAGCCAGTGTGGTGTAGTGGTTAAGAGCAGTAGTCTCGTAATCTGGGGAACCGGGTTCGCTTCCCCGCTCCTCCACATGCAGCTGCTGGGTGACCTTGGGCTAGTCACACTTCTCTGAAGTCTCTCAGCCCCACTCACCTCACAGAGTGTTTGTTGTGAGGGAGGAAGGGAAAAGGAGAATGTTAGCCGCTTTGAGACTCCTTAGGGTAGTGATAAAGCGGGGTATCAAATCCAAACTCTTCTTCTTCTTCTATAACCTGTCTCTGATCCGATATCAGCAGCAAAGAGCTGCACCCAGGGAGAAATCCAGGCACTGTTGCACCCGCAGCCCTGCTAAGCATGGCGGCCAAGGCTGGGAGGTCAAGCACATCACTGTGCAAACCTGGAATTAGTGCAGTGACTGGGCTTGGATTGGACCCGATGCCACCACATGATCATAGAATCAAGAGAGTTTAAAGGGATGCCCAACGGTTATTGAGTAGTCCAACTTTCCTGCAATGTAGGAATAATTATTCACTTCTGCTCAATTCAACTTCAAGAACAGCAGCAGCAGCAGCTGAGAAGAGAAGAATTCTAGGGTATATATGGCCGTCAAGACCATATAACACCAGTCCTGAAAGACCTACATTGGCTCCCAGTACGTTTATGAGCACAATTCAAAGTGTTGGTGCTGACCTTTAAAGCCCTAAACAGCCTCGGTCCTGTATACCTGAAGGAGTGTTTCCACCCCCATCGTTCAGCCCGGACACTGAGGTCCAGCTCCGAGGGCTTTCTGGCGGTTCCCTCCCTGCGAGAAGTGAGGTTACAGGGAACCAGGCAAGAGGGTATTTTTGGTAGTGGCACCCACCCTGTGGAACGCCCTCCTGTCAGATGTCCAGGAAATAAACAACTATCTGACTTTTAGAAGACATTTAAAGACTGCCCTGTTTAGGGAAGTTTTTAATGGGTGATGTTTTATTGTGTTTTTAGTATTCTGTTGGGAACCGCCCAGAGTGGCTGGGTATAAATAAATTATTATTATTAATATTATTATTATTATTGGATTGTAGAGCTGGAAGAGACCCCTAGGGTTACTTAATCCAACCCTCTTCGATGCATGAATCTTGCCTACAGGAAAGATCCCATTTGCTCCTATGGGATGGTTACTCTTCTACCACAGGGCTAATTGCAGCACAGGGAGAAGGAAATCATCGTCTAGATCAGTGTTTCCCAAACTTTTTTGGGCAACGGCACACCTGTTTACTGAAAAAAAATCTCACGGCACACCACCATTAAAGCCCCGCCCCGTGACGTCAGCGCGCAGCGTCACGCCGGGAGGGACGCACGAAAGTGAAAGTTTTTTCCCTCCCCCTTGCCGGGGAACCTCCAAGCTTTGGGGGTGGGAGGAGGCAGCAGAGCGAGGGACTGAGGGACGGCGGCAACTGAGGCGGCGGCGGCTGTTGTGGTGGTGGCGGCGATAGCGGGCGGAGGAGGGGGCGGCGGCGGGGCTTGAGGAGCCGTCACCGGGAGTTGCTGCTGCTGCCCGGACATGCCGGCCTCCTCCTCCTCCGCTGTCTCGCGCTCCTCCCTTTTGCACGCGCTGCCCCGCCGCTCGGCACCACCACCGCGGAGCCGCCCCCGGCTCGACGCGGATCCTCGCCGCCGCCGCCTCTCACCGCCCGACTCGCCCGCCTCCCTCCCACGGCACACCAGCCAATGTCTGACGGCACAGTAGTGTGCCGCGGAACACCGGTTGGGAAACACTGGTCTAGATGCAGCTGGAGATGAAAGGTTGAGCCTTCTTCCCTTGCGTGTCCAGTACAAGTCAGCCTCTCAATGCCTGTAATTAAAGAAAGAAAAAACTCCTGGCGTGCTTCCTGGCTTTTTCAATTAAAGTAATGCCTAGTTTGGCCCTGGGTGGGATACGATGCTCTTTAAGATCGCAGCAGCATTGGCAGATAGAACAGCCTGGGAAAACACCCTTTGGAAAACAGTGTGCCCCTTATTCATTTCATGGTGCAAACTGTCCCCTGATCCTTGGATGAAGGGCGGCATATAAATTTAATAAATAAAATAAATTTCCTGTGGCAGGAGAGTATAAACCTCTCTGGTTCAATGGAAGATTGTACTAGGCAATTATACAAATGAACAACACTGGAGGAACATCTGAAGAGAGCATCTTCAGGGCAAAAAAACCCCTATACTAACTACGGATGCATTTTAGCCAACTAGGTTTGAATTCAAATGATCAGAAAACACATGGTAGACATATGAGGAGAACAAGTGACTGTGGTTCTTTTGTCTGTGTAAAACTTACGGAAGCCAGGCTTCGTACCATAGTAGGTTGAGGACTACAATTCTCATTATTCCTTACTATTGACCATGCTGACTGCAGCTGAGAACTGCAGTCCACAACATCTGGAGGTTGCCATTTTGGCAGGAAGATAACCTTTAGTTATCTCCAAGAAGGACAGGACTCCCTGGAAAGAAGCTGGAACATTCCCTGAGCTGTTTAGAAAAGGAGTGAGGTGTGTGAATAAGTCTAAACATTGGGATTTTGCTAGATAATACATTTTCTTCTTTTTGGACAGCATGGTTTTTGCCATGCCACATGTACAGACACGTGTCTGTGTGTGACATCTCTCACTTCTTTTAAATTATCTTCTAACTGAATCGCATTTCCGAGCAGTTGGAACCATACAGGTTTCTAATAATGATGATCATATCTTTCCCACCAATCTGAGTTACCTCTGCAAAACCTCCTACGCCTTGTATCCTGGCACTGATCTTATCATTGTCAAGCGGTAAGAGCCAGGAGCAGGTTAGTAATAACTCACACAGTGTCAGTAGAGTTAACTCTTCATTCAAAGAAACAAACAGCTCAGGAGGCCAGGCCTAGTGATCGCGACAACTCTTCCAGTAGCTCTTGGTCCAATGAGGAGGTTGTGAGGACTGACGGTCCCACAACTTTCCTCTGCCCCTGGTTCCTTGCAAAACACCTGAGGCTCCTTCATCTTGCCTGTGTTTGCTCCACCCTCTTTATACCTATTCTGGTTCTGGGAGACCAGGGGGAAAGGAAGCTGGTCACCCCCCTGGCCCCTTCAGCAGCCTGCCATCTCTGCCTCTTGGCCCCCTCCTCTCCAGCCTCTGCATCCGATTCTGGACTGCTCTCTGCCACAGACTCTTCCTGCTCACTAAATCCTGTTACCTCTTCAGCTTCCAATACCTCCTGCCAGTCTGCTCTCACCACTCATCCCACCGCCAAACCCCTGGCTCTGAGCCTTCTTCCCTGGGGGGGGGGGGTTGCCTCCTACCCCTCGTTTGCATCCAGCAAGACCTTGACAATCATGAAAAAGACTTTGGACTGACACTCTCTGCAAACATAATGGCATCTGGAGCACGATATGTTAAATATTGCAGATGATTCTTACTTTAATGACCCTGCTGATTTCTGCCACTGGAACACTGCCAAGTATATTTAAGAAGCCCCACCCACAACCTTGAATACAAACACTCCCCCCCCCCCCGAGCACAAATGACAAGTTAACTCCCTGCGTCAGTCTGCCATGGTCAGACTTTGGAGCTGCAGAGTGCAATTATCAAGCTTGAATGTTGGTTACGGTGTTCCTCCTCTCAGCAGTTGCAGTTACCAAATTCTTTCCTTTAGCTCTTTCTAAAAAACAATACTGACAGCAATCCGGTTTTCCGTGCAAACCTCTGGACATTTTTGTTTTTGTTTTAGCTGATCCCACTGCAAATTAAGGGCTCTAAACTTTCGGTGACTTTTCCTACCGAAAATTCTGAAGGATAATAATACTTCCCCATGACATAAATGATTTGCAGTATAAGGAAGATTGGTTAATTATACATGGAGTAACGTCATAGAAAATAACCAGAGCGTAAGGAAGCTACGCTCTGTGGCCTCTACCTTCAGTTTTTTGGCTCAGTTGGCGCACTGCGCTGAACTTGGAACAGTATATTCTTTTCTTTTCCCCATGCAAGCACTGGCTCCGTGCTTCCGTTGTAATGATTTTAAGTTACATACTGAAACCGCCACCAAGATTTCTGTGAATCTCTGCAACTGTTAGCTTAAGAAAGGAAGACCATGCGTGGCATTCTTGTCTCCATCCTGTATTCCTGAAGCGGGAAAAGCTTAATCACAAACGAAAGCGTAATGTTGGAATATTTATTTATTTATAAACACATTCATGGGCCAGCTTTTCAGGAATGATCTGCACAAAGTGGCTTATGGTTTAATAATAATAAAATTGAATATCGAATACATTCACACACGCACAAACACATGAAATCAGTTGTGTAAACTTTGCCAACATTGACCAGATAAACTACGTTTATTAACTACAACTTTTATAAAAGCAGAGATTTAGATTCCAATAAGCACTAAAATGTTTTTTTTAAAAAACATTTCACTGAAAACAGCAGTAACAAACCTTAAGAAAGGCCATCCTAAAAGAAAAAAATTGCTTTAAAAGTTTAAAGGCCTATGATGTTGCAATCAACTACAGTTCAGTAGGGAGGGAGTTTTACAACCTGAAAATACCATATTTTCCCACATATAAGACGCCCCCATGTATAAGACGCCCCCTATTTTTGGGAACTCCAAATTAAGAAAACACCCTTCAGCACTACCCGTGTATAAGACAACCCCCAATTTTAAACCTATGTTTTTTGTAAAAAACAAAACCCTAATCTTATACATGGAAATATACGGGAATCAGTTTCAGAGCCATAGAAGGAACATCAGCTTATCAATGTATTGTGTCAAATGGTATACATGCAGTAGTATTTAGCTTAGTATTCTCCAGGGTTTTAGACAGGACATTCTCAGCACTTCCTAGAGATGCCAAGATTTGAATTCAGGACCTTCTGCATGCAAAGCCCAAGTCCTGCTATTAAACTACTTTACGACCCTGGGGATCCAATGATGGCTTTGTTTTGAAATAGACCGTTTTGAATATTGTGCTTTTGATTCTGTATTACCCAACCATACTTTGGCTCACCACGAAGTAAAAGCTACTTTATAATTCCTTTTTATTGTGGCCCACCGCAAATTCAATGCTTGCATCAAATGCATTTTGTTAATTCATGTAAACAAGCAAGCAAACAAAAAAGGAATGTCAAAGCTAATGATTTGCCCGAGCAAGTGGCAGCAGGCAGAACTGTTGGTTGTTTTTAATGAATATGCTAAACAACCCTCAACCTCCCCTTTTTCACTAGAAAGGAAACTGTTAAATGTTGGTACAACAACGGTTGCTGATGAATTGAGCGTGCTGTTAAAACCCAGTCCCGTTACGAAGAAAGTGGAATTGTTTCAAATTGGCAGAATCGGACTCTCCATCCTTGCTGAGATAAGGCACAAGATGCTGCTATGTATTAGAAATGGAGCAAAATACTGTACTTTTCCGTGTATAAGATGTGTTTTTCCTCTAAGATATACAGATGACACAACCTTGATGGCAGAAAGTGAGGAGGAATTTAATAACCTTTTAATGAGGGTGAAAGAGGAGAGCGCAAAATATGGTCTGAAGCTCAACATCAAAAAAACTAAGATCATGGCCACTGGGCTCATCACCTCCTGGCAAATAGAAGGGGAAGAAATGGAGGCAGTGAGAGATTTTACTTTCTTGGGCTCCATGATCACTGCAGATGGTGACAGCAGTCATGAAATTAAAAGACGCCTGCTTCTTGGGAGAAAAGCAATGACAAACCTAGACAGTATCTTAAAAAGCAGAGACATCACCTTGCTGACAAAGGTCTGAATAGTTAAAGCTGTGGTTTTGCCAGTAGTGATGTATGGAAGTGAAATCTGGACCATAAAGAAGGCTGATCGCTGAAGGAATGATGCTTTTGAATTATGGTGCTGGAGGAGACTCTTGAGAGTCCCATGGACTGCAAGAAGATCAAACCTATCCATTCTATTCCAGCCTATTCTGCCGTGGTATATGAAGCAAGCATCTTAGTGAAATATCCATTTAAAAAACTTTTTTAAAATGATGATAAGAATACTTAATTGAGTGTTCAATCATGCATTGGTTTTGTTTGTATTAGTAACAGAATAGCTGCTACAATTCAGATGCCTATAGCATTATTATTATTATTATTATTATTATTATTATTATTATTATTATTACTTTTATTATTATTAACTGCCCTCCATACATAGATCTCAAGGCAGTTTGCAACATAAAAATACATTACTAAAAAAAAAGTAATAAAACAAGCACAGAAACAAGCCAATCAGCCCCTCTCTTAACACATTTAAAAGAGCATTGGTTGCTTTCTAAAAAACAATGGCATAGATTCCATAAATCAATACGTTCACAACCTCTAAATCCACAAAAAGCGACATGTGTGAATTATGAATTATGAGGCATGCTTTTCTGTCATCCTCAGAAAAGAAAAGGTTTTAGTATATGATTCAGCATTTATTTATACTGTTATGAGTTTGTGGGTGCCAGACCTCTTTAATCCCTGCATCCAGCAAGTGTTAGAATTTTATAAAGGTTTGGGGTATTAAATGGGCTGCCATATCGCTATAGTCTATGGATCCAGCAAGTCTTAAAAGCTAATTAAGCCAGGCTAGCTTCCTGATTGCCTGGGTGATGGGCCATTCAGAGCGCAAAGGATCAAGGGGGCTTGGTGCGAGACGACAAATGGGTGCCCCCCTCAAATAATAATAATAATAATAATTCATTTGTACCATGCACATCTGGCTGAGTTTCCCCAGCCACTCTGGGCGGCTCTCAACAGAATATTAAAAACACAATAAAATATCAGACATTAAAAACTTCCCTAAACAGGGCTGCCTGCAGATGTCTTCTAAAAATCAGATAGTTGTTTATTTCCTGAACATCTGATGGGAGGGTGTTCCACAGGGAGGGCCCCACTACCAAGAAGGCCCTCTTCCTGGTTCCCTGTAACCTCACTTCTCGCAGGGAGGGAACCGCCAGAAGGTCCTCGGAGCTGGACCTCAGTGTCCGGGCAGAATGATGGGGGTGAAGACGCTTCTTCAGGTATACTGAGCCGAGGCCGTCTAGGGCTTTAAAGGTCAGCACCAACACTTTGAATTGTGCTCGAAACGTACTGGGAGCCAATGTAGGTCTTTCAGGACTGGTGTTATATGGTATCAGCGGCCACTCCCAGTCACCAGACTAGCTGCCACATTCGGGATTACTTGTAGTTTCCGGATAGAGTTTAGAGTAGAGCACTTACGAAGAGTTTGCTATAACATGACCTAGAAGTAAAGTTGCAGGCTAGAAACCCAGAGAGGCAGAACACGATGTTTGATTTCTGCTTGAATCCAAGCCTGTGGCTATGGGAGGAACAAACCCCTTTGGTGGGTGCTGGTGCTGTGAAACCCACCCATCATAACAGGCTCCCGTTGTACAGTATATATGTGTAAATAAACCATATATCTTAAAGACAGCACAGTCTCCTCTGTGCCTCATTCCCAAAAGGGAACACGAACCCTAGATACACCTGGAAACTCACAATGCCATAAGCAGTGGGAATGGGTGGGGGTCACAAAGGTCATATTTGATTGGTTTAAAAGAAAGGAACACCAAGGTCAGGCAGTCTGAATATTCTGTTACTCAATTATTTTCTTTTTTAAACCAGATACCTAAAAGTCACTATGATTACTGTAAAACTGCAAGCCATCACCTTAATGAGCAAGGGTGATTTTCTTCACTGTGGGAGAAATTGTGTTAATGAGCTTATAAATCAATGGTAGCTAAATTTGCCTCGTACTGAGTCTTTGTATCCAGCCAGACATTTCACCAAATCAACTTCCGGCATTTTAGAGAAATAACTTGCTTTCTTCAGAGAAAACCAGTAATGTGTGGGCACACAGGCTTTGAAGACCAACTTCTGGCTCCCACCCCCAGATTGTATCAGAAGACTCATCTTTATAACCCTCCTTTCCACCCTCAATTAAGATGTGTATAATCTCCCGTCTTAATTTACCTGAGGTGTTAAATTCAGTATGGTGCTATTGGGCTATTTCACTGTGGTGAAACTTGTGGTGGACATTATTTGTTTTGAATTGACAGGGTTTTCGTTTATTGTGTTGATACCCTTCTTGAAATATCTACAGTACCAACACATTGATTGATTGACTCCCACAAAACACTCCAAAGCCATTTAACAGTAAAACAGCAAGAATCAAAACATATATAAAACAATTTTCTAGCCCAATAAAGATACAGACCAGGATAAAAATCTCCACTTACAAAGCTGGTTGGAGAAGGAACATCTTCAGTATGCTTCAAAAACATAAATTGGTTTTAGATCTGTTTAAGTGCTGTCCCTTCTTCCCACTGCCCCAGTTAACCCTGGAAATCTTAATTTGCTGAATGTGCTTAAAATTATCTCTTAGAAATTACTGGTATATCTCACCAAACGCTTCCCAGAATTCCCTGGAGACTGGGGATTACATTTAAACTAGTTGGATTGGGCAAAAGTACAAGTTTATAAATCTAAAGCTCCTTATATACACTGATTCTGAATTTTCTTTTTTGTTGGTGGTGCTCTTAAGTACACAAGAATTGCATTTCTGAGTCAGACACTAGGCATGTCTTGTTGGTGCTGATACGTCTGCTTTCTTTGGGTTGGAAGAAAATATGGCTTGTGGTATCTCAGCAGTCCCTATTTTTGCTTTTCCAGGGCATGTTATTTATCTTCAGTATGTGAGAAACTGTGCAAGGCAAGGGGAGTATGTTACCATGACTTGTTCTTGCTGGCCTCTTCATTCTGAGAGGTTTTGGTGTTGGTATGTGTCTGTGGTATGTGTATTTGAAATAGAAGGTATACAAAATACAGCCGTGCCTTGGTTCTCAAACTTAATTCATTCCGGAAGTCCATTCAACTTCCAAAACATTCTGGAACCAGGGCACAGATTCTGATTGGCCGCAGGAAACTCCTGCAACCAATCGGAAGATGCAACGGATGTTCGGGTTCCAAAGAACGTTTGCAAATCGGAACAATCACTTCCAGGTTTACGGCATTCGGGAGCCTAAATATTCGACTTGCAAGGCATTCAATTTCTGAGGTACGACTATAGTTTTCTCTGGCACAGGACTCTGTCCTTATCTCCTGATACTTCCCACAGCATCTGCCCTGCCCACCTTTAGCCACTTTTGAACAAGCACTACAAAGCTGTCGCTACAGTAACGCACAGGTGAAGAAGCTGAAGTAGACGAGGGGAAAGAGAAATTCTCCTTGGCCATTTGGCATCGCCTTGTTGATGAACCCAGTTTTCAATAGCGCAGCTGTTCGCTAGATGTTTGCATCTCTTGACTCCCAAACATTTTTATTCAGTGCATGTTATGGGAAATGCTGCTGAGACACCAAAGTAGCAGGTTCCGGCAGGAAAATATTCATTGTACCGGAAAAAGCAATTGCTCAGCGGGAGGCTTTCAGTTCTTTGCTCCTGTATATTCTGATTCCGAGTAACTACATACTTCATTCAAGTGCTTCTCTGCCCCATCTTGAAGGTGAATTGTGTGGCACTGCACAAAAATAGGTTGCTCTTGACTTCCTGCTAAATACTTTGGGCCAGTTCTCACTGTCAAACTGAAATCTGCATGAAAGCAGATTGCTACCATGAAAGCTGGTTGCTAGGCTAGCTTGATTAGTATGTTTCTTCCTTAGCAATTCCTGTAGCTCGGTCAAAACTCTGTGGTAGAGCATCTTCTTTACATCTAGAAGGACCCTGGTCTGGTCCCTGGTCCGGTTTCTGGCATCTTCAGGTTGGGCTGGGAGTGATGCTGTTGGCATCCATCTGTCTCGGAAATGATGGAGGAGTGCCTTTGCAGGTGAAGTCAAATGTTGGAGAGTTACAGTGTGTGTGGTAGTCTTGTAGTAAGGTTAAAGCTTACTGGGAAATGATATATAATGAATTGAAAAGGATGTTTAAAATAACCTTTGTTTAAAAAAAATCACCAGAAGCTTTTCTTTTGGGAATTATAGGGACAGAACTACTTAAAGTGTATGGAAATTTATTTATGTATGCAACTACAGCAGCAAGAATGCTACTTGCCCCAAAGTGGAAAGAAGCAGAAGTTCCAGCAAAGGAAGAATGGATACAAAAACTTATGGAATATGCAAAAATGGCGAAACTTTTAACCGGAAGAATAAGACATCAAGATAACATTTTTTTTATAAACGAATGGATAATGGTTTATTGAATATTTACCGATAAATTATAAACAGCTAAAAACATGGGTGGGGTTATTGTAATAACCTGCAGTTTCATAAGAATATATATTTAAAGTGGATAATTAAAAGAGCAAATTAAATGAATTTAGATATGCAGAAGATATTAAAAAATAAATTTAGGGAACCGCAGAAGGAGGGGGAAGGAAGTCATACCTTGAAATGTTAAAATGATTGTAAAATTAATGAAATGTAGAAATACGAAAAGTATAAATAAATGAATGAATGAATGAATATTTTAAAAAGAAAAAAAAATTCCTTCCAGTAGCACCTTAAAGACCAACTAAGTTAGTTCTTGGTATGAGCTTTCGTGTGCATGCACACTTCTTCAGATACACTGAAACAGAAGTTTCCAGACCCTTCTAGACTCTTTTTCCAGACCTTTTTTGTTTGTTTGTTTCTTTTGTTTTTTGTTTGTTTTTTGTTTGTTTGTTTGTTTTGACTATGGCAGACCAACACGGCTACCTATCTGTATTTTAAAAAGAGTTACAGTTCCTGCAGTCGCTGTAGAGACCAATATGGGGGAGGCTTGTTTTGTTGCAGTTGGGGCAAATGAAGGCATCTGGTTGTGCTGTTGTAGAAGCAGCACTGTGGTGTTTCCTCTCATTCCTCCTCTGCTCACTGCTGTGGATACACAACCTGTCTGTCTCCTCCTACCTTCCGTCTTCCTATGCCCCCTCCCTTATTCTCTATGGAGAACTCTTCATAAAAATGAGTTAATAATAAAAAATGCATCATCTAGTAAATCCAGTCATGGACGACTCTGGGGTTGCGGCGCTCATCTCGCTTTATTGGCCGAGGGAGCCGGAGTACAGCTTCCGGGTCACGTGGCCAGCATGACTAAGCCGCTTCTGGCGAACCAGAGCAGCGCACGGAAACGCCGTTTACCTTCCCGCCAGAGCGGTACCTATTTATCTACTTGTACTTTGATGTTCTTCCGAACTACTAGGTTGGCAGGAGCAGGGACCGAGCAATGGGAGCTCACCCCATCGCGGGGATTTGAACCACTGACCTTCTGATCAGCAAGTCAGTGGTTTAACCCAGTGTTTCCCAACCTTGGGCCTCCAGCTGTTTTTGGACTACAACTCCCATCATCCCTAGCTAGCAAGACCAGTGGTCAGGGATGATGGGAATTGTAGTTCAAAAACAGCTGGAGGCCCAAGGTTGGGAAACACTGGTTAACCCACAGTGCCACCTGGAAGCTAATCTCAGTCATATGCCTTGCTCCTTCCCCGATCTTCAGGCAAAACTGCTTATTCGTGAAATGTTCGCTCATTGCTTTGTTTTGGCTTCTGAGATTCAGAATATTTTTTTTCTTCTTGTTTTCCTCCTCCAAAAACTAGGTGCGTCTTGTGGTCTTATAGAGCGAAAAATGCGGTATGTCTTATCTGCATCCTCAGTGACTTTTGAGAAGCATCCATCTAGGCTGTAAAGTCAGTAAGAGTAACCCAATTGACTTTCCAAACAACACACAGCGGAGAATGGAAATAACCATATAGCGTTGGAAATATTAGCCTGGTATAAAATAACCAAAATGAGACCTTTGTCTCTGTATAAACGAGGTTGGTGCTGTGGGAGGCTGGAAGATCCACCCTGCTGCTTTTCAGCATGAACCATTTTCCAAATCAGTTGTCAAGTTTACTTAGCGTCAATTTGTAATCACGGAGAGACTCTGCTTGCTAAGGGAAGCAAGGCATTTTGTAAGAGATTTTGCTAGTTTTAGCTCTGCAGTAGAACAGCTTTGGAGAAAGTAAAGTTATCTTCAGTGACTTTAATGAAATTTCCTTGCTTATACGTTTGTTTGTGTGTATGTGTGTCTAAATCTTTTTTTTAATGTTCTTAAATGTGCTTGGAAGGAGTTGTGCAAAACAGCGTTTTCTGTGCATGCATGTTCCCTTTGCCCTATTTAGAAATGACCTTGTGCCTAATGGAAAATTACACTACAAGACATGACTCTATATTTGATTAATAGCCTCTCATGGCACCACACTACTTTTAAATTTTAGTGTTATTTTCCCAGTTCCACAGAGGTCTGTCATTCCAAGGACTTTAGTTGTCTGAGTTTGTCCATCGCCCTGAAAGGTCTTCCCCCAACAGTAGCATTTGGTTTTGTCTGAAGCTGTAATTGCTCTCTGGGAAGCATCCAAGTGATGTTTGTGATTTACATGAATGCCATTTCTTCCGTCATTTTCTGTCAGCTGAGCTGCATCTTTTGATGGATTTAACTGGTGAGTGTTTCAAAACATCTCCCATATGCTTTGGCATGGCTAAGAGATAGCAGTGGATACTCGCTCTTCACTCTTCTGAAGCCAAAAACCTTTACAACAAGAACAGCCCCCACCCCAGATTTATCCAAAAGAATACTAGACAATTCTGGAAAGAAGCGACTTTTTTTTTGCGTTGCACTGCCAAAAGAATACAACTCTCTAATGACTAATTTGTACTGAAGATTCAGACATAGAGCTGGCTTGTTTGCATAGTCTGTAATCGTTTATATCTTGAGTATTTAAATAGATGCAGATTACTTCTTTAAAAATTCTCCAGCATTTTCCCATGCAGATGTCATATGAAATCTCTTGGAAGTTATAGATATGAACCATACTTACTTCACAACCTCCAAATGGCACTGACTTTCAGTATATACCTCCTCAAGCATCTTCCCATGTGCATTTACTTGGGAGAACCCAATTGAACTCGTTGGGATTTACTTCCAAGTAAACATGCATAGAATTGCATTGTTAGTCCAAGTGTTGATTCTCCAGAATCCTTGGAAGCGGGAGGAGATAGATGGGATGCCCTTAATTTGGGCATGATCCCTGGCACCCATTTCCCAAGTGTCCCAGCGCTCACGTTCCCAGCATTGCACTTGTGATTTGAAGAACTTATGTCTCTCATTATGTATTTTCGGGTAGGATTTAATCCCATACTGGCAAATTCAGATTGTGTAATTAAAAATGTTTTGGAGCTTTTGTGCAACGAACCGCCTTCCCCCAGAACACTTGCCCAATTTTTTGCAATAAGGAAAGGGACATAAAAATGCACTGGAAAGTGTGTGATAACACTTGCTTAGTGCAGTGTTGTTTGACCTCTCCACAAATCAGAAGGGGTGTTTAGTGAATAGTCAACGTCATCTAACCCCCCCTGCTTTCAAATCAGGATGGATGCGCAATAAAAAAGTTGCCTCTGGAAGCAACCTTATCCGCACATGCTCTTTAAAGAAAAACTGGTGGGCCCACAAAAAGGCCTAAATTGGTGGTGGTGGTGTTAATTAAATTTGGAAGTTGCTTTATTCAGCTCAGGGCAACCCAGAACAACTGACAACCAAACCAACAGACAATAAAACCCAAATAGGAACATTAAAACCAAGAGGAGAGAAAAGTACATTAAAAACATCCCACCCATTTCTAAAAGGCCACCAATAGTTAAAGGCCAAAGGCCTTGCTATAGGAGAAAGATTTTGCCTGGCGCCTAAATATATATAATTATGGCATCAGGTGAGGCTCCCTGAGGAGAGCATTCCACAAATGGGGAGCCACCAAAGAAAAGGTCCGTTCTCGTGTTCCCACCTCCAGACCTCTTCAAAGAAGGGCCTCAGTTGATGATCACGGGGTCTGGATCAGTTCATCTGGGGAGAGGCAGTGCTTGCGGTCCTGAGCCTGAATGCCTATGCACAGCATAGGAGCAAGGAGTTTCCTCATGTTTTACTGAACTTTCCCTCCCACCAAACTCATACTCAGATATATGACCTCGAAGACTTAGTCACTCATTAGAAGCAGAATATTTTCAGGGAAAGGCTGTAACACTTCACAGGTCCCAAGCCATTGAGGGTTTTAAAAGTCAAAATCAGTGCCTTATATCAAGCCTGGAACAGGCAACCAGTGCTAATTAAATAAAATGATGATAATACACACTTCAGCTTTATGATGTTGATAGAGAGGAGATTGGTTTAGGCAGTGCTTTTTGCGGGGGGACAGCCTAAACATTTTGTGAATCTTTGTGCTTTGGTCCCTTTACTGTATTTATTTTTCCCAATTTGAACTACAAAATGGTGATTTTCTTGAGTCAAAATGAGAGTACCCCTAAACATTTTTTTAAGGAAAAAAAGCACTGGGTTTAGGGATGTATGTACTTCATTATGATTTTTTTTTTAAAGAGAGGTGTTGGACTGAATCATGCACTTGCTGCTATTGGAAAGATCATATTCTCAAAGCAGCAGCGTTCTATGAAATTTTAAAGTGAGCAGTTTGACAAACTCAGATAATGATACTGCGTATTTATAAATGAAACATGGGATGAATAAAATATGGCAGTCCCATTAAGATGCAGTTTCTGGGACAACAAGTGAATGTTTGATAAGACACAGCCTTGCTGTGCCAGATCCTTCTTGTCTCTTCATCTCAGAGTTAACTTCCACGGTGAAACCTCCACAGAGCAGTGCAAAGGTAAAACGTTTGGGATATTGGTGGTTAAGTATCAGCCAGACAATGCTCTCACAAAGGTACTCTCCATTTTTTATTTTATTTTTACATCTTTCTGTGTTTTTCAAAGTATCCGTAAATTTCAAAACAGCACATTTTTCATTATTGTTACAAAATTAATTTGATGAAGAAAATGTTTTGCTGTTCAGATCATACAGCAAGTATAGACATAAAGACTTGGCCAAGATATTCCAGTGAATCCTAGCTGAACAAGGATTTGAACAGAGGACCTCCCTGTTGAACCCTAATGCTCTATTTTTATCAATTGCACTAGGCTCTTTGTTTAGGAAAAGCATCATTCAAGCACACTCAGATATGCATGACATCTGCGGCAGCCCTCCTGTGCCAGACTGCAACTCCCTCCATCCCTGACATTGCCCCTGCTGGCTGAGGCTGAAGGGAGTTCAAGTCCCACAACATCTGGAAAGGGACCACATTGACTATCTCTCCTATAGACACTGTGAGCTGAAAACTGAACAACTTAGGAATTAAACCTCTCCAGTGCTTTAGGTTTCTTCTGCTGCTTCCACCTCAAATGTTACCTGAATGCTTGCTTACTCTTTGACTTTGAATTTTATAATAGCCTGCAGGAATGGCTTTATTTTAAAGAAGGTTGCATAATTTTGTGTTGGTGAAGATATTTTGAGACCGGAGTGCATTTGGGCTTTTGATATCTGTTTAGCTGCATGCACCATACTGATGTATTAACAAGCTGATAGACCTTCTTCATTGTCTGTTGGATATTGATCAGTATTCTGGTTCAGTTTGTTTATTTAGTTTTTACAATTCCTATTTTACAGTTTCTGCACCTATTCCCCCCCCCAACCCCTTCATTCGTTTGTTTTGTTTTATGATTAAGACTACCTGACATTCAGAAGACATCTTAAGGCAGCCCTGTTCAGGGAAGTTTTTAATCTGTGATATTTTAGTGTATTTTTGGTTTCTATGGAAGCCGCCCAGAGTGGCTGGGGAAACCCAGCCAGATGGGCGGGGTACAAATAATAAATTATTATTATTATTATTACATCATTTTCATTTTGTTGATTTGATTTTCAGGGCATTTTGCCGAGACAAGAAAGGCCAAGAGTACCCACCATTGTGAAATTATTGCCTTCTCTTGTAATTTCTGCTTAAACCATTAGTGGGAGTGAATGCTAAGTACAGTGCAGGGACACTAGAACGAATCCTGTTAAGAGTAGAGAACCTTAGACCCTGTAGAAATAACTATATAGTAATAGTAGGAGTATCCTGTGGTGGTTAGGTGCATTAATTCATGTGAAGCTGTTTCCATGTGCAGAAGAGGCAGTGAGGACATGCCAATGGCTGCCACTATTGCATAATGGCTCTCAGTCCTGCCCGCCTTATATCCATGCATTCAGTGTCACCATCTCCTTAGGGGGAAGCCTTCATGCAAAGGTTTTTGTATATTTAAAACCCCAGTCATCATGCAGGTTTCCAGATGAGGTGGAAGTGTGTGTGTGTGTGTGTGTGTGTGTGTGTGTGGAGTGTTCTGGATGGGGAGCTGTGCAATAGCAGGAGCAGGACCAATGGTATGAAATGTTGTTTATGTAGCTGATGCAAGAAGTAGGCTCATAAGCGACCGTAACAAGAGGCAGGTAGTTGCTTGGCAAAAACCAGCAGATCAGTATACCAGAAGACTGCTCACCACTCATTAACAGCCAAGTAAGTTAAGCAGGCCTCTCTGTGGGGCAGCCCTAATGTACAAAACACCTCACCCCATGTTTTCCTAAGCATTATTTTCTTCTTTTCTTTTAAAATGAACTGTTGTGATTATGCTAACCAATCTCTTGCAGGTGTGCGTGTTGTGTGTGTTTGTTTGTTTTTTAAAAAATAAATCTCTCCCTACATTTCCCCACTTTTGTTTTTTACAGACTGTGTCTGTGAAGCAAGTTAAGGATAAGGTTTTAGTATATTATGAAAAGTGCACCCATTTCCTATTGTGTGTAGTAAGATTCCCTGCCTGGTTAAGCTCTTTCAGCAGCTCAGTGTTGTGTCGTCAATTGGTGCCTTTTGCTCAAGTGTTGACAATGACATGAAATGTTTGCAGTGTTGCTCACCAGGACGTCTTGTGATTCTACAGAACAACGTGTTTGGCACCTGATGTTTTGAAGAGCATTTTATTTTAAATTCCTTAAAACACAGCATCTCAAATCTTGTAATTTGCCTGTTTGCAAGCTTGCCTATTGAGCCTTGAAATAGTCTGCCTTGAAGCCCCAATCTACATTCCCCTTGGTTTCTTCTGTTTCCCTTCCAAGAGCAGGCAGAAAATGGCTGCTCACCCAGTCCGGCGGAGGGCGTCGTTTATGGCCCGGCGCTGGGCTTCCCCGTCCTTCCAACCATCGCTCCGCTCCCCTGACCATTGTGGAGCCTACTGGGTTCCCGCCAAACCCAGATTCAAATTCTGGCCTATCCGCGGCAGCCTGGGGGGCTACTGGAGCAGACCGAGTCAGGGCAGACTTTACTCTGGTCTGCTCCTGGAGAACAAAAAGGGCTGGAGCTACAGTCGGCCCCAGTGCGACTCTAAGGTGTTTTGCCATTAAACATTGGTGTCATAATAACCCTGAATTTGAAAACTGGCCATGGACTTTATAGCACCATCAGGAGGAGACATGTTTATAGAAAAATCACTGTTGCAAGCTTGTAATTTTTATAAAAAGTGAACAGCTAAAAGGTAATAATTTGGTGGTTCCCTCACTGCAAGAAGCGAAGAAATTAAATTATCATCATCATCATCTTAGGATATGGCTGAGGTCACACAATTCACAGAATGAACATGGGAATATGCCACATGCATATCACAGATAAGACCAGGAACACATTTGTAATATATCATTCTTTTTTTAAAAAGCATATTTATAAATTTTCAGTAGAAAAGTAACGAAGGTTAATAACAATAACAATGAAGAACAAACATTTCATTATAAGTTGCAATTTGGTTCAATACAATGGAAAAGAAAAAGAAGGAAATAAAGTTAATTGGATCAATCTAGAGTACTGAGCCATAACTGTCAGTGTGTAGCTGGAGGAATGCAAATGTCTTTTTCTTTAATTGCAAAGGAGATAAAAATGTACCAGGTGTTTTGAAACTGATGGTTCCAGTTCCATTTTGCAGAGCTGTAGTTGGCAGTGGCGTAGCGTGGGGGGTGCAGGGGGGGCCGGCCGCACCGGGCGCAACATCTGGGGAGGCGCGCTAGTCGCTGAAGAGCCTCGGGCACAGGCTGTAGCAGAGCCCCATTTCTCGCGGAACCGACGAGCTGTGCGCGCGTCCGGGCTGAAGGCGTCTGGCAGGCAGTGGCTCTCAGCGCTCGCCGCGGTCCCCGCGCGTCAGGGCCGTGGAGGGCGTGCCACGCAGCCCCTCCTCACAGCCCCGCCGCCGCCACTGCTGCTGCAGCTGCTGGGCCATGTTGCATTTTCCTCGCCTCTCTGCCCTCCTCCTCCTGCGAGCAAGCGGCGTCGTTTGGGCGGCAGTGCCAGCGCCAGCGGCAACTCACCTCAGATCACCTGACACGGACCCACTGCCGCCGCCGTGGCTACCTTACCGTAAATACTCCAGCCCAGGCAGCAGCAAGAAGAAGCTGGCAGCGGCGGCAGGTTAGGGGTTAGGGGGCGCAAATTACTTGCCTTGCCCCGGGTGCTGACAACCCACGCTACGCCGCTGGTAGTTGGTATGACCATCAGTGCTCTTGGTACCACTGATGAAAAATGGTTTCTAACAGGAGATTTCCATTTTTTAGTAATGACTAGTTGTGCTGCAATAGTCTGTTCTCATTGCTGAGAGCAGCATTCTGTCTGTTGTAGTCATGCAATAACTTGTCCTGCTCTGCTTTAAGAGCAAGGAAGCGTTTGTTCTTTAGATTAAAGATGTCTTCAGAAGAAAGAAAGAAAAAACAAACTTGTACAGGTACTATCGGCAACTCAAAACGAGCCTCACCAACATTTGAAATGGTAGGTTTGTGCACCGTGAGGTGTCTTAATGTACATATGCATGCATAAATGGGCATAGACAGTCAAGAGGTGTAGCTTCTATAGACCCTGAGAAGCATGTTGTTAGAATCATAGAATCATAGAATCATAGAGTTGGAAGAGACCACAAGGGCCATCGAGTCCAACCCCCTGCCAAGCAGGAAACACCATCAGAGCACTCCTGACATATGGTTGTCAAGCCTCTGCTTAAAGACCTCCAAAGAAGGAGACTCCACCACACTCCTTGGCAGCAAATTCCACTGTCGAACAGCTCTTACTGTCAGGAAGTTCTTCCAAATGTTTAGGTGGAATCTTCTTTCTTGTAGTTTGGATCCATTGCTCCGTGTCCGCTTCTCTGGAGCAGCAGAAAACAACCTTTCTCCCTCCTCTATGTGACATCCTTTTATATATTTGAACATGGCTATCGTATCACCCCTTAACCTCCTCTTCTCCAGGCTAAACATGCCCAGCTCCCTTAGCCGTTCCTCATAAGGCATCGTTTCCAGGCCTTTGACCATTTTGGTTGCCCTCCTCTGGACACGTTCCAGTTTGTCAGTGTCCTTCTTGAACTGTGGTGCCCAGAACTGGACACTGTACTCCAGCTGAGGTCTGACCAGAGCAGAATACAGTGGCACTATTACTTCCCTTGATCTAGATCTAGACTCCTATTGATGAAGCCCAGAATTGCATTGGCTTTTTTAGCTACCGCATCACACTGTTGGCTCATGTCAAGTTTGTGGTCAACCAAGACTCCTAGATCCTTTTCACATGTACTGCTCTCAAGCCAGGTGTCACCCATAGATGCTAACAGGATATTGAAAGGCAAATAAAACATTTTTTCCCCAATGGGCAGAAATAAGGACAAAATGGAGAGTGTTTTTACCAGGGCTGGGTTCCAGAAAATAGAGACTGCTCTAATAAAGGAGAACTGCAGTACATATACTTATTATACAGAGAGAATGACAGATCAAGTCTTGAACTAGGTAAGGCAGGGCTTTTTCTCAGCCGGAAAAACTCACTGGAATTCAGTTCCCGCACTTCTCAGGTGGGGGCCGTTGCCATTATAACAAAACAAAGGAGGTGTTCATGGTGAGTTCCAGCACTTCTTTTTCTAAAATAATAATAATAATAATAATAATAATGCTGGAGATAGGAACAGCTAAAGACTTGAGCTATAGTAAGAGTTTCGGAAGACACACTGGGGGCAAACAGAAGAACCCTCTGAAGTGATATATGCTTTAAAAATAAATATTGCTTTAATGTGGATATTTTGAAGCATTAGACCCCAAAAATCCATCTTGATGTGAGCGTGTACTGGAGACCTGCCCTGACTCTCTTCCTAGCCCTCCATCAGCTGTAGGCATAGGAGTTGCTTCCGTCCTGCCAAGAACTGAGGAAAGGCACCTTAACAGCCCCACCCCTCAATTTTTGGCCTATTGCCCCCTTGATGGTTTCAGCTGTTAGCTCATGAGTGGGGAACCTTTTGAGCTCCGTGGGCCCAATACTTACTAGTTCTTGTTTATGGGCCAAATTTGACATGTCAGTTGCATTGCTATCACATGCTTTGGACACCTGTCGAAATCCCTTGCGCCACAGTCTTAAAGCGGGGGGAGATTCGCAAAGTCCTGGAAAGGAGGCCCTTTTACACAGCTGAGATATGATTTTGAAACGGGCTCAAAAAATAATAATAATAATATTGCATCATGATAAAGCAAGCCAATGTTGCACTGAGTTGAAAATCGCATTATCTTTCACAGTGATCTGTTAGTTATCTTGGCCAGCAAGACTCTTTCACCACATGTAACAAGGATGGTGCTTTCTGCTTCTTTGAAGAACATCATCCTTGTGGGAAAGATTGTAGCTCTGCGACACAGCCTTGTTTTGCGGGCAGAAGGTCCGGTGTCATTTCCCGGCATCAGCGCGTGGCTGCTGGGAGAGGCCATGGCCTGGGAGGTACTGGCAATCCGGATAGAGATCTGATGGAGACATGGCAAGGCCCTGAGTTCACCAGATGATTGACAAGTGATGTCACCTGATTGGTGAAAAGTTGCCTGGTGGGCAGGATTGTCCCACAGGCCAGGTTTCCCCACTCCCTGGGGTAGACAATACTACAGTGGTACCTCGGGTTAAGTACTTAATTCGTTCCGGAGGTCCGTTCTTAACCTGAAACTGTTCTTAACCTGAAGCACCACTTTAGCTAATGGGGCCTCCCGCTGTCGCCACGCTGCCAGAGCACGATTTCTGTTCTCATCCTGAAGCAAAGTTCTTAACCTGAGGTACTATTTCTGGGTTAGTGGAGTCTGTAACCTGAAGCGTATGTAACCTGAAGCGTATGTAACCTGAGGTACCACTGTAGATGGAAAAATCAACTTCTTATTACAAGGCTCTGTGTTCCTGATAACATCACCTGGGATAGCTCAATTAGTAGAGCATGAGGCTCTTCATCTCAGTGTTGTGGGTTTGAGCCGCATGTTGGGTGAAAAATTCCTGCATTATAATTATTATTATAATTATTATTATTATTTCCCCAGCCACTCTGGGCGGCTCCAAACAGAACACTAAAAACAGAATAAAAGATAAAATATTAAGAATTTCCCTAAACAGGGCTGCCTTCAGATGTCTTTCTAAAAGTCAGATAGTTGTCTATTTCCTGGACATCTGATAGGAGGGCGTTCCACAGGGCGGGTGCCACTACCTAGAAGGCCCTTGCAGCGGGTTGGGCTAGATGACCTTTGTGATCCCTTCCAACTCTACAATTCTATGATTCTGTGCCTTAAAGATGCCAGCTCTTAAGAATTTAATAAGTCACAGCATCTTGCAGAAATGACAAAGCCATATTTGGAGCACAGCATGTCTGCCACTACAAAGCCATAGCTTGGAAAGGGAAATGAGACCACCTTGTTGTCAAGAGAGACACTTGGGAGTTAAATATGCAACGCAGTTGAGGCTCAGGATTGTGACCCACTTTCTCCTTCTCTCGGCCTCCCGTTTTGAGGCTTTCAGAGCGACGAGCCGCCTGTCTCAGGCAGCAGAAAGCCTGGCTCTTGCTTTCGAAAGAACCCGCTGCGTGGCTTCCCCCGACTCGAGGTTGTTAAATTCATGTGAAAACTTGAGTGAGTGAGTCAGAAGCTATGTGAGTGTGGTTGAGTATGCAAGCCCTTGGGTAAACAAGAGGGATAAATATAGTTGATAGCTTGTGTGCACTAGCCTGGAAAACTGACGATCTCACTGACTGAAGGCAAACTTTCATCACACTGTCCTTCTCACCTTTTCTGCCCAGACTGTGCCGCATAGAATACTCTGTGCATGCATGCGTTGTGTGCGCCTGCCAGAGAGAGCGAGAGTTCTGTGTGCTCTTTCACTTTTACGAGGCTACCTTATTTACACCGACATTGGTTTGTAGATACAGGGCATATGTCATAAAGTTCACTGGACTTCCGCTGGGGACTGTGGGTCAGGCATTGGCTCTGTGCAGTGTTGGGTCTGCTGCTTAGGGAAGAGAAATCCTGCTGGCTATTTGCTTCATTCATTCATTTAGACAAAGTAATAATCATAAATAAATAAGAATAAAAATGTGCACCCCACTACCGAGATCATTCCATCCAACCTCCCAAAACTTCAACACCTCTTGCGATAGTTTGACCCCTACAGTACAGATTCTACAAACACCCTCCATATCTCCTCAGACTCATTTCTTACCTTAATGGCACATGTTAATTTATCATCAATAGCTATATCCCACACCTCTTTATACCATTCTTCCATCTTATATTTCCTCTTTCATTTCCTGGCTATAATAATTTGTGCAGCTGTCAGTAAATTTGTGAGCAACTTCTTCATAGCCTATGAATCTTCCACCCCTTCGTAAATTGATGATAATGCTACCTCTGGACTTTTGGTCAGCTTTAACCTGGTGATTTCTGTTATCTCCTTTGCCCCCTCCTTTGCCTTTGCCAAAAAAATTGTACATGTTTACACCCCCACCACATGTGAACATAATTCCCTGTTTCCTGGAATCCCCTCCAACAGGGTATTTGCTTCTGCCAGTCCTGAATAAGGCAGAGGTCACTTGTAGCTGGAGCAGGGTAGAGGTGGCAGCTTAGACCCTCAGGGGAGCTGTCAAGTGGAACCCAGAAATGAGGATTCCCCACTGAGTTACACCAGTGACCAGGAGACAGAGGAATTCTATAGCACACATGGGAGCCTCAGCTCTTCCCGGAGCCAAGCAGGCCCAGATCTGAAGTACACTTCCATGCTAGCCTTATCCCAAGTAAGGATTAAAAAAGCCAGGAGGTTCAGTCTGCCGTGTGGGCATCGTTGGACTTTCACACAGGTCTGATTGTGCTGGTCCAGGGGGGAGGTTACCGTGGAGCGAGGTCCAAGACCTGAGTTTAGGGTCGGCAGACAGTCCTCCATGGGCGAAGCGGGGTCCACAGCGGGAAGCCGGGCAAGGACAGGAACTCTGGGGAAAACAGGACTGGATGCTGGCCGAAACAGCTCATCAACGACGTTGCTCCCGCAACCTGGAACTGGGCTGACTGGCCTTTATCTTCTCTGAGGCCAGGGGCGGTCCCAGCCCCCAGGAGACCCACCTCTCCTGGCCTTAAGGTGAGCACTCCTCCTGGGAGAAACCAGTTCCCTTCGCCTCTCTGCCCTGAGCCTCTGCAGTTCAGGAGAGGCTGAAGGGTTACTGGGCCCAGGGGGAGACTCACCTGTAGGCACTGAGTCCTCAACCACCTCTGGAGCCAGAGTGGATTCACCTGGTGCCTGCTCCTGAGGATCCGGCACAGGTGCAGGCGCTTCAGAATCAAGGCCCTGCCCCAGTTCAGCCGGCCCTGGAGGCGGGGACTCCTGTGCAGGCTGGGATTCCTCCGGTTCAGCCTCTGAATCGGATTCCCAGGCCATCACACTGATCACCTGCCAGGGACCGGCGGGACGCTGGTGAGTGTGCGCCAGGGGAAGGGGGACTGGTGTCTGACTTGGGAGGAGGGGGAAGTGGTTTGTGGGGACCTGTACAACCCAGAAGGCAAGAATCAGAGGCAGGGGAAGCTTCAGAGCTAGAGGGTGGAGCACACAATGGGTTGGAAGAAGAGGAGGAAGAAGGCAAGTCAGGCAAGTGAAAGACCGGGTGCTTCCCCAGCCTCTCCTGCCCCACTGTCTCCCAGAATCAAGAGGTGACTTAAAAGGGATCAGCAATGGAAGTTTCCATCCAGGCATAGTCTCCAGCTGTGCACGTGGGAAGCTACATAAACTGATGGAGGGGGAGTGTCAGGGGCTGGACAGAGGAGGAATGGTGGGAACTGCCCCCTCTTCTCCTGGACCTTCCCAAGAAAAGGAGACAGTGTAGATTTAGATCATTGGTTGGCAGAAGGGCATAGTTCAGAGGCTGCAGAGGGCAGAAGCTAGGAAATATTGGAAGAGGAACAGCAGGAAGAAGAAGAAGAAGAAGAAGAAGAAGAAGAAGAAGAAGAAGAAGAAGAAGAAGAAGAAGAAGAGAGACAGCTGACAGACTCGGTGTCCGTGGAAAGCATTCCTGACCCCCCTTCTCCCAGGACCAGACAGGCATTGAGGGTAGGAGAACAGAGAGCTCAGAGGCAGAAGGCTCAGATTAGCCGACGCAGGAGTGACATTGAATAGGGGAGACGAAGGGGGAGTGGGACTTTACTTGGAGCAACGCCATTTCTCGAGAAAAACTGCATTCTTTTGTCTCTCGCTGTGATTATTGAGTAGACTAATTTGAAAGAACTCATCTTTTTTTATCTCTTTCTTTGCTGCCACCGGGGGAGGGATCTGATTCCCCGAAGCCTGACAGGAGGTGGTCCTTTGTTGCTGCAACTGCTCCATAAGAGCACCAACCAATAGGTCTCCAGAACTGCGTAGAAGTGACTTTGACAATAAAGAGTTAACTCTCAGTTGGGAAGTACCTTTGACATCACCTCCGCTCCTGTGGGCTTGTAGGTGTAGCAATTTGCCAAAGATCTTAATCATGTCCCATCATTTAAACTAAATTCCTAAGGGAAAAAATGTGCTGATCATGCAGAGTTGTTCCATTCTTCATGGAGTGAATATTGAATGAGATGTCCTGGGAGTTGCTGTGCTATATGGAGATGCATTGGAATTATGATAAAATCCCCAGCTTTGGTTGGATCACATGCCACATGTTTCTACCATGCATAGACAGATGGTGGTGGCGGTGCTGATGTGGTTTTACACAGAATAGAAACACGGTTACCGTCTGAGAGAGCCAGAAAAGGGTGTGTGAAAACTCTGACCAGTGTTTTGTTTTTATTATGGAGTGTAGGCAGAATTACATCTAAATAAAGCATTTATTGGGTGTTAAATTTCTGCGTCATTATTGGTACTGTCTCTTTATTAGTGTCTTTTGGCACAGGAAGCAATTTAAATATTTTTACCAGTCGTCACTAGGTCTTGGGTGGTAGCGTAGAATTTTCAACTCTGTAGAACCTTTAGGATTTTATTTTATTTTTTACCAAACGGAAAAAATAAATAAAGCTGTTATATATGAACCTGTGTTTTTCATCTCTTATCTTCTGCTTGTGTTTCTTTCTAAACATTTCATTTTTGATAATAGATTACACTAAAACCAAGGTTTTAAGTAGGTGACTTTTTTTAAAAAAAATGAACAAAAAAGTTCCATTCTCCTTAACAGAATATAACTTCAAAAACACATGAATACTTAATTGTGAGTTTGCAGACATTACAATATTTTTAATATTCCATATATACACTGCAGACATATATTAAAGCAAAACAAAATCTAAGTTGAAATGCTAAATTGGTATCCTTCTGTTTACTAATTTATTGGTAGAACATTTGGTACATTACACGTAGTGATATCTAACTAAATAATCAGTGCTGTGGAGAAAATTTATATTATTAACTGAAAGATTTTAATTTTTTTTCTCTGTATGCTCTTACACACTCCTTAACCTATTTGCTTTTCTTCATGTCTGAACACGAGGGAAATTAAATTGTAAAAGAGGGTGTGAATTGTTGTTAACTCTGTATTTCTGAGCCATCTTGTTTCCACTGTGCCAAATTTTCTGATGAGTTGCAAAGAAAATTTGATCATCCCAGAGGATTGCAAGGCATAAGCACACACAAACGTGTTGCCGTTCAAATGATTATTAGGAAACTACCTTCATAAAATCACTTTTTTCTAAATTAGAATTTTAGGGTGTAGCTGCAAAGGAAGCTTACATTTGCTAGTTGAAAAAAAAACACCCCACAGCATAATTCTGTTCCAGGCATCAAGAGGCAGTGAATTACGTATTGTTAAACAGGCATGCCCTTTCACAAGCCTGTGACAGCCTATAAGACTGGGCCAAAGTATTTGGCTTATATGTTTCTGTCCATTTGAGGGGAGGCAGTGAGAGATTTTATTTTCATGGGCTCCATGATCACTGCAGATGGTGACAGCAGCCACAAAATTAAAAGACCCCTGCTTCTTGGGAGAAAAGCAATGACAAACCTAGGCAGCATCTTAAAAAGCAGAGACATCACCTTGCCAACAAAGGTCCGTATAGTTAAAGCTATGGTTTTCCCAGTAGTGATGTATGGAAGTGAGATCTGGACCATAAAGAAGGCTGATCCCCGAAGAATTGATGCTTTTGAATTATCGTGCTGAAGAGGAGACTCTTGAGAGTCCCATGGACTGCAAGAAGATCAAACCTTTCCATTCTTAAGGAAATCAGCCTTGAGTGCTCACTGGAAGGACAGTTCGTGAAGCTGAGGCTCCAATACTTTGGCCACCTCATGAGAAGAGAAGACTCCCTGGAAAAGACCCTGATGTTGGGAAAGATGGAGGGCACAAGGAGAAGGGGACGACAGAGGACGAGATGGTTGGACAGTGTTCTCGAAGCTACCAGCATGAGTTTGACCAAACTGCGGGAGGCAGTGGAAGACAGGAGTGCCTGGCGTGCTCTGGTCCATGGGGTCATGAAGAGTCAGACACGACTAAACAACAACAAAAGTTAATAGCCCTAAAATATTTGGGTGCTATATTTCAGCAGGTGATAGTTGCTAAAAGATTGCTTCTTGATGCAGGACCACTCTGGAATATTCTGAATGAGAAAACCCCTATCAGAGAAAGGGGTGAGGGTCATATTTCTAAGGATTGTACAACTAGATCTGTGAAAGGGAACAAAGTTCTGGCACTTCTCACGTGGGCACCATTGCCATTATAAGAGAACGAGGAAAGTGGTGAATTCTAGCACCTCTTTTTCTAGAAAAATAGCCCTATGTGTATCCTGGATTGTAATCAGCAATGTTCTTTTTCTCTTCCCATAAATATATACAGAATTATACGAGTGTGTACCTGTACAATTACATTAAATTGTTATTGTACCATTGCTGCATTTCATATTCCATTTGACATTTAAAGCAAAATTTCACATTGTGAAGCTAGGCACTGTGAAAATATAAATGCAGGAAGAAATATAAGTTTATCATCCAGTTTCATTCAAAGGAGTAGCTATTACCATAAAAGAGACCATATTTAATTCTGTAAATTTAAATTGTGACCTTTTATACAAAAGTACTATAGCGCTATGCTGTGAGTGATCTGTCAAATGAGAACATTTCTTCCTTATGAGAACAATATTATCTAATTGCTAACATTAATAATGAAAGGAATACAATTTCAATTTCAGATGTAAATGTTTCAAAGATTAGGTGCTCTCCTATTTACTTTCTACGTACCATGCATAATCTTATAGACCTCTCTCACGTCCCTTCTTACATGCCTTTTCTCCAAACAAAAACTTCACCGGGTACAGAAGACATGTGACTGTCACCTGAGGAAATAGACAAAAATTACATAGCTGATTCATTATTCTAATAGATTATATCAACCATATGACCCTTGCCTATGTGAAAATTGTCCAATCCATCTCTTTCACTGTACAAGGTTTTTAATACACACACACATGGAAGAGTTCAAATAATTACAGAATATGTTTTTGATGCTGCACATTAAGTGAGGGCATTTATAAACATACTTTTCACATACTTTATGTGGGTTGGTTCCCCAGATGAGGACCAGATCAAATAATGCAAACATGAAGAGCTTTTGATAGGTGTTATTGAAACCAAGTCAGTAAAAATTGCATTTCTAAGAAGAAAAACATAAGAAACAAGCAGCAGAGGAGGCAACTTCAGATTGTTCCCACTGGGCCTTCCATAAGTAGGCCAAAAGCATCTTAGATCTTCTTCCAGCTCCATAGAGTATAAATGACACCAGTTTGCAGTACTTTGTGCTCATTCACCCATAAGGTAGACTTCAGAGATTCTAGCCTAATTGTGCATAACTTTTAAGCACAGAGAACTTTATACCGTAGAAGTTTAGAAGCAGAAGCTTGACTGAAAGTAGACTTTTCAAATTGTTGTTATGCCTTTCCCCTCATTAATATTTTGGCATGTGTGCACATGGTGGATGTATGGAACCCACTTATTATTCTCCCCCCCCATATATATGTTCTGTGGCAGGGTCACTGATGTGATCTACCTTAGGGGAATCCACATCCCAGTGGCAGATCTTTCCCTACTTACTGGAGAACAATAGTCTAAAACATTTTCCCCTTCCTTAGATGTCTTCTAAAGGTTGTGTAGTTGCTTATCTCCTTGCTTGTGGGTCACATAACTCCATACCTTCCAACAGTTCTCCAATGAAAATAGGAACGTTCTAAGGAAAAGCAGGACATTCCAGGATCAAATCCGAAACCGGGCTGGCTTTTATAAATCCAGCACTGTGCCTGGAAAATAGGGGTACCTGGGCGGGGGGCAGGGGCGGGTCTGCTGTGTTTTTCTGTGAGGGCTAAAAAAATAATAATATGTGGATACAGTATTTGTTTCTCTCTTGCTCTTTTGAATGATTGAGTATTCTGAAAAACCATGTTGGAAAACTTTTTAAATTACTTAGATGAAAAATCTTGTAAAGATCTGGCCGAGAATGTATTTTTTTCATATATAAAAAATGAAACCATTCTTTTCAACTGCTTGTGCATTTCAGTAATTTCAACAGGAGGCTGAGGGACAAACTGATCCATGAGTGGACCTCCTGGGGTACTTTTTATGAACTTCAAGGCAACTGATGGGGGGATTGCTGCTAATTTTGACCCTGGAAGTTGTGATGGAGGACAAGTTTTAACTTTTTCCTTCTGCTGTTTTCCTGATTAAAATCACCTCTCCCTCTGGAGCTGTGATTAGGCTTGCTGGGGGGCAAAAGGCAGGTATCCACATCGAGAATTTCAATATAGTAGCGCACGACTAAATGACTAAACAACAACAGCGGTAGGCATGTGCCCATTCTCTCTTCCCTCCCTCTTGCCATATCCCACTTCATCCAACAGTCTGGAAGAAGGTGTGTGGAGAACCAGAATAGAGAAAGTAGGGTTGGTCTTGCTCTCCCCTCCAAATGGTCTGGATGCATGGTTCACATTGTATAAACAGGACTTCTGTGTTCTGATTTCCCCCTATCCCGAAATCTGTCTTTTTCCTTTCAGTCTTCGGAAAGTTTCAGGGAGATTAAATGTGCAGGGAAAAGCTATGCACTCTGACTTGAACTTTAAACTCTGTACCGTCACAGAAGGGATGCATGTGACCCGGAGACTTTCCCCTGCTGTTAGTTTGTCGATTGAATTTTACGAAAACATCTGACTAGGCCCAAAGTATCACCATCAGAACTTGTTGCATGCCCACCATAGGTATACAGTGGTACCTCTAGTTAAGAACTTAATTTGTTCCGGAGGTCTGTTCTTTACCTGAAACCTTTCTTAACCTGAAGCACCACTTTAGCTAATGGAGCCTCCCGCCGCCGCCGCGCGATTTCTGTTCTCATCCTGAAGCAAAGTTCTTAACCCGAGGTACTACTTCCGGGTTAGCAGAGTCTGTAACCTGAAGCGTCTGTAACCCAAGGTACCGCTGTATATAAAGCACATTTAAAACAAATTATTCCCCCACCCCCAAGAATCATGGGAATTGTAGTTTACCCCTCACACTGCTAAAGTTCCCAGCATTCTTTGAGGGAATATATGTGCTTTAAATGTATTTTTAGTTCTGCTCAAAGTTGTTGAGCTTTCTTTGAGCTATTTCTATGGAAAATCTGCAAAAACGGCACTGCCACAAGGTGCAGCCATAGGTATGGGTTTTCCCGGACATTTGGCCCGTTTCCACGTGGACACTGCTGCCGACTCCAGTATACTGGACATATCTGGGAAATCGTGGATGTATGGCAACCCTAATTAATTCCTTCAGACTTGGTATACCTTTCCAGCAGCCAAGAATGGCTTTCCTCCCCCAAATCATTATCTGTTTAATGATTTGGGTAAGAAAAGCTTGAGCATGTACAAATCCTGAACCACTGACACATCAATAAAAGTGGGAAAAGAAATATAAAATGTAATTTAGTAATATGAACTTTTATCAGAGGGTGCGTGTCACTCCTTCACTAGAGTGATGGTCAAGTACAATAGCAAAAGTTGCCTTTGTCTTAAAAAAAAAACATGTATGCACTTTTTGGAGAAGGTGTGGTTTTTTTAAAGGTAAGACAGCCAGTTAGAGATTATGATTCATGTGTCTTCTAATAAAGTTGCCTAAAAAATGTTATATTGCGAGTTGACTTTTTATTAGTCTTTTTCCAGAGCTAGTGAGTCATTCACGATGCCCTGGAAATGGTGACAGAAAACCACTTATCATTTATTGACTGCACAAAGAACGGTAATGAAAATTAACACAGAAGATAAACTGTCCCTTATTGAAATTTAAACGAGAGCTAATGTGTCCTGAATTGATTCAGCAAAAACAAGGAAAGTTTAACGTCAGACTTGTCTTTTGCTATGAGAAAAGACGGTGAAGAAAATTCCGTCTGCTATCACTGAAATTTTAAACAAAATTTCCACTTTCACATGGAATGGGAAAAACTGTGCCTCATTCATGAGATAAATTATTTAGAGCACTGCTGCAAGTCTCTGAGTAAAAAGAGGGGGGGGGGACTTGGACCAGTGGAAAATAAGCTAAATAGAATCACTGTGTTCCAGAATGATTGTAATTGGAGAACATATTGCATTTCTTCAACTCTTTTTCACTGCTCTTCATTATTGATATTGCACATACAGAAACTGGGGTTACCCATATGGATAACAAAACATGGAATGTCTTGTCAGAACGATGTCTTAATAGACAAATTAGCAGTAGTGACATACTCCTTAATGTATTACTCTTGTTGGGAAACAAACCTTTCCGATTTCAGCGTAAACATACTTTTACCATTGATCTACATAATTCCAGTGTGGGTGGATGAGTAATGTTCATTTACCAATTGCACTGAATAGCCTCGCTCTTCTGTTCAGAGTCTATTTGTAGGCAGTACTGCATAGCCTCGACTGACTGGCCTTGATAAGTAATGCTCTTTTCCGTATTAAAAATAAATTCAGATTTCGAGTGAATTAACAGTCCATCTCTACCCCATTTTGAGAAGGTTTGGTTTTTAATGTTCAGCATTAAATGGCAGAATGTCATGCGAACCCTAATGTAAAATGATTTACTGTATATTAAGGAATCGGTATGGTATAGCACCTTGTAACAACCCATTGATTTTCCGGGTTGGAAGAGATAGCAAAATAAGTCTTTGGTTTGGTTGCTAAAGTGTTATCAAAGCTTCTGCTAACAGGGGCCCCATTCCGAATGGAACACTACCTTCCTTATATATTGTTTACATGCTAAATTCAGGCTACTTATGAATAGGATTCCTTCCAAAAGAATAATATCAGATACCCACAGGGGGGAGCTAGAGGATAATATCCCTCATATATGTCATGGAGGGATTCCTCACTGGAAATAATCTAAGTAGAAAGAATGTCCTGTTTCATTTGCTGGGCTTCTTCGTGGGAATTTATTTTTTATTCATTATATTAATAGGTCAATGCTATACTTTAAAGGAAGCCCAAGTGGTGTGCATTAAAACACACAAATAATGAATTTTATTGCATTGTGATGCATTATATGAATCCACTCAAAATAAAGTTCTCCCCAAATAGCTGTTCCTTAAAAGTAGAGCAGGATATAAGAAATAAGCACATTAAACTAATAATGAAATAAACTAGGAGCAACAGCGTTTCAGATCTTCTCTCCAGCCTTTAGGGAAAGCATATGAGACATTAAAGGGTTGTGATTATTAGCAAAAGCTTGTAAAGGAAGTAGCTAGACATCGTGTTTTTGAAAGCAAATTTCATTATGATTGCTGCAACAAACACACAGTATGTCTTTCATTTCAGGAGAGTCTGAACAGCATCCTAAAAATCAGATTGACAATGCTACTACTAGCAAAAACTGTAAAACACAGTGTAACCCCCATGCCAACTTCCAAGATGATGACAATGATGATGTGATACAAGTTTTCATCAGCTGTGGGCATCACAAATGTATCTCAATTTAGAGGTACTGGCCTGGTTTACAAACCATGGCTTAGCAGGCATGACCAAACTCGGCCCTCCAGATGTTTTGGGACTATAATTCCCATCATCCCTGAGCACTGGTCCGGTTAGCTAGGGATGATGGGAGTTGTAGTCCCCAAACATCTGGAGGGCCAAGTTTGGCCATGCCTGGTAGGGTAAACAAGCAAATGTGCAGGTTACCAGAGAGGATATAATATATTTATTTATACCCTTCCTTTTCCCCAACACAGCTAAAAACATAGGGGGGAAACAGTCATTAAAAACAATTAAGCATCAATAGAATTAAAACTATATCTATCCGTGTAAAAGCTCTTAAAAACATACAAATGATTAAAATAAAAACAACATGAAGCTTCATTAGAAGCAGCCTGTTGAACCAAGTATTCACCTGTTGGCAGAACAACAAGGAGGGAGCCAGTCGAACTTCTATAGGGAGGGAGTCCCAGAGTCTGAGAGCAGCCACGGAGAAGGCCCTCCCTGGTTGTTCTGCTGCTGTGCTGTGCTAAGCCATGTTTTGGCTTCAAGTGTCATTCAGACCAGGGCTTGTGGTTTAGTTCTCTCCAGACAAACCATGAGTTGTAACCAAGGTTTGTTCTATGGTTTGCAGCTGCAAAAAGTGTATTTTTAGAGGACTAGGTGCCAATAAGGAACAGACATGTCTCATTTTAAATTTATGGGCCACGTTTCAGGTAGTGGAGCTTGTCACTTACTTTTTGAGGGAGGATAGCTATGTTAGCAAAGGAAATGCAGGGACATGACAGGGCTGTACCAGGTCAACTGGGAATGCAGACTGAAGTGTTATTTGTATGCCTGCGATACCAAGCTTCTTCCCCCATCTATCCCAGGGAGGAGGTGGCAATTCTGGACTGGGGCCTGAGCTTGACCATTTTAGACTGGATGTGAGTTAGGCGTGCCACCTTTGGTCGGGCAAAATAAAGGACAGGTCAAGCAAAATATGGGACAGGTTGGGGAGGGGAATTGGGGACTAAAAATTACTTCACCAGGTGCAGAAATAACTTCAAAGCAACCTATTACTCTCTCTCCTGCTCGCTGATTCCGAATCTCTGTCTCCTATGTCTGCACAAAAACTCTATTTCTTTCCACCCAAGGCATGCAAACCCCCTCAGGGTTTTATTCTACCACAGAAGAAAATTAGATAAAAACCAGGATTAAGGGGTTTTCTTAGGACCAGTCCTTTTTTTCTTTAAAAAAAAATGTTTAGGGGTACTCTCATTTTCCCACTCATATTGAAATACTGCCCCTCAATGAGGCCAAACTTAGATTCACAAAATGTTTAGGCATATGCGTACCCGCAGAAAAAAGCACTGCTTAGGACGGCGGAAAGTATGTGTTCTGTATCCCGTTGGTGTAGTGGTGTGACATTAACATATGAGAGTGCTGGAGGTGAAATAGTTAAACAGGTTACCCAATCAGAACCCAGGGGGTGGAGTCAGAGGGACTATAAAACCAGCTCTGGGAGGGGTGAAGGGGAGGAGTTTGTTGGGAGTTGGGTGGCTGGTTGGAGTGGGAGTCAATTGGGATAGAGTCTGTGGGTAGGTTGAGTTCCACTACTCAGGGTAGGTTGAGTTAGTGTAGCGAAATAAGCTGAGTCAGGAACTGTTAGGGACTAGGAAGACAAGTAAATATCTGAGAGGTGGTTTAGTGTGTGAGAGCAGGTAGCGGAAGTTATAGGTCTGGATAGTCACCCCATGAATATAATTGATTGATACTGTTTATGAAACCACACGCTTGTTAAACTGCAATAAATAAACAAGTTTATGTTCCAATTTAACCCTGACTGGACTCAGTATTGTACCAGGTAGGGCCTGGGTGGTTGCAGCAAGAAATAAAGTGGTGGCACAGGGATCAATAGACGGTGAAACGTCCGGGGACCCTGTGTGATTGCCACAAGTGGTGAAGGAAATGTACTGCAGTGGGGTGGGGGGGCACCAAAAATTAGGGAGGGGGTTGAAGAGGGTCAGTAGTGGGGAGTGAGAAATGTCCCTATTTTCACCTGAGGAATGTTGGAGGGTATGCAATGCAGAGACTAGGGAGGAGGAAAGTGACAGGCACTGCTATGTCCTATACTGGTTGCACGTAAGAAGGCAGGCAAGTGGGGGCTGGCTGAGTGAAAACTAAGGCTGGTGGGGCAGCATCCAGATTTCATTGGTATTTAGTGGTCTGGTATTGAGTTGTGTTTCTTTTGTTGTAATAATCTAATCATTAATTGTTAGCCATTTTGAGGGGCTGGGGGCTGAAAGACAGGTTTCAGATAAATATTTAATAAATATATAAGGAACGTGTAGCAAACAGGTTGTTGTTGTTGTTAATACTACTTCATGCCAAAATAAGCTTCTAAGCAGTTTGCAAAGTGTAAAAAAGAAAAGAAAGAAAGAACACCCTTTACTATAATATGAATAAAGCAACCACATCAAAACATTAAAATGTCAATAATGAAAGCAGCTGGTTGTTCTGTTTGCTACACTTGTTGAAACTGTTGTCTTTTTAAATCCTTGACAGGTGATAACTGGTGAAAAAGAGAAATGAGGATGACTACCTTTTGCTGATTCCCAGCAGCATGTCAGGTACTTGAATTTATTTCATAAAAGCTTTTCTGTATTTCCCCCCCCCCCCAAAGTTGAGGTTCTGTAATACAAGCTGTAGTACGTAGAGCTCCATGTGACCTCATTTCCCCCAGTACGATATTCACCTGTTCAGTGACACTATGCACACCAGTGCTTCCCAAACATTTGGGAACCACCGACCACCCCCTCGGTTCCATAAACTCATCCCCCAGTGCCCCTCTACTCCATAAAAAGCATTATTCAGAATAGTGGTTTGCACAACCAACTAAGGAGTCTAATAACACAGTTATAATTCAAGACAGGAACAATTAATTGCACAATTATTCAAAATCCAATTAAAACTATTTAGCTGAACTAATTCAACAAAATTGATGAACTTCATCCAGTGATATCATCTTTTCGAAGTCTGAAAACCTCCGTGTTAGGGAATCATTCTGACAGAAACAGTTAGAAGGTTCCAGAAGGTTCCAGAACATTAATTTATATATGGGAGTGGCATGCTTAAAGTGAACAGTGAACCTTTCTAGAGGTATGCCTGTATTGCTCCTCTGACCTTCTAATTAGAATACTCCATGCCACTTAGCACTTAGTACCAAGAGGATACCACCCACCTTAGGAATCACTGGTGTACGCAGAGTATTCCTTCATATTACACTTTATGTAGTAATCCATGCTTGTTCTGAGGTTTTGTGTGCATTGCAAGGCATCTGAGCATTGCATTCTGCACATCGCCACTGATGCAGTTTCCCTATCCATTTGAGAGGCGATGATACTCTTGTGAGCCATATCTGCTACAGTTGTTAATGGGGTTGTAGTGTAGTTCTGGCAACCATACCAGAAATCACCAGATTGATATGAATGTCTGTAAAAGCACCTATAGACACATAGGAGGAAGGAGAAGAGAGATCACCATTGCTGGTGAATCAGGGTAGAGGCAGGCAAGTAATCCTGACTTTTCGTGATGTACTTCGGAAGGGAAGAAGCAGGGCATGTGCTGGGAAGAAAGGGGTGAGGCTCAATTATGGAAGGTTCTTCTTGCTCCTAGGAAAGGTAGAGAAGGAAGTGAGTGGATAAGGGTTTCCATCTGCTCTAGTTATTTGGAAGGACGCGGGTGGCACTGTGGGTTAAACCACAGAGCCTAGGACTTGCCGATCAGAAGGTTGGCAGTTCGAATCCTCCTGATGGGGTGAGCTCCCATTGCTCGGTCTCTGCTCCTGCCAACCTAGCAGTTCGAAAGCACGTCAAAGTGCAAGTAGATAAATAGGTACCGCTCTGGCGGGAAGGTAAACGGCGTTTCCGTGTGCTGCGCCGGTTCGCCAGAAGCGGCTTAGTCATGCTGGCCACATGATCCGGAAGTTGTACGCCGGCTCCCTCGGCCAATAAAGCGAGATGAGCGCCGCAACCCCAGAGTCGGCCACAACTGGACCTAATGGTCAGGGGTCCCTTTACCCTTTACTGGCCAATTGCCAGTTCGTATATAAAGTGGGGTTGGTGGTCGTATTTACACAAAAAGGGCTAAGGAGAGAAGTCTGCTTTATCTCACTTTCCTTTGCTGCAATCCGTTTCTTTAGGCAGTTTATGTCACCAAGGTCTGATATTGGAGGTGAACCAGACTTGGATGATGGTGATGATGATAATTTATTATTTATACCCCACCCATCAGGCTGGGTTTCCACAGCTACTCTGGGCAGCTCCCAACAGAATATTAAAAACACGATAAAACATCAAATATTAAAAACTTCCCTAATCTGGGCTGCCTTCAGATGTCTTCTAAAAGTCAGATACTTGATTATTTCCTTCACATCTGATGGGAGGGCGTTACACAGGGCGGGTGCCACTGGCGAGAAGGCCCTCTGCCTAGTTCCCTGTAACCTCACTTCTCACAATGAGGGAACTGCCAGAAGGCCCTCGGAGCTGGACCTCAGTGTCCGGGCTGAACGATGGGGGTGGAGATGCTCTTTCAGGTATACTGGATAAAAAGTGCTTAAAGCAACAGAACTCGGCAAAATAAGCGGAAAGCAGGCAAGTTCTGTCTAGTTTCACAAAAAATATATTGGCTTCACTGTGACCCTGTATGAACTGAGTGTGCCCTGCGTCTATCTAAACAAGGAGAGCATTGCAAAGCTTTCGAACCGCCACCAAAAGGACCCTATCTCTTGTGCCTACCCATCAGTTCTCCTAACACTGACATGTCAGAAAGCAGGGCTATATATTTATGGCACTTCTATAGTGATATATATGTATTTTTAAAAACTATATAGGGTCTGAGTTCTTTCTGTTTTAATTACCTGCCACTGTGCAATTTATTCTTCGTATGGCAGTAGCATTGGACCCAAGTTGAGGAAAGATAATTTGCTTGAGCTTCTTCCTTTCTTTAAAACATAAATGTGCATTTTTGCTACAAGTTAACAATAGTTTAGCATTGCTTGGTTTGGCCCATGGACATTTAGCTTCCGGGACTGACCTGGGTGCACCTATTGCTGTAAGCCTGATTGCATTTGCCTTGGTTGATCTCTCTCACTGATGCCAACCCACTTCCTTGCCCTCAGATGCATGCATATTTTAGAGCGTAAAAAAGGGGGAAGTAAACACCCCTTATCGCTTTCTGTAGATCGTAAGCAAGACTGTGTGTCCGAGGATCTCTGCAAAATAATCACTCACCTCAGTCCCACGGTTCCTAGAAGGCCATTGATATGGAGGAGAGATCTAATTTGTGCATCTGCAGAATTTTGAATTCATCGGGTGCTCCTGTTTAGCAGTCAGAGAAGATTTTTTTTTAACTGCAACGAGAATGCTTGGATGTGTGATTGCCCAACTTGCCATTCAGAAATGGGCGAACACTCTGCATGTTCTGAACTTTGTCTTTGTTCCTTCATCCTTTATTTCTGGGCAAGTTAAAACAATAACATCTTAGAGGATTATACTTTGCCAGTTGAATAATGTCTAGGACAAAAGACCGTTTCTATAAAGAAGAGACTAGTTTCTATAAAACTGCAGCATTCTTTTTGTATTTTCCATCCTTATTTGTATGCCTAGACTCTTATTTATGCTTCACACTTTGTGTGTGTGTGTGTGTGTGCGTGTGTGTGTGTGTGTGTAGTTGCTGGTCTCTGTGTTAGTGATCTCCTTTTGATTCCATTCACTGTAAAGCTGTAGTGGCTTTTCTGTTGAACTAAAGGCTATTATATATCTGCATTGTTAATATTCAGGGCAAATTACTCATGAAATAACAGTATGTTTTGAGGGCAGCTTTTATATAAACCTTGTGTATTGTCTGTTAACTGCACCAAGCATTTATGACTTAGGTGTTTTGGTATCAATGTTTCTAATCAGAAATATTACCATAAATGTGTAATTTATCAATCGGAGGCAGTATAACAGATTATACTGCGAGGCTCTGAGACTAACTGAGTACTTTGCACTTTCAGAAAAGTGATATTTTAAATTACCACAGAGTGTAATTAATTACTTTATATTGTCTGGGGAAATAAGCAACTTTTTGATAGTTCTCTACCTACACTTTTTACTAGTAGTGTTGGGAACATTGTGAAACAATCTTATTTTAGCTATTGATCTGATCTCAAAAGAAAAGTGTGAGGTTCATTTTGATGCAGGAGGGTGAAATTGGTTACCGCTGGACCTCCCAGATTACTCAGTGCATAGATATTCAGAGCTCATAAGAAATTATTTTTAGACCTCTGTTTACATCTTCTGTGGTATTCATTGCTTCAGGTTACATTTACTTCTTTGGTTCAGCCAAAAGTTTCATTATGATCACTGAACAATTTCTCAAGACTGATATTGCACCCATTCTTAGAGCCTTATTCCTATAGAGGAAGAAGCCTAGGAAGAAAAATGATCCACTTGATCCTGTTGAAAATGTGAAATATTGCTCCCTAATAATTGAGAAGGTAATGGAAAGGACCATGCAAACCCTTTTCTGTGCACTGTTTTTTCCTCAAATAGTTTATGCTGAGGACAGAGATGGCTTGTTGCCTAGCAATCAGTAAGTGTTTCCTTTCCCGGAACTGGCAAAACAAACAGATGGGGCTGAAATTCTATGGGAGTAGTAACTCACCCACGAGGCATTTTTGCTATCTGAGGCATCTGCTGCCTTGCTCTCCCAGTCACTGCCCATCTCATCTTTGGTGGGATGTAGAAGGCATATAAGTTAGATTTAACAGCTGTGCACAGGGTGCCCTCCCTCCTGAAGCTACAAACAAAAAACAAAAACAACCACATCCACATCTCTCCTGTTAACTTCTGGAACAGGAAAGCTCTTAGGTTTTGGGATTTCAGAATCACATTTTTCATATTTTCTTTCATGTTGTTATAGCTTTCCTATATATCTTTTATTGGGGGGTAAGGAAGATATTTTAGAGCCCTCTTTCTTTGTTCCACACAGGTACCCAGTTGATGCACAGCCTATCTCTGATACACACAATAGATGATGCCTCCCAAACTAAGGAAAACAGCTGTTTTCACTGTTCCCATTTTTATTAGTTTTTTTAAAAAGAGGCAAAAATCTCAGTAGTGCCATAGTAATATGAATTTGTACTTCAGCTTCTCTTAGAGAATCAGTGCAAGCAATAGCATTCGAATAAACGTTTAACGGTATTCAATGAAAAGACTCACAATCAAAAAAGAAAAAGAGAGAGAGGTGGAGACTAAAGAGAAAGATGCTCAGTGTTCGCATGTGAGAATGGGCTCAGATGCCACATGAGATGTGGTCCTTCCCCATGTGGTCACTGCACCTGTGAACTGGGAGTCCCCATTGGCTTCCCTTTCCCACTCAGTGTGCAAGCACAAGTATGCCTACAAATACCACAATGGGCTCTTGTGGGAAATGGAAAGTCTATGTCCTATTAACTGAGTGAAGGGGGAAGGTCATGCATAGACCTCTCATTTCCCATCAAAGGCACATTGAGCTGCCTAAGTGTACCAGTGTGCCCAGCCTGAGGAGGGGAGTGAACCCATTCATGTGTGGGCAGTGATTGTAACCAATGGCCACAAGGATTTCTCCATCTGCACAGGGTGATGGGGGCTAATTGTCAGCATACAAAGGAATATGCTCATGTGTACATTGTTGTAGCCATGAGACCGGTGCAAACATTCACTACATATTTTTTGGTCTCTAGACCCACTTAGAATAATATACGGTATGTGCAATTTTATTTCCCTTGGAACTTCATTGTTAATTGTTTTAACTAATGAATCTTGCGTGGGAGGGGAGACACCAACAAACATAATATATGCATTTGCTGTATGAACAGCGATTATTCTGGAAATCAAGCAGTTCATCACATTGGACTGCAGAAAAGTTTTGTGTAGTACAAAAGACACTACAACCTTCCCCCACAAAAAATCCTCATGCTAATAATTTTTTTCCTATATGACAACAGTGTATTATTGTCTTAGTGAAATAGGAAATTTTGCAAAATTCAAAGTGTGTATGTCTTGATGATTTCTTACAACATCCATGTTTAAACAAATTACAAATCTGACAGCAGCAAAAGTCATGACTAACAACCTTTAAAAACTCGGGAGACTTAGATATAAACCTCTTGAAAATAAAACCTTTCTAGCTTCTCAACAGCTTTCATCTGAAGTTGTATTGAAGTTGATTGGAAACAGGACCTATAAACCTTTCAGGTTCAAATCTTGTGAATAAGCACATTTTTCTCTTTTTCCATTTGCAAATGGACCCAAACCTGATAGCATGCCTATACTTGGTTAACTATCCCTGTTAATTTCAAATGTATTTGTCTATTTTGAGGGTGCCAACAGTATACCAGTATACCACCAAGTGTAGCAACTTGAGTGTCAGGAATTCAGCAACTGCAGGTTTGTACTGGTTGCTCCTGAACCTCTGTGAGTCTGTCCTGCAGTCAAACATAGCCATCACAAAAATCCCATGTTAACTATGCATCAGGTGCACTGATCTGTGCTTACATAAATGAATCCATGGTCAGCCAAGGTCTTCTCACCAATGAATCACTTCAGATTTTAGTTGTAGCACTTTTTGTGCCTTCCCATTTCTCTGATACCATATCACACCTTTTGTGGGACTGAGATGCTGCTTCCAACAGAGACAACCCTTGCTGTGCTTGGTTTGTTACTGCCATTCATTTGAAAAGTACGTTTTTTGCCACCTGAATCCAGAAGCAACCCAGACACAAGAGTTAGAGGCTGCAGAGGCACCAGCTGAGGAGCCAAACCCAGTTCAGGGCTTTGAGCTGGCCACTGGAGATCAGGGGACCACTCCGACTGAGGCTTGCAGAAAGTCGCACCTAGAGCAGGCCCCAGACCACCAAGGCCAGAACCTAGGTCCTCACAGGTCCCTTCTCCTGAGGAGCCAGATACCTCCCACTGCACTTCACCAGTCCAGCATGAGCATGCTAGGCTCTGGAACAGACCAAAGGTGTCCCATCTCCAGGCCAAAGGGTTGGCCCTTTCTGGCTCTGAAATTTTCCTTAGGGGTGAAATCTGGAGGCAGATGCTTCAAAGGCCTCAATCTGCTCCCAACCCTTGCCAGAACAAGTTGCTCACTTGGAGCTATCCATGGTCCTGCAGCTTCTGGCCTAGCCTTACCTCAGGCCTCATCCTGCCTTGCCTCCAGTCTTGCCTCGCTTCCAGCCTTGTCCTGCCTTGCCTCATCTGCCACTTTTTGTAGCATCAGACCAGAACACAACGTTATGTGCTTTTTGAGGGGGAAAGCAGCATATATAAGCACAAAGAGGTCCGTGGCTCCTAAAGAGGATCCCGGCGTACAGTTTCTGGGTCATGTGGCCAGCATGACTAAGCCACTTCTGGCGAACCAGAGCAGCGCACGGAAACACTGTTTACCTTCCCGCTGGAACTGTACCTATTTATCCACTTGCACTTTGATGTGCTTTCGAACTGCTAGGTGGACAGAAGCAGCGACCAAGCAACGGGAGCTCATCCCATTGCGGGGATTCGAACCACCGACCTTCTGATCGGCAAGTCCTAGGCTCTGTGGTTTAACCCACAGTGGCACCCACGTCCCTTGCGCCACCCGCGTCCCTAAAGAGGTATGCAGCTTTAAAGGTGCACTCAGTGACTTGCATCAGTTTAGCTGCAGAAGCCACTTGTACGATAGCAGCCAGAGTGGCAAAGCTGAGTTGTGAAGCCATGCATTCCTGACACCACCACCCTATCCTGCCTCAACCCCATTGAGGTAGTCTGTAGCAGTTTTTGCTAGTATACTAGCACATTCTTACTATTATACTGGCGCACCCCATATTATGCTAGCATAGTGGCGTCATAATGCCACAGACTGTGAAATTAAGTCATGTTCAACATGTTCAGTTTCAGGTTCGAGGGCCACCGACCAGTCCCAAAGTGGGGATCTACTATAGATCTTCATTGTTTAGCCTGATCTCTAAAGCAACTGAAACTGGCTTTTGTGTATGGAAGGCCACTGGATTAAGATCAAGTCCACTCCTTCAACTCAACCAAAATGATATGGGCTTATCTGGTATTTTTATTTTACTTTTTTATCTTACTTTATGGTGTACACAATTAAAATATGTGCAAAGGAATGTCACAGGAAAGTGCGGTCTTAAAATAGCTGTTGAACAAAAATACAGTTTCCTTATTGCTAATGAACGTAGAAACACATTTATGACAAACACCTTTAAGGTGTCATTTTTTTACAAAGCAAATGCCATTACAGTCACAGGAAGTTCTACTTAAAGTTCACTGCAAATTATTCTTAGTCTAGTCAGACACTTTCCTTAGGCACTTTCGCAGCCTTTATATTATTGACAACATCAAATTAGAAGAAGGTTGCAGTTGCTAATATTTTTCCTTGGCTTGCAGCTAGAAAATTATAGATTTAAAATGTGTGGCTACTAAACATGAGAGGAAGACAAATATGGGAGAATGGCTCATAGTTTTCCATACCACAATTGCAACTTGTGTGTTTCTGCTTTATAGTTAAGTGTATTGCTTACAATTACCGTTTTACTTATACTGTATGTGAAGGAAAATTTCACTCAAGTGAAATGGTTGCAATTGTTCAAAATAGAATGCATAATAGATTCAAGTTAGTTTCTTGCAAATATATGCCCATCCTCATATGGCTTTTTAAAAATGGCATTTTACAGAAACATCGGCCGTGGCTAATAAAACCATCTGCATCAAATTTTCATGACTGGAAATTGCCCGAGACTTCTCTGAAGGAAACCATTACTAATATTATCTACATTGAAAGCTAGACCTTTACACTGGGTATCTTTCATGTAATTTTTTTCCATACATACATTGCTGTTGGGTTACAACATTCCACTACCTCTGGCAGCGTGTAGCTGAATACACTTTAGCAAGTCAAAACTCTGCGAGATGCTCTACATTGCTGCTGCCTGCTACGTGCGTAAGGTCAGCAGGGTTAAAACCCTCAAGGTAGGAGTGGCACCTGATTCCATCTTGCGGCCACAAAGCCGAGCAGAGAGAGGCAATAGTAGCAGGACCGGAACTGCTAAGCGTGCCCACATAAGAATGTTGGCCTTAGGTAACAGAGTGTCCCTCAGGTCAGCCTACAATAAGAACAAAGTCAAACAAGGCTGAATCCTTGATGTTTTGTGTTTTAAGCATCTGAAAATTGTTCATGACCAGCTTCGACCCACAAGACCTCAAATGATCATAGGAGCAAGGCAATAAATTGATGGTAACTTGCCCAGGGCCCATGTTCTAGACGTGGCGCTGGCGAAAGTTGCATCCGTTGGCTCTATCTGTGCACAATTAAACCTAACTGCCTTTGCTGGATTTCGTAGAAGGGAAACCGATGTGTCTAACCGCACCGAATGGAAACTGACCATGGTGGCTGAAAGTGCATTGCTGGAAAACCTCTGCGTTCTTCTACCGGTGCATTCAGGGGGCGATGCATGTGAATTCCACTCGATCGAGAGAAGTGGGGGAACATTTGCTTTCCAGAACTCCACAGCTAAACAAGATCTTGGCAATGCCAACCGCTTGTCAACCAGTGTTTGTCAAGCCTCCAGAACATGGCCTTCCATCCTGGGATGGGCTGATGCACTTTCCTGGCAGAAAATATAAATGGAATATCCTAGACATAACAGACAGGCATTTATGTAAGAAAAGACACTGTGAAAGTAACAATATGCTGAGAATCGGACACCAGCCTACACAATTCCTGCATGCTTCGAGAGCATGGACTAGCTCAGTGATCCTGCCAGGCCACACAGATATGAATGTTGAAGGCATAACAAATGTCAAGGAATACCAAATGCAAGAGACAAAATGTAAAGGTAATTGGAATGATTATGCAAAGTGTAGCAGATCTTTATAATTCAGTTTATATGTGATCTAGTCAGGCCGTAAACAGTAAATTGTATCATATTAATAGCATCTATGGTAATCATCATCATTATTTTTTTCAAGCAATCATTATTTTAATTTGTCTTGCCTATTGTTTTACTGTTTAGATTGGCTACATGTTCAGCTGCATATATTTTAGTGTTATTTTTCCTCTTTAAGAAAGCAAATGCTAAGTAGAAGCGTCAAATACACCCTATCACTTTGTAGCATCATGGATATATAATTTAATTAGTTGTTTTTCTCCTCAGATTTATGGTCAGTTTGTTTACTGGCTGAATGTTAATAAGCAGTGAGCTGGCAAGAGTATATTGTGTCCTTTCTATTCTGTTTTTTCCACCTGCAGACAGCCTCGAAAGATGTAATTATTTTATCCTTTTGGCAACAGAAGTGGTGTTTCATTTATATGCCTATTTTATTTTCACTGGAGTATATAATCTGTTAATGTTCGTGCCTAAAAAAAGAAGTCTCTTGTCTCCTGCTGTGAAAGGAGGGGCCCAGTAGTTGTTTTCTTCTACTTAAATCCTTGCGTCACATCAGGAGGAAAGATTATAATGTCACAAAGGCTATCACCTCATGAAAAAGTTAAACTGGTTTAAGCACCTGATTTCTTCAGATTTGGGAGCCCTTTACCTCAGAATGCCTCCTTGCTAACAGATGTCAGGTGTTGATCGCTTTAACATCTTACTGAGGGCTGTCAGAAGACTCCCAGACAGTTCCACCAAGGCTTCTGTTATTTTCCATCCTGTTTCATTGCTAAATGTAAGAAAACATTTTACCCCAAAGAGGATAAATAAGAATTGTGAAGTGATAAGCAGTCTAATTAGCTAATATCTATTAACATGTGGCTAGACACATGTGAGCCTAATGAATTTGGTGGCCTTGCACACGGGGCTATTCCATTTATTAACACTAACGGTTGAAGCTAGCTTTTGAAAATTGTATGAAAACAGGCTTTGAAGTGAGATTTTCGCTAACTGGGTATTTTTATAAATGCATGCCTTCGTGTTTGTTTCAGAACAGTCAGCTAGCTTGCTTCATGCAGCTGTTAACGGAAAATAAAAATTAGAGAGCGCCACTTTGAGAAATTTAGGATTTGTGAAAAATGAACTAGCAGGTCAGTTTAGCAAAGCAAATGCCTTGAAAATATAAGTCTGTTGGTCTTGCTTATAACCAATAATCCGCATATCAGTGGTCACAAGCCTGGTTTATCTTAGTGGAACATCAATGTATATGGTGCGTTTTATATTAGTTAGTAACTATTTTCTTTCATCTTTGGTGGTTTTTCCTTAGGAACATATTGGGCTTTCTGTAAGGGGAACCGGACCCTTCTAACTTTTATTGGGGACACCTGTACCTCTAGAAGTTGTGTTAAGGAGAGAACTGTGGTAAATTCAGTTTTCTACATCATAGTTGTGGGAGAATTTGCATTTAGTTCTATCATGTCTTGTAGACGATTGTTAATTCTCAGGATCTGCAGAATCTAACCATCCAAAGTAGGAGCCTTGATAGAATATTACAGTGAAAAACCATCCCTAGGTATATGCCCTCATTTCCATGGAGATACATGGTTTTATTTCTACAAATTATAATCTAATAGTAAGATATTGCCATTTAGTTGCTTAGAAATAACATAGGAATTGACATGGTTCAAATACTCTCAAGTCACTTGTCTATTATTCCCGGTTTATTATGTCTGTGGTGCTCTGTTAATTATTGGTGTGAAACTGGAGAAACTGAATAATATATTACGGCAAGCTATAATATACATCTATAATATTACATCTTATATGGGACTATTTTCAGTCGGCTCTTTAGGGTTTGTTCCCCTTTAGAGATGCACGTAACAACAATACCTGTAGCTTTAAAAGGTATAACGTTCAATGCTGCTTTTATGATACTCAGACTGCGATCCTATATTACTCACTGGGAAGAAAGTATCATTAAAATCAGTGGGGCCTACTTCTGCGTAGATATGTATAGGATTGTGCTGTAAACGAAATATTCAGGTCAGGAAAAGCATGTTTAATGCAAAGTGTACGTGGCCATCAAAAGCTTCCTTTCTGCCCTGAGTTATCACATCCTACACGTGGACAAGACAAAGGTATCTGTCCTGTGTGCATTAAGTTTTACTGAATGTGCTTTTATAACACTATTGTTAACTTCTGTGTTGGACAAAAGAGTAAGAGTCTGTGAAGTGGCTTTCAGGTGGCATGGGCTTATGCACTCTGTAACTAAGAGACGCAAAGTGCAGTTCACAAATATGCAAGAAATATACCTTCTGGGCGCAGCTAAAGTGCTGTTCGCGCTTAGCAGAAATAAAGACATGGAAACCAGCAAACCCAGAGCAGTGCATATTGTAGATTTGGGTATTTGGTTTGCGTGCATCTTTGAGGATCGTATGTGTTTGCTTGAAAATAGGTTCCATGGGTTAGCACACTAGTTCTCTGCCCCTACAAGGACCCTTCAAAAACACAGTTGGACGTTTGGCCACGGGGGTTTGTTTCTAGCACACCAGTGCTAGGAACATATCATCAGAATCCATAGCCCCATGGTAGCCATTGTAGAGACCTCCACATGTTGCAAACTACAACCCCATCATCACTGTCCATGAACCATGATGACAGGAGTTTTGGGAGTCGTCCAGAACACCTGGTAGTACCACACTGGGTACTCCTACTATAGACTGTTGCTTCATCACAGCACCTCATTAAATCAGGTTTTTTTTAATTTGTTCAAAAAAGCTTGCACATGTTCATTGGCAAGAACCACAACTTCCTTAGGAAACTGCAGCTTATCAAAAAGTGGAAACTTCCTGCCATGTGCAAAAGAGACCGTGTGTGTGTGTGTGTGTGTGTGTGTGTGTGTTTGTATGTGTGTGCGAAACTGAAGTTTGTGCTTGTACCAACAAACCATGATTGTTATCATATCTGAGCCAGGCCACTATCTTGAATAACTTGACGGTTTCATCTCCCCATCCTTCTGAGGCTCATGCTATTGATATTGCCTCTTCATTGCAAATTAAACCAATTGTAGCTGGTTCAATTTGGATCATATTTTACTGGCCATGGATACCATTAGATATTCAACAAAAATTTTATGTTTACATTACAACCTTTAGGAGTGCAATTCCCCCCCGTACTTTATAAACTGAAAAGCTGAATTGCCTTCATCTTTGTTCCCGGTCTTTCCTGCTATTGTGTCTATATGTCTTTCAGCAGCCACCGAGGCTTACTTTTTAAATCAATAATGGAATCTGATCTTATAATAATAGGAGAATATGAAAATAATAAGAGAAAGGAGCATCTTGCAGGCTGCAAGCCGCCTCCCCTCCCAGTGTTGCAGTCAGATGTAATTTAATGTAGGGATGATGCGCAGACTTTAGCATACTCATGAAATGACTGCTATCACCTCTGTCTTTCCTTGCCACAGGGCTCAGAAACTTACCTTGAATGGTAAAAGAAGGCAGCAGAAACAGTAACCATTCCCCCAAACTCTAAAGGAGCATTTTCCCCAACCTAGGGTGGGGGCTGTGGGTTGTATTCAACGAGTAAACCCATTGAAATGAATGAAAATATCTTCATTAGGTTGATTAATTTCTGTCAGTCTACTCTGAGCACAGCTTAGTGGAATACCTCCCGTAGTCTGCATCCTAGGTTGGGCAACCCCCAGAAGCTCCCCAGGGAAATTGACAAAGCACACACCGCCATGCTCCATTAGCCAGTCCCAGGATACTACAGTGGTACCTTGGGTTAAGAACTTAATTTGTTCTGGAGGTCCATTCTAAACCTGCAACTGTTCTTAACCTGAAGGTAATGGGGCCTCCCGCTTCTGCCCCGCCTCCACCGCACGATTTCTGTTCTCATCCTGAAGCAAAGTTCTTAACCAAGGTACTATTTCTGGGTTAGCGGAGTCTGTAACCTGAAGCGTATGTAACCTGAGGTACCACTGTATCTGGAGGTGAAGGACAGACTGCTTCCTTGCAGTTACAAAGGGTTTTTGGAGGACCTCAGAAGCCCAATACTATCCTGTCTTCCAGTTCCACACTTGGTATGTTTTGGCAAAAGGTCATAGTGCCCATCACTCAAAATGGCCATCTCAACTCCCACCTGTCCCTCCAGCTCTGGAAGAAAGGCCGGGCCTAATAGTAGCCATATTCTGAGTACCTCAGTAGTCAAATGTGACTACTGGCTAAATGAAGGTTAAATGTAACCTTCCCAGCCAGAGCAGGGAGTGACAACAGAGCACCAAAACAGCAAGCCCCCCACTCTTCACATCAATCCTGGAGCTCAGAAGTGCAAAGTCGACCGTGGCAAGTTGTGAGCCACTGGTATCTTTTATTACACCAAGCTTTTTCTGTGTGGGAACAAGTACATTTCCAACACGTGCAAAATCATATTGGGCCGTGGATGGCTTCTGGACAACATGTTCTGCCCTCCAAATGGAAATTACAGCCTTTTAGTTCATGAATTGTCATAGTTATTCAGGAACCTATGTCCATCTACCATCCATTATCCTTTGTATTTTAAAGAACCTTCTACATTTTAATTCCCATTCTGTATAATCCTGGGAAATGAACATAAAAGCAGATATATTTGTGAAATTGCTGTTGGTGCCATTTAGTGTTCCAGATGCTTTGAGGCAAATTACCTCAGCATAGTTAGCTGGCCATTTATTTATTTATTTATTTATTTATTTATTTATTTATTTAAATCTGTTATATGAGTAAAACCAGGGCTAATCTGGCACCTGAAGTAGGGTGTGAGTTTCCACAGATCATGAAACTAATTTTTTTGATGGGCCAGAGAGTAGACTTTTCCTCCTAAAGCTTATTTTTCACTCCTGATAACCTCAGCTTACTCTTGAGTCTGCTGATGCCTCACCTTTCTGTGCGGGTGATGCCATTTTTGCTACATTTGCACAAAAAGGTGACAACTTCTGTCAAAAATAGAGCGGACAATAATGATCTCCTCACACCTGTGCCAAGTCTTCTAACCAACACAGTTATAAAAGTATCTTATCACTGCTGCCATATTACATCTTCTTTTTCCATTGTACCACATATTTCCATATACCACACAGACAATGCCGCACAGGGTACAAAGACCATTGTATTATGCAAATAAGGATGGCAGAACTTTTAAATACTTCTTTTAAAATAAAAAAGCTATACTTCCACACCTGTATCTTAAGGGTCAAATTCTGCAGATTTGCTCAAGCATCTTTGAAAGCCGTTTTAATTTTAACAGTGATGGTGCAGCCTACGTTTCTACAGTAACTGTCTACAGTACCAAATTTTCCATTCAGATCTGAAATATTCACATATTTCAAGTGGAAACGTCATCCACTTCAGTTCTTGTTTAAGCAAGCATTTTTAAGAAGTATTTTCTTGTCAAATGTTTTATCCTTATTATACTACCAGCTTTTGTCATGTGGCTCAGCCCTTACGCAGTAAAAATATAAAAGTTTGTCCCCTTAGCAAAAGTACTCTGGATATATTTATTTAAAATATTTTTAAGTGTCCCCATAAAAAATTAGAGCATCAGAGAACATTAATTGAGAGAGCAAAACATTAACAGATTCTACTCCATATTGTGACTATTGATTTCCCTTCAGCGGGCTGTGCGTTTACAGCAATTGCTGTAGCATAACTAAGAACTAAATCAATTGTTCTTTTTCAAACCGATGTAAAATTAATTCAGTTTGCAGTCTTGTTCTTCTAAGAACAGTACATTTCAGAAATATTTCATTTCATTTTAGTTTTCAGATTCCTTTCTTGAATGCGCTGAGGAGAGCCAGTTCTGTTGAAACTTGTGTAGTTTATTTAAATTGTTGTTTGTGATTCATACTTTAGTTATCTGTTTGTTCTATTTTGATGGTTGAAGTCACCTTTATAATTTATTGAATTACCTAAATGAAATGGCCCTGAGAGCTTATTGAATGGTCTGTGTGTTGAATGTCTAAGTAAAATGAGTATAATAATTTCAGCTCCCTTTTCTATATCACATCTTATATATCAGCAAATATGCTTTATAGCAACTTGGTCCCACATATTGTATTTTAAACAGGCTTGATATACAGCTTTCAGGTACTACCAATTAGTTGCGTAATAAACAAATGTCTATTTAAAATAAGCTCACTTCTTGTGTGCAGTCCCCACAAGGTTTACTTTATTTACCTCTTTACTTTGTATTTGTATGTTATTAATGGCATATAGCTATTTGTTGTGGAAAACAAATGCAGAGTTTTCCTTTTCCCCGTTTTATCTATACTCATCCCCACAAAGACGCCGATAAAAAAATCTTAAATGATATTCCCAGCTATGGCTGTACTTTGGCACTTGATGTGTATCATTTTAGCTCATGCAAATAATGTGTGATGCACCATTTTTGTCTTATCTCATGGATAGACAAACTAAGGCTTGAGGGCCGGATCCGGCAAAATCGCCTTCTAAATCCCGCCCACGGACGGTCCCGGAATCAGCGTGTTTTTACATGAGTAGAATGTGTCCTTTCATTTAAAATGCATCTCTGGGTTATTTGTGGGGGCTGCCTGGTGTATTCACATGAGTAGAATATGTGCTTTTATTTAACATGTATCTCTGGGTTATTTGTGGAGCATAGGAATTCGTTCATTCCCCCCCCCCCCAAAAAAAATATATATAGTCCGGTCCCCCACAAGGTCTGAGGGACAGTGGACCAGCCCCCTGCTGAAAAAGTTTGCTGACCCCTGTCTTATCTCGATACTGGAATATTAAAAATTATTTGTTTGGTATAAATATTCCCAAGCAAAGTAAACTGCAACTTCAACCATTTCACAATGGCAATGTTTAGAAGTATTAAGATTTCTTGCTATAACACCATTGCCCCTATTTTTCTGTTAGTACTTCACATTAAAAAAAATATTATAGCAACTAATGGTTAGAAAATTCAGCTAAATTTAAGCACGGTAAGGTCCTCCTGGGCAGTATGCAAGTAAATAATTGTTCATGTGGAACAGCTTCCACTTGTGCAGCAGAACTTTTTCTTCTCTCAGCCCTCCATCCCCAACCTGTGCTCCAGAAAGTTCAGGGAATCTCCAGAACCGATTTCAGGAATGCATGGAGGCGAGGAGAGCAGGGCAAATTCCCGGTGTGTAAGCAGAAGCCATTCCATTTGCACAAGGAATTACTAAGCACTACTTGGGGTACACGGGTGGCGCTGTGGGTTAAACCACAGAGCCTAGGACTTGCCGATCAGAAGGTCGGCGGTTTGAATCCCCACGACGGGGTGAGCTCCCGTTGCTCAGCCCCAGCTCTTGCCAACCTAGCAGTTCGAAAGCACGTCAAAGTGCAAGTAGATAAATAGGTACTGCTCCAGCGGGAAGGTAAACAGCGTTTTCGTGTGCTGCTCTGGTTCGCCAGAAGCGGCTTACTCATGCTGGCCACATGACCCGGAAGCTGTATGCCGGCTCCCTCGGCCAGTAAAGTGAGATGAGCGCCGCAACCCCAGAGTTGGCCACGACTGGACCTAATGGTCAGGGCCCCCTTTACCTTTTACTTTGGGTACCACCTTACTGTTTCAATAGGTGAGAATTGGACGCTGAGTTAACTCCCATTGAATTCAAAAAGACTTAACTTTGGCTTAATCATGCCATCTGTATTTAAACTGAAGTGTGTGTGTGTGTGTGTGGTTCCATTGCTGTACAGTCATATACCTCATGTTACGTTTGCTTCATGCTACATTTCTTCAGGTTGCATCCTGCGGCGACTCAGAAGTACCGGAAAGGGATACTTCTGGGTTTCGCCGCTCGCGCATGTGCAGTATTGCCAAATCACGCTTTGTGCATGTGCACAAGTGCCAAATTGCACTGTGCATTTGTGCAGATAAGACGCTTCAGGTTGCGAGCTTTTCATGTTGCGAACGGGCCTCCGGAACGGATCCCGTTCGCAACCAGAGGTACCGCTGTAATAGAAAACAGAAACATGTTGGTTGGTAGATGTTTTCTAAATCTCAGCTGCATTATACATGTGCAATGCACACAAAGAGCACTCCACTTTGCTTGGAAGTGGATGGAAAAACTCAAGTGATGTTGAGTGCAGTCATGTCAGCCAATCTACTTTCCCTGCAGGAGGCAAAGGATTACTTGCTTGGTTTTTTATTTTATTTTTTATACAGAACGGCAATCTTTTGAAGTAACCACCCCCCAAATATCTCAAGTGGACTGCCTGCCTGCCTGCCTACATGGATCATATATTAGGTGAATATTAGTGCTTTAAAATAAATATATCTTGCTTATACCCAACAAAAACACTTAACAACAAATCAAACATGCCCACAGACTAGGAAGAGCCAATCATCCTGATTTATTTAGTGTCAATATTGTTATTTTTATTAAAACAGAAGAAAACAACGGTATGATCAGGAAAGGTGTCTTGGCATAAAATAAACTGAAATGGAACAGGAGACGTTTCTGGAGGACAGTGTTTGGTGTCAAAGTGAAACCTTAACATTCTTGAGCTTTTAGTAAACACTTATTAATGGAAGAGTCAGAAACTGGAGATGGATGACTTTCAGCGCTGAAAATTATTTTTGCCTAAGCAACAGAATCAAAGGCTTCATTGTCTATGATAGGAAGATGTCAATTCAGTTTTAAGATATAAGCTGTACCAAGTTTTTACTCAATTCAGCTTTCTTTTTAAACCAGGTTATTTATTTACTTTTGTAAAAAGAAGAAGAAGAAGAAGCAGACCTTGATATACATTTTTAAGTTAAAAACTCTCAATTTAAATATTTCAAAATGAAATATAAATGTGAAAAACAACACACAATAAATGGTTTTAAACCTCTTTGCCTCCGATGTAGAATGGCTACCAGGCACAAAAATCCATAGTGGAAAGTAGTTACATCTTAGACGTTGTTGGATAACCTTCATCAAAATAAAAATTTAAAAATGGCTTGGATCCAGAAATCCCCTTGTCCAGTACCCCCCAGTCTTTAGCAGTATCTCTTCTGAGAGTCGGGTGACCTTTCTGAATGGGGTGAACATTCAGACACACAAGTGTGTGTGTTAAAGGGGAAAAAGGGGACCACACAAAATCAGGAGTCTGAAACTTCTGTGAGTAGGAACATCTCTGGATCCAAGCCTATAAAAAGTAAAGTTGACAAGATCCCAATTTTTGACACTCACTTTATTCCATGTGAAGTGCCCCTCAAGAATTGTCCTTGTTCATTTTGGAGCGTGCAAATGAAAACCCAACTGTATTAATAGACCGAAAATAATGCCTTAAGATTCTTATTGGACAGCTTATGGTTTTGTCCTTCTGAAGAGTTAGCAAAGCAGTTTTCCCCCCAAATTATGACAATTGTCAGGGAAAAGAAGGAAGAAATATGATAAACTTCTTTCTAAAAGCATTTGAAAACATAGTTGCTGATTAATATGCAGTCTTTTGTGTTTACAGTCACTCCTTTAACCCCTTTTAATTGAGTAAATTTCAAATTTTCGGAGAACTGCTTGATGCCAGCGAAACAAGAAAAACAACAAAAATTGGAAGAAGTTTTGCACTGTTACTGTAATAGTGGCATTCATTAAAATTACTTGAGACCTTTATTTTAAATGCTGGTTATAAGAGTTTGTGTGTGACCTGAAATGAATATGAGACAGTCTTATTTTTAAAGTTGAGGAGGCTTTATCTAATTAGCGACTCCCTTGCATAATGATTTTGAAATGTTCGTAGCATAAGTGTGTGAATGAGACAGATGTAGAAACAGCCAGCTCTTCATTATTGAATCATAGGAAAAAAGCAATTTAATGAAATGTAACTGGCAAACCAATTAAGCTTAACTTTAACATTTAAGCACTATTCTGTTGCTGATTAAGATGGCTTGTTTTGAAATTTCCCACCTGTTGAATTCAATAAAAATTGCTTACTGAAATCACTGAAGTTTGAAAAAGCTGCTTTCTTGCAAATGTGTTAAATTAGTGAGCAGCGGGGAGTTTGGCCTATGTGTACGTAAGGCATGAAAGGTTTACGCAAATCATTCTGTCAATCAAAATCAATAAAGCAGATGACAGATTTAGACGCTAAATTTTTGCAAAGCGGGACATACTGCTTGAGTCATCAACGTAGCACTATTGGATTTTCTAGGAGTTAATGCTGAAAACCAGGATTATTGATTTTTGGATTTTGAACATATCGTCTCAAGGATTTCCTGAGTGTACTTTGTGATGCTTCACACTTAAGTTGACAACACCAGGGGCATTTCTGTGCCCTTGCCTTTGTAATCGTTTTCTAATCATACTGAAAGGAGACAGAAGTAGCTTTATAAAATTATTATTCCACCCCCCAAACTTGTGGAACGGTGGGGTTGTCTGGTTGTCTGGGCATTACCTCTTTGTCTGGTGGCCAATGTTACCTGCCATCTTTCTCAAGGAATTAACATACAGTCACAGATTAAGACCTTTGACTGTTATAAATCTGCTTTCCAATATGTTTGACTGGCAGGAGAGCTCTCAGTCTATCCCTAATATAAATAGGGTATTAGCACATCGGGCACTGCTCTAAAGTTAAACATACAATTTTGCGGTCGACTTTCTTGGGTGTTGCGTATTCATCTCTCTTGCCCACCCCATGCGTATGCAGGCTTCTGTGTGTATATGCATGTGAGCACATGTGTGCATATGTAAAATATAAGGCTGACGATAGGATAGCAAAATGAACTACTGTATGCAAGAAATATATGAAGCTCGCCCGGCTGCCAGCAGCAACTGCTACATGCAGCCCTCTGATTATTGCACTTATATCGAAGATAGTCAGAGTTACAGCAGTTGCGATGCTCAGGTCCTGCACAATAATAACATCTATATGGAACAGGCCTGGGCGGTGAATCAGCCGTATACCTGTAGTTACCCTGGAAACGTTTTTAAAAGTGAGTACTCCGACATGGACGTGGCCCTGCATCAATACAACCAACCTGAATATTTCACCGAAGAAAAGCCTACTTTTTCTCAAGGGCAATCGCCATCCTACTCTCAGAAGAAAGGTAGGAAATGCCATTTTTTGTGGATTTTCTGTTTGTGACAAAAAAAATAAAATCCACCTGAATTTTGTCCTTTTGCTTGCTTTACACCTGCAATTTTTCTCTGTTGGCTCAGTTACATCTTTGAATGTGAAGACTGCCTATTGAGAATCGAAAGCAGCAGCAGCAGCGACAGATGTTGCTAGGTGATTGGGAAAGGGTGTTTTTTGAGGGGGCAACGGGAGGTAAAAGACAAAGACTTGCCATTACTTTTACTTTAATTTCAGAAAGCTTATGTATATACGTATATTTTTGTGTCGTTAAGCCTGTTGTCTAGATATATGTTTGTGCGTGTGTTGGCTGGTACGTTTTCAGATTGACTGGAAAAGTTTCTCCTCAGCAAGGTTTTCATTATCGACTCATAACATTGCCAAGATGTATTATTTTCTTTATTTTTTGCATCTTAAGGTGGTTATGCCTAATTAGCATTGATAAAAATCTTATTTAAAAGGATATTAAAATGTACAGCCAAGTGTAAAAACAAGTTACAAAAGGTCATATGCTTAAAAGTTCCTTAAAGCACTAGGCTCTGAATGATAGTCGGCAATGTAAACTATAAGGGGAAAAACCTGTAGATATGAAACTTTATTTTGCCCCACGTCCGATTAATTGAATGTTTGAGTGTGAAGTAGGCTGGACTGAAAAGTGAATACCCATTCTTCTAAGCCTTAAAATATGTCTATTTCTCGGAATCTTAGTATAACATTACTTCCCAGTAAGGAAAACACAGAATATTGCTGAGAAAGTGTTTATGAAAGGTGTGTGCAAATAGTGTTAGAATTTCCTTTTTTGTAACAGAAACATTATAGATGTTTCATTTGATGAAATACCTTGCTTGAGACTGAAACTCTTTGCATGTTTTCATGGGAGCAAGCCCAATTAAACTAAGTGGAGCTTACTTTTGAGTAGACATGTATGGGATTGTTCTGTAAAACATCAATATGATACCCTTCAGTTATTAAGACTGAACTATCTGTGTGCAAACAAAGCCTAGCTTTGCTTATATAACTGCTCAAGGAACAGTACTTTCTTATTTTCAAATGTTTCTATAGTTCAATGTAGCATGTTTACAATAGGTTTATTAAACCTACAGCCCTTTTTCCTGGTAGGATAAATAACTAGTTGCTCCTGCTATATTAGACCTAATTATCTATATGTGTCCATATGAGGAAAAGGGAAATGAAAAATATTGCCAGAATTTGGGTTGTAGGGACTTAAGGATGATACACATTTTTTTAAATTTCTAAAAATACTTTGAAATTTAAAAAAATGTTCATGTTAAAAATTGAAAAAAATACTCTTTTCATTCTTCTTTCCTATCATAAAATATATGTGTTTGATTAGAAAATGTGCAAATCAGTGTTCTGTGAACAAATGCTTCCATTTGTTGCCATATAATAGACAGTTGTATTATTTGGGGGAGCAGTATGTTTTTTCACTCATTTGTGCAAAAATAGTACTTTTCAAGCTTCCTGTTCATGTTCAATTCATAAAAATTCTTAGTCACCTTTCTGTTGGAAAACACCCTCCTCCAAATGAAATTAAGTACCTCACACTAAAACGTAAGTTGGCTGTTCTGAATTTGCAATAATGTAAAATGTGTATCTGTCCTTGTATTTGACAATTCTTTGATGTCTGGCCATCTTAATATTTTTTAAGTAATACTTGAGATAACTGAGTTTGGCTTAAAATAATATAGGTCTATGTGAATATTTTCCCAGCAAGTGGATTTAATAATGGGAAACATTACAAGCAGTTTTTGAAAGCTGCCTTTCCTTTCCCTAGAATAGCTATCTCGATAAATGTTTCAGAGCATTTTCATTGTGAGCTATCTATCCCTCAATTAATATTTTCTTGCCCGTTGAAAAACGAACACGGAAAGAAGGCTTGCAGATTCATATGTTTGTAGAAGTGAAGAATCCACATGGCTTTCACAAAAGTATTCTAATACTGTATTTGCTAAACCGATTGTATTTGAAACTTTATACATGTTTGTTGGTGGCTTTTGCTTGGAAGCTTTAAGACAAACTCTTATAAAAGTAACCAATCACTTAATCCTGTTCCGAGGACAGACGGCTTTTAATAAGAAACATTTGTGACAGTATTGATCCAAAATTGATTCACCCCTTATTCTTCTTCCACCTTTTTTGTTAGCAAAGTCTTAGTACTGGCTCATTAAAACAAAATTAAGATCCAAAGCAGGTGTTCATGAGCTTTGCCCTCGTTCCAGGCAATTCTTAATAACTTCATTTCTATTAATTATGTTTGCTACTATGTTTGTGCAATGCCACTCCCTCAGAGCAATTCATAACAAACTTCTAAAACTTGTGCTGTTGAGTTTATTCCCAAGCACAGAAGAGATCTCTTCCTTTCTGATCCTAATGAAAAGCCCGTCCTTTTAAAAGTTGTACAGCATCTTGTTTTCCCTTGCAATACAGCCCCAAATAGAAATTGTGTTTCTAATAAAAGTCGAGAACAAAAGATCCACGTGATGTGTGGGACAGCATCTATGGGAGAATTATAAGTACCTAGAAGATTTTGAAAAAATAAGTGTTCTACGTTGTAATCATAAGTTCCCAGCTTTTGCTATATGGTGTTTTCATTGTATTTAACACCTTGCTAGCTTTTCTTTTTGTGGCTAAAAAAAAAAAGGCAGAAGATTAATCTAGAAGCTGGGTATCAGAATTTGTAATTTATTATGCATCGATTATTCTTACAGCGAATGTGCAAGCCCAAATTGTAACAGTAATCAATACATTATTACACATTCTGAATTTGAGCCTCTTGGTTAATGTTTCTGTGATTTGCAGAACTTGTTTGAATGTAAGATAAGCACAGCCGGTGGGTTTATTTTTTCTTCTTAAAAAAAATGTTTAGGGGTACTCTCATTTTCCTACTCACATTGAAATACTGCCCCTCAATGAGGCCAAACTTAGATTCACAGAATGTTTAGGCGGGTATGCGTACCCCCAGAAAAAAACCACTGAGCACAACTATGATTCATGACAAAGTCAGAAATCAGTTTCTACCACAGTAAGCTTTCGGTTCACATTCTCTCCCTTCCTCATTTTTGTTATCTCAAGGAGGAACTGCTATTGATTTTGAACTGAGCACAGTTTTCTATCCAGGACCAGTTTAATCCTGGATTCTTTTCACTAAACATAGTTTAAGCAAGCCACAGTTCCTAAATTCAAATGTAACAGGGCACTGTGCTAGGTTCAGCAGAGGAGGGGAGCTCATGTGAGCATGAGGCTCACAGCAGCTCGTTCTAATATCAATTCAATTCAATCAATTTTATTTTTTATAGCCAATGGCAATTACAATACAGTATGAATACAAATCACACAATTGCAAAACGAAAAAACACAAGGCAAATGTACAATGTCCAAAAATTTAGGAATGTTCCTAGGGTTTAGTACTTGCGCCATCCAGAAAGGTTGCTCTTTCTAATATCAGAAGCAATAATTCCCCAATAAATCTTAACCAAGCCAAAAAGAACCTGAACCTTCAGGGTTCTGTACTTTTCAGCAATTCTACGGATTTAAGTGAAAACACATTTTGTGAACAAAGGTTTGCAAATTTTGGCGCTGAGGCTTACATGGAAGTCTTTTTTTTTAAGCTGCCTTTGATGTCAGCTGTGGAAATTTAGGTGTCATATCATGCAGACAAGATAATCTGTATGTACAATTACAATGACAGTGTATACAATTTGCAAAGAAGGTAGAGGTGACAGATTTTGTCATCGTAACCCGTGTGTGAAAGCTAACAATAACTTGAACTTCTTGGAGTAGGTGGTAAGAGTTAAAGTGTGGTTTTACTTAAAGGATGTGCTGTTCAATCATGTTGCTTCCTTCTAGTTATTCAGTCATGTTGCTTCCTTCTCACTTGTGAGTTGTCTCATCTGAAGTCCTTTCCAGACTTTTGCTGAAGACAGGGAGTGGACTGGGAATCAGCTCATACCCACTTTTCCACATTTTTATCTGAATCTTGTAATGGGAGACTGTGTGTGGTCTGCGTTTAGATTTTCAGATGAATGTGGAGAAGTCAAAAGGTGGTATCGTGGGTGAGAAAAGAGGTAGAATGCTTGATTCTTGGGTGTGATGTACAAGCTTCAAAAAGCATGAGATAATTCTCAGATGTGGCCTGTGCTAGTATACACTTGTCTCTGTGATCCTTTATCTTGTTTTATATCCTGCCTTTCTCCGGACTTGAAGCAAGGAATGTACTTTGAACATCCTTAGACTGCAGTTCTGTACTCAGGCAGCATAAAATGATGGGATCTAAAGAAACACGGAATTTAGAAGGCCCCTTCTAATATGTTTATCTCAAACAGCATGACCTCTTTCTGTACTGGACGGCAAAATTCTAGCGAAGCTGATGGACATTTGAAACATAAATTGGGCTATGTCGTGAAGAGAGGGGTGCTCAAAAGTTCCAGGGGGAGAATGCAGCTCTCTTCCAAACATCAAAGCATTTGTTTTTATCGTAATCATTAATTGTGTGCAGGTCAATGAATAGATCATATGCTTTGTCTGCAGATGTTCCTGGGTTCAATTCTTGGCATCTCCTGTTAGGATTGGGAAAGACTTCTATCTGAGGTATTAGAGAACCGCCGGCTGCACATAAGTGCAGACAGTTCTAACCTAGATAGATAAATGTTTTAATAAAATTCAGCTGTTAGGAATCTCAGTAGACACCCCATACGGCCTTATCAAAAATTTCTGCATTTGAGATAATGAAACACAGATTGTTAGACAACAAACTCCAAGTTCTTAGTAGCCAAATCAGAACTAGAGTATGTGCAAGTCTGGGTTTGGTCCGAGGGGGACAGCCAATGGCATCTTACCTCTCCCTTTTGACCAACCCGAATCAACACAGGGTCTATATGCTAGCGAGACGGAATGTGCTGTCCTTGGCAATGCGACACAGGAGATTCCAGAAAATACCACTTGTAGAGAGGCTATGCCCCTGTGGACAGAGACAAGTGGAATCAGTCGTGCAAGTTATTTTGCACTGCCCCTGGTATCAGATAATTTGATCTTAAGTTTATCAATCAGTAGGGAGTGGTATTCAGACAAATGCAAGGTAGCCTTTCTTATGTTTACCCAGGAATGGGGATAAGATGGAGCTAGTAGCCAGGTTTCTGAAACATGCAGTGAGGATTTGTGAATGCTAAACAGCACTAATTTAAGAGCTAGAATTAAAAATAAAAATAATTGTCCAGTAGCACCTTAAAGGGACCCCTGACCATTAGGTCCAGTCGTGGCCGACTCTGGGGTTGTGCCACTCATCTCGCTTTATTGGCCGAGGGAGCCAGCATACAGCTTCCGGGTCATGTGGCCAGCATGACTAAGCTGCTTCTGGAGAACCAGAGCAGCGCACGGAAACGCCGTTTACCTTCCCGCCGGAGCGGTACCTATTTATCTACTTGCACTTTGACGTGCTTTCGAACCGCTAGGTTGGCAGGAGCAGGGACCGAGCAATGGGAGCTCACCCCGTTTCGCGGATTCGAACCGCCGACCTTCTGACCATCAAGTCCTAGGCTCTGTGGTTTAACTCACAGCACCACCCGCGTCCCTCGTGTGCATGCACATGAAAGCTTATATCCAGAATAAACTTAGTTGGTCTCTAAGGTGCTACTGGACAATTTTTTAATTTTTAATTTTAATTTTAATTTTTTAATTTCTTTTGACTGCGTCAGAGCAACACAGCTACCTACCTGAATTAAGAGCTAGATGCAGGGTTTTCCAAGGGGTAAACAGCATCCTTTCTGTATTGAGCTGCATGGGCCTATATAGCTCACGTCTTCTCTAAAGACAGCATGAAAAGCTGGTACAGGGGCACCTCCATCATCATCATCATCATCATTATTATTATTATTCTGTTTCTCTGTAAATTTGAAGCAACTACGAATTTCTTACATAATTTTAACTGCATGGTGTGTCCATGGAATAAATTGTAGCAGTCTGTCTGCAGGATAATCAGTATGTAGAATGACTGCAGCTTTTTCAGATGACCTTTTTCATTCGGCGCTTTTTAACAGAAGGAGCCATTTTTCACTCAATGGCCATCGCTTGGCCAATATTGGGGGAAAGGAGATGGCAAATCTGTGAGCATTAGATTTCCCCGGTTAAGCATCATCAAGTGTCGACATCATAATAAGCAATAATACTGGTACTTCGTACAGATAGAATCCTTTCCCTTGTTTCAAGGACTGAAGGGCAATCTTAAATGGCTTGCCTAAGGAAATGTAGCAAATTGGATATGGGGGTGGGAATATAATCTGATTCTCCCTCTGGTTTATCCAGTGATTCATGCTACCTTAACATTCTAGATATATATATATATATTGAGCTAGAATTGAGTTTGGTTGGCAATTCTCACTTTTCATTGTTTCTAACGAGGTACGGTGTGTTAGAGTGATATTGACTTGTATCTCTCCCAAGTGCAGCTCATTGTACTTACAATAATTTTGAAGACAAGGAACATGCATTTAAGAGCAAAACCTGCAATCTGCACCTTTGTGAGTAGCCAAACACCCACCACTTTTCACAGAGGTCGGGAATAGGTCTCTTAGGACGAGGCCTTTAACCCATTTGCTCGTGCAGTACCCCACAGCTTGAACAGAACTGTACGAATACCCTGTAATTTTCTTAAAAGTGGTACTCGTTTCCCACACAAAGGGACACACAGGTATTTTTCGCTTCCAAGAAAGTAATGTAATAAGGTTCCACTGGAGCATTTGCAACAAGAAAAATAATAGCAAATAGTCAACTGTACTAGACATGTGGGAGCTTTTTATCCAACCTGTGCCATGCTGACGTTTTTCTGTTCACATACCGTATTTTTTTGCTCTATAAGACACACTTTTCCCCCTCCAAAAATTAAGGGGAAATGTGTGTGCGTCTTATGGAGTGAATGCAGGCTCCATGGCTTCAGTGAAAGCAACGCATTGCTTTCGCTGAAGCCTGGAGAGCAAGAGCGGTCGGTGCACACCGACCCGTCTCGCTCTCCAGGGTTCAGGGATGGCCACGCGATGCTCTAATGGCTTCAGGGATGGCTGCACTCCAGCTTCGCTTCGCTGAAGAGGCGCTGTGCAGCTTTCCCTCTCTGAGCAACGCCCCTTCAGCGAAGCAGGAGGAGAAATGGAATGGGCTCTGCTTTTCCTTCCGCTTCGCTGAAGGAGTGCTGTGCAGAGAGGGAGATATTTTTTTTTGTCCTCTAAAAATAGGTGCGTCTTATGGTCGGGTGCGTCCTATGTCCAGCATACAGCTTGCTAACAGCTCATACCTCAGAGGCTTATCGATATGGTGTGTTTGCTTCATATTAGCATCACAAAAGCAAACATGCAAATATTTGAAAGGTGGTTTTGGATGTGATATAACTAGTTAGGGGTCAGCAACCTGCAGCCCACGGCGGTCATTTAAATTGAGCGGGGACTCGCTTCTGCAGTGCCAGAAATCACCTCTGCGCAGACACAATCCGGCCGATGGAGCGATCTCCGCGGGAGTGAACTGGCCCAGGCAAGGTAAACCTTGCAGACTCCTAGACTAGATTATGCATCCTATTGGAGGGGAATGGTTACGATTTCATGACTTACCAATATTTATAAAAGTACAGATATTATTTCATGATTGCTATTGTGATACCCACTGCTGGTGTGTGTGTGTAAACAAACATGTACATACTGTAGTTTGTTAATTCACTAGTTGTATAATCTTATATTTACTAAAATAAAACATTAAAAGTTCAGCGTAATTACTGAACTTGATGTCTTCCCAATATCAGAAGCTCATCTTCTTTGTAATCGCAGCTAAAGTTTCTTTGCTTATGTACAGTAGCATTAGCTGAGATGCAAATCATATCTTCATCATAGAGGGTCTTTATTTTGCCAGAGCATGATAGTACCCAGAGTGTTGTCTCTTCTCTGTATAATAGCCTTTTGAGCACTTCAAAGCATCATTAAACAGTTCATTAAATAGGGGTAAGTGTATCGATTGCCATGCTGTGCATTTTCAAAGGAATTCAAAAAAACCACCAATCCAAGTGGAAGTTAAATAATTGAATAAACTTATATGAGTCTCGTAGACCCATAAACATTGTCAAGGAGGATAGAAGAATAACAGAACAGCAAAAATGTGAAAGGGTATACAGATATGCCACTAGGTATATATTTAAAATTAACCATATTAATATTTTAAAAATAAATAAATAACAAAGCTATTGCTATTTGATGATTTCATAATATTAGTACTCAAGGCGCAGCAGTGTTGCCATTGGAGTAAATAATTTTTGCTCCGGATTTCTGGTAGCGTACTGTCTCTGCTGTTAGCAACGTTTGTTTTGTGGAACTGTTGAAAACTGCTCAAGAGACCTTTGAACCTCAGCAGTGCTTTTTGGGGGGGTGGGAAATGTGCCAGTACTCACCAAGGGGTACTGGTACTTTGTACCCTTGAGTACCCCTGGGGGGGAGCACTGAACCTCAGTATCATCAGCAACACAAAGAGAGTAAGGCCTCAAGATGACTATTAGCCTTCCAAAAAGATCTACTCTGGACCAGTGTTTTATTGCAGATGTATTCTGCAACATGTTTTTGACATAGTGATTTGTTGTTGTTTAGTCATTTAGAAATGTCCGACTCTTTGTGACCCCTTGGACCAGAGCACACCAGGCACTCCTGTCTTCCACTGCCTCCCTCAGTTTGGTCAAACTCATGCTGGTAGCATCGAGAACACTGTCCAACCATCTCGTCTTCTGTCGTCCCCTTCTCCTTGTGCCCTCCATCTTTCCCAGCATCAAGGTCTTTTCCATTATCCATTCTTAAGGAAATCAGCCCTGAGTACTCACTGGAAGGACAGATCGTGAAGCTGAAGCTCCAATACTTTGGCCACCTCATGAGAAGAGAAGACTCCCTGGAAAAGACCCTGATGTTGGGAAAGATGGAGGGCACAAGGAGAAGGGGACATAGTAATAGTAGTACCTTAAGGGTGGATTTATTCTGCTTTAATAGTTGCGTTGTGACGCTTCCCCAATGCTACCAAATTATTGCTGTCCAGAGGGGCTAGGGCACAAAAAATAAGCAGTGGGGGAGGATGGACGACGACCCGTAACATGGTATGAAAAGGTAGAGGATGTTAGCAGGAAGTAACAGGATATGCCCTGCTTGGAAATATAACCAACCCAAAATGTTTGCAGGCACAAACTTTATTGGAAGTGGAATCGTGGTCGACTACCCCAATAACAGAAATCATCATGAATGCGCAATAAAAGTGCATCTTTTAAAACCTGAGTTGCATTAAGATAAATGCTCTTAAACTGATGACTCATTGTCCATTTTGTGAGCACCAGTTAGCCAAGTTGGGAACGGACATAAGCACACTGCAATGATGTTCACTTGGACATCCATGTCTTGCTGCCTTCAGATTCCATGTCTTACTCCCTGATTTGGCTGGAAAAAAAAATGCTCTTTCTGAATTAGGTTAGGAAAAACAAAGGTGACTATCAATACAGTCTTGAATATTTTGCTGACTAAGGGTCTTTCAAGGAAATCTTATTAGTCCAACTTGAAAAAGGCACAAACACAGAACTCTACTCTGCTTCCTCTATAGCAGCCACATAATGGAAATCTCTGTGATGATTCATTGGGTCTAAAGAACATTGGCTGAGATCTGTATAGAATCCTTTCTTGTGAGGTCTGGTAGATACTTATCCATGGATCAGCTACTTCCAAGTAAAAAACAATAGTCACTGTATATGCTCCATGAGGCCCTAAAACCCACACCTCTTGTTAAAAGATCAGATACAATACTTTTAGCAGAAATACAATAAGTTTAGTTGGTTTTTTTATTTCTGCATTGATGAGTTTGCAAGAAACATTTTTCCTTCGCATTTGAGTTGAAAAGTTGTGAAATTTCTTCAAAAAGGTTTACAATGACTGGTGTTAAAAAAAACGTTCTAATGTAACATTATGTAAATTAATAAAGATGCATCTACAATTTATATGTATTCTGAAGATGGGTGTTAATATTTTACTTAATTTCTTCTCATAAGGTTTAATCTCTGATCAGAAGGTATATAATTGGATACTGGTGTATAATTCAGATTAAATTGTGAGGGCTCCTCAAATGTATTTTGCAGTACAAAGGCCCCCAACAAATTTGGTTGAACATTTACAATGCTAAATAATTATTGGATATAGACTTGGTATGTTATCCAGGAGCAATTGGTTCTGCAGGCCCTGCAGATCTTGATCAAGTGTAATAGATTTCAAGAGGGATTGTTCAGATTGGATTATGGGACACATTCTTCTAAGGTGTGGGCATCTGCTCCCGCTGAGTATTTTGTCTTGCCAAGAGTTCAGATTAGACAGATTTGCAAGTCCGGACTTTGACGAGACTGCAGCTTTACCTTCAACTGCCATAAATATACTGGACAGATGAAGGTCAAGGTCATTAAGAGTCATTTGGGCTCTTCTACCCAAGTCTTGACCTGCATTTGTGTGATATCCGTCATATTATGAAGCAATGTTGAAATCGTTGTATGCTAACAATAAGCACCTAATTATTCTTTAGGACAAGAGTACACCATCTTTGTTAATTTACCAGCTGGTTCTCCCCTCCCGACTCCCCTCTCTGTTGCAGACCACACTCTCTCATTCTGTATACCGGTACTTTAGGGTCCAGTCCATCTCTTTAAAGTCAAGATACAGGTGTGCCCCGGAAATAATGCGTATTTAGTTCCGGACTGCTGCAATAAAACGAATATCGCAATAAAGCAGGGTGGATTTGATTTAAATCAAATCGATTCGAATCACGATTTAAATCTTTAGTTGGTGAGACTTGTTTTAAATCTTCTTTTTTTACAGAAAGACTCATTATTGCTAGTATCAACTAAATATTTACAACCAGATGAAGGTTTCATTTTTGGAATAATAAAATTTTCAGAGTAGTTTTTACAGTTATATCAAAAATTTCTGATTTGGATATACTATTAGAAATACATATTGGACGGCGTTTCTGCTGTACTTTATTGAAAGGAGAAAAATAATCATTTCCTTAATAACAATTTAAACATTTTATTTAACTAAAACAATAACATTATAGCATATGTATCCATGTTTGTTAACTGATGTGGTTAAACAATTTTTTAAAAAACAACAACCTTAGACTGAGTTTTAGCACACATGAAAAACTTTAAACAAATGCTTATTTCCTGATGAATATAGCCTTTGGACTATAATGTTACATAAATAGAAAACTATCTTTAGAAAGATTTTTCCTCCAAAAGCATTTTATTTTAAAAATCTAAATTTAATTTTTTTTAAAGTATTTTTTTAATTGATTTTTTTATCCACCTTAATAAAGCAAGTCACACTCTTTTTTGTTTTTTTGTTTACACTGTACTGTAGTCTAATAAGCCAGGTCCCCCAGACTGCAGGGGCAGCAAGAGGGAAACCCAGTTCCAGCCCTAGACAGCTCTACTCCCATGACCAGAAGAGGGGCAGCTGTAGGGATTTATCTTCCTTCCGGTTTAAGTTATTTTAGTGGTTTAAACTGTTGCGGTCTCGTGTTTTGAATTGCTTTATCTGATTTGCTGTGCTTGCCAGTAGAACGTTTTAGACTGCTTTTTTATTTTGGAATTGTAATGCTATGGTTTCAGTACAGTGGTACCTCGGGTTAAGTACTTACTGTATTTTTCGCTCTGTAAGACGCACTTTTTCCCTCCTAAAAGGTAAGAGGAAATGTGTGTGCGTCTTATGGAGCGAATGCAGGCTGCACAGCGATCCCTCTTGCTGTTCTGACTTCGCTTCGCTGGAGAGGCGCTGCACAGAGAGGGGAGGGAGAGAATATTTTTTTTCTTGTCTTCCTCCTCTAAAACCAGGTGCGTCTTATGGTCGGGTGCGTCTTATAGAGCGAAAAATACGCTAATTCATTCCGGAGGTCTGTCCTTAACCTGAAGCACCACTTTAGCTAATGGGTCCTCCTGCTACTGCCGCACCGTCAGAACACGATTTCTGTTCTCCCCCTGAAGCAAAGTTCTTAACCTGAGGTACTATTTATGGGTTAGTGAAGCATATGTAACGTGAAACGTATGTAACCCGAGGTACCACTGTAGTTGTAGTTTATAGTTTTCGTCACAGACATGAGCCACTTTTAAGGCTTTACCTTAATGGCATAGAAATACTGCAAATTAATCTCTGTGCATGCATATTATTATTATTATTTCTACTCAGCAACTCTGGGCGGCTCCCAACAGAATTAATGATAATAATAATAAAAATGATAAAAAACATCGGACATTTAAAGCTTCCCTAAACAGGGCTGCCTTCAGATGTCTTCTAAAAATCAGATAGTTGTTTATTTCCTTGACATCTGATGAGAGGGCATTCCACTGGGCAGGCGCCACTACCCAGAAGGCAGTGGCAGCAGTGGTTCATTTCGCTAGTGCTCACAGTTTTTCAAAGTGTGGTAGTATTTTATTTTATTTTAATTCATATATTTATTTAAAAAATATTTCTGTGCTGCCGTATCATAACACATCAGGGCTATTTACAATATCACAGCATAAAGCACCATTTAAAAAAATACAAAAACAGATAATCATTACGGCTAATCAAGATAAAAATTAAGCAGTTGAAAAGGCCTGTTAGCTCATCCAGTAGCAAAGGCTGTATGCTTATTTTTCTGCAGGGATAATATTCTCCTGGTTCATCTGGGATTCATTTGGGAAGTGAACATGATGTCTAACAAAGCTTTTAATTCCCCCCCCCCCAAAAAAAACCCCCAAAGTTTTCTTATGCTTTCATGGACATGATAATGGTACATGAACTGCTTGGCTTGGATTTCCTGAGGTTACTGAAGCACTAGTACATAGTGTGTTAGACCTCTCATTATACCTTTCATATTCCATTTAGCAAATTAATAAACATGACATAAACTGTCACTTCTCTTTGACACCCCAGAGACTCTCTAGCTATTGTAACCTCGTCCTTTTCAAAATGGCTTCTCCTGTTGTTGTCAAGCACAGTTTTGGGCTCCTAGTTCAGCTGCCACCTGAAGTCACTGTCATTATGACACTAGAGTGCAAGTCCTATACATGAATCATCTGCATAAAAAGTTCAAGGGAGACCCATTAAGGAATGACCTACCTAAGATGAAGATGGTGAGGGTGAGGATGATTAATTTTTTATATTGCCCTTCATCCAAAGATCACAGGGAGGGTCACAACATAAAAATGCAAATTGAAAACACAAAATGCATAATAAAAACAGCAAAAAAAGAGACCAAAATGTAGTCAGTCCTCTATGACCACTCATTATTGAGCAACAAACTGTAACTGGCAAGGATTTGTCACCATGTTAGTTGATAACGGCCAATTAAAAAGTTGACTTTACCAAGTGAAAATTGTGGTTTTAGGAGAAAAAAAATACAATGTGACACAGAATAGTGTAATATTCTGCAGCAGGGTACCAGTGCATTTATCCTCCTCGCTCTGGTACTAGGGACAAGGCCCAAAACAGGGATATCACTTTGGTTTCCATTGACATTTTGCAGTCTTTTATTCCCTCCAGTCACTGTATATGAAGGGCTTGTCTGTTTGGACACAGATGCCGAGGGAGCATCAATGTGACCTTACTAGGAACCTGGAATTCATCATGCGAAAGGCTGGGCTGGATGAATCCCTAGCCGGAATTAAGATTGCCGGAAGAAATATCAACAACCTCAGATATACAGATAATACAACTTTGATGGCAGAAAGTGAGGAGGAATTAAAGAACCTTTTAATGAGGGTGAAAAAGGAGAGCACAAAATATGGTTTGAAGCTCAACATCAAAAAAAAGGAAGATCATGGCCACTGGTCCCATCACCTCCTGGCAAATAGAAGGGGAAGAAATGGAGGCAGTGAGAGATTTTACTTTCTTGGGCTCCATGATCACTGCAGATGGTGACAGCAGCCACGAAATTTAATTGAATTTAAGACACCTGCTTCTTAGGGAGAAAAGCAATGACAAACCTAGACAGCATCTTAAAAAATCAGAAACATCACCTTGCCAACAAAAGTCCGTATAGTTAAAGCTATGGTTTTCCCAGTAGTGATGTATGGAAGTGAGAGCTGGACCATAAAGAAGGCTGGGCTGATCACCAGAGAATTGATGCTTTTGAATTATGGTGCTGGAGGAGACTCTTAAGAGACCCATGGACTGCAAGAAGATCAAATCTATCCGTTCTTAAGGAAATCAGCCCTGAGTGCTCACTGGAAGGACAGATCGTGAAGCTGAGGCTCCAATACTTTGGCCACCTCATGAGAAGAGAAGACTCCCTGGAAAAGACCCTGATGTTGGGAAAGATGGAGGGCACAAGGAGAAGGGGACGACAGAGGACGAGATGGTTGGACAGTGTTCTCAAAGCTACCAGCATGAGTTTGACCAAACTGCGGGAGGCAGTAGAAGACAGAAGTGCCTGGCGTGCTCTGGTCCATGGGGTCACGAAGAGTCGGACACGACTAAACAACAAAACTAGGAACTTGAGATTTATCAATAGAGCCCTGGATTTCCCTGGTTGATGCAACACTGGACCTACATTTTGGAGCATTAGAGAAGAAGTTCAGGCGCTTTGGCCTGGGTATTATGCTTAGCATCTTGCTTCAGCTGCTGCTGCTGTAGTAGCACAACCCTCTGTTTATACCAGTATAGTTAAAAAGGCACTTGAGGCCATGTTGCTAGTCTTTCATCCATAGAAAATGGCAGAGTCCCATTTTGTGGAATGGTTCCAATTATTTTTATTATTAGAATTACTACTGAATGTGAGTTATTAATATAGCCAAATCTCCACAATGCTTGTCGATTGCCCTGTAATTATTACTATTATAACGCATAGTGTTCTCAGTCCAGAATCGAGTTATGTTGGGTTGAACGCTTTGTGAACTTACACAAACATCTTGCATCTTCAATGTGTAACATGTTGATGCAGTAAACAAATAGACTATATTTCGGAGTGCTTTGAGTTGAGGGGAAATTTGCTTCTCTTCCATTCATTATTTTAGGAGCTTTGGCGAATGTGTATTAGGAAGAATCCCCCCCCCAATTACAGGACAGAATCAAAAACAATAATTACTCTTGAGGAGTACCACCTACCATTGTCTTAAGTTAGAATTTCACATAGTATTAATGCCTTTCTTTCACTTTAAGCCTTCCCCAAAGTGTTAGAGCTAATCATGAGCTAAACATTTTATTCTACAGTGGTACCTCTGGTTACGAACTTAATTCGTTCCAGAGGTCCATTCTTAAGCTGAAACTGTTCTTATCCTGAGGCGTGCTTTTGTTAATGGGGCCTCCCGCTGCATACGCTCCTCCGGCACACAATTTCCATTCACATCCTGTGCATAGTTGTCAGCGTTTCCCTTTTTTAAAGGGATATTCCCTTATTCCAAATAGGATTCCTCACAAGAAAAGGGAAAAGTTGACAGCTATGATCCTGGGGCAAAGTTCGCAACCAGAAGCAGCTACTTCCGGGTTAGCGGAGTTCGTAACCAGAAGCGTTCGTAACCAGAGGTACCACTGTATGTGGAAAGACATGGTTAGAATGAAAAATGCACATACATTTTGCCAGGAATATCCCTGAGCAGAAGAATAGCTTCCCTTCTTCTGCTTACTGATCTTTCTTACGAAAGCTTTATGGGTTTGGCATTCCATTATCACATTCTGCACGGGTGTTTTCGTACTAGATGAACCTTTCACAGGACATGACTATTACCTGTGGATTTGACCCCTTTCCAAAGCTTTCAATTTACTCTGAGCCTGGAATACACCAGACCGCTATCCAAACTTTAATATAACCCTTCCACAGCCTTTCCTCTTCCTTTTGGCAGATAGCTATACACACTGTTACTAGCCCATTGGTGCATACAAACTGGTGTCATTCCTGGCACATACACAGCCTGAAAACAGGCATAAAAACAACTCCTTTCTTCCAGTGTACAAAAACCTTCTTGATTACCAGATGCAAATAGGCTACTTAGAAGTCTCTGCCCTGAAAGATACCAAAACTACTTTAATATGGGTGCAGTGTATTCTGTATTTTTATGGTGATGATCCAAAAGTCCAGTAGAGTGCTGTGTAATAAGATACTGGTGCAATAAGATGCTGAAGCATAAATAGGTGGGGTTTTGTTGTGAATACTTTCCCTTTTCTTCTTTAAACTCCAGTTTGGAATACCTCTGGTTACAAACTTAATTTGTTCCGGAGGTCTGTTCTTAACCTGAAACTGTTCTTAACCTGAGGTATCACTTTAGCTAATCGGGCCTCCCGCTACGCCGCTGCTGCGCGATTTCTGTTCTTATCCTGAAGTAAAGTTCTTAACCCGAGGTACTACTTCTGGATTAGGGGAGTCTGTAACCCAAAGTGTTTGTAACCCAAGGTGTTTGTAACCTGAGGTACCATTGTAAATGTTATTTTCTGGCCCAATCATATTTCGCATTCCCCCCCCCCCCGTGCAGTTCCAGTGACTTGCTGATTTGAGTATGTCCAGTTTATCTAGATGATCTCTGAAAGGGCCCTCTCCACTTTTAACCTTGATGAATTGATGGGTTTTCTGTGTTATGTTGGTAACATGATAATTGTCTCTCTTCTCGGCAAAGACTGAGACAAATTAGGTATTTCGTGTGCTTATTTTCTCCGCCTTATTTGTTGCAAGTTGTCCATGCAACCCAGGAATTACAGTGGTTTGTTCTGTCCTTCATTCAATGTTTCATTTTAATTTAACAGAAATGGTGTTTTGCCTTCCCAAATGTGGGCATGATTCGGGCAAAGGGAGGCGCTTTCAAGTCCCATTGATATCAGAAAAGAAATAAGGCACGTGATACAAAATTTTGCCTTGATATCAGCAGGGCTTAAAATTGCTTATGACTGGATGGATTGTGCCTTTTATGCATAATACTGATTCTGGCAGTGAATGTTCCTCTGTACATTTTTATTTCCCGTAACCTTTCTTTTTGGTCTTAGTCGATCTGCATTAAGTATATGTATGATTTTTCTAGTTCATGGGTAGGCAAACTAAGGCCCGGGGGTCGGATCCGGCCCAATCTCCTTCTAAATCTGGCCCGCGGACGGTCCCGGAATCAGCGTGTTTTTACATGAGTAGAATGTGTCCTTTTATTTAAAATGCATCTATGGGTTATTTGAGGGGCATAGGAATTCATTTATTTCCCCCCAAAAATATATTCTGGCCCCCCACAAGGGCTGAGAGACAGTGGACTGGCCACCTGCTGAAAAAGTTTGCTGACCCCTGTAGTTCAACCTCTTCACTGACACTCACTTTCTCTTTCCCTACAGGGTACATACCCAGTTACTTAGACAAGGACGAACTATGTGTCGTTTGTGGTGACAAAGCCACGGGGTATCACTATCGCTGCATTACTTGTGAAGGTTGCAAGGTAAGTCTATAGCAAGAATTACTACATGATCGTGGCCACATAAAGAGCTAAAATAAGACAATGTCATATGATTTAAATTATAATTTGTAAAGGATAAGGCTACGGCTATCAGTCACGATTCACTTTTAATAACTAGGGGAATATGATAGCTTATCAATTACAATTTGATCCAAATGCTTGCACTAAAATGACTTTATGGATTAATCCAGATTTGACGACAGAGGGGCAGTTTTTTGTGTGGAATAAATGTGTTGGATGTTGGATATATACATTAGATTAGCTATTAGCCTCAGGTGGATTTTTTTTTTTTTTTTGTCATTTCCTATTTTACATCTTAAATATCCATTTCCGATGAGTGGCTGGCACATATTTATGGCCCATCTGCTTTGAGTGCTTTGGCATCTCCTAAATTGTTGGATCCTTGAAAAATGCTAAACCAAAGCTGTTGCTTATACATGTTTAGCGGATCTTTGTAACGTAAAAGTTCAGGAACTCAGAGAGTTGTGGAAAAGGGAATTACGATTGCACCAAAGAGCCCAAAGAATAGAAAATTGCTTAAGAATCTATATGGAATGTTTCCTTAGACTTGAAATTCAGACTCATACAGTAAAAAATAGTGTTTTGAGTATATTGGACTCCACAGTGTTTGTACAAGAAGGCATTGTCCAATATGCTCATCTGTTGGAGGTACCGTATTTTTCGCTCCATAAGACGCACCTAGTTTTTGGAAGAGGAAAACAAGGGGGAAAAATTCTGAATCTCAGAAGCCAGAACAGCAAGAGGGATCGCTGCGCAGTGAAAGCAGCAATCCCCCTTGCTGTTCTGACTTCTGGGATAGCTGCACAGCCTGCATTCGCTCCATAAGACGCACACACATTTCCCCTCACTTTTTAGGAGGGAAAAAGTGAGTCTTATAGAGCAAAAAATACTGTATAATGCTAAGAATGCCTCATTATGTGGGCTTGTCCAGTGATATATTCTTTTGGGGCTGAAGTTGTTATTCACATCAATTTTATATTGGCAAAGTCTTTGCTATTTGCATGTTCGGGTGCTTCTATATTATATTTCTCTAGTGTGGGGATTAGTGGTTGCTATGAGATTTATACTTGGAGCCTGGAAGGATAAATATCCACTTTTGATTACACAGTGGTCTGTGGATCTCAGGCCATTCATTTGACTGCGTTTAAACATATTTCATATAGGCATCAATTTTCGTGTGGATACCTATTTTGGACTTTGAGAGGGCTTGTATTAACATATATGTTTAACTTAAAATGCATGTAATGATGGCTACTGTATCTGCAATATGAAGGGGTGGTGGTTTTTTGTTACTACTAGTAGTATTCATATGTTATTTATTTTCCTCCCTTCCTTCCCTTTAGTAATTTCCCCCTTCCTTTTCTTTGTTAAATTTGCAAATGAGAAATTTGAGTAAGGAAACGATGGCTATACATTGTGTCCCGTATCTGTGGGAGACTGCTATTGCTTTGGGTTTACCATAGGCACCTGATTGTCTCCTGGGATAACAAAATGTTAGACTAGGTGGGTAACTAACTGATCCGATCCAGGAGGGTTCTTCCTATGCCCTTAATTTATTTCATAATGTGTCTTGTTCTTTGTCCAGCGATAAACGCTCCAGCATATCTAAATAAATATTTGGTTATAAGTAACCTAAATGATAAAAAGTGGGCAATCTAGGTGCTACTTTGCATTCTTTTTCCCCCCCACATAGGGTTTTTTCCGAAGAACTATTCAGAAAAACCTTCATCCAACTTACTCCTGTAAATATGAAGGAAAATGTGTGATAGACAAAGTCACAAGAAACCAGTGCCAGGAATGTCGCTTCAAGAAATGCATCTATGTTGGCATGGCAACAGATTGTAAGCTTCTTTATTTTACTGTGCTGTTTGTTTGCATTAGGTGTGTTTATTTCAGTACAACGTAATCATCACTGTTTGTTGGGTGCTTGGTGTCCCCCCCCCCATTTTTTAATAATATAATTATATGCTGGCTGAGAATATTGGTTGTTATGCCCAGCTAATTTTTCCATAAAGCTTTAATTTTCTGTCTACTGTTGAAAAGACTAGGCTTTCCCCTAGCACTGGTGAGTCTGTATGTTAATAAGGATATGAACAATTTCTAACTCAGAAGTGTGTGTGTGTGTGTGTGTGTTATGGAGCTGTATCATGCAGGGGGCAGGCAATTATCATGCTTAAAGATTTGGAAGAATGGGAAGTTGGATTCTGTTGTTGCGTGAGTCATCCTGCAGTTGTTTGTTTTATTTTTAGCCAGAAAGAAAAGGAGCGCTGCACTACTTCTAAAGAACTACAGCATATGGCTGCAAGATTAACCCTTAGTGAAGACTTGAAGTAGCATAAGTGGAGTAACTCAAAATGGAAACCCAAAGTGCTAGTGTTGATAGTTGTTTCTAAAGTTATCCTCAAAAGGAGGTGGGGGTATGAAATATACTCAGAGTCCTGTAGTAATGTCATGCTCTTTATTGCAGCTTGTAAAACAGTGATTGAATTGCACCCCAAACCTCAGGCTTTTATATACATTATTTACACATTGAGTCCCGTCTGATTGGCTCATTCTGATTCCCTCCTGGAGCCTGATTGGTCTTTTCCTGCAGGCCAATCGGTTGTTGCATTCTATGATCCAACCAGCCTAACAGGCTGATTAACTTCCTCCTGGAGCCTGATTGGTCTTCTCCTGCAAGGCAATCAGTGGTTGCATTCTAGGATCCTATTTGCCTGTTGTTCTAGGATCCAAGCTTTGTACATAACAGAGTAGAAGGAGCCCGTTTTATAAAACAGGAAAGTAAAGGAGTATAGAAAGTTGCAACCCTTGGATTATGCCGAAATGGCAAAACTGACCAGAAAGCTCAGGAACCAAGAGGACCAAAACTTTCATAAAGAATTGGGGGGGGGGTTATAATTTACCGTATTTATTGTCCCATAGGACGAATTTTTTTCCCCTTTATTTCCCCCCCCAAAACCAGGTTGGGGAAACTGAACCAGGTCGGGGAACAGGGGATGGCGGCGCTGCGCCTCCCTGCTGCCCCCCGAGCTTGTGGGGATGGCCAATGTCTGCCCGGCGCGCGGGGCGCTTTGCTTCAGGCGGCAGGCTGCTATCCGCAGTGTGGGGAGCCCTGCGGGGAACTCCTGCAGGTCTCCCCACACTGTGGATGTCTGCCCGGCGCGAGGGGCACTCTGCTTCAGGCGGCAGGCTGCTATCCGCAGTGTGGGGAGCCCTGCGGGGAACTCCTGCAGGTCTCCCCACACTGCGGATGTCTGCCCGGCGCGAGGGGCGCTCTGCTTCAGGGCACACTTCGCACCGGGCGGCAGGCTGCTATCCGCAGCGTGGGGAGCCCCGCGGGGAACTTCTGCAGGTCTCCCCACACTGCGGATGTCTGCCCGGCGCGAGGGGCGCTCTGCTTCAGCACGCCCTGCCCGCCGGGCGGCAGGCTGCTATCCGCAGGCTGCTATCCGGGGAACTCCTGCAGGACTCCCCACGCTGCAGATGTTTGCCCGCTTCAGGGCGCCCCTCGCACCGGGCAGTAGTCTGCGGATGTCTTCCTTAAGCCTGGAGAGCGAGAGGGGTCGTTGTGCACTGACCCCTCTCGCTCTCTAAGCTTCAGCAAAAGCCTGCATTCGCCCCATAGGACGCACCCAGATTTCCCCTTCATTTTTGGAGGGGGAAAAGTGCGTCCTATAGGGCGAAAAATACGGTACTTGAGAGACCACTGTAAACAGATTAAAACATCCACAGGATTGCAATAACACTTGCAATGTAGAAAATACTATAGACAAAATGGAGAGACCTAAAATTTGGATGATGAAATAATATTCAGTTGAAAAGGTTGATAATAGGACCCATGGAGTAAAATCAAATAAAAATTATTTCGGGGGAAAAGAAAGTTGCATCCCACCAGACTCATCCGCATTGCCCACTCTGACTGGCTATGGCTGTCTGGGGTCCCATACAAAGGGCTTCCCCATCACTTCTAACTTGGCCCTTTTAATGTTTGAGATTGAACCTGCGACCTCTGCCGCTCCCTCCTTATAGCTCTTTGTACCCAAGGGAACGTCGGGCTTGTACTTGTCAAAAAACATCCTGCGTGTCACATTGCTTTTGATGCCAATGAGTTTCCTCCTTCCCCCGATCCATTTGTGATATGGCAAGTCTCCTTGGTTTCCAAAGCAGCGGGGCATGGAGACTGTTTTTTTGATAAAAACCAAGCCTAAACTTCATTTTTTGGGAGGGTCCTTTCCACCCCATTCCTTTCTAATCCCACCCATGTGACTAGTGATAGCAATTAGTTATGGTTCACGGATGCACATTTCCCTGAATTATTTATTGCCGACAGTCCATTGACCATTATCTTCCTGATAAACTAAAGTGCCAGTTAGCACTAGCTGTCTGGGGCAGAGCAACAGGAACTCACCCCGTTGTGTGGATTCGAACCGCCAACCTTCTGATTGGCAAGCCCAAGAGGCTCAGTGGTTTAGACCACAGCACCACCCACATCCCTGGAGATCCTGCGTACCTAGCGGGTGCAAGTAGATAAATAGGTACCACTGTGGTGGGAAGGTAAACGGCATTTTTGTGTGCTCTGGTTTTCGTCACCACGTCCCATTGCTCCAGAAGTGGTTTAGTCATGCTGGCCACATGACCTGGAAAGCTGTCTGTGGACGAACGGTGGCTCCCTTGGCCTGAAAGCGAGATGAGCACCCCATGGTCGCCTTTGACTGGACTTAACCGTCCAGGAGTCCTTTACCTTTACCTTACTTGCTGTCATTCTGTGCGGCAGCCAAACGAACATGACAGCCCGAGTATCTTCTCCATCTAAATATAGCCTCTGTAAAGTTGGACAACATTACATAAAACAGAAGTGACAGTTGAACTGCTGCTACCAATAGCATGTCAATTATGGATAAACTCTGCTCTCACTCTTCTCTCTTGGATAATATAACATGCAAAAATGAAACTACAGTGGTACCTTGGGTTATATACGCTTCAGGTTACACACTCCGCTAACCCAGAAATAGTGCTTCAGGTTAAGAACTTTGCTTCAGGATAAGAACAGAAATCGGGCTCCGGCGGCGCAGCAGCAGCAGCAGCAGGAGGCCCCATTAGCTAAAGTGGTGCTTCAGGTTAAGAACAGTTTCAGGTTAAGAACAGACCTCCGGAACGAATTAAGTACTTAACCTGAGGTACCATTGTACCTAGCCAGGCAAATCGTATGCATTCTCTGTAACCAGCCACTCCATTGTGAAGGCTCTAGGTGCAGGACTAGAGACTACCGTTGAGAGGATACTATGATGTTTTCCCTTGATTGGAGAATATTTGCTGGAACCACTGTAGTTTTGCCCGATCTCTTGCAATTAGCACTATGCTCCCTGCTCACACAGGAAACACGTAATTTTAGGGCACAGACTTCTGGGCAAACCAGGCTTCTTTGCATCAACATGGACTTTTAAACATGCTTAACTTCTTGTGCTGAGAACAGGGCCGAGAAAAGGGGTCATAGTTTTGTAGTGCTTTGTAAGAGGCATTTTGTTGTCGATTTCAGTTATTTGGAATTGGCTCGATTGCCGGAGGGTGTGCACAGTTACATGGGTGAAAGTGACAAATAGATTTTGCACAGGTAGATCAAACCCCTTTTCAGCTCCCAAGATAGATAGCCCTAATCCCCCCAAAACCAGATTATGCAGTTCCAAGAAGTGTTCGCAATCCGTTTTTCTCTAATATGTCCTTTCCTTGTTATAGTGGTGTTGGATGACAGCAAGCGACTAGCGAAAAGAAAACTGATAGAGGAGAATCGAGAGAAGAGACGTCGGGAAGAGTTACAGAAAACCATTGGGATGAAACCTGAGCCAACAGATGAAGAGTGGGAGCTTATCAAAATTGTTACAGAAGCCCATGTCGCCACCAATGCACAAGGAAGCCATTGGAAACAGAAAAGAAAATTTCTGGTAGGTAACACAATGGCATGAGGAGCTCGCCAGAACCACTCCTCGCTTGACCTGATTTTTTAGCATCATTTAGTTTTTGGTTGACAGACGAATCGGGTGGGAAGCTTTGATCTCTAAAGTTCTTTACTTTAGGCCCACCGTCTTTCTGCAACAGGAAGTAAAGAACAAATGAGCGCAATAACATATGAAGACAAAGTTGAGTTTCACATGTTTTCTGCAATACGCAAACAAAAATTCTCAATATAGTGATCCATGGAAACGGCTGGTGTCACTAGAACTCTCCTAGCATGTGGCCTGTTGTTTACCATAGTGTCGCTGCGAGTTTTGATATTCAGCCAATTTAGATCAATGGAAGCCAGAAATAGAAGAGAACAGGAAAAATATCATTTCAACAGGTTTTACATGCCCGTTCCTTAACTAGAGACATTTCCACATTACAAGGGTCCTTTCTGGATGAGAAATGCTTGCTTTTGTATAACGGCAAATCAGTATAAGAACCTGCAGAGCACGTTGCTTTAAAAATAATGCAACTAAGATTTAACTGCATGCGTCTTCAAGAGAGCTGTTCAGGGAAGTTTTTAGTGTTTGATGATGTTTTGTGTTTTTACTATTTTTTGTTGGGAGCTGTCCGGAATGGCCGAGGCAACCCAGTCAGATGGGCTGCATATAAATAATAAATATAATCATTATCATCATCATCCACTATTCTGGAGTTCTCCCACCCCAGCACACATATACCAGGAAGAGGATATAATCTAATAAGTCTGCTCACTCCTTTTGGTGCTGTGGTGTTGCGCAGCATTGGCCTCCTGTTTTGAGGCCAATTATTATTATTATTATTATTATTATTATCATTATCATCATCATCATCCACTAGAGGCCCAGGTTTGTCTTCTGGGGTTTTCCCCCACCCCCCAACACACACATACCAGGAAGAGGATATCATCTAATAAGGCAAAGTTGAATCTACCGTATATACCCGAGTATAAGCCGACCCGCATATAAGCTGAGGCACCTAATTTTAACACAGAAAACTGGGAAAATGTACTGACTCGAGTGTAAGCCAGTTCACCACACCACTAACCTGGTGGCGGTGGCAGCGGCGGAGGAAGAACAAACAGCCTGAAAGGGCTCCTTTCGGGGCGCTCGTCCCTCCGCCGGCGGCGGCACCTGAGTATAAGCCGAGGGGGGCTATTTCAGCATTAAAAATGTGCTGAAAAAGTCGGCTTATACTCGAGTATATACAGTAAGTATGGATGGTCTTTGCTACTGCTTTGGGAGTTTGTTAAAATCGAAAAGTTGGTTATACTGTAAATACCTAACATGAAAAGTAATAACTAATAATTTTGTAGTTCCCCAATCCAGCAAACGTGTTAAAAACTGCATCGGGGTAAAATGTGCATATAAAGCATATACTAGTGAAAATAACATACAAAAATGCATTCCATTAGAGTTCTGGGTTGTTGTTTTTTTGCAAAGATGTGTATATTTGACAAAATCGCATAGGAAAAAAGTGTGTTTAATGGGAGAAATTCTCAATAAAATACTGAGGATTTTTGTTTATAAAATGGAAAATAATGTAGAGAACTAAAATAAGAGAAACTAGAATTGCCAGATTCATTCCTCCCATCATCATGTGAAGTGAAAACCAGTTGCTGGGTGCTGGCCATGCTCTCAGCATCACATCATATCCCAGCCAGCCCAAGCCCCCCACCATGACCACACAGGGCATGCCTGCAGAGGAGAAGCCTACCTGTCATGCATAGGCTTTCCGGTGAGAAGGAACCCTGGTCACACAGTTTTTTTGGAAGTCCTCTCCCACCTGCAGACATGCTCCTGGAGATTGTAGGGTTATGTCAGGGAACTGCCATCGGAGCCAGAGGCAGAGGGAAGGTTCCAGAGGGATGCCGGAGAGGGTCCCAGTAGGGAGAGAGGCAGCCCATCTGCTGGGGAAGGAAATCAGCGTAGCACCAGTGGAGAAGGGGGGCAGAAGGGGGAATCGGCGAGGGGACTCCAGGACTCCTCGCCGGAGACCAGCAGGGAGAGCTCGGGTCCTCCGCTGCCCACACCCTCCCTGCGCAGAAGACTTCCGCGCAGGGAGAGTAGGAGGAGACTAGGCGTCAAAGAACTTCTTTGCTGGAAGAAGTTCAAGAAACGCCCACTGACGGATTCTGCCAGCGATTGAGACAGCCACAGGTGAGAGGCTGTCCAGACAGAAAGGGTTCACCCAGGTAACCTAGCCAGGAGTGGCGACAACTTACGCACCCCTAGAACCATTACAGGTTAGGAGGATGTAGTGGCAAAAGCCAAAACACTTCACTGAGCATGCTGAGTCCCTGTGGGAGCAGGGAATAGAAAACTGGGGTGGTGATATTAGAATGGAGTGGCAGGGAACGTGAACACACTGCAACATTCTGTTGCAGATCCTAGTAAAGGTAAAGGGACCCCTGACCATTAGGTCCAGTCGTGACCAACTCTGGGGTTGCGGCGCTCATCTCGCTTTATTGGCCGAGGGAGCCGGCGTACAGCTTCCGGGTCATGTGGCCAGCATGACTAAGCCGTTTCTGGCGAATCAGAGCAGCTCACGGAAATGCCGTTTACCTTCCTGCCAGAGCAGTACCTATTTATCTACTTGCACTTTGACATGAGCGCCTGGCGTGCTGTGGTCCATGGGGTCATGGAGAGTCGGACACGACTAAATGACTAAACAACAACAAAATGTATTGGGCAAAGCATACAAACATCAACTCAGTGATAGGAAACAGTATGCATATTTAACATTAGCCTCTTTGAGCTGAATTCCTGAACTTAGCTTCACCCCTCAAACCAAGTGATCAACTGTTGAGAAAATATAACCTATGTTGGTTCCTATCCTGTCTGTTTTTCTTACCTGTCAGGTTAGTGCAGCTATAGGAATAGCCTTTGGCTATTATGAACTTTGGTGAAGCCTCACTGTCCCTCTAGCAAATGACAACAAATTATAGGAAAGGTCAGAAATTCCCCTCCCCTGACAAATTTAATGCCGAAGGACTTCTCTTCCTTTTGGATTTCAGGGGAGGATAAGTTTTCCTAGGTGCGACTGAGAAACAACACTTGCTTTAGGGTTTCGGGGTGAACAGCTAAATGGCTTCCACAAGATAACATAAATAGACAAGAATAGGTAGCTACATTTGCAAAGCACTGAGCTGCCTACACAAATGCGTAGTGGCATGTCGGAAACTTATGGGTACAAGAGTTTGTCTTAGACAGCGGCTTCTTTTGAATACAAAAGTTAATTTTGCTAAGTAATAGCTATGGGGCTTTCTTATAAACAAAGCAGAAGAAGTGATGGGTTTGAACTGCCAGCGCTCCACAAAAGTTTAAGAAGATTCCATGTCCACTGCAAATAAATTGTCTCCTTACAATGTTTTTCTTTTCTGTTGTTAGCCAGAGGATATTGGACAAGCACCAATAGTAAATGCCCCAGAAGGCGGGAAAGTAGATTTAGAAGCCTTCAGCCAGTTTACAAAAATTATCACACCAGCAATCACAAGAGTGGTGGATTTTGCCAAAAAGTTGCCTATGTTCTGTGAGGTACGGATTTCTTTCCAGTTTAACCTCTCTCTCTTTTCTTTTCTTTCCTTCTCCTTCATTTATTTATTTATTTTGCATGTAAATGTGAACTTTGTTTACCCCCCCTAGAAACAGCTTGAGATGGAATTTTATTTTATTTTGAGATAGAGTTACAAGACAGACAACAAAGTATACACACAACACTACAACAAGAACTAGGAATTAATAAACTTACATATAGCTATCTCATTAAATCATGCCTGTGAGATATCCAGTTCACTAACTATATCACATCTAAGTTAAATACGGTATATCATAGTGAGAAACAAAAATATAGGTGCCTGTCAGTTGATTCAGATTTTATCAAAAGATCTGATGGGCTTCCACCTAGGAAGTAAAGAGAAACCATGGTTTTGAGATAGATGATAGATAGATGATAGATAGATAGATAGATGATAGATAGATAGATGATAGATAGATAGATAGATAGATAGATAGATAGATAGATAGATGATAGATAGATAGATAGATAGATAGATAGATAGATAGATAGATAGATAGTAAGTAGCTAGCTAGCTAGCTAGCTAGATATATCTCTTGCTTGCTGCACATTCTGAGTAAGATTGTATGTAACCATCATCTCCCAAATTTAATTTAGTCTCCAAGGAGCCCAGGGTGCGAATTTTATTATTGCACTGCTTTTTATATAGCTTCTTTGGAGACTTCCCGTTATGTGCTATACACAACTTTGCCCCTGAATACGATTACTTAAGAAGCCTTTATGCAGAAATACAGAGTCTATAGATTCAAAGTGATCACATAGCATAGCTGGGGTAGCTACCTGTGGCCTAATGTGGCAAAATTCCTGGATGTCATCTGGAATGTATTCCTGAACTCTTACACAGTTTAAGGCACTAACACTGCTCCCATCAAAGGTGAAATCATAAACCAATCTGACCAGAGTACTAATTATAGTTGGACATATCCTTTGAAGTACTGCAGGGGTCATGTACAACATACTGAGAACTTTGTATTGTGTGTCCTTTATAGCCTCCTAAGTAGCGCTGATTAATAAAAAGAAAAAGATCTCCAGGTTGTCTCCAGGAAAATCTCCATTATCTTCCATAGACTCCCCTAGGTCACTTTTCCATGCATATAAATATGATGATTGTCTTCCAATAATGACATTGCAGGAAATTACAAATAGATGAAAATAGATCTTTAACCAGAGGGATAACAACACAACATGGGTTAATCTAAAGTGCTACGATTGGAAGTGCAGCAAGGAGGAGGAAGGTTTCCTCAAAAACACAGTTGTTCCACTGAAAAATCCTCACCCTCATCTCTCAACTGTTGGGACTGGAGAAAGGGAGACTTGCCCAGGGAATGGGCTAGTCCATTTTTCAGCTTCCAGTTTAGAGCAGAACAAAATTATCGGGTGATGCTGAGTCACCTGTGTGTGAAAACACCCTCTTCTCTCTCTCACTCTCTTTTGTGTGTCCCTTTATCTGTTCCAGAACATTTTTCAGTTGTTCCTTTCATACACAGATCTCAGATCATCCTTAGCTGTAGTGAAAGAGAGGGAGGATAACACTTCGTGCAAATGGCTTCCCTATTCCAAGTGAGTCTGGCCATTCTGGGCCACTTTCATGTAGTTTCCCCGAAAAAAAGATTTGGCTGGCACGGCTTTCCCGCTGCCCTTAAGCCATTCGCTCTGCCCCAATTCACCCTCTTTTGTCCAAACTTCAGAATACTTCACAGCTGATAGCAAAATTCTGCAACACCATGCAAGTGCCAAATGAGTCTCAAAGGGAATTGCTTGTTTCAAACTTATTAAACTAATCATGTTTATTTTGGATAATTAGAATATTTTTTTGCCCTCTTTTTCTCTCTCTGCTTTTCTTTCCCCCCACCCTTCTTTTTGGTTGTGAAACATCACTTCCCATTTGCCCCGACCTGTGTAAACTATTGAAGCTGATGTAGAGAAGCCTGACTGAGTTCTCCTTTGGCGATCACTCGTAGCCGAATAAGATAGTCTTCTATAAATACGGTTTTAACAATGAGTCCCTAAGTGACTGTGGAGGCCAATTCTGGATCCACACGTCCTTCCATAGTGGGGACATTGGTTTCCAGGTTGAGCACAGTGTGGATTTGCCAAGCATGCCTTCCTCTTAGCAGTAGCATCAGTCACTCTCCCTATGAGTCAGATACTCTACACTTAAAGCTGGCAGCCGAGGCGGGGAAAAGATGACATTACAATCAAGTGTCAATTTTCCTTTGCAGGCAGACTACATTTTTCAAAAACCATTCGGCCCCTGGAACATTGCTTTCACTTCTGCTAAGCCATGATCCCTTCGCCCACTCAGAAGGGTTTTTTTTTTGTTGAGATTAAATGTAATCACTGTGTCAGTACTATAAATAACTACTCCCAACCCCACAGACAGACGCGCGCGCGCACACACACACCTCTCTCAACTTGACTTAAAAATAAAATAACTTAATAACCGAAGCCAAAATGGAACTGATTTTTGTTTCCATAACTACTGTTATGGACTACGGGTGATTTAATAGTGCTAGAGAACTAATAACAAGATAGCCTTCTACCCTGAAGGGTTCGAATTTACGTTGGCCTATGGGCTGAAGGTTTTGTGGGGGACAAAGATGGTTATAGTGGTTGTATAACACAAGTATGTACCATTGCTAGGTCATTCACATTATTATTATTAATTACTATTATTATTATTAGCCTTTTACACCAAAGTGTCTCAAAGCAACCTACATAATAATAATAAAAGCAGCAAGCAACATTAAAACCAATTATAAAAGCAGCAGTAAAATAAGATTTAAAGTGCAAATCCAGAAATATATATAAAAGATGCATATCCTACCCACCTCACATCAAAGATGAGCCCAATAAAGAGGCAAAAAACATAATTAGTTACCCTCTCAGTTAAGGACCGAAGGACTTCCTAAATGCAAATGTTTTTGCCTGGCACCTAAAACCAGACAAAGATGGCACCAGTTGTGCTTCCCGGGGGAGAACGTTCCAGAAGTGAGGAACCACCACTGAGAAGGCCAATTCTCATGTCCCTCAGGTGAGGCACACAGAGAAGGACCTCCGATGATGATCGCAGGTTCCAGGCTGGTTTATGTGGGGAGAGGCAGTTGTTGAGGTCCTGAGCCACCTAAGACTTTATGGGTCAAAACCAACATTTTGAATTGGGCTTGAGAGACTAAAACGGTAGCTAGTGCAGTTGTGCCAGATTTGGTATAATATGAATTCTGCTGATTTCTGAATGAGCTACCGTTTTCAAAAGCAGCCCCAAGTATGACACATTGCAGTAATATTCCTGTAATAGATAGTGATTTATTAATTATACAATCATCATCGTCATCAAAATAGTAATAATAAATTAAACTGCTTCGAATGTATATCTATCCCATCTTGACTCTCCAGTAATTCCCCAAGTCTCAGTGAAGGGTGAAAAATGACAATTACTTCTTTGAAGCTGGCATGTGGATGACATTATTAAGAATACTCTCTCGGCAGGTTTTAGTGATCACTTCAAAGGAAGTAATAAAGGGAAGGAATGAAAGGAAACTGCATACAGGGGTGGTGCCAATATTTATTTTACTTTTTAGCATTTAGCCTTTCACTTAAGTGCAGGGAAACTGATTCTCACTTGCCATTCTCCGCAGCTGCCATGTGAAGACCAGATCATCCTTCTGAAAGGTTGTTGCATGGAGATTATGTCCCTCAGAGCAGCAGTTCGCTATGACCCCGAGAGTGAGACTTTGACCCTGAATGGGGAGATGGCAGTGACCAGGGGCCAGCTGAAAAATGGGGGTCTTGGAGTTGTATCAGATGCCATTTTTGACCTGGGCATGTCATTGTCATCATTCAACCTAGATGACACGGAAGTCGCTCTCCTACAGGCGGTACTGCTGATGTCTTCAGGTGAGTATGAAAATAGTTTAGTAATTTACACTCTGGCCACCACACTACACTGGCTTCCTAGAGTACTTCTCTAGGGAAATAAATATGGGGAGAGCAAAATTAAGCCTAGTGTGCACATATACAGTGGTACCTCGGTTTTCGGACGCCATAAACCCAGAAGTAAATACCGTACTTCCGTTTTCGAACGTGTCTCGGAAGTCAAACATGCCACGCAGCTTCTGCTGAGTGCAAGCTCTGGAGGCCTAGCTGTCGGCTGTTTTAGAACGTTTCGGAACGCGAACTGTCTTCCAGAACGGATTACGTTCGAAAACCAAAGTACCACTGTATTGTTTTACCAAAACATATAAGGTAAAATTCTCAATTGGCAATTGCTCCCATGTTCTAGGGATAGATCTAGGGATCCCATGTTCATAACGGATGTTTTGCCCAAGAGACAACCCACTACCTTACTCTGGTTCTCTGAAGCTTCAGGGAAGCTGTGTCAGGATCAGCTTGCATTGGGAAATACTGTGGGAACCTGCCACTGAGCAATATCAATTTATTAAAATCTGACTGAGCTCTGCAGAAGGTACTGTTTAAGTAGTCCTGGGTGGATGTAAGGAAATAACTGATGCCTTTCGTCTAAATTACGCAGATCGTCCGGGTCTTGTCAGCGTCGAGAGAATAGAAAAGTGCCAAGAGGGCTTTCTCCTGGCATTTGAACACTACATTAATTACAGAAAGCATCACATTGCACACTTTTGGCCAAAACTGCTGATGAAAGTGACGGACCTACGAATGATTGGCGCCTGTCATGCTAGCCGCTTCCTGCACATGAAGGTGGAATGCCCAACAGAACTCTTTCCCCCTTTGTTCCTGGAAGTTTTTGAGGATTAAAAAGACTGGAGAGGTTCTCGAAAATCCTATAGCACTACTGGGTGTCTGTCATTTCATTCCATTGCCTAGTATTTTCTCTCTCTCTCTTTTTTTGTGTCCATTTCCATTTTGTTCCACCTTGTTTTTTGTTTGGAGGATTATTTTTGATAGGCACGATTGATGATCTCCCTTCAATGCGGGTACTTGTGACAATTGCATTTGTGTGTGTGTGTGTGTGTGTGTCCTTTTGATGTGAATCCTTTGAAAGTTTGACATTGGGAATACAAATGAATCCGTTTCATTCACCAGCATTCAGGTGCTCATAAGCTCACACTCATCACTGCTTGGAGAGAGGTGGGAAAATAAGCTGAACTAGTACGGAAACAAATAGATGCTCAGATCTTTATATTTTTTAATTCTGCCATATTTTGTACAGTATTATCTCACTTTCAGGACACGAGGTATTTGCTACAATCTAGCAAGTGTTAGGCTCGCCTAAGTACCAGCTGAAATCGATAGGACTTAACCATGCCTAACTTTCACCTGATTGCAACCATGGTTTTCAGTAGTTCTTAAGAGAGTGCATCTTAATTTAGCCAAAGACTTCCATAATTGCCATCATTGCTTTGAGATCAGAATCTTACAAGTAAATAAATAAAACCTTTTGTATTTTTAAATCCTTTTTAAAAAAAACCCCTAATAGGTCAGTGCTCCAAAAAGTGCGGAAAGTCCTTTGTTTGTTTCTATTTTCCATATTTTATTGGGATGTGTGAATGAAAGTCACACCTATTAGAATAAGAACTGACATTTGGAACCTACATTGCCCCAAGTCTTCTAAAACAAATTTGACTTCATGTTGCTAAATAGGGGAAATTGCTATCTAGTCGTACCTTGGTTTTCAAACAGCTTAGTTCTCAAATGTTTTGGCTCCTGAACACCGCAAACCCGGAAGTGAGTGTTCCGGTTTGCAAACGTTCTTTGGAACCTGAACGTCCGACAGGGTTTCTGCGGCTTCCGATTGAGTTCAGGAAGCTCCTGCAGCCAATTTATACCCCAGATGGGCGGGGTATAAATAATAAATTATTATTATTATATTATAATCGTAGGCCGTGCCTTGGTTTTCAAACGTTTTCGGAAGTCGAATGAAATTCCGGAACAGATTCTGTTCGACAACCAAGGTACGACTGTATTAATCATCCAGGCTTTTGGGGAGGAGTGGGAGAAACCTGATAGTTTTGGGCTCGATCCATTCATTTCTTATGAGTGCAGAAACTCTGATAGGCACACCAAAAATATCCCCCTGTAAATTGAGGATGGGGAACTTGTGGTGGTCCTCCAGAAGACCCTTGGCCATGGTGGCTGGAGCTGATAGGAGTTGGCACCCAGCAGCAAATGGAGGGCACAGCTTCCCCATCCCTGCTGCAAGGGCTACCTCATTAATTTCTATAGATGCAGAAAACCCATAGGCACACAAAATTTGAATAAGGCATTTCTGAGTGTGTGCGGGCACTTTCTGCATGTCTGATGACTTCTGTGACTCTGGATTGGGAGAATTTAAAGGAAGAGTCAGAATTTCTCTGAAAACTCAAACATATAAATCAGGGGCAGCCCACATGGTGGCATCCAGTTGTTGTGGATCACAACTCTCATCAGTCCCAGCAAACATGGCCACTGGTGACATGGTCCGTGACATCTAGAAGGGGCCATGTTGGCCACTCCCGGAAACGTAGGCAAGAGAAATTGACATAGCGCTAAAGTACAAATGCATTTGTTGTATTTGTACTTAAGACTCTACAACTTCATTCCAGCAATTTAATGACCATTCCCACAACCACAGTAGGGACTTGCTATCCATTCCTAGTGGCCTTTTTGACATTGTGGGTGGAATCTTGAGGTGAAAATGGGTTGTCTGAATGCTTTTCCGAGACCCAGATTCAAAAATCATTTGCAGGGGTGGGCTAAATTCACAGGTCACATCCACACCATGTATTTAATCCACATGGCCTCCTCTGAAGAATCCTGGGAACTGTAGTTTGTTAAGCGTGCTAGGAATTGCAGCTCTGTGAGAGGTAAATTACACTTCCAGGATACCTTGGGGAAAGCCATGTGCTTTTAATGTGTGGTATAGATGCAACCATAGAGTATTTGAAATGACTACTGTCTCTCCTTTTATAGAAATCTGTATAAAACTGACCATAAAGGGAAAACAGCTTTAAAAGTTACGCCAACCAAGCCCTTTACACTTCATCCTTTTCTCTAGTTAAGATAATGGGTTGCATTTTGGACTTGATTTTCCTTTTTTCTCCCCCTTCCCTGAAAACAATTCTTTCCCTCTGATATATTAGTACCAAACTGTGGAGGACAAGCTCTTCTGCTGCTGTATTCTGTTAATCCAGAATCAGTGCACTTGGGGCTGTTCTGATGGTGATATTTAAACAGGCTAGATATGCAGTTCATGGAACACCTAACTTATTTGCTGTGAACTGCTCTCATTTTTAATATGATGCATCAGGCAGGCCCTTCCCTTTCCCCCCCTTTTCTTTTCATTTCCCAGTTCAGCTTATTCTCAAAGTACGCTTTTTGAATCCTTCCATACTACCCTGTGCATTCACATATCAGTAAGTAACATAGGCCATAGACCCTTTCACTGCCTCTCTACAATCACTCTCATAGCGACTGTAACCTGGGGCAAGGTCCCCAGGAAACATGAATCTAGTCCGTGCCGCAACCAGCAGGGGCTTAGTGCCTGCACTTCTGAAACAACAAGTTCCCACGCCACATAGCAAACTGCTTTGGCAATCAACATTAGTTCCAGAAGCGGCATGTGTTACGTCTTCTGTTGCAAGAAGGAGACAATTCCACAAACCCTTGGGAGCCATTTCGGCCCAGAACAATCGCTAGAAGTCTAGACCCAGAGCACCATTGTATACTCTGGAAAAATTCTGTACTCAGGAAGACTTTCACTGTGGACAAAACGAGAACGGTAGAGTTCTTATCAGCCATGCTTCATTCCATTAGCAAAGGAAGTCTTTTGAGTGCTCATGCACCAAACGGTGTCATGACATGGTGGACATTAATCAAGTCCATGGCCCCGCAATCCAATACAGAGTTAGGTGTGCTTAAACTCACTGATTTCAATGACTTAGGTTAGGTTGTGATCCATGTTAGCAAATGCCTAAACATGCCGTATATATTTTTCACAGTCTATATGAATTTGGGGGTGGGGGTGGAGAATGAGAGGCTCCTAAACTGTCACAGAAGAAACAAAGGCATCACGTTGACTCCCTTTGTTTTTTAACTGCTGCAAAACAGAAGTCATTACAAAAGTTATTACTGCAAGAGTAATAACCCACATCCATAGTGAAAAGTGTTAACATAGATCAATTCATGAATGAGGCATCCAAGAGGTTGCATAATATTCTCTCGGGTGCCAGATACGTCTACAGAACCTAATATCACCTGTCTCCAGAGAGACGGTTGTTGCCATAAAAGAGACAATTGCGAGCTTTTGTGATGCCTTTTGTTTCATAAGCTTCTGATAGCATAAGAATATGCAAAGTTTCAAAGTAAGCTTCACCAGGTCTCTTTCACCAGCTTAAGTCGTTTGAAAATGCTTATCCAAAAATTCAATTGGATCAACTCAGGGAATTTTTTTTCTCCAAAAGATGAACAAATTCAAAATAGATCACCCATCTGCCCAGATAAATGTGTCTTGTCAAATACCTGCTTTACAAATATTACAGGCAAATACATCGCAAGTTGGAACTGCCCCTCGTCAGCTTACTTAATAAGGAGATTAGTGGAGTTTGAAAGTACTGCAGTTCAATCTACACAAACATCCATCTTGCTTGCAAGGCCTATGGAAATAGATGTGGGTGAGCAGTACTTAAGGTGTCCTCCAGACCATGGGCTGCTGATACCTTCCTCATGGTTATTGCCTCCCATGGTCTGTAAACCTTTCCTGGCATATTTTATACAAAACATAACCTCAGGCTGCAATCCTGTGCCCAGTTACCTGGGGTAAGCCCCACTGAATGCAGTAGGACTTACTTTTGAGTAGACATGTATAGCATTGCACTGTTAGTAAAGCAGAAAACCACCTATGATTAGTACATCAGGCATGGCCAAACTTGGCCCTCCAGATGTTTGGGATCCCTAGGTAACAGGACCGGTGGTCAGGGATGATGGGAATTGTAGCCCTAAAACATCTGGAGGGCCAGGTTTGGCCATGCACAGTATAGATGGAGGACTTGTACCTTCCCTAACCCTACAGAATCAAGCATTTATGCTGAATTTCCATCATGATGCCCCAACTCCTCCTTGGCCTTGCCGAATTCTTTTAGCAGATGCTAAACTGGGCAGTTGATGATATCAGAAATGCAGGCACTTCACAGTCCTGTCTTGGAAGTTTCCCTGTTTCTTCCCATTTCTGAGCACATATCATCAAGCGCATGTGGGGAATGTGTGGCATAATCATCTGAATTCAGCATTGCTTATATAAATTTCAAAGACTCGGGTCCCCAATTCAGAGAACCCTGCATGCAGAGGAAACATGAAAATTTTAAAACTGGATTAATAGGGAACAAAAGAGTAACGTGAAATGAAAGACGGCAGGCATTTTGGGTTTGGGTGCATCCTTAAAGCCATTTAATCAAGAGCTGTTTTTCTTGAAAGGCTTCAGCGCCCCAGACACACAAAGACAACTGTCTCCCTTCTCATCCTTTTAAAAGTAGCCCCAGGGTAATAAGATGAGAACCATTTGGCATTTTCTTGATCAAAATCCCACTTCCTGGTTCTTGCTTGAGCCATTAGCCATGGAGGCTGCTCCATTACCAAATGGGATGTCTGCCCCATCAATCTCAGTTCCTCCAAGAAGACCTGCATGTCTTCTCTCTTACAACCGGTCCAGGGGCTGGTCTCGGCTACTTGCTTCCTCCACCTTAGGCTCCTACAAGTCCGCCTCTGCCTTGTAGGGGGAGTCAGCAGGGAGGAGGATGGCGACAAAGCCAAAATTAGTTGGCTGCACCTGTCATTGGCTCTTGCTCTGCCTACTGCTGCCTTCCTGACTTTCACCCTCTTGGTCCTAGTGGGCAATAAGGGAAAATATATTAGTCCAGTCAAACCTCGGTTCCCGAACACCTCCATTATCAGACGTTTTGGCTCCCGAACGCCAAAAACTCAGAAGTAAGTGTTCTGGTTTTTGAACGTTTTTCGGAAGCTGAACATCCGTCGTGGCTCCCGCTTGAGTGCAAGAAGCTCTTGCAGCCAATCGGAAGCCACGCCTCCGTTGTTGAACGTTTTGGAAGCCAAACGGGATTCCGGAATGGAACAGGTTTGACAACCGAGGTTTTACTGTACAGTATGCACATTTTCCATAACGGTGCAAGCAGCGGCTTGTGGGTAGCCGGTTTAGGTCAGGGTGCAGGGTAAAACGTGACCCTGCTCACATTTTCTGCCTCCCAGCCCACTAATAAATTAACGCTGAAATCATATGCATGTTTACTCGCCAGCAAGTCCCATTCAGTTTGATGGCCCCTGCTCTCATGTCAAGTAGGTATAGGCTTACAGCCTGAAAGATCAATTTATGGGGCTCACCAGTGCTTTTTCCGGGGGGTACGCATACCCCTAAACATTTTGTGAACCTTTGTACTTTTGTCCATTTACTGTATTTATTTTTCCCGATTTGAACTATAAAATGGTGATTTTCTTGAGTCAAAATGAGAGTACCGCTGAACATTTTTTTAGGGGGAAAAGCACTGGGGCTCACCTACTCTGGCCCAAACTCCCAATCTGACTTTTAATACTTTCTCCAAACAAAATAGTCATCACACTCTGGAGGGATGTACCCAAAGGTTCCTTTGCAGTGGAGGAAAAGCATCTTCTGCCAGAGAGAAGAAGCCTTCTAGCCCAGCCAACTGGCCCCATTGCACATCCAGCTCCACAACTTTCCCATTGTTTTCTAAGGGCAGAGGAACACCCTTTCCGCCATTTGCAACAAGGAATCCCTCTGTTCACATGGAGCATTTCCCATCATGGATGAGAACGGGAGGCACAGAGCTGCAGGTGGCACTTTAGGACTACTGTCCAACATCATAGGTCACTAGTTCTTTGTTACTCAGTATTCTAATGCACCTTTTAGACACAAACGTTAAGTGGTAGTTGGTTAGCAATGCACACTATGCTTCAGAGACACTTAAGGCTGCAACTCTAAGCATGTCTACTCAGAAGTAAGTCCTACTTAATTCAATGGGACTCACTAGGTAAGTGCAGCCCAATTCACTAAAGTTACCATCAAGTCATTAATCACAACTCGATAGCCATTTTGTACTTCGGAGACGGTCTAGTAAGGGTGTTAAATCCTTATTTCAGTCACTCCGGTTTTTTACATTTGTAGCTCCACAGGCTTTTCAGCGATTTCACTGTTCATTTACACCAGGGAGAGAGAGCAGAATTGGGACCTATGTTTGAGTCCTTAGTTAGTTTAAATATGTGTGGGGTATTTTTTCAAAAAATGAACATAGTCCTCAGTCCTGCCGAGGTTGGTAAACTATAAGGTTTTGTCCAATCATGGCCAGCGTCTTGAGTAGATTTCAGAACTGACTACTCATAGTGGCAAATCCTACACCCAGTATTTTTTTTCTGTGTGGATTGAGTCTTTTGGCAGAACACAACAAAGATGATTTTTTACACTGCACAGCGTTTATTTCTGCTTGTTGACAGTGCCACATGGCTCTCAATTTTGCTTTCTGCTCTAGGTATAGTAGCAAGTGGAGTGTTCTCTATATGAAAAAAAAACTCCTTATTAAAAAAAAGTGTCATCTTTACTATTTCTTGCTCTAAACAAACAGATGTTTAAGCTGCACTGGGTTTGTGTTGCAACTGAGTTCTGTAATTTCTTGACAATGTATTTATATGGTGAGATAGCAGTTTCTTAAAAGTAACAACACTGTGCCAAAATACAGATGTCGGAATTTAGACATTGGACATTTGTGATTTTATCTTTGTGCTAAATAATCACTCCATCGCAGAGCGGAGCACAGAAAAGGAGAAGCAAAATCAAAACGGGATTGGAAGGAAGATGACTCTTCCGGAATCTGCCTGGACAAAGCTACTGACTGCAAGAGGAGCGTGTCATTGCTAGTGATGTTATCTTTATGCTATGGAACTCTTAACTTGTAGGTGTCATACAGACTTCTTCTCGCTGCATAAATCATAAGCAAAACCAACCAGTCTTATGGTTTTCAGAAATAGCTTGCAAGGCTAACCCTTTCCCCCACTGTCAACAATGAGAATCAAAACCAGGGAAGACGCATCCATTTTTTGCTTTGTTTGAAAAAGTCAGTTTGGTCTAGGTCAGGGCTGGGGAATTTCTGGCTTTCCTGATGTTCACGGACTCCAGCTCCCAGTAGCCTCAGATAGCACAGCCAGTGGTCAAGAACAATGGGAGCTGGAGTCCATCCACAAGCGAAAGGCTGAAGTTTCTCGGTCCCTCATCTAGGTGATCAGAATTTTAGACTGTTTGGTTCACCAACATTTTCCCGCTCTGCTAAGGACCTACTGGGTGACCTTGGGCAAGTCACTTGTCTCTCAGCCTTATATTCCAGAATTGCCCCTTGCCTCGCACGGTCGTTGAGAGGTTTGGGAGACAAATATTGCAAAGACACTGTGCCCTGAGATGTGCTACGTTAACAAGCAAGTTTTCTTCGCCTGCCTTTTTGCAACTCTGGAGACAGCAAAGACCTATGCGAGAAGTTTTGGTTTGTCCTGTTATTATTGTAACTTTATTCAAATAACTAGATTTATCAGATACTCCCTTTTGATACTACTACGATATGACCCTTATATAAATTTTTATAGAGACACGATATCATAGAGCGGTAGAGGTTTATTTTCCACGTAAAATATTTAAAACAAAGCGAGCACATTTATTTTAAAAAGAAAAATAATGTTGCTTTTTAAATAAATAAAGTTTAAAAAATCACAATGACAAAAAAGGTATGGCCTTTTCTCACAAAGTTTTTACTGTGTTGTATAAATGTTAGCAAATGCAAAGAGAGTCTGCAGTGCTTGTGTGCATTGATCCACATTCAACGATGTCGCCTTCGAAAGCAATATTGTGCAAGTAATAAGCTGTTTGTGACTGTCTATTTGCACAGTTTACCTAACTTTTAAAAGCGAACCCTTATTTATGCACAAGACAATCAAATGTAAATCTACATCGCGGTGTGGATTGAATTGATGTAAATTACTGAGCACAATGTTAAACATTAAAAAGACACTTTATTTAATTACACTAGTGTTGGATAAGATCATATCAGGGCATGAATGAGTAATTTCCCCTCTTGTTTCTTTATGTTCTTAATTTTAAAATTCCTCAAAATGGCTTCATTCCCCCCCAATATAATACTATATTCTTTACAAAATAAAAATAGGAAAGATTCTGGTGGGTTTTAGAGTTGCCCTTTCTGTGTTTTGGAGTCATGCCCTGAGGCTGTTTGAAGTTACATGAATTTATTTGAAAGACAGAGAATTCTGGAATAGGATTTTTTTATTATTATTAAAAAAATGTTTTGTTTTGTTCTGTTCTGTTTTCCAAACAGTGTTAAGTGATATGCTAGATGGGTAATATTTTTTCAGCCTAAGCTATATTAAAATATGTGATCACAAATGTTTTAAACTATCTGAAGAGAAAATTTGTATATTTGGGGGAAGAATATAATTTTTACATAGCTTTTGTATGCAGATATTAATATGTAATTATGACTATAGTGGGCATAGATTACTGTGTAAGCTTGAATTCTAAAAAGAAAAAATCTTATAACTGATCAGTGGTTGGCGTCTCCGTTTCTTCTTTAAGGAATTTAAAATCAGCTTGTTAGAGTGCTTGAGGACTTTTAAGCATCTCCTACCAGCACGGATGTGATGCTGCCTGGATTGAAACCCAAATGGTGCAACGCTCCCTGCTGCATCATCCTTTTAAATGTCTCGCTGGCCCATTCAGGTGGGGCCGGGGACCAAACCACTGAGCCTCTTGGGCTTGCCGATTGGAAGGTCGGCGATTTGAATCACCGTGACGGAGTGAGCTCCCGTTGCTCTGTCCCAGCTCCTGACAACCTAGCAGTTCGAAAGCACACCAGTGCAAGTAGATAAATAGGTACAGTTGCGGTGGGAAGGTAAACGGCATTTCTGTGCGCTGCTCTGGTTTCTGCCACAGTGTTCCGTGGCGGCTTAGTTATGCTGGCCACATGACCCGGAAAGTTGTCTGTGGACAAACGCCAGCTCCCGCTATGCTGAGCTGCACAAATAGTGGAGCTATACTCTTGCACTTGCAGCCTTCACATGCAGCCTTTAGTTAGTGGACAGTCTGTGTACACACCAGCTGAGCTGTACACATCAACAAGTGTACCTTCTTTCACACAGGCACATGCACCTGTGCTCAGGGTAATTGGTGAGCAAGCTAAAGAAGGTTGCTTCAGCCTGCGCCAGTTTCTCACACCTTGGAAAAAGGCTTGTCCCAAGGTTGGGAACTCTCTTGAGCCTTGAGACACAATATTTTTTTTTAAAAAATGCATGTGTGTGTGTGAATCCCACACTGTTATTATTACAAGGGCTGGGCAAAGGAGGTCTTCTCTCACTTCCTCAGGCCACCAAAGTGAGAAGCCATTTTTGGAAACATTCTCAGGGAAACTCACAAAAGTGCACAATTCTTTTGAGGAAGAGGGAAGTTCCCAAGAAAAGGAGCAACTACATTTTTTGCTTCTGTTTACAAGTGACTGGACTATGTGGCTATACATAATATAATTTCAGAAGCACCGTGGGCAGAAAAAGTTGGTTCAGGTCCTACACTCCAGAGCAGGAGAAAACAAGCTTGCTTCCATGGGGCAACCTTTTAGATATCTGAAGGTGGCTATCATATTTCCTCTCAGTGTCCTATCCATGTTAAACATACCCAGTTCCCTCAACTGTTCCTCATAAGGCTTGGTTTCCAGACCCTTGATCATCTTGGTTGCCCTCTTCTGCACACATTCTTGTCAAAATCTTTCTTAAATTGTGGTGCCCAGAATTGCACACAACACTTCTAGTGTGATCTGACCAAAGCAGAATAGAGACATTATACAGTGGTATCTTGGGTTAAGTACCGTAGATTCTGGCATATTAGGCGACTGGGTGTATAAGACAACCCCCCAACTTTTGCTGTTCAGTTTTAGAGTTATAGAGTTTGAGCGCCGCCAGGGCCAGAGCACGCACCCCTCCGCTGCCTCTTCCATCACAGCAGCAACATCCCGAGGCGAGGCGTTTGGCGGGTGGGCAGGCGAGTCCCACGCTCGGAAGGATTTTCCGTGTGCCCTTCTGTGGGGAGGGAGGAAGAGCGATGGCAGAAGGGGCGCCTCTGCTCACCGGCTCCCTCTCCTTCCCAATGCGTATACCCGGCGTATAAAACAACCCCCAACTTTTGGGGTGATTTTCCAGGGATAAAAAGTCGTCTTGTACGCCAGAACATATGGTACTTAATTCGTTCCGGAGGTCCATTCTTAACCTGAAACTGTTCTTAACCTGAAGCACCACTTTAGCTAATGGGGCCTCCTGCTGCCGCCGCGCCGCCAGAGCACGATTTCTGTTCTCATCCTGAAGCAAAGTTCTTAACCCGAGGTACTATTTCTGGGTTAGCGGAGTCTGTAACCTGCAGCGTATGTAATCCAATGCACCACTGTACTTCTGTCTATGCCTCCTAGAATAGCATTAGGTTGGGTGTTTTTGCTGCTGCATCACACTATTGACTCGTGTTAAGCGTGTGGTCTACTAAGCCCCCTAGATCCTTTTCACGTGTACAAAGCAGCAAATATTTTCCAGAAATTTTATTGACATTTTCAGTATTTCAGGACACATTTAATGGCTTCCGTTTGATATGTTCTCCCAGTCTTCTAAGCTAAAAATATACATAGGGGCTGTTTAGCAGATTACGTATTGACACAATCAGTTTGATCTCTCGTGGGCAACGTTTTAACATTTCTTTTGTGCACTTTGAAACAGAAATTAGCACTCAAGGAGGACTAATGTTATTGAAGTCACACTAAGCGGCCTGGGCATTCTTGCCATTAGCCTGAACTCCCACATTCTCTACAAAGTATTTCAGCTAATACAAATAGGCCTGCCAATCAGTGCTAGAATTATTGTGGGGGGAAGTGGCCAGCCCTATTGTCTTCTGCAAGCTCCCCCACCCAAGCCCACCACCCATTACAACTAAGGTACAGCCCAGTGTAAAGTAAGCATAGCATACATAGTGTGTAGAATCAGAAGAAAGGCTATGCAGTCCTGATACTATACAACTTTTAGGGACGTTTTTAATGTTTCATGTTTTATTACACTGAGGTCCAGCGCCGAGGCCCTTCTGGCGGTTCCCTCACTGCGAGAAGTGAGGTTACAGAGAACCAGGCAGAGGGCCTTCTCGGTGGTGGCACCCGCCCTGTGGAACACCCTCCCACCAGATGTCAAGGAAATAAAGAACTATCTGACTTTTAGAAGACATCTGAAGGCAGCCCGGTTTAGGGAAGTTTTTAATGTTTGATTTTTTATTGTGTTTTTAATATTCTGTTGGAAGCCACCGAGAGTGGCTGGGGAGGCCCGGCCAGATGGGCGGGGTACAAGTAATTTGTTGTTGTTGTTTGTTGGAAGCCGCCCAGAGTAGCTGGGGCAACCCAGTCTGATGGGTGGGGTATTATTATTATTATTAGTATTATTAGTATTATTACTACTACTACTACTACTAAACTACTATTGAAGGAAGGTGAGGACAGGTGACCCCACCTAGGCCCGAAGTCACCCCCCCCCACTCAATAATCACACCAGGCCTCAAAACTGTCCAAAATTCCTTTTGTCTTATAAAAATCCACAGCTATAGCTTTTCTGTGGATTCTCACAAGAAGGCTTCAAAAAGCTAATGAATAGGCTCTGTTCAAAGCAGGCCTGAGAACTGAATCTTATCTCATTCTAGTTGCAACTTCTTGGACATGCTGAACTGCTCTCACTCCCCTTTCCTGGGAAGGGTGCCAAGAGTCCACAATAGTCTCAAGACAGCTTTCTGTTCATGCTCAGAGGAACTCATGGGCAGGACTCTGGAAGAAGGAGGAGAAAGGGGGAGGGAACTGGAAGGGGAATATATGCTCTGTGCACATGACTGTGAACCCGTGCATGCTTTTTGTGAACTATCACACTTGCTCCTTCTACCAGTTCATGGATGGTAGAAATAAAGCCTTTTCTCCGAAACTATTCCTTGAGTGTCTGTTGGCTCCCACTTCCCTTTCCCGGGCGCAATATTTTTCCCACCCGGGGGCAAAGCCTCATAAGGCTACACTATAAGCTGCCAGAAGACCAGTATTGCCCACTGCATTCATAATAAATTCAATAAAACCCAGCTGCTGCAGGGAAGGGGTGAAGCAGTGCTCTGGAACAACAAAACAAATCTCTCAGCGGCAGCACCGTCTTCATCAAAATACATAAATGCAGGTCCAAACTAATTCCTGTGCAGAACCACCTGCCTGTAAGGCATTCTGACTTCTATTATTTATGTTGACACCCACACTTTTAAAATAAAAAAGCGGTGCATGCGGTTAGAATCCTATTCAGTAGCCAGACCAATCCATAAGTCTCATTTTCACTGTATAGATTAGGGCTGTTTGGAACCAATTAACAGTTGGAACTCACAGCCTTCAAAGATTCTACTACGGTATACTATGTGACCTAACCACTCGACCAGTACTATTTCCCGGCTGTTTGCAAAAGGATATGCTACATAACCTCATTTTACTGTTCCCCCACTTTCCAAAAACACAGCAGGTAGCACAGCCAAATGCATTAACAGTTCTGGAGGCCCGCCAGTTGTTACAAGCTCACACTATATCAGAGCACGACAGCCAGGTTCCTTCCGTGTGCAAGGACACGGTTAACCAAGTCAGCTGGAAGTTGAAAAGTAATACAGTCTGGGATGCAGCGAGGTCTGCAAAGCTGAATTAAGCATTTTGCGGCCTTGACGTAAGCGCTTTCGAGAAATCTCAGCCAGATCCAAAATGCATCTCCTTCCTTGCCTATGCCACTGTATTAACTGTTCGAAAACATAACTTGCACATCAGAAGTGGATTTAAGGGAACATAACCAGTTCACTTGCAGCAGGCTTACGCACGCTCCATCAACTTTTTTGGGGGGGCAGACAGGAACAGAACCCACATGCAAAATGGTCACCATATATATTGCACACAAATGAAGATCCCCTACCATAATTGATTGGTTAAGGAAAACTATCTTAATGATAAAACTTGCTTATGAAAGAAACACAATCTTTAATAATCCTGAAAACAAACTTGTTGAGAGGTGGGTCTTGTTTTTGCATTTCTGGAATGACAAAATAAATGGTGATATTTTTCCTGTTAATTTATTCATGGCAATCCGGAGGTTTTGTTATGCTGTCCCTCCCTCCTTTTCATATATATATTTTCTCCCCCCCCCCTCTGTTATTTTATATTTCATTATATTTCACTTGTTTTGCTTTTTTTTTTACATAAGATATTTAATATATAATGTTTTTGCTGCATATTGTCATAACATAAAACTAATAAAAAACAAAAAACAGAAATTAATAATAAATAAATAAATAAATAAATAACCAAAACCCCTCCCCAATTTACATAGAAAATTATGGCAAATACCCTTGTCTATCTAAAAGAGAATAAAGAAGAGAACATGTACAGTATTAATGTTTGCAGCTTTTCATTAATACAATATATTGTTTTGTAGTGCTGTCACTATGTAGTGCTATTTGGATGTTAAAAAAACAAATTCTGGCCTTTCCAAGATGGCAGAATGGTGCATTTTTTTTTAGAATGGAAAAGAATAATCCAAATAATGTATATTTGTAATAGCACATAAATTTTTAGTTGTGCAACTTTCTGATGCAAATTAGTTCCCCCTTTTCTAACTTGGTTGTTTTCCTTATAGTTCACCACATTTCTTCAACGGCTGAAGGTTTAATAAACTACAGTACTTAAAAAACAACAACACAACGACAACTTTGCTGTCCTATAAAAAGAGCAACAAGTATTTAGGAATGAGAGATTCTTACTGATTACTGCAAGAAAGCTCTCCAAACAGGCTTTCAAAAATATCTGTTTATTATTCTTGACCATCACCATAAAATGCTCAAGTTCATTATAGAAATAGTTTGGAGATATGTAGGTTTTCTCCACACAAATTATAGTAATTGAATGAAAATTACAGAGCGTATCCACTGAGCTGAGGAGCAACTGGTGACTGAATATTTGTCTGGTTGAGGCCTGGACCTTGACTGACGCGTAACAGAAGCTGGGTCAAGTCTAAAGGCTGCTATGAAACAGACTGGAAGCCGTCATTTAGCAAAAATGCCACTTGACTAAAACAAGATAAACCCTCCAAAGCACATCCATGAACACACTTTCAGGCAAAGTGGTTTCCAAATGTGTCCGAAAGCACTCAAAAATGGTGCTTTACTCACATCACCAATAATTTTTCAGTAATGCAAGACAAAAGTGTTCAAGGTCTGGTCCTCCGAAAAGTACTGTACTCAGCCTCAGTTGAACAAATAAAACATATAGGTGTTCTTATGGCTAATGGAAACCACTAAGTGTCAATTCAAGTAAACGGCGTTTCCGTACACTCTGGTTTCTGTCACGGTGTCCCTTTGTGCCAGAAGCTGTTTAGTCCTGCTGGCCACATGACCCAGAAAGCTGTCTGTGGACAAATGTCGGCTCCCTCAGCCTGAAAGCAAGATGAGCGCTGCAACCCCAGAGTTGCCTTTGACTGGACTTAACCATTCAGGGGTCCTTTACCTTTTAATTCAAATAAAGCAATGTTTATTTTGGAATAGTTCTGAGAGTTTATGAGCAGTTTGCTCTAGATCAAGGCAGGAGAATCATTGGCCTTCTAGAAGTTGCTGCTGTACAAATTCTGTCATTTCTAACCATTGGCCATGTTGACTGGGGTGCCAAAGGTCTCAATTAACTGTTTTTGCATTGCTTCAATACAATTCTAGAACCTGCTTTGGGAAATTCCTGGCTAATAGCCACACTCAGTGCTCTTTTTTCTTTCTTTCTAAAAAAATGTTTAGGGGTACTCTCATTTTGACTCAAGAAAATCACCATTTTATAGTTCAAATTGGGGAAAAGAAATACAGTAAACACACAAAAACTGACCAATCACCGTGCTAGATTCCAACTCCTACTTCACACATTAAACGCTCATTTCCATCTGAGACTCGGGAAACACCATGACAAGAAATGAGGCCACTATCAGGGGTAGCAAGGGAACTGACGATTCATCATGCCAGAGAAGAAACTAAAAAAATTAATTTTTTTGTTTCTTCTACCGTTAGATTCATAAAATGTTTAGGGCAGGCATGGCCAAACTTGGCCCTCCAGCTGTTTTTGGACTACAATTCCCATCATCTCTGACCACAGGTACTGTTAGCTAGGGTTGATGGGAGTTGTAGTCCCAAAACAGCTGGAGGGCCAAGTTTGGCCATGCCTGGTTTAGGAGTATGTGTACCCCTGCATCCCACCCCCCACCCCAAAAAAACAGCACTGGACACACTCTAATTTCAACAGAGGGGCTACAGGTTTCATTCCTTGAATCTGCTCACACAATCCATGGGACTCTACAACTGTTTGGGGTTGTCCTGTCATCCAACAGAGGAGAATGCCTGAAGTTAACTCAGAAGGGACGGCTGCCGCTGCCCTTCCACACACTCCAGTGTCTGCTGCCTGAAGCATCCACCATATTTTCCCTAACAGTAGGGCCGGCAGCACCACAACTGAAGGGGCTTCAGCTGCCACATTTCCAAAGCAATATTTTAACAACATCATTACGTTCTGATCAAAGGCAATCAGATTATAGTGATTTCTATGGGTGGATGGAACCTCCAAGAAAGCAATAGGGGGCAGAAGTGCACAGTGGTCGGACCATGGACTCTATCCTGCACATGACCTAGTGCTCTTTCTGTGACATCTGAAGCAGATATGAGGCTTCTGTTCCCTAATGTGCATATTAAATTACAGTGGTACCTCAGTTGTTGAACATCTCAGAAGCCGAACGTTTTGGTTTTCAAACGCCGAAAACCCAGAAGTAAATGCTTTTGTTTTCGAACATGCCTTAGAATTCGAATGGCTTCCGAGGCGCATTTCTCAATTTTTTGAGTTGAATTTGGCGACCGCACACTGCGCCCCAGTTGTTGAATGTTTCGGAAGTCAAATGGTCTTCCGGAACAGATTATGTTTGACAACTGAGGTACCACTGTACATGGATTTGGGAAATAATGCTTCTCCAGGCAATATGACAAAGCTGATTAAAATCAAATGCCAAATTAATCTTCTCAATGTGTTTTTATATTGTAATTTCATCCTGTGAACTGCCCTGAGACCTGTGGGTATAGGTCCTAGAGTTGTTGTTGTATAGTTGTTGTTGTTGTTGTGGTGGTGGTGGTGGTGGTATAGTTGTTGTTACTGTTGTTGCTGTTGTTGTTGTTGTTTCTTGAGCAAGAAAAAAAGTATGGGAAGAATTTTTCTCCATTTATAACCACACAAACATGTGAGTGTGCATGAAAGAAATATCGATTCAGCGTTATTCAATTACCTGAAGGATCCATCAATAAGAGAAAGTGATATTTTCCAGCCAAGGCGATAAACAGGAACAGTTGGAGTGTGTTGTGTCCATTATAGATGTATCTGGAGAGAGAACAATGTGGGAAACATTTCTATCTCATGCTGTGTGCTCTTCGTCTCTCCACCACTGAGCTCAATTCTAGGCCATTTCGTCTGACATTGCTTCAGGGCAAAATCATGGAAAGACCAACGCATGGGACACGCAACCAGTAAACAATTTGAAGATGGTAGAAGAAGAGTTTGGATTTGATATCCCACTTTATCACTACCTGAAGGAGTCTCAAAGCGGCTGACATTCTCCTTTTCCCTCCCTCCCCCACAACAAACACTCTGTGAGGTGAGTGGGGCTGAGAGACTTCAGAGAAGTGTGACTGGCCCAAGGTCACCCAGCAGCTGCATGTGGAGAAGTGGAGACGCGAACCCGGTTCCCCAGATTACGAGTCTACCGCTCTTAACCACAACACCACACTGGTAGTACAATTAATGCCAGTAAACTTGGTCCCAAGTTCTCCTGTGCTTTCCCCCTCATCGACTGCCATAGGACTGTCAAAGGGGAGATCTTCCTACACCAGTGGTTTTCGACCAGTGTGCTGTGGCATCCTGTGGCGGCTTGAATGATGGTCAGGGGTGCCGCAGGCAACATTGGCCTCTGTCCCTCTTTCCTTCCCTCCCTTCCTCTGATGTCCTCTCACATCTCTGCCCCCCAAAGGCTTGCACAGCTGTTTGTTGCAGCAGCCTTGGCTACAAGCTCCCCAGGGGAATGGCGCCTCTGGGGCTGGGCAGGGGGTGCTTCTCAGGCCCCTGTAGGGCAGGGTGGGGAGGCACCTCTCTTTGGGGAAGAGCTGAGGCTGCCCAGAGGACTCTCAAGGAGAGGAGAGGAGGCTGAGGGAACACTCCATAAGGGAGGGTATTCAAAAGGGGGGGGAGGGGCTGCTGGCCCCACAAGGGTGCTGCAGAAAGAATATAGTTGGTCAAGGGAGCCATGGACCCAAAAAGGTTGAAAACCTCTGTCCTACACAATAACATGCATGCTGGGTTTCCGGATTGGGTCCATTTTGTATTGGGAATGACTGTGCCTTCTCCAAACCTTGTCACTTGGGGCAGCTAGAATTGGGCATAGGAACCAAAGTGTGGGCGAGTTATTGATTTGCAGATTGGCATTGGGGTATTTCTGCATTCTTATGCCTTCCCTAATGCTTATTAATATTATATTTACCTATGGCAATCTTCCAACCCACCTACTTTGTACTTTAAAGAGTCTTTTGTTCCACTCTCTTAGATGGGCTCTCAGTCATTCATCGTGAGCTTCCTTAAAAACCATTTGCCACAATTACACCGCCGTTGGGGAAATGGCATTGCTATTATTTTGTCAGGTAATAACCGTTATTAAAAAATAACAACAGCAGTGAATTTTTCCTCAGAGGTAATAACTATTGGACTATATTGTCATCATGTGAGCAATAATTTTTTTGTGTGAAGAGGAAAACTAAATTGTCAAAAGCTGCATGTAACAGGGGAGAGGAATGTCGTAAGACTCACAGTGCAAGCTGTGGCACATTGACTCCAGTGTACTGTAAGTCCCATCGTCTTCAGTGGGGTGTAGAATAAATTTGTTTAGAACACCAGTCTTGCAGCACATTCTTTGATGTTTCGACTCAAATGTAAACCCTACTGAGTGCAATGCGACTTACTCCCAGGCAGATGTGTCTAGGATTGCAGATTTAATGGCTCTGAATCTCGCTGTGAGAAACGGTTGTTCTCAAACAAGTTTATGTCACATAGACGCCATTTACCGAGTGGCAACTTACAGAGGTGCGAGTCCAGTGTTGTGGGAAGTTGTCTGCATTCTACCCTCCCCTGAGCCATCAGCTATTTTTCAGCTGTGGCAATCTGTTAAAATCCTCACCAGATGCTGCAGATGACTGCTTACCTACATGTCCTGAATGTGCACATTGAGAAGTAACTGCTTCGGCTCTGTGCAGATATTCCTAGCTATGCCAGGGGTCTGTGTGGCATGATTCTACCAGCTAGTCCCAACCCTTCCGAGCACTCATGTGTTGGGTGGCATAGTGACCTCCAAGCACACTGCAAAATAGAGGGAGGAGACTCTTGAGAGTCCCATGGACTGCAAGAAGATCAAACCTATCCATTCTGAAGGAAATCAGCCCTGAGTGCTCACTGGAAGGACAGATCCTGAGGCTGAGGCTCCAATACTTTGGCCACCTCCTGAGAAGACTCCCTGGAAAAGACTCTGATGTTGGGAAAGATGGAGAGCACAAGGAGAAGGGGACAACAGAGGACGAGATGGTTGGATAGTGTTCTCGAAGCAACAAACATGAGTCTGACCAAACTGCAGGACACAGTGGAAGACAGGAGTGCATGGCGTGCTCTGGTCCATGGGGTCACAAAGAGTTGGACACGTCTAAACGACTAAACAACAACAACATGTGCAAGCCACTATGTGCACAAGCTGTCAAGCTAGCACATCAAATGGTAACACTAGCTGCCACGATTAAAAAAAATATCCTTCTGTGTCAAGATATGACAAATATCTGCACAGCGAACTTAAACAATGATTCTCTGAAGAGGGCACATTCTACCATATGTGGTGGACATGCAAGATAACGAAAGCACATTGGAAAATGATTTATAATGAGTTGGGGGGGAGGTTAACTTTTGTGGAAAAAACAGAAGCTTTTTAATTAGGAATTTTAGGTCCAGAAATACCAAAGGAGCAGAAAAGACTATGCATGCAACAACAACTGCAAGGATATTTCTGGCCCAGAGGAATGGTTAACAAAGATGATGGACTATGCCAAAATGGCAAAAATGACTGGGAAGATCAGAAACCAAGAAGACAATAAATTTAACAAAGAATGGGGAAAATTTATAAGCTATTTAGAAAAATACTGTAAACAATTAAAAACTTTGACAGGATTTTAACACCTGCAATGTAACAAAAACTATGATAACAATTCAGTTTGAAGGAAATATGGAGAACATTATACGATGCAGTTGGAAAAAGAATAACCATGGAACCCATGGAGGGGTGGAAATCTAGGGATTCAGAGAATCCTATTTGTATATGATTATGATTTACATATGAATGCAAATGTAAAATCGAATAAAAGTATTTTTAAGAATAAAATAAGCAATGGTTCTCTGATTGTGTCCATACTAAGCTGTTTGCAGCACAAGAATGTAGCTTTTCCTCAATCCAGAATTGTTTGCAACATGCTGCTTTCCATCTGGATTGATTCTAGATAATACTGTCCACAAAGGTGGCTGTGGTTACTTTAAACCTGTTTGGAGATCCTCCCTTGATTCAATTATCCATGCTTTTTTCCTTCCTGCACACATTCCAGGTGAACGAAGCAGGAGGTGGGGATTGCGATCTTGGTGTGCACCCACCCACATCATTGTTGAGCAGCAGTGGACACAAACCCCCATTGTTCAGCCCGGACACTGAGATCCAGCTCCGAGAGCCTTCTGGCAGTTCCCTCAACTGTGAGAAATGAGGTTACAGGGAACCAGACAGAGGGCCTTCTTGGTAGTGGTGCCCACCCTGTGGAACACCCTCCCATCAGATGTCAAGGAAATAAACCACTATCTGACTTTTAGAAGACATCCGAAGGCAGCCCTGTATTGGAAAGGTTTTAATGTTTGGTGTTTTATTGGGAGCTGCCCAGAGCGGCTCAGGAAACCAGGCAAATGGGCAGGGTATAAATAATACATCATCATCATCATCATCATCATTATTGCAAACCACAGCTCCCAGGATACTTTGAGGGAAAGCCATGATTGGTCAGGAATGATGGGAGTTGGGGTACAACAACATCTGGGGAGCCCCAGGTGCTCCAGCCCTGTCCGCTGTGCTTGATGGGGCTTACTTCCCAATAAGAATTGCTTCCTTAAAATATCATTTGGTTGAGTCATTTGGTTTTATTTATTTACTGCAATATATATATATATATATATATATATATATGGGACACGGGTGGTGCTGTGGGTTAAACCACAGAGCCTAGGACTTGCCGATCAGAAGGTCGGCAGTTCGAATCCCTGCAACAGGGTGAGCTCCCGTTACTCGGTCCCTGCTCCTGCCAACCTAGCAGTTCGAAAGTACGTCAAAGTGCAAGTAGATAAATAGGTACCGCTCCAGCGGGAAGGTAAACGGCATTTCCATGCACTGCTCTGGTTTGCCAGAAGCGGCTTAGTCATGGTGGCCACATGACCCGGAGCAGTACACCGGCTCCCTTGGCCAATAAAGCGAGATGACCGCCGCAACCCCAGAGTCGGCCATGACTAGACCTAATGTCAGGGGTCCCTTTACATAAATATATATAGAGAGAAAGATATATAGATAGATAGATACAGATACAGATACAGATATACAGATACAGATATATATGGACGTGGGAGGGCTCTTTGGGGGTTATTTTCCCTTTGTTTCCAGCCAGCAAGAATTTGTTTCACTCCCTGGCAAGAATTGTGTGTGGAGCAGCTGGAGTAACTTTGCAGGAGACGCCGCATCTGAGCTGCCCCCGAAACATCTTGGGTGGATTGAATTAGTTGTACATTTCACTTTGATTCAGGGTGTTCGTCTGGAAAGATATAGCCCCCCCCCCTGTCCTCTGTGTCACCCCTGCTGTTTTCTCTCGCTCCCTCTGCTCTGCAGTTTGATTTCACTTCAGTCTTTGATCATTATTCATCTCTATGGCTATGATTTTCTTATTTTATCACTGTAATGTTCAGGAGTCCCATCCCCCCCCCCCCCCGCATAAGTTTTGGTTATGTCATTCTCCTTCTTCCTGACATTTCTGTAAATTCATTGGTTCATCATCCTCTGCTCCGAAGCTGAGGGTCATCCTTTCGCATAGGAGCTCCAGCTCAAAGCCCTAATTGCTTTTTTGTTTCTTACCGTTTGACTGAGTGCCCATTCACACAATGCCAATTTGCATGTATGCAAACGAGCCTCCCAAAAGGATCACAGGAAAAGAGGGCAAAATAAGTTTGCATTAAAATCTGCTTATGATTATCTACATGTGTAGATGCAAATTCTGAAATAATTTGCACAGCATTTGCATATGGTTATTGATTAAACATCTCCGACTTTCATAAAAAGGATCAGGTAGCAGATCTTGTGAAAGACCTACACTGAGGCAGTCAAAGTTGTCAATATTGTGCTAGGTGGGAACATTGTCTGTCTTGGTCATATGTCACTGTGTCAGGGACTGAGCTGAGGAGAGCTGCACTGAGGAAGAATGGTGAGAGCCTCCCCCTCCCCCTGCTCCTGATCAGGATCCTGAATCTTCCCAGGAGCAGGAGAACAGTGTAGATTTGGAACAGTGGTTTGCAGAAGGACATAGTTCAGAAGGCAGAAGCTGGGAGATACTGAATGGGGAACAGCTAGGAGGAGGAGAACTGGAAGGGAGAGAGTTAACAGATTCACTGGAAAGCATTCATCCGCCCAGCCCAAGGTCAAAAACAGCTGATAAGGTGGCAGCACAGACAGCACAGTGGTTACAAGCTCAGGGTACAAGACATGGTGGTGACGGGGGTGACTAGGGAGGAAGTGGGTGAAACCCTTAATTGGGAGTATCACCATTGCTAGGAATTAGATTCTTTGTTCTCTCGCTGTGATCATTAAAGTTTCTAACTGGTTCTGCTTATCTACTGCCAAAGGGGGAGGAAGCTGATTCCCTGAAGCCTGACATAATGTGACATAACACTCATTTGTATATTTGGTTGGGGGTGGCAAGGGAAAGTGGAAGGGAAAGTGAAAGGGCCATAGCTCAGGGATAGAGCATCTGTCTTGTATGCAGAAGCTCCTGGGTTCAATCATTAGCATCTTCATGCAGGGCTGGGAATGTCTCCTGTCTGAAATCCTGGAGACCTGTTGCCAGCCAGTGTTGACAATACAGAACTCAGTGATCAAGGCTCTGGAAACAAAGCCTTATGAGGAATGGTTGAAGGAGCTGGGTATGTTTAGCCTGGAAAAGAGGAGATTGAGAAGAGATATGATAATCATCTTCAAATTCCTCAAGGGCTGTCACATGGAAGAGGGAACACTTGTGTTTTCTCCTGCTCTGGAGGGTAGGACTCGAATCAGTGGCTTCAAGTCTGAAGAAAGGAGATTCCAACTAAACTTTCAGGAAAAAAACTTTCTGACAGTGCTCTTCGGCAGTGGAACAGACTCCCACGAGAGGTGGTGGACACTCTTTCCTTGGATGTTTTTACACAGAGGTTAGATGGCCATCTGCCATGGTTGCTTTAGTTGAGATTCCTGCATTGCAGGGGGTTGGACTAGATGACCCTTGGGGTTCCCTTCCAGCTGTACAATTCTATGATTCTATGTCCCAATGGAGTGACTTGGTGCTAGTATCTTTGCTGTTAGTGCACTACCTAAGCTCCTTGTGGCGGTGATGCATTTTGTATATTTTTTATGGAATTGCAATGTTTCGTATGACTGTGTCATTATTATACAGTGGTACCTTGGGTTACAGACGCTTCAGGTTACAGACTCCGCTAACTCAGAAATAGTAGGGTTAAGAACTTTGCTTCAGGATGAGAACAGAAATCGTGCAGCGGCGGCATCGGGAGGCCCCATTAGCTAAAATGGTACCTCAGGTTAAGAACAGTTTTAGGTTAAGAACGGACCTCCAGAACGAATTAAGTTCTTAACCCGAGGTACCGCTGTACAGTCAAACCTTGGTTGTCAAACGTAATCCGTTCGGCTTCCGAAATGTTTAACGGCCGAGGCACAGCTTCCAATTAGCTGCAAGAGCTTCCTGCACTCAAATGGAAGCCATGTTGGACGTTTGGCTTCTGAAAAATGTTCAAAAACCGGAGCATTTACGTCCGGGTTTTCGGCATCTGGGAGCCAAAACATTCCAAAACGGAGCCGTTCGGGAACAGAGGTTTGACTGTAACATATCTATGTTGACACTTTTAAATGTGTCACAAGTCACTTGGGAACCTCAGTGTAACACGCAGCCAACCAGTCCAATAAACAAACGAACAATACAAACCAGCTTATTACGTTCCCATAAGCATCTCTCCTTCGCCAGCCAGCCCCATAGACTCCATTTGTGAACCAGGTATTCCATATGAGCACCTGATCACACACACAGAGCCCCCACATCTGTGTGATCCTTGGAAGAGAAGGATCACGTGAACCAAGCCCGTGGGTGTTCCTGTGGAGAGCTCAGCTGTACGGTGTAGATTACACCACCAGATTATACTCTACACTCCACCCCACCCCAAAGTTACAAATAAGCCACTTCTATGATTATGGCTGCTAAACTATTGCAGCCACAGGACTTGCTGGTTTTCTGATTGCTATGTTAATCTGTTATGTTTGTCCATGTGAGCGCCTACCCAGAACTGGTCATGTGGACCAAAAAAAAAGCAGAGTTTGAACCAAATCCTTAGAGAATTCACTTGGCAGTGGAAAATTTGTTCCGACAGCGACATTCCTTGTACTACATCTCCCCCTTCTGAGCCAGCCAAAAACAGCAGCCTTGGTTCCTGAGGATAAAACACTGTGCAATTTGTTCCTGAGTATTGATTGTCAAGTTACCCAGAAGCCAGGAGGGAGTCAAGTCCTGTCCTAAGACTGGCCACAACATTAAGAAATTTTTAAAGGTTTTTTTAAGAGTAGACAGAGATGCAGAGAGAATTTAAACAAACAAAAACCTTCAAGAGACGAAATGCAAAAAGGATGTTGCTCCTGTACAGTTAATAGTTCTGAAGGAGAATTGAATTTAGCAGAGACAGCATCTCACCCCTGCCTAGAAGTGACAACTCCCAAAATTATCTAATTTGTATGGGAATTCCTGCACACTAAAAAGGAAGAGGAGGAAAATAGAAACATTCACAGGCTGAAAAGGAGAAAAATGATAGGGGGAAATATAAGCATCTTCTGGTTAGCTTTGGGGCCTGGAGCTGAAAGCCAGTGTGGTGTTGTGGTTAGTACGTTGGACTTGAGCCTGGGAAACCAGACATCGAATCCTCACTCCGCCATCAAGCTCTCTGGGTGACCTTGGGCCAACTCGCGCAGCGATAAAACTGCTGGCACATTTGCAAAGCTAAGCAGGGTCCAGTTTGGTTTCAAATTGGATGGGAGCCTTCATGCTGAGATTTCTGCATTGCAGGGGGCTGGACTAGATGACCATCGGGGTCTCTTCCAACTCTACTATTCTAGGGCTGTTGTGAGGACAAAATGGACAGAGGGAGAACCATGTGTGCCAGCTAGAGTTCCCTGAAGGAAAGGGAAATACTGTATAAATTGAAATAGCAATGATGGTTTTGTGCCAGTTCTGATCTTACCTGTCTTGTGATGGATTTGGAAAGTAAGACAGGATGCATTGTGTATTAATTAACCTTCCTCTTGCTCACTTGAGTAAGACGAGTGTCCAGTTTAGCAGAGTTAAATATATATTAAATATATATCACCCTTTGCAGCATTAACACAGAAACTTGTGACAAAGCTTTCTGTTGTGTTTTATAGCGCTTTTAATATTCTGTTGGGAGCTGCCCAGAGTGGCTGGGGAAACTCAGCCAGATGGGTGGGGTATAAATATATTATTATTATTATTATTATTATTATTATTATTATTATTATTATTCAGGATGCTTTAGGAAAGCTGGCTCTTCTCCTTTATTTTATTTATCCCTCTAAACAAAACAACAGCACAGAAGTCTGTAATGGAAGAATACTTAAAAAAATAGAATCGTTTACTTACATAAAACTGCAGATGCAATTCAAGCAGAAAACAGCCATGAAATAAGTCAGGCAAAATATACTTCTAGATGACAAAATACATGGTTTAGGGTCAAAGGTGGTGCTTTTGACCCTCTTATCCCTTCCCTAAGGCTGTAGGAAGACAAACAGACTGTTCCCCAGGTGAGACGAAATGCTAAGGATTATCTTCCTGTTGTTACCTTTCCCACCTGGGCAAGCAGAGGATGTGACCTCACAAAGTGCCCTCTAGGAATTTAAAGGGAACTTGTGTCTTAACCCTCTGCTCACCTAGCAAAGTGAATTTATTTTTATGTTATTTTTGTCAGAAGCACTGCATTTCTCCATAACTTGGAGGGCAGGCGCTTGGTATCTGGCAGGGATGGAGAGTTGTGGTCCAACATTTGGAGGCCTGATGGGTTTCTCATCTCTTGCCTATGAGTGTTTCCATTTCATTTCCCGTCCTGTTTAACATTATGGGGTCCTCCCTCTCCCCCTTCCCCAACCCCATGGATAGCTCAGCTTACTGGCCATGCACCACCTCCCTTGCTGCTTTTTTCAGTTGCTTGGAATGAGGAGCTGTTCTCTCATTCAGCCCAGTGACATGGCTTGTGAAATTCAGAAGAGATAAACACATTTTTAAAAAATTAAAAATGGGGACATCATATTCTTCATCAAATACCAGGGTCTCTGCATTGAAGTGAACACCCAGGTACTTTGAATATCTGCAACACTTCTGGGTAATCATATTCTGCTTCAGTGTTGTGTAACGTTTTGTTAAAATATTAATAATAAAAAAATAATTTATTCATACCTTGCCCCTCTGGCTGGGTTTCCCCAGCTACTCTGGGCGACTCCCAACAGAATATTAAAAACACAATAAAACATTAAATGTTAAAAACTTCCCTAAACAGGATTGACACTAAAATGTTTTCTATTAATCAGATAGCTGTTTATTTCCTTGACATCTGATGGGAGGATGTTCCACAGGGTGGGCCCCACTACCGAGAAGGCCCTCTGCCCAAAGGCCCTCTGTGTAAAGGGAAGACCCAAACTACGCATTAGGTGTAACCAAGGCGTTGGTGAACTGTGGCCTCTGCACATTGCTGGGCTACAAATCCCATTATCCCCAACCATTGGCCATATTTACAACCACTCTTGGGTGCCACCTGCACAATGTGTTTAAAACATCTTGAAGTCATGGCTTCTCTCTCCCCCCCAAAAAAATAATAATTCTGGGAAAGGTAGTTTCTTAAGGGTGCTGAGAGTTGTTAAGACCCCTCAGAAAGCTCCAGTTCCCCATCTCCTGGTTAAGTGGGATCAGTTGTTAAACCACACTGGGAATTTTAGCTCTGTGAGGGGCATAAAAAGGTAAAGGGACCACTGACCATTAGGTCCAGTCGTGGCCGACTCTGGGGTTGCAGCGCTCATCTCGTTTTATTGGCCGAGGGAGCCGGCGTACAGCTTCTGGGTCATGTGGCCAGCATGACTAAGCTGCTTCTGGTGAACCAGCACATGGAAACGCCGTTTACCTTTCCGCCGGAGCGGTACCTATTTATCTACTTGCACTTTGATGTGCTTTCGAACTGCTAGGTTGGCAGGAGCAGGGACTGAGCAACGGGAGCTCACCCCGTCGCGGGGATTCAAACCGCCGACCTTCTGATCAGCAAGTCCTAGGCTCTGTGGTTTATCCCACAGTGCCACCCGCATCCCTGTGAGGGGCATAGGACAGTTCTAATAACTCTCACTACCCTTAAAACTACAGTTCCCAGGATATTGTGTAGGATTTTAAAACGGTCAAACTGCTTTCAATGTACAGTGTGGTGCAGATGGGTCCTTAGTAATTACACACATATCTAGTAATCTGATACTGCTTCTTGAGTGTATTGTGGCTGGGTACATATTGAAGACATGAGTGCGAAAGTGTGCCGACAACACGAGAAAAGAAAGTGAGGCGTGTGAAGTGACTAAGAAGGAAATGATGGCATGATCAAAGCAAAATGCAGGGATGAGACTTCTGGGTTCTAGAGACCTCTGCTGTTCAAGAGAAAAGTTTCATGTTCTGCCTGGACTGCAAACTGCAGACATTCTGAAAGATCTGCTTCTACACAGCATGTTTTTAGTGACTGCTAGAAGAATCTTGTTTAACATTGTGCTTTGCTGACATTTATAGTGTTGTATTATTTTGTTTGAAGCCAACTCAAGATTAGGAGAGATGATATTGTTTTAAATAAATCAGCACTGTCTGAATTAAAACAGGGAAACTCCCTAAACTACCTATCCATTTCTTTGTAAATAGCACAGTTTTTTTTTAATTATTAAGTGGCATCCCGAATTTTATTAAGAAATTGCTTACACATGCTATGTAGAGCACATGTAGATTTAGGATGATCAGTACATCATCATATGGATTTAGATTTAGATTTAGGATGATCATCACATGTCATCATTTTCTTATTGCTGAATTCAGTGCTGACCGGCTGCCCCCCTCCCTTAGTGACACAGAAACACAGAGTTCAGAACCATGGTAAATTTCATATAAATTCTACATGATTCGGATGCATTAATGTATGTATGCAGAATACAGTGCTACCTCGCGTTACATATGCTTCAGCCTACAGACGCCACTAACCAAGGAAGAGTACCTCAGGTTAAGAACTTTGCTTCAGGTTTAGAACAGAAATTGTGCTCTGGTGGTGCAGGAGGCCCCATTAGCTAAAGTGGTGCTTCAGGTTAAGAACAGTTTCAGGTTAAGAACGGACCTCCAGGACGAATTAAGTACTTAACCCGAGGTACCACTGTACTGAAGTGTGGTTTGAATGGCATGCTTCCATGTACGTGTTCACTGGAATAACACAGTTCATTAGTACTTTATGATGGCCTGTAACAAATGCAATACTATGATATGCACCAGGGCTGGATTTAGGTTTGATGAGGCCCCAAGCTACTGAAGGTAATGGAGCTCTTTATATAGCAGGCGGGGCCCATTGCTTACATCATAGGAGCCTACACAACACGAAACACTGTTGCTGAATGTAGCTTTTATTTTATTTATTTTTTCTCTTACATTTTGGAAATGTACATCCAGGGTTTCTTCCTTTAATTTTTTGGGGACCCCCCCGAGAGTGGGGCCCTAAGCTATAGCTTGCTTAGCTTATACGTAAATCTGGCACTGGTGTGCACTGACATGTCTTGCAAGAATTCCAATCTGGTGTGGTGTCACACATTGCCTTCACAAGGTGAGATTCCCCCACCATTAACACACAAGTCAATGGGACTTATTTTGGAATCAGCCCGCAGCGTTTTGACTTAAATATGCATAAATGCATAAAGGTAAAGGGACCCCTGACCATTAGGTCCAGTCGTGGACGACTCTGGGGTTGCGGCGCTCATCTCGCTTTATTGGCCGAGGGAGCTGGTGTACAGCTTCTGGGTCATGTGGCCAGCATGGCTAAGCCGCTTCTGGCGAACCAGAGCAGCACACGGAAACGCCGTTTACCTTCCCGCCGGAGCGGTACCTATTTATCTACTTGCACTTTGTGCTTTTGAACTGCTGGGTTGGGAAGAGCAGGGGCCGAGCAACAGGTGCTCACCCCGTTGCGGGGATTCGAACTGCTGACCTTCCGATCGGCAAGCCCTAGGCACTGTGGTTTAACCCACAGCGCCACCCGCGTCACATAAATGCCTGCTGCAGTGTAAATAAATGCCATCCATGTCTTACAAGCGTGGTGCTTGCAGGACACATAACACAACTGTCAGAGCCACCCGTTGGTCCCAGCTCACAAGAGACCCAAGTCCAATCCAGTTTATTTACAAAAGTCTTTATTGAAGATCATTGCTCCTTTTACATTCCATCTCCGTGGCTCTACGTCTGTAACATTAGACCGCTGAAGTCCCCTCTGAGTCGGTACCGCCTCTACACCAGTTTAAGAGGCTTGTGCTGGACCACCTCTTCCTCTCCTTCCTCTTCCGCAGGGTCTTTCTGCCCCCCTGGGTTCCCTCCCGCCGGGACTCGCCCGAGGCTGAATCCTCTGACGCCTCTTCCCCCCTCCTTCGCGCTTTGGGGCCGGGCTCCTCCCCAGGGCTCTCCTCACTTCCGCGCGCCTCCACATTTGAACTTGGCGCGCGTACGTTGCTTCTGACCTTTCTCTCGACCGCTACACTGCTCCCGGTGCTACTCTCCGCCCCTTCCGGCAGAGCGCCCTGCTCCGATCTCCTCCCCCTGTCTCCTTCTTGCTCTGCTCCCTCTGACACACTGGTAACTCCACCCCCTTCACTCCGTTCCGGCGGAGAAACCGGCCCCGATCTCCCACTCCCACTGGGGGCTCTCCTCTCGCTCCCCTGCTCCTGATTGCTCCCCCCTTGGGCTCCCCTTGGTCTGACCAGGGGGGCTCCCTTTTGGGAGTCCTCTGACTCACTGGACAGACTCATGGACGACCTTTGGTCATTGTCATCCTCCTCCTCGTCTCTCTGGGATTCTTCCCCCTCGCTCTCTGTCTCCTCCCCCATCTGCCCTTCTCTCCCTGAAACCCTGACAACAACCTTTGTGCTTAACAGACTTCCTCATTCAATTAACTGAGAGGACAACTCCATATTTGCAACTATCTCCTTAGGTTGACCAGGCAGCGGGGAGGGCCGAAGGCCACGCCAACATGCACATATTAGGATGTTGTAAACAAACGTTCATGGGACATTGGTCCAAGGCAATAAATCTTTCACATGTTTTGTCGTTTCCACTCCAGTGTTAAGCTCTGATGGAGAAAAAGATCACACACAAGCAGCCAAGTCTGCTTTGCCAACATAATGCCCATATTTAATCTTTTTAAACATGAAAAACCAGAGTAAAAAAATTCATTTAGTTTCATACAGTACGTTTTCATAGTCTCTTAGCAACATCCCATCTACAGTACTCAAAAGTCTGATGCGAAATATTTCTCAGTATTTAACAAGTGTATAACCAGCAACACAGTAAAGCAGAGCTTCTTTAGATGTAACAAGATCTAACTTGTTTAGCAAATGGCTTCCTTGCTCACTAAGGCCAGATCCTTTTTTTACACAGGCATTACCCAGTTATCTGAAGTTTGATGAGAAAATTCCTCTGTGTCTCATCTTAACACCACACCAGTCTGAGTAGCAGCAGTCCAGTGACTCTTAGTGCTGCCAGCATAACACAAGTGCTAGGCCCTAGAGTAGTTTTCACAACCTGGTGCCCCTCCAATTGTTTTGGAATACAACTCCCATCAGCATATGCTGTCTGCAGCTTATGGGAGTTGTTGTCCAAAACATCTAGCGGTAGGTTGACAACAGCTGCCTTGGAGACTGCAACATAGAAGAATGTTATAAATAAAGTTGTACAGTCGTGCCTCAGCAGTTGAACAAAATCCGTTCCGGAAGTGCGTTCGACTTCCAAAGCACGGCTTCTGATTGGCTGCAGGAAGCTGCAGCAGCCAATCGGAAGCCACGCAAGCCACGCCGGACGTTCCGAGTTCCAAAAGGAAGTTCGAAAACCGGAACACTCACTTCTGGTTTTTGATCATTCGGGAGCCAAAACGTTCGATTCCCAAGGCGTTCGGGAGCCAAGGTACAACTGTACTTGGATCTTGAATTTGTAAATAAACAACAACCCGGAACAATGTAAATCAAGTTCTGTAATGTACAGGAACATGTTGTTTAAAATGAAACTGCATGCATTTATTTCACCACATAATTATCTAATTATATGCACAAATATGGAAACTCTCTTTTAAAGCAATAAGCAATACTTTACACTGTGCTGGTTATACTTTTCTAAAGACTTAAAAATAGAATGAAGAGACATTGTATATGTAGGGAGGAAGCTTCTGTAAGAAGCCTAAAAATCAGGGCAACTTTTTTCTTTGATTTTTAAGCAGTGGATGCTAAATGGCTTACCTGTCCTTGATTAATAAAAAATATAGTTACTGAAATACCTGTATTATACCAAGTCAACAATTCGTGTTTTGAAAGCATAAGCTGTCTCAAGACATCACCAAGTGGTTGTGCAACTGAAATTGGAAGAATGGGTTGTTTCCTAGTGGTCTGAGTTTGGTTTGCAGAAGACAATTAGATGCACATATTCCCTCTGAGTTAGATTGAATTTTCTGAAACAACCTCTTAAAATAAAAAAGCAGTAATACAAAATGCTCCAAAGTTTTATGCTGTGACAGGGCATCAAATCTAACTCCACCATTTAACAGCAGAAAATACTAAACATCTATTGAACCCATGAAGCTGCAATTCACCTAAGCACAATGGGAGATGCAAGTTTGTACCTTCAAGCAATAAACAGACATGTGAAATATTGAGGTTGTAAACTGGGGATTCAATGCTTTTCTTAAGGAGGAAGTAGAAAGAATTTTTCCTTCCATACTGTGGTAACAATAAGGCCAGTCATAATGTTCTGGCTTATTTTAAGTGCCATTGTGTGTTTTTACTTCTTGATATTATAGGAAAATATTATTTTGAGATAGTATCTAGATGCAAAGGAAATCCTTGCGCCTGGGGGTTTATCATTGACATTTTAAAAAAGAACATCAAATTTATAGAAAAATAGACCTGGTATCAGACAGACTATCTAACAGATCTTTGTTATGTACACCAAAAAAAGGTTTAAGAAAACCTTTACAACTCTAACCTTAATAGAACACACTTGGCCAACAAACATACCTCATGAGCCACGGACAGTGTCTGTTTTTTGTTTCCCATTCCCATTCAAGCAGCATACAGGTATATAAAGTGTACAGATTCAAAGGACACACAAAACATATGCAATGAAGGTGTTTGATCAATCGTTTCCTTGAAATTTATCATGATTCTCTAAAACTACACAGATTACAAGCTTCATCTGAAAAATTTCCTTCCAGATAAGAGTAGTGTGTCCAGCAACTTTAAGTGTCTATTAGCACATAAGAATCTTAGAAGCAATAGATTTTTTTTTAAAAGTCAGCCCAATCCAGTAACTTTAACTGATTTGACAGATCTGCCATTTCACTTTTGATTCTGTAAGACTTCTCGAAGCAGCGAACTCGGCACACCGCAGTTAACCTGAAAATCTCTATAAACATGATGAACTCTCGAGACATTTGGTTCGGCAGCGCATCACCTAAAGCATCGGTTCCGTTGTTCCCATGGGTCAACCACCTTCTGTTTGGTTAACTTCTTCACAGTTGAAAAATATTGTGAAGAAATTATATGCATGTTGTTTCAATTAGAACTATTTACATACATACACTTAAATATATACATACACAAACAATGTATTTCTTAAAAGTCGTAACACGTCCAACATCTTTTCATACTATACATACATACAGCACATGTGTGCTTGTGCTTGGAGCTATCTAATCAGTTTACAATGAGACTTCCCCATGGAGCTCCTAAGCTTTCGAAAAGCAAAACAAATTTTCTGAGCTTCCTACTGAACCAAGAAGAGATGCTCAAAGGGGGGGGGGGGTAAACAAATTAAATCCATCTTCAGTTACTGTAGTGTCATTTATCCAAAATTCTGTTTTCTGCATATAGCCATTGTGCATTCTGATTTATAGAAGAACCAGTTAATTGGTCTTTACTGTAAGGGTGCAGTAATTAACAGTCAATATCCGTATGATTGAATGTAACCTCTTCACTTTTAGTGCAAATGGGGTTGTTTTTGGATAATCATGAAGAAATCTGTGGCCATGTTGTCACTGACGGAAAAAATGGTCAACCTGAAAGGTTGTTATTGCATGGCAACAGAACATCTATCACACAGACAGCAAGTTCTTCTTCTCCACAAAAGGTACAAACAAACAAACAAACAAACATAAATAAACATTTTATAGCATGAAATAACCACAGTTAATTGACAGGAAGCAAGTCCATTCTATGAACAAAAGAGGTAAAAGCCTATGGGTGAACTTTAAAGGCCAGGAGTTCCTCAGAGTGCATGTTGTTTAAGGAACGCAAGTCAGGCAACTTCAAGAGTAGTTTTGTAAATATAGAGGCTTCGTTCGGATGGTTTTTTGTGATTAAGGTCCTAAGCACGCGGATTAGTGTTTCTTGCAACGCTTCCACCGAGTTGACATTTTCTATTCCCGATCGTTCTAAACAACAGAAGAGAACGGAACAGAGACGGTTATTTGGTGTGCCAATTTAACACCTGTTAGTATGAAATTCAACTCTACGTTCAGCTATTTGTCAAAGCATTTGTGTTAGTGGGGATTCAGGGTTGACTAATGAAGAGGGAATACAAACGGAGGCATAAACCTACATACTGAAGCTTTTAGTTAGGTGCCTGTTTTGCAAAGCACTTCTCAACATCCTCACATAACAAAAAAATCCTACCCTAAGTCAAAAGGGTTGTATTCAAGGTTAGCCAAACTCAGAGTAGACCCACTGGAATTAGTGAACGTGACTAACTTATGTTCGTTCATTTTAGTGGGTTTACTCAAAGGTACCCCTGGAATGCAGAGCAGTGTCCCCTTATTTTGTGATGCTATGAACAAGCCAGAACTCCTTTTGTAGCAGGGGGAATTTTGTGGAAAGGGAACAGGAATGAGAACCTGTCTGCTCCACTTGCCAAGTACACGGGGCCACTTTATCTTCTGCTGTACAGCTCTGCAGCAACTAAGGGTTCACCCACACTTCCCCTGTAATTTTTAGGCGTTCGACTTCTAGGTTTCTTCTTTTCCCCCACCATTTCCCCCAGGAAACCATGCTGTTCACTGATGAATCAGAACAAACGGCAATGGGTTTTCTGCATATTAATGCTTCTTCCAATTCAGCAGTAAACAGTGGGGGGTTTTTCCCGCAGGGAAAGTGGCAGGACAAAGGAAAAACCTCTTGGACAGCACTTACAAAGTGTGGGCAAGCCTTTTGTCTGAAATACGATGGTCTCTGGTGGGGCACCCTGGGGGTCTAGGATAATGTGGGTCTCCTGCTTCACAAGGAGAAGATCCATAGGTGAAGAAAGGCCCATGCATGAAAGCATTCTCCTGTTTGGACTACGCCAATGCCCTCTACGTGGGGGTACCATTGAAGGTGGAACCTGGAAACTACAACTAATCCAGAATGCGGCAGCTAGACTGGTGACTGGGAGTGGCCACCAAGACCACATGACACTGGTCTTGAAAGACCTACATTAGCTCCCAGTATGTTTCTGAGCACCATGCAAAGTGTTGGTGCTAACCTTTAAAGCCCTAAAAGGCCTCAGCCCAGTATACCTGAAGGAGCGTCTCCACCCCCATCGTTCATCACTCATGACCAGCTCCAAGGGCCTCCTGGAGGTTCCCTCACCACAAGATGTGAGGGTACAGGGCCTTCTCGGTAGTGGCGCCCACCCTATGGAATGCCCTCCCATCAGATGTCAAGGAAATAAACAGCTATCTGACTTTTAGAAGACATCTGAAGGCAACCCTGTTTAGGGAGGTTTTTAATGTTTGATGTTTTATCATGTTTTTAATATTCTGTTGGGAGATGCCCAGAGTGGCTGGGGAAACCCAGACAGATGGGTGGGGTAGAAGAAGAGTTTGGATTTGATATCCTGCTTTATCACTATCTGAAGGCGTCTCAAAGCGACTAACATTCTCCTTTCCCTTCCTCCCCCACAACAAACACTCGTGAGGTGAGTGGGGCTGAGAGACTTCAGAGAAGTGTGACTGGCCCAAGGTCACCCAGCAGCTGCATGTGGAGGAGCGGAGACACGAACCTGGTTCACCAGATTACGAGACTACCGCTCTTAACCACTACACCACACTGGCTCTCAGTGTATAAATGATAAATTATCATTATTAATTATTATTATTATTATTGCATGCTACAAAAGCCTTTGCAGCTGTTCCTTCTCGGTCATTAGTGCTCTGTTGGTAGATGGGGCAGAAAGGAGTCATTCCAAGGTGGATTAGGAGATGCTTCCATTCCACGGGATTTGGGGAGGTGACGGAGGTGGACAGGAAGAAGTACATCAGACCTGGAGTGTACTTATTTTTCTTTCCCATTAGGATTAATGTGAGGGGAAATTGTAAAAACAAACAACCAAAAAGCTGATGGCATGAACCCACCTGACATGCAAGGGTACGTTGCTGCGATTTCTGCAGCATTGCATGTCAATGAGAACGCATCCTCTCCGGTCGCTTAACAAACAGTAACCCTTAACCATGTATTTATTGCTTTCTCAAAAAGCCAAAAGCGATTTGAAATAAAGAAAAATCTTGACGCTTAACATAAAACAAAAGAACGAACAGTAAAAAGATAAAAATCACACATGAAAAGTGGCCGCAAAATGAAAAAGTCCTCACAGGTGAGGCAAAAGAGAAACTGGCATCATTATTACTAATGGAACAGAAAAATAAAGCACTTGAAAATCTGCTGTTGTTGAAATTCTTCCACCCCACATCAGTGACGGAAGGATATAATTCTCGGGTGCTCTGAAGAAACCCCCACTTATTTATAAAAATAAACAATACTCCCCAACCCATTAGCTAGATTTCTTTTATTTTGAAAAGACGACAAAGGTGCCTATTTTAAATCTGGAGATATAAAAGAATATTTTATTCCGTGGTATGGATTAACTTTCTTACCAGCAGACACAAGGACCACAGCTGTAAACAAGCTCATTTCTTCATCACTAAGGTTCAGGGCATTTAGTTTCTCACTAAACTCAAACATGGAGTTGAGCAGATCACCAGCTCCCATTGAACGCAGATCGTCCACACTGTATTTCTTTCCACTAAGAAAAGTGACAGTGCGATCCTTTGCATCAAATAAGGATGCAAACCGTACCATTAAAACCTACACAAAAGAAAAAAGAGCAATTAAAAAAAGATTAGACCAATCTGCAGGACATTAGGGATAAAAGAAGTCAGTGTGTAACACAATACATTGATAATGTTGCTTGTCTGACAGCTGATGAACAGGCACAATTGCTTTTTTAAACAGAAGGAATGTTGTTTCTGTACATGAAAACAGGTTTCCCCACAAAATGACCAGCACAGAAAGCTTCCTGCATCACCAGCATACCTCCACCTGTGTAATACTGTCTCTAGTCCACAGCCTACTTTTATATTACTCATTTGATTATAAATCACCCTCCACAATTTTCTAAAGTAAATGCGGAGACTATACAAGCTAAAATATTCTCATAATAAATGTCTGGTCAAGATGAGTTTGCTTATACAAACTGATATCAAGCAAAAAAAAAAATGTAAAAAGCTAATGCAGAAAGTACAGTGGAACCTCAGTTTTTTAGTGTCTCAGAAGCCAAACGTTTCGGTTTTTGAATGCCGAAAACCTGAAAGTAATTGCTTCCGTTTTCAAACAAGCCTAGGAAGTCGAACGGCTTCTGAGCCGTGTTTCTCAATTTTCTCAGTTGAGTTTTCCAACCACCCATTGTGCTTCGGTTGTTGAATGTTCTGGAAGCCGAATGGTGTTCTGGAACAGATTACATTCAACAATCAAGGTTCCACTGTATTTTGGCTTAATAAACCAGAAACAAGGAACATTTCCCTGCACGTCCTGCTCCCACATTTGCAGTCTGCTTTTGCACCTCCCATATAATCTCTTCCTCTATGAACCTTTCTGCTCCTCAAAACTGTGCACGTACTCTTATTTCCTCTGTATCTATCCTCTAATTTCTAATGAAATGCTGCATTTTTATGTTTTCCTGCCAGACGTGTCAGTTTCAAGCAAGAAAACAATGACCTAGGAGCATTTTAAACTGGAAATGTGTGCACAGTCCAAGATCATTCGGTTTGCGTCCCATCTCAGGAGAGAGGAAGTGATTTTTCCATGGTTGCACCCAGAATGTGAAACGCCTTGCCTTGTGAAATGTACTCAACTCCTCCTAACGAAGACTGTTTCAAGTTTAGCAAGGTCCTTCAGGGGCACAATTACCCCATTCAGGACCAGAGAGTTCTCCACACCCGCCTGTCCCCTGTCCCCCCCAAAACAGTACTTCTGTCTTGTCAGGATTCAACCTCAATCTGTTATCTGTTCGGTGATTCAACACAGTGCCACATCTAAGGCTACATCACACTAACATTCTGTAAGGGTAAGAGGGTAAGAGAACTGATCTCATATTCCTGAGGGGAAGAACAAGTCAAAGTAGCAGTAGTTTTGTGCAAAGATAACCCCTGCCAAACATTTCAGGCGACTGCTGCAGACAACTACCAAAGTCATCAAAATAGCAGCACTAACTTTTGATCCATTTTTAACCGACAAGGCTGCAGGGGGGAAGAAAAGGTCAAAACAAAATGAATCTATTATATATACAGCAAGCCACAGCAAAACATCTGCAATACATTCAGTTAATATTCACCTCAAAGGTTCCAGCCTTCAAAAGGTTTACTTGGTCATGCTGCGAAAGGTCTCGGAAGCCTGGGACACGTTTGGCAAACTCCACCACTTCCTTCACAGCAGGAGTAAAGCTCATGGAAAATTCTTCCCAGACTTCATGACCAGACTTATTTGGGTCCACAAAAGGAGTCTTGTTCATTGGGCAAACCTAGATATTTATACACACAGTCTCAATATTCTGTGCCAAGCAAACTGGCCAAGCGATTTCATAGTTTCAAAAATCTTCATAAGTTATTACAATAATAGGAACATCAACAAAATATAGTTGGAGACTAGGTACTAAATGTGTGAGGCCTGGATTAAAATTAAATATGTGTTACGATCCACAGTACAGTTTAATGGAAAAATATTATTATGAAAGATTCACTTCCAAGACTCAGCAATTTTTAAAATCAGAGCTTATATTGGTCGGCTGCATCTTGCTAAAATCTGCGTCTGTATTTGATCTATCTTCTGTTTTCCAATGCACATTAAAAACATGGCATACAAAGCATGAGAGAAAGAGAGAAGCTTAAAAGTTGCATTTAATTCTCAAGTAAAAATACTGTGAGTCTGATCACCAAGTTTTCGGTGAAATACGCTGGTTAAGTTTCACTGACACAAATTTTCCTAGCAATTCACAATTCATTAGATGACAGTTAAGTCTTATTACCCAACTGACTGAATTCTATAAAGGCTGCAATACACATGCTAAACAGGTTTTAGATTTACAACAATATGCCTAGCCAAGGCTTGTGTTTGAGCACTTCTCCCTCTTCTGGAGCCGTTGCGGGGAGCAGTTCACTTCTGCGTCCATTTTTTATTAACCAGAGTTTGCCAAGTTGTGACAAACTGTGGTTAATTTTAACTCTGGTTAGCTGAAGCAAGGCAGCCTCATGCCATAGTTTATGCATCTGGCTACATTTCGAGTTTGGATAACACAGCAAACTGGGATTGATTAAAAAAACGAGAAGCAGAAGATTCCCAAGATTAGAAACAAACCATATTTGGGTTTGAGGTTTCGTAAAATATACCTCACAATAATGGCAAACATTTCCCACTATCAGTCATTTTCCCAACCATACTTTTTTTTTCAATTGGAAAGAGGTTCTGTTAGCGATGGACCAATTGATTTTGGCAACCCCCGCCCCCAAAAAAACACCTCAGTAATCTCCCTCTCCTATTTGTTGTTGTTGTCATTACCCTAAGGATATTATTTCACTAAACAAGGTAGTCCCAGAGAGAAGCCACTCCCAGCCCATGTGACTAGTCTGAACCTGCGCCAAGTTACAATCCCTCAGAGAACTGTGCAAGAGAAATTAAGAATTAGTTGTACCAGGTGCATCCTTTCTCCAGGGTTGCAGGGGTAAGCATTCATAGACACATGGTGAGGAAAGCCACTTTCAGGCCTACCATTGCAACTTTTTGAGGCGGCGCCATTAGCAATGTTCACCGAATGGCTGTTTGTAAAGCAAAGGTTACTACGCCCATTTGGATAATGCATGTTGTTTCGCCCTTTGTGTTGTCCAATGAAATGTTGTTCATTCCCACCATGGTGGGCGCAGCTTATGCCACTATTATTGCTTTCGCTACCACCACCACTGTATTTTAGGCTTCTCTCCATATTCTGGGGCTGCCCAGGAGTGGGAGGGTTTTCGGGTTGCTCCTGGTTGTACATAAAGGTATCTTTGTGGGCTCTGGTCACCATGCCAATCACTTCTTCCTTAGCAATGTCAGAGGGGGGAGGGGGAGGAGGGGGGAGGAGGAGAGCAGGAGAAGGAGAAGAGGAAGAACGGCCGCCGGCGTTTTTCTGCTCTTCTTGCCGTTTGGCGCTCAGCTCTTCTTGAGGAAGCAGAAGCAAAGGTTCTTGGCTCTCTTTCGAGGCTTCGCTGGACAAATGATCGCTGAACTGGGTGTTCATCATAGTTTTCATGGCGCTTTGCATCTCAATCAACATCCTCTGCTTCTCACGTTTAGGAATCCGGCCAAATCGAACGGCTTCAGAAAAGGAAACAAAACCAAAACAAGACTCTTTAGCTACACGCGGGCTGACAAATTCTAGCGGAAACGCTGTACAAGCAAACAGAGCTCTCTCCTGCTTCAAAAACAAATCAAAAGACAGAATCACATGCCACTCGGTGCTTTTTTTACTGGAGTACGCTGTAAAGGCACCTCTTTTTTGTTGTTAAAAAGTATGGCTCTTATTGTAACAACTTCATAGTAAGTACCAGCACTTATTTTTGTAGGGAGGGAAAGCACTGGTGCCACTGATTAAACCAGTGAGTGTATTTTTGACAGTAGTTCTCCAAATAAGGACTAGGGGACTATGATACTTGTTCTCTGAGCAGTTTCTCAAGCAGGAGCTTCGACTGCAAGGCCAAACAGAAAACTGCTTTTGAAAAGGGAAGGTACTTTTACATGATTACATGAAAAGGGAGGGAACTTTTCCATGATTTGCTGGTTGAATTGACCCATATGGAACCCACCTTGTAGCCACATGATGAAAGGCAGGTTATAAATGCATATACAGTGGTACCTCAGGTTACATACGCTTCAGGTTACATACGCTTCAGGTTACAGACTTCCCTAACCCAGAAATAGTACCTTGGGTTAAGAACTTTGCTTCATGATGAGAACAGATATCATGCTCCGGTGGCGCGGCAGCAGCAGGAGGCCCCATTAGCTAAAGTAGTACCTCAGGTTAAGAACAGTTTCAGGTTAAGAACGGACTTCCGGAACGAATTAAGTACTTAACCTGAGGTACCACTATAGTAGTAGTAGTAGTAATAATAATAATAATAATAATAAATAATTTATACACCACCCATCTGGTTGTCTTTGCATAAAGCTGCAGGAGGGCCGGAATTCAACTCTCGATGGCTGTGTCTGGAAGACTTTAATATATTTTCAATTCGACTTTGGGGGTGGGGAGACACACCTTTTGCATTTAGAACCATTAATATGAGTCTTGAGTTAGTGCATACTTGTTTGGCCGTAAGCCACAACAGTATGAAGGTACTTAACCCGAGGAACCACTGTAAATAAATGTCATAAAAGGATCATCTGTCTGAGCGGAGGCATTCCCTGGGCTTGAAGAAGCCTAAGGAACTTTACCAGAGGAAGCAGCCCATATTGGCTGCCCCTGTTAGCAATGTGTTTACCCAACTTGCAGTGGTAAGAGATTGCTTTGACTTCCTTTCCCAAAACACAAGCAATAACACGATGCAGGAAGCAGTTTTCATGCCGCAAGTGGAAGATGTAACAGCTGTCACTTGTGTAGCTAAGAACAAGCTACAGCATCATTTTAAAAAGGCATGGCCGCTTACAGTTTGGCAGCTCATGTAAAGTACAAAGACATGTTGGCTTGAGAGAGAAGAAAACCATCCCCTTATGCTGGTTTGCCAATATGGGGAAAAGATGGTGTCAAGCAAAATCAGATTCTGGTTGGACAACCACTATTACTGCCTCCCAGCTGTAGGACTGGTTTGCATGTGTTTCCTCCCAAGGCCCCTTAAACCCTCAATCCCCTTAGAAATTGATGCATATCGTTTCACCATTTCCCGTACTTTTCCGTGTACAAGACTAGGTTATTTTCTTTAATAATTAGTCTAAAAAGAGGGGGTTGTCTTATACATGGGTAGTGCATAGGCTGGACGTTTGATTGGTTGCTGCCGAGGCTGTCAGGCACTATTGTGCTTGTTATTGGTTGGTGCGTCAATGGGTGGTGTTGATTGGCTGACGCTTCGGCAGTTGGGCGGGTGATTGGCAGCTTCTGCCGGCAACGGGACAGACGGGAGGCGGATTTCGTGACGCGTGCGGGTGAGCAATCTTCAGCAATCCCCCCTACAAAAAACTCAATAACTCTGTGCCATCTCGCCCCATTTTCTTAAATTTGAGCCCCCCAAAATGGGGGCGTCTTATAAACGGAAAAGTACAGTATATTGTCCATTCTCAGTGTAATGAATACAGTTTATATCACGGACAGAAAGCTCATTACCAGGCTTCACGTGCACTACCTCTGTAATCCTTACTGTAATCCTGTATGCTCAGTCAGTATTTTCCTAATCCCCCCCCCCCCCGGGAAGGAGTGCAATAAAAAAAGTAGCAGGTTGTCATTAAGGCATATCATAAGTTCATGATTGAGGTGACATTTGAATCAGTTTGCATGTCACACCATTACTCAACACCAGGGTTTCCCAAATGTGGGTCTGCGGCTATTTTTTTGGACTACAACTCCCATAATCCCTTGCTAGCAGGTCCAGTGGTCAGGGATGATGGGAACTGTAGTCCAAAAACAGCTGGAGACCCAAGTTTTTGGGAAAACCCGCTCTAGACCAACTTTTATAATTAGGTATGAAAAGCACCACAATTCACCTTTTTGAAGCTAACTGCTCTCAATATAGAAACATACCATCTCTTGACATCCCAACCGACAAACATTTTTTGAACCGGCACTGCTGGCACCTGTTCCTATTCATTCTCATTATAGAGCAGTTATTATTCTTCAGGCACTTCTTGTATTTGATATTCTGCTGGATGCTTCTTCTGAAAAAGCCCTGAAAAGAACAAGCAACTGTTAAGTTTCAAACCATCTTTTTTTTTTTTTTTTGCAAGCAATTTTCAAGCACGCCCCATCAACAGAAACTTGCATTGTAACCTGAAATCTGGCTATTGACAATAACATGCCAACTGATGTCCCCAAACATCAGCTTTTCAACCAAGCACATTTCAGCAGTGCTTGTTCTGGGGGTACGCTTACCCCTCAACATTTTGTGAATCCACGTTTGGCCTCATTGAGAGGTAGTATTTCAATATGAGTACCCCTAAACATTTTTTAAATAGAAAAAGCACTGCATTCAATATTCCGAGTGCTGGACATTGAGACCCCCAAAAGGATGGAAGGTCACAATAACAATACTCGCTTGGGAGATTCTGCATAGTTTTAAAGCTTGTAGGGTTAGGGTTTTAGAGCTGCAACAAACATTTGCTTCACCCCCCCCAACCACCAGGTACATCTGCACTTGTCCCTGAAATTCTATTCGCCAACTGCTCCAATAAGATATTCACATTATAAAATTATACTTCACCTTGCACCCCTCACAGGCATGGACCCCATAGTGGAATCCTGAAGCAACATCTCCACAGACTTTACACAGCAGGACCATGCCATTAAATTCTATAAATAGAAAAATAAGCATTACAACCTAATAGAAACAACACATATTTGACTTGCGTTACATTCTTTTTGTTAAGAGGCAAATTCCAGTATACCTGAAGGAGCGTCTCCACCCCCATCGTTCAGCCCAGACAGTGAGGTCCAACTCCGAGGGCCTTCTGGTGGTTCCCTCACTGTGAGAAGTGAGGTTGCAGGGAACCAGGCAGAGGGCCTTCTCAGCAGTGGCGCCCACCCTGTGGAACGCCCTCCCATCAGATGTCAAGGAAATAAACAACTATCTGACTTTTAGAAGACATTTGAAGGCAGCCCTGTTTAGAGAAGTTTTTAATGCTTGATATTTTATTGTGTTTTTAATATTCTGTTGGGAGCCGCCAAGAGTGGCTGGGGAAACCCAGCTAGATGGGCGGGGTATAAACAATAAATTATTATCATTATCATTATTGACAAAATGGGCGTAAAATGAATTCCACACGCCTTCCCACTTACCATATTTTTTGCTCTATAAGACTCACTTTTTCCCTCCTAAAAAGTAAGGGAAAATGTGTGTTTGTCTTATGGAGCGAATGCAGGCTGCACAGCTATTCCAGAAGCCAGAACAGCAAGAGGGATTGCTGCTTTCACTGCGCAGCGATCCCTCTTGCTGTTCTGGCTTCTGAGATTCAGAATATTTTTTTTCTTCTTGTTTTCCTCCTCCAAAAACTAGGTGCGTCTTGTGGTCTGGTGCGTTTTATAGAGCGAAAAATGCGGTAGTTGATTCCCTCAACTAAGAAACAAAATTGTATCTAGGCCTTAGAGCTAGGATTCCCAAACTTGGGTCTCCAGCTGTTGTTGGACTACAAATCCCATCTGCTTAGCAAGCGAGACAAGTGCTCAGGGATCATGGGAATTTTAGCCCAACAACAGCTGGAGACACAAACTTAGGAAACCCTGCTTTAGTAGTTGGCCTAGGGCAGAGTAGCTAACCTGTGGTTTTCGAGATCTTGCTTTGCTACAATTCACACTATCCTTGACCATTCTGATCATTAAGCTGGGGCCAATGGGCGTTGGGAGTCTAATGACCATAGGCTGGCTATGGTCACTCAAGAACTGAGCTATCGGCCCCAGTCATCATGGCCAATGGTTAGGGTTTATGGGAATCTTACAACATGGAGAGGGCCACAGGATTCTATACCTTGCCTTAGAACAACTCTAGGAAGCCTGCATAGAATAACCATGCATGTGACCATCACAGAGATGCTTCCCCACTTGGAAACTACTGTAAAAAAGAAAATATACAGTCTCTAAATTTCCCTCTGCGTTTTGCTGTCTTCAGCCTGCATGTTTATCATAGTACCATCACAAAATCGTAGCACCAACTCAAAATTTCAGCAAACAGATACATCTGCTTTGTGACACCAAAATGTGAGCACTGCAATATGTTGGTGCCATCATAGCAAACACACTGTCACAAATGTGTAGGATTCAAATGCTGGCCATGATTTGTCATATCAAGTTTTTTCTTTATTACCCTGAAGTTATTTGAAACCTGTATGCTAGGGCAATCTTTTTGTTACCAAATGTGTATGTGTGTATATATCCGTAGACAATATTTATGCACATATACGTATAGATGTAGATACAGTGGTACCTTGGTTGTTGAACTTAATCCGTTCGACTCCCGGAACCGTCCAAAAACCAAGGCGTGGCTTCCGATTGTCTGCAGTAAAACGTTTGCAAACCAGAACAGTCACTTCTGGGTTTGCGGCATTTGGGATCAGATTTGTTCGGGAACCAAGCCATTTGACAACCAATATACTACTGCATACACACAAATATAGCACCAAATTGCAAACAAAGAAACACCCTGGGTGCTGACTTTATCAATGATGAAACTCTTGTTATCCATGAATCATGTTGGAAACAGTTTCCAAGTAGAGTCAAATACAGAATCAACAGTTAGGAAGATTAGCAACCATTTCAGCACCAAGAAAACTCGAGGAAAATTATTTCTAGTTTAGCTCTACAGATAACAACCAAGTTGCTGCTGGCCTCTGGAAAAAACACACAAGAAAACTTGCAAAAAAAAACCCAAACCAAACCCATGTTCTATTACAGAAAGCTGGGATTTTACACTAGGATTACGTTCTGGGATAGCAGCCCAAGCCAAAATTGTATACAGGCAACTCTCAATTTGTGCAGTGGCAAAGCACACACTTTTCCCTCAGAGATGCCTGTTTCAAAAGGATCAGTTAGTAGGGGATGGGAAAGACCTTAGCCTGAGACTGGGGGCGGGGGAGTGCTACCAGTTAGATTAGGCAGTATTGGGTGAGGTGGACCCAGTATGGAATATGGCATCTTATAATCCTTCTACATTTAAAATAATATACACAGGAAAACTTGGGTGCTGTTACAGATTGAATCTAGCACGATGGAAGATAGAATCTGCGGATGATGAGTCTTATTTTGGTGTTCCCACTACTAACCGTGTACAGTGCGCTGCCAAACTTTTACCTACTTTCTGTTCAGTAATTTGCTTCGAATTTACTGTAAGCAGACAATGAGCTGTATAAAAGCAACCTTTTACACAACTGGAAGCCTCGATGGCCTCAAAATGGGGAAGGTTGCTTAACTGGGATGGTTGGAGGGGGACAAGTCTGGGGGTCCTTTAATAGTCAGATCTCGACTTTTAAACTTACTTGTGGACCACAGGACAACATGGCCTGTTGGCACCACTTTGCACTGTGAGGCAGGAGCTCCAGTTTGCCAGAGGTTGAGAACCAGAGCTACAGTCTATCTAGAAGGAAGGAAGTCAGAGGTTAAGCACTGAATGTTAAGTGCTACAGGCTCTAGGCAGAAGGATGCCCTCAGGCCGCAGTCAAATATATTTATTTAGTGTGGACAACATATCAACAATCAATTCAGATGTTATGTTTGCCAATCATGGTTTGGAGATTGGGAATTCCCAATGTGTTTAGAGGCTTCTTCCTCCAGCTCCTCCCTTTTAGGTTTTGCTATAACCATAGCATGCCCTTATGCCTGAATCAGGACTAAATATGGATAATGCTAACTAGGAGAGTCTCCAAACCATGGTTTGAAGAATCCTGATCTGTAGTCAAACCCAGACCAGCCCCAGTAGCAAAGCACAGGGGAGAAGATGGAGCCCTAAGCACATTCCCTCCCATTCCCCCAACCATAGACTGGAAACATGATGCCTGAATTGAGCCTAAACAAAAGCAGAGCTACTACAAATGAATGCTTACTTGTAAGTCCACCATGACCCTTGGCCAATGCAGTTACACTTGGCTGGCTGGCCTTAACGCGGTCATCTAACTGGTCATTCTTTGGTACTCCATCAGAGCCCTCTTTGCTCTTGCTGCTGGAGCTGCCGTCTGAAGAGGAGCTGTTTGGTGACTGCGGTACAGGTGACGAGGACAGGGAGCTGCTCTCCGATCCCTCGCTGTGGCACGAGGCAGGGCTAGAGGCTGAACTTGAAGAGCTGATGTAAGCAATCACACCACCTGTCGAAGGAAGGAAGAAGGAATACGTCTACCAGCTCACAGATCCACTTGACAACCCACTTCCAGAAGTCTCTCCCACACATGTAAACAAACCCTGTTCCAAACGCCTTTCTAGTTTTCAGAATCGGATCACGATACGTACTGTAGTGTCTTGCTTTTAGCAATATGTTCGGAAACAAGACACAGTTTATGAAATCAGTTAAGAATGGAAAGTAGAAAATGCAAGCATTTTGTTTCTGAAAGATTGGAAGAAAGGGAATCGGTGGGATAGACTTGTTAAGTATTCTATACGATTTATGCTGTATGCGTGATGTTCCATTATTATTTTTATCTTTTTGTTTGTAAGCTGCTTTGGGATTTATATGAATAAAAAGCAGCATAGAAATAGAAGAAAAGACAAGACTTGAGACTGCAGGTAGATTTTCCTTTTCTTTCATGTCTATGAGACAGCAAGCTTAAAACACGTGCACAAGTGTGTTGACAGAAAAGCATTATAAAAGTGTAACAAATAAATAATAGATAACTCTTAGCACCAACAAAAACTATAATCCTTATTTATTTCACATGTATCACGTTCTTCCACTAAAAGGAGCTCAGGGGAGCTTGCATATGGTTCCTTAACAGGCTCCATGGCGGGTTTAGCTGCAGCCCCATTGTGTACTGACAGGCCTCCCTCTGGGCATCAAAGTGGCACGGTCTCAAAAACAACAAAAAGGAAGAAAGAAGTATTTTCATCCATGAAGGATGAACAGAAAGAAAAACATGGAGCAATTTGCTTGGCGCACCTCTATAATTCACCAGGGACTGCCGCTTTTTGAAAGACAAATGTGTATCTCTACAAATAATAATTCCACAATAAAAGCTTCTCCCAAAGAACCCTGGGAACTGTAGAGAGCCTTTTGTTCAACAGTCATAGTTCCCCTTCATAGAAAGACAATTCCCTGGGTTCTTTGGAATGAATGAAAGACAATCAGGGACAGATACTCCCCCCAAGGGTAAATTTTTCACAAGCACATAAATAAACTCAGGCTGCGATGGTCTCAGAACTTACTCTGAAGAAGTCCTATGGTCAACAATGGGACGACTCCAAAGCAAGTGGTTTGATCATTGTGGCCATTGGCGTCTGCATCTCACCACAGGCTTTCTGCAAGGAGGCAGGTTCCCAAGTAACTTAAGTGCTTTTGAAATTTTTACCTGATATTCTACCTTGCAAAATAAGAGTGAAGGTTCTAGCCTTGAGAGATGCATCTTCAGTCATACATGGAAGAGAGTCAGTTTGTGTGTTGAAAAAGATCCCCATTTCCAGGTCATATGACAGCTGAATAGCCCCTCAGAGAACACAATTCCTAGAACAAATGATTTTTTAAATTTTTTATAAAAATGTACTTTTTGGAACCAGCTTGCTTCTCACTCTCATTTTTCTAAGTGAACTTATATATCTCACAGCTTTCAAAATTTTATTGTTAGGATTCTGTCTTAAGTTTCTCTCCCTTTGTTTATTATTATGTAGAAAAGCCACTTTCCAGTGATTGGAAAGGGGGAGAAAGAAAATTCTGCATTAGCAGAATTTCAAAACCTACAAATGAACTTTCCCCTCTCTTGGAATATACAAGTCCCAAGTCGAAGAGCCTTATTTTAATTACATTTTCTGTGAAGACACGAGACTGGCATTCTACTTTAAGATTATTGTGGGTGCTTCCAAATGGGTACTTATCATGGGAATTGAACACATGCATGACTACAATTTGGAGGACATCAAAGTATGTTCCCCTTCCCTGTTTAATGCAGACTTCCTCTTCCCGGGGGAAATAAAATAAAAACAAGAAACCCAAAACCCTGTTGCCAACAAACCATTTGCTGCATTAAATGACTGGTAAAGGTAAAGGGACCCGTGATCATTAGGCCCAGTCATGGCTGACTCTGGGGTTGTGGCGCTCATCTTGCTTTATTGGCCGGTCATGTGGCCAGCATGACTAAGCCGCTTCTGGCAGACCAGAGCAGCACACGGAAACGCCGTTTACCTTCCCGCCGGAGCGGTACCTATTGATCTACTTGCACTTTGATGTGCTTTCAAACTGCTAGGTTGGCAGGAGCAGGGACCGAGCAACAGGAGCTCACCCCGTCGCGGGGATTCGAACTGCCAACCTTCTGATCGGCAAGTCCTAGGCTCTGTGGTTTAACCCACAGCGCCACCCGTGTCCCGCATTAAATGAAGTTGCTTACAAATTCAGCCCCATTTGGAAGTACCCCACAACCCAACATTAGCTGTTTCCTAAAACAAAGACTGGTGCAATTGTGTTTGTGTGTGAGACCGACGCACACCTAGGTCTACAGCTACTATCATATCATATAGGCTTCTTCACAACAACTGATGTGCAGGAGCTGATCTTGCAGACTGAGCCCATTTTCTCCAGGTTCCTGGAAGTGCCAGAAAGAAAAATCACCCCCATTCTCAGGGCACGCCACCACCGCCTGTGGAATAGCTTGCAACATGGTGACAGCCACCATGTGGCATTTGTTATGTGTGAATCAGCCCCAAGGCAGCAATCTGGAACATGCTTACTTGAAATTGAGGAGATCAGGCATTATATTGAAGGCTGTTGCTTTTGTGTTAATGTCTCTCTAACTGCTTTCATGACCTATTAGATTCACATTTTATCAGTACTCTACAGCAGCATTACTAGGAAGTATTTTGGGGAGAAGAAAACAGGTAAAATATATTTTCAGGGAGCATGTTCCCTCTTACATTCATGCTCCTAAGTAAATGCGCAGTCTAAATGTCCTTCAAACATTGTGATTCTCAAGAATCCTTAAGAAAATATATTCACAGTGAGATTACCCTCCACAAGGAGTAATTTACAAAATCATGGCACAGTCCTAACCTCTTCACATATGCCAGGTTAACGTTTGTCATGGGAAATCTCTAATTCATAAGTAACCACGATAGTACCAATGGAAGAAGTAGATTCAGGCCGCAATGAAAATTACGTAAGGCTTAAAGGTAAAGGTAAAGGTACCCCTGCCCGTACGGGCCAGTCTTGACAGACTCTGGGGTTGTGCGCCCATCTCACTCAAGAGGCCAGGGGCCAGCGCTGTCCGAAGACACTTCCGGGTCACGTGGCCAGCGTGACATCGCTGCTCTGGCGAGCCAGAGCCGCACACGGAAACGCCGTTTACCTTCCCGCTAGAAAGCGGTCCCTATTTATCTACTTGCACCCGAGGGTGCTTTTGAACTGCTAGGTTGGCAGGCGCTGGGACCGAAAGACGGGAGCGCACCCCGCCGCGGGGATTCGAACCGCCGACCTTTCGATCGGCAAGCCCTAGGCGCTGAGGCTTTTACCCACAGCGCCACCCGCGTAAGGCTTAGGGCTCCATAATTATTTATATTTAAGAGAATTATTAGCATTCCAGTGACGCATTTGGTAATGAAGCTTTGTATCAAAGGAGAAGCCCCATTTCAAATAAAACATGAAACGCTTTCAAAACTTTCAACGGCGTTCAAATTTGGACATGTATAAACCCACATCCTAGCAGTGTCATGTGAAAAATGCTACTATTATGTGTGAAAAGACATTGACACATGTGCACAGAATAATGCAAATTATTATAATTATAGCTCACTGGGCATGTGCTTTGCCAGGAAGTCATTATGTAACCTACTAGCATAGTCTCAATATCAGTTTAGTAAGGAAGTTTAACATACGCATAAGCAGTCATGTGTAAATGTGTAGAATGACTCAGGCAGGGAAAATGCTTAACAACCTACACACAGGCTAAATAATAGGAAGCATGGAGTTGGGACTTATAGGGCAATGACCCCCCCCCCCGGGACCAAGCAAACATTTACATTCCCAAAGATCTCTATTAGGAGGGGTGCTGTTTCATATTCACAAAGGATCTTGCTCACAACAAACCGCTCAGGGTGATGAAAATGAGAGAGAGAGGCTATGAAGAGCTCTAAAAGGATTTATCCAAACTAAATGAATGGGCAACAAAACAGCAAATGAAGTTCACGGTTCACTTTAAACGTAGAATGGTGCACGGAGAACGGTGCAGAGAAAATAAATTCACACATACACAAGAGGGGACCTTAACTGGGTGTGACTAGGATCCTAGTAGGGTCACGGTAGATAGCTTTGTGAAAACATCAACTAGATTTGCAATAGCAGCAAGAAAGGCAAACTCTGTTTTTAAGAATTATTAGGAATGGGAGTGAAAATAAAATGGCCATTAGCATTGTACCTTTCCATAATGCTTTCTCCTCTGCTTTGTACTTTTACAAGGTGATTCTCATCCTGTTTCCCTGTGTCTATTTTTAGGGACCTGTCAAGACTGCTTTTTGTAAAGCACTATGTATATTCACACAGTGCTATGTACATCCATAGTGCTGGATTCAGAACACTTTCATTTTAGCGGAAGGAAAAAAAAGTTGGCCAGGACAGAACACGAACATTACATTGCTATGACAAACATGTGATTGGTGTAGAGAAAGCAAATAAGGACATTTCTCTCTCTTTCTCACAACACCGCAATTTGGAACCACTTGATTACATTAACTGACAGTGCACGTAAGGCAGAAAGTACATGGAATGCATAAATAACACAGAGGATCTGCTGTCACAAGATGTGGTTGGTGTTTACTAGCTAAGATGGCCGTAAAAAGATTAGACCAGAAATGAGGAATGTATGGCCCTCCAGAAATTTCTGGACTACAACTCCCATCATCCTTGACCATTGGTCATGCAAGCTAGGGCTGGTGGGTGCTTGAAGTCCAACATTACGTGGAAGGCTATAGGCTGCCCACCACCCTTGTGTTAAGACAGTTTCATGGAGGATAAGTCTACCAGATGTGATAATCTAAATCAGGGTTTCTCAAACTGTTTTTGGACTACTGTTCCCATCATCCTTGGCCACTGGTCCTGCTAGCTAAGGATGATGGGAGTTGTAGTCCGACAACAGCTGGAGACCCAACTTTGGGAAACCTGGGTCTATAGTCAAGAGTGCTTCCAAATGCCAGCTAATGGAGAGGGGGAAAACCCATAAACTATCATTGGCCACTACTGGAAACAGGAAGTAGAACTAGATAAGCCCCTCCATCGGATCCTGCAAAGCTCTTCCTATTTTTGTTATACATGCACATGTGACGGGTGAGCAGAGCCAGACCAGAGTCTGGTGATACAGTCCCCCCAAAATTCCACCAGGAGTCTCTGGCTACAGAGTCAGCTAGAAGGAACAGCAATTTGGGGGTAGGAATTAAAGGAGACGTTTTCTGATGGAGTGAGTTAGTTAGGGCTGGATTTAAGATGAGAGAAAAGGCTGGATTTAAGATTAAAGATAGGGCTGGATTTGAGAAGAGGGGTAGGATTGGATTTGAGATGTTAGACAGGTTTCAGGTTGGGCGACCGGGAGTGAGATAGGAAGAACTGGTTCTGAGTTAAGTTAAACATACACAATGAGTTGATTATCCATAGCGAGAGGACAGAGACTCATAGCTTGGATAGGGAGACCAGGTTGAGGGTCTGGGTTGAGGGAAAGGGATACAGACAGGAGTGTTCTGGGAGGGCTGAGTTTGAGTCGGGAGAGGTAGATCCTGTGGGAATTCAGGCTACCTGGGTGTCAGTGTAGCCAGAAGGGGAGAGTTCTTCTAGGTACCAGACAACTCCCAAACCAGTAGCAAAGGATGGGGTGATTCCCTAGGTCTGTTATACCATTTAGAAGACCTCAGGTATGGGATGGTTAAGAGCAGGCATCCCCAAACTCAGCCCTCCATATGTTGGGACTACAATTCCCATCATCCCTGACCACTGGTCCTGTTAGCTAGGGATGATGGAAGTTGTAGTCCCAAAACATCTGGAGGGGCAAGTTTCGGGATGCCTGATTAAGAGAGTGGGTAACCAAGGAAAAGTGCCCTCGCTCATGAACCAAAGTATTTAGCTGTGAGGGAAGCGGTACGGTGTTGAAAGTACTTAACATATCTAAGTGATAGAAACTGAATTAAGCATTTTGGGATCTATTCTGTAAACCTGAATATTTAACCACCTGAAGTGTACCAACTGATTTCTAGTGACTGAAGTTTAAGAAGAGTTGTGTCTATAATATTCTGTTTAAACCTGACACATCTTAATAGTTAAAATAAATTAATTAACTTCTATCTGAAAGAATGCATTTCCTTACGCACTTGGTTCCATGAACTTCCTTTTGTTTAATAAAACATTTCTTGTTTCTTTGATCAACTCCTGCCTGAGACTCTAAATCATTTAAGTTTTCCCCACTAGATAATCTGTGGTAAATTGTAGAAATTGGTGTAATTGGTGTACCTCAAGGCGGTCGCACTATATTTAATTGGGGGAAGTTAGCAGGAGAGGATCCGCCCCATAATTATTTGGAGGTACAGTATTAAGTGGCTTTAACCTTGTTAATTGTTTGTTGCTATCTAGGAGACCTACCAAACACATTTTGAAGAGAACCTGATTGCTATTATTGGGCTTAAAAGCCTTTTCAAGTCATCCAACATCTCCCCCTGGCTCAATCAATCAGTTTATTTGTATGCACCTTTGCAAAGTTAAAACCATGCTCAAGGCAGCTTACAACATATTTTTAAAAATTACACAACTACAAACCTAACAAAAGTAGTCATAAATACTGAACATCACAAAGTTCATTGCTTTAGGAAGCTGGTACATGTTGTTATATAATCAGTGTTCCGCGAATTTTGCCAGCTCAGTCTATTTTATTACAGGGATTTTGGGGGGGGGGGGGGGAATTTCGTAATTCCCATCCCTTCCTGTCTCCTTCGGCTTCAGGACTGGTGAAAGAAGCAGCACTTCCCCTCTGGTCCTTGAATAAGACTTTTATAAAACATAACACCGTTCTTATCCTCCTAGCCTCAGGCAAACTGCCCAACCTCCGTGGTTATTATGTAAGTCCCTCCGGAATCTGTTCGTGTTGCACCACCTGACTTGCCTATTCCGTGAGCTCAGCCATCAGGGAAGATGACTCTCCTCCGACCTGTTACATTTCGAGAAGCTGTGCACATGGGTCGTCTGTACATGTGAGAGAGCGAGGCGGTCGGTGTCACATGGATGCGCGCACCCAGAAGCAGCTGCACCAATAGCCCGCCTCGATTTCCATAGCATTAAGGCAGCTGCGGAGCAGCCGGCAGAGGAAGAGGAGGAACTCCAGCGTCCCTAAGGTTCAGATACCCGATGAATGCGCACTAACTAAAGAGTAAACCTCTCCGAGCACAGGCTTTACTTCCGAGTAAAAATACGCCAGGGGGGCAGCCCTAAATCTAGTAAAAATAAATCTTAACTGAGGTTCTGTCCCTCCCTACGTAAAGCCTGCCCCCCCAAACATGCGCCCATAGCACCCCCTATTTTGGGGACGAGGAGACACGCGCGCGCGCCTCTTCCTTGATCCGATTCTCCATGCAAACGTCGCCGCATTGACCTTGCCATTGACCCGTCTACTCGGAAACTATTCATTGGATTCAGTGATGCTTACTCGCAAGTAATTGCGGTTGTTTCGGATCGCAGCCTCAGGCTAGGGGTTCCTCCTATTATTCCATTAAAAAGGTGTGTGTGGGGGGGGAATTAACATCTGGGGTAGCAGCCACGTGCAGGGCCAGGATCACTTCTAGGTAGCCTCGGAGGAGGATCGGGGCGGTCCTACTAGATCTGTCTGAACTCAAAGAGGGGCTTGAAGGCGCGAGGATCCCCGGCTTGCGGCAGAGCAGCTTTTGCAAAAGAGCAGCGCCGAAGCTCCGCCCCGCAACCTCGAATGCACTCGGATCTCCCGAAGCGGAGCGAGGTCGCCTTGGGGCCGCGCCTGCCTCGCAAGGCGGCGGCTCCTCCTATCCGGCAAGGCTGGAGAGGGAAGAGTCCCCGGCTGGCAGCAGAAGGAAGGGACGGGAGATTCCCCAGTCTGCTGGGCGCAGTTTTGCAACGCGCCTCCCTCCTCCTCCTCCATCCGCTCTGCCGGCTCCTGCCTGCCTGCCTGCCTGCTTCCCCACGTGTCCTTTCCCCGCGCCGCCCCCTGGATGTAGGTCACCAAAACAAGGGCCTCCCGCCGCCGCCTTCACGTGTCTCTCCACGCGGTCGCCGGCAGGAGGCGGCCGCCCCGTCCCGATTGTGTAATCGCCGACGTCACAGCCAATCAGCGCGCAGGCGGCGCCGAACGTAAACAAAGCGGCGCACGTGGCTCGCCCGACGGTCCATGTGAGCGGCTGCTTTTGAGAACCGGCCGGATGGGAAATGGACGGGCGGCCGGGGAAAGAGAGAGAAAAGGCGCCGCGGGAAACCCTCGACGCCGCCGCCTCGCGGAGTCTCCCATCACCCCGTCCAGGGAAAGGGGAGTCCAGTCAGCCCCGAAGGAGGGAATAAGCCCCTCGGCCCCGGTTTCCCGCACCGGCCGATTCCTGCCTCCCGGCATGCAAAACCCCCCATCCTGTCCTCGGAAGCCCTTCCTAGGGCGCGCACGCCAATCCACACCGAACCCGCTGCATTGCACGGGGTTGGACTAGATGACCCTGGGGGTTCCCTTCCCACGCTACGGCGCGGTAAATTGCACGGCAGCTTCGCTTCTGCCACCACCGCGTTGCGCGCACATTCCGCGCAAGAAAAAGCCGCTCTCTTTGTGGGGGTCGGAGCAGCAAGAGGCTGAAATTGGGGGGGGGGATCGTGACCCTCCGGGATCAGTGGAAGGAAGGAAAAGGCTTTCAAGCCTGATCCGCCTTTCCCTCCTCCCTGCTCCGCAGTCATCACGTCGGATCTCGCTTCTGACCTCCCTGACAACCCCAAAGCCTCACTTACCTGCATTGACCTCCATGGCGTCCCCCGATTTCTTCCCCGCAGCTGCCTCCGAGAGCCGGGATCATTCACCGACGGCTTTCCCGGGCTGCTGGGGCGCCTGCCTGCCTCGCTCTCCGCTTGTGCCGAAAGAGCCGCTGCGGCAGCTGTGCCCAAGCGAGCCGCGCCCGCCTCCCGCCTTCCCCCGGCTGCTGCGTGGACGCGCCTCGTGTGTGCGAGGCGGGAGGAGGCCAGGCAGCCGCCGCGCCGCCGTCGAGCCTTCCTGGGGAGATGGCTTGCTGGGCTGCGGCTGCCGGCTCCTTCCTCCTCCCCCTTCCCCGCACGAGGACGGGGAGAGTCACCGGGAGGGCGGCGCCCACCACGTGCCTCGCCCCGTCGCCGCCCTCGCCTTGCCCACTCGCGCGCCGTCGGAACAGCCGCTGCACCGAGCGGCGTCCCAGCTCGCCCCGCCTCCCCTCCGGCTCTCTTTCAACCCAGTGACACACTTTCCCCGTCCCTCGGGGAGGCGGGGAGAGCGAGCGACCCGCCCCTTGTCACGTGTCAGTCATGTGTGATGAAACGGACACGCGTCTCCGGCTGCACGGTAGCAATTACGCACGAGATCAGGGCATCGAAGTTCCTCTAAAATGCAATCGGTCGTGACTAATACTAGCTGCACTGGAGGCAGGGTGCTTGAGGGAGAATCTCCATAAAAGCTTAGGAAAGGGGCCGGCAATAGTAATGACCTTGGAGTTCACAGGAATTCATGGAAACAGAATTGGAAGGGACCCAAGGGTTCATCTAGTCCAACCCTCTGCAATGCAGGAAACTCTGCTAAAGCATCCATGACAAATCTCCATCCAACCTCTGCTTAAAAACCTCCAAGGAAGTTCAAAGATTCATGGTCTCAGAATATTTTAAGTTTAACTCAATCCTAGTTTTTCAATTGGAGTTCTTCCTGTGTTTTAATGTGATGATGATGATTATTACTATTATGTATAGTACATTGGTACCTCGGATTTCTAGAAAGCCAAACATTTTGGTTTTTGAACGCCAAAAACCTGGAAGCAACTGCTTCGGTTTTCAAATGCTTTTTGGAAGTTGAACTGTGTGTTTTTCAGTTGTCTCCATTGATTTTGGAGACTGCTGTTTGTGCCTCAGTTGTGGAACGTCTTGGAAGTCAAACAGTCTTCCAGAACAGATTACGTTCGACAACCAAGGTACCACTGTAGAGTAGAGTATAATTATTTCATTTATACTCCGCCCACTCTGGGCGGCTTCCAACACTTGTAAAAACATAATGAAACATCAACCATTAAAAACCTCCCAATACGGGGCTGCCTTCAGGTGTCCTAAAAGTTGTTTATGTAGTTATTTGTCTCCTTGACATCTGATGAGAGGGCGTTCCACAGGGAGGAGATATAGAAATGTTTTAATAAACAAATAAGAAGCTTTGCACTCGGATGTGAAATGTATAGTAAATATTTGTGGCTGAAGCTTCCTGCAACCTGGAGAAGTTGTTCAGAGCTGTAGGATGGAATTAACGTTGCTTGCTAAATACCGCCCAACAAAGCATAGCTATTTTTAAATAAGCCTCTGTGGAGATTCGTAAATTCAGGGAAAGGTTGAGAGAATAATCAAAGCAAATATTTAACATGTTTTCTGCCAACTCATCTTTAGTTTGCTTTATGTTTTACAACATTAACATGGCTATATTGCTATAATACCTCCTGCAGACAAAAAAAATGTGCATTTGTTCTTAACACTGGAACAATTTGCATTGCAGTTTTCAGTACTATATTACAGAAACATCTCATTGTATTTGGTTATTTTCTGAAATACAAACTTTGTGAGTCAGACACGAGTTTTTTTGTTTAGTTACAACTTACTCTTCTGGGTTTATCCATATTTAATGCTTATTTCCTATATAAAACAGTTGTATGCTGAAACCAGATTCTCTTTTATACATTATCAGATTGCAGTTTTGCCAACGATATTCAGCGTGGAAATACTCAACCTCCTTTTCAGTTGCAAAATAGCCTGTGCCCTGCTGCTAATTATTTTCACAATGTAACATTGATTACACCTAACTTTAATGCTATGTCATCTTTCAGTCACAGTATCATTGCAGAGTCACAGCACTGACAGATGCTTCCACCAGAAATACAATCATGCAATTTATTTTCCTCACCTCAGAACACCGATGGCACAGGGTCCTGATCTGGGCTGGGATAATAGTAAAGCAGATATGGTGGAAGCCCTGGCCCATAGGCCACATTTGACCTAAGCCCGGCACCACAAGATTATTTTGCTCAATGTGTGGACAGCTGCTCCACACCTTGCATCCTATGTGACGTCAGACATGGGGCAGTTACACTGGAACGCCAGTGTAAAATTGGGAGCCTTGAAGGGATCCTAACGGTTCCCTGGCAACTGAAGGTTGCCGCCAATGCCCATTCGCTGATTGGCATTGACAGCAAGTTTCCTATGATAGCAGTGGAGGACTCCGTAGAGCAACCAGTCCTCATAAGGGAGCTGGTCCTGGAGAAAGAACTGTGAAGGGATAGACTCCATCAGACAAGGCCTCCTTCCACCTGCCTTGGCCCACCCTCTGCTTCTCAATGGGTACTGTATTGCTTTATGTACTGTGGCTTGCCGTTGTTTTATTGATTATAGTTTAGATATTATTGTAACTGCTGAGTGGATTTCTGTTTAGCTTTTATGTTGATATTATTTTATACTAGGGACGCGGGTGGCGCTGTGGGTTAAACCACAGAGCGTAGGACTTGCCGATCAGAAGGTCGGCGGTTCGAATCCTCGTGACCGGCTGAGCTCCCATTGCTCGGTCCCTGCTTCTGCCAACCTAGCAGTTCGAAAGCACGTCAAAGTGCAAGTAGATAAACAGGTACCGCTCTGGTGGGAAGGTAAACAGCATTTCCGTGCACTGCTCTGGTTCGCCAGAAGCGGCTTAGTCATGCTGGCCATATGTCCCGGAAGCTGTACGCCGGCTCCCTCGGCCAATAAAGGAAATGAGCGCCGCAACCCCAGAGTCGGCCATGACTGGACCTAATGGTCAGGGGTCCCTTTACCTTTACCTATTTTATACTATTCTGATTGATTGTTGATTGCTACTGTTTTGATGTAGGCTGCCTATTTTAAAGTTATGTTTTATTATCACATTTTTGTATTGTATTAGATTGTTATAAGATGTACATTTTTTGTTTCTTCAGCTTGTAAACCGCGTTATTGGAAGATAGAAAGGCGGTATACAAATTAAAAATGATGATGATGATGCCCAAAGGTTTCCTGTAAGCACAAATATTCATTGGCATCACTAACTCAAATTGATGCTGGTCAGAGGAAGGATCCCCCTCTGCAGTCAAAATTCAAGCTATGCCCCTGCCAATGAATTATTATTTTTTTAGTTTGGGTCAGCTGACCTCTTGGTGATGTCAGGTGATTCACAGATGGCCAGCTGTCAAAATGGGCTTGCGGTGGTGTTCAGGATCTCGGGTGCTATCTGCTCCTCACCCTTGTAATAAAGGGTAAAATCTAGCACACACACCCCCATTCTCAAAAAATGCTAATTATGTGTCTCGTATAACTCTCAGCTACTGCTATGTATGGATAATGGAAACATATACAATGAATTACCGGTAAATTGATCCCTAAAATGCAAAATGTCGCTGGCATCCATTTGTTTTGAGACAATGGAGTGCGCCTCCAGGAGTGAAGTCAAACCAATGCATTAGCAGCACCTTAGTGACATCCCCAGGATGCAAGCCTGGGGTGTATGGAGGCCCTGGGTTGCCCCGATAGCATGACCCCATATCTTGGCTTTGCTGATGTGGTCCGAAGGAAAGCAGAGCAATATCTGGCACCAGCTTGGCTGTAGGAATTGCATTACAGGGTTGCAAACATTATCCATGCGGGAAGCACATTTGCAACCCACAGCGTCACATCTGTGCACGCACGTGTTGCAATTCGGCGCTTATGTGCAAAGCACAATTTAGCACTTCTGCGCATGTGCAAAAGCCGAAACCCGGAAGTAACCTGTTCTGGTACTCATGGGTTCAGCGCAGTGCGCAACCTGAAGCATCTGTAACCCGAGATATGACTGTATAATACTAGGTATGAGACAAGCTATAGCTCACTCCTAGACACCATTTCATGTCACTAGCTTAGCCTGACAGAACAAAGCACAAGAATCTCACATTTACCAATTTCTAAGGGCTCTTACTGTACTTTACTATAGCCATGAACAAAGAGCCCAACTTTTTATTTTTAAAAATCAGCTGTTTGTTTTTGGAAAAACCTAATTATCAGCTATACATTTAGTTAACAGAATGAAGATTGTATAACCCATTCTCTGAGAAGAACCGGTTAATGAAAGCTCTTGTAGAAATACACAAGTTAACACAGCAGGGTCAGTCTGTGCAGTTTCCCGCATGAAAAGGCTGGACAATGGTTAATAATGAAAACTTGCAATGTTGAAAGAGCCTGCGCTCCAATACTATTCAACACGCTCAGGTTATGAACTACGTGGGAGGCTGTTTTCCATTATGTTGCTCTTAATAGAATAGCACCTTACCCAATGTTTAGCTTGGGTTTTAAGCACTGTCTTGATATTAAACTAGCTTTGCTGGGCAGCTGTGAAAGTCATTTATACGAACAATCTAGACTTAATTAGTAAATAATAATAATAATAATGAAACAACTGTAATAAGCACATTTTGCAACATATAAGCTAAGACACAAGCACTTTATTACAGGAGACTGTAATCAGTCAACCGTCAGTTTGCACACACTGATAGCCACTCCATTAGGTTCATTAGTAAAATTTGAAATACTATGAACTTATACTTTGCTTTCTTACAAATGCACCCAAGGTGGCTTATGCGAAATCAATGCAGTACAAAATACAACCTAAAAATAAATGAGCATCTAAAAGCAAGCAGTTTTGAAAACACATCACAAAATGAAGTATTAGGAACAGTGGGATTGTATGTTCTTATCCTCCAACTTGTTTCTTCTGCCAGCTTTAACAAGGGCCCCCTCTTAATGAAGATTTGAGGCTGCTTCTTATCATTAAGCAATCTTATTAGTGTTAACTGTGGTGACTATTACAGATGAGAGAAGATAAAACGGCAGTTACCTTGCACACAACGGATAGTGGAATTAAACTTTTACTCAGAAATTACTTTTACTGAAATTACTAGCAGTCAGTAATGTTCATTAATCTCAATTAGTTATGCCGAGTAGGTCTAAAGTTGAACATATGCATTTTAAGTTATACAAACCTTTCTGGGAATTTTTGGATGAGTATATACTGCAATTTTTTTTTTTTGGGTCATCAAAAAGCTTTCAACTTCACCAGAACTTTTATAACCCTGTTATTCGAGTGACAACTGTAATGGAAGAGATACTGGATATGTTGCTAGATTCTTAATTCTTTTAAAAGGAGCTGATGTGGGGTACACCCAGTGCCCAATGAAAACACAAGACAGTGGAAATGTGAACTCTGGCTGATTTATTATGAGAAAATTATATGTAAAAGAATCAGCGGTAACGGTGAAGCTGCAAGGTGTTGCGTCGCCTCCAAGCAGCGCGGCGTGAGCCACCGATTGTGTGATGGAATTTGTGGCCCTTGCCGAGGCCACGGCTTTTCCTGCCAGCGGAGGTCAGCCCCCGCATCTCTCTGTGTTTGTGAACTGCCTTGGTGATCCATTGGGTGTCTGGGTTGCGTCTGACAGCCTTGTGGAAAGGATCAATCAGAATGACTTCAAAGAACTTGTAGGTGGAATCTTCACCCACCCAGTAAGAGTTCAGTACTCTCAGGGCTCCACAGTGGCGGCCAGCACGCTCCTGGCAGGGAAAAAACAACCTCACGTAAGCACATAAAACAAGGTGACAAGTTTCATACAAAGGAACCAAACATTCAGCCATGATGTTTAAGAATTACAGTGACAAAGACTTCTCCATAGAGAAACTCTTTCCTTACAGGGATGGATAGCTCAGTCGGTTAGAGCGTTGTGCTGATAATGCCAAGGCTGCAGATTCGACCCCAGTAAGGGACAGCTGCATATTCCTGCATTGCACAGGGTTTGACTAAATGATCCTCAGGACCCCTTCCAACTCTACCATTCTAAGAACAACTATTTTATCTTTCAAACTGGCCTGTGGAGGAAAATTGATTTGTTAGTGCTACCACAATAGAACATACCATTTCAATCTACTTCATTACAGAGATGCTATATGGCCAAGAAATGGGGAAAGCAAATACTGTATGGCACAACTAAACTCACCTAGCTGCCATACGTGACGTTATCCTACTTCTTGAAAAAAATACTTCCCTGTGCTTTATTTCCCAAAATACTATACAGTAGTACCTTGGTTCCCGAACAGCTTAGTTGTCAAACAAATTGGCTCCTGAACACCGCAAACCCGGAAGGAAGTGTTCCGGTTTGTGAACTTTTTTCGGAAGCTGAACATCCGACATGGCTTCCGTTTGAGTGCAGGAAACTCCTGCAGTCAACCAGAAGCCGCGCCTTGGTTTTCAAACAGTTCCAGTAGTCAAATGGACTCCCGGAATGGATTACGGTTGAGAACCAAGGTACCACTGTACTGTACCTCTACCACTGTGGTGTGGACATCTGAAGAACAAGTAATGTAACAAGTACATAAATATAATGGCAGTAACTGAAAATCTGACCACCAAGGACGTTCAATTTGACTGAAAAAAGGATAATCACTTTAATCTGTTAAGATAGTTTTATGCAGTGGCTCTTTCACTAATTTCTGTACATATCTAATTTCAGTTTACAACAAAGACAGTTCTTTGTCTCTATAGAGAGGATGGCTACAGCATCTTGCAAACCAAAATACTTCCATATGCCACCTAGAAACTAGAATTCCAAAATGACAACTTGACACTGAAAAAACTGCTGTAGGAAATAATTATTCATTAACCATACTGCCTTATTCTCACAATAAATGCTGCTTAACATGCTACTCCATCAGTTTACCAACAATATTAAAAGCTGATTCATACACATCAAATACTCTTCTAATTTGGCATGAGTTAAAGGAGATAAACCAATGTGACACAGATTTGATCAAGCTTCAGTGGGACCAGTGGGCAATACAAAAGACTGATGCAGATCACAAGCAATACCCACCTCTGCTACAGACTGCAGACTCCGGGCAAATTTCAGCTGGTTGACACCATGATGCACTGGTTTACCATAAGTAGCACCCTTAGGGACTGGACGTTTACGACCACCACGGCGAACACGAATGCGGTAGATGACGTAACCTAAGACACAACAGGATAAAGTGTTAAAGCAGCTAAGAAATCTGCAGTTTTACAAGAGAACGTTTATTTAGCATTTGCGTTTTACATTCTAGCAATATTTTTGAATTTGCTAATGATGCCACAAATACTCTACTTCAGTTACTGGACAACCCCGTGCTTTTATAATCTATTTTTGTTCATCTGAAATTGCACAAAGCATGAAAAATGATGGGAATTGTGTTTCAGCTGTGTCAATGCAGGTACAGTGGCAAGATTTTCAGTCTCATGATAGTCTTAGGCAAAGTTTCCATTCTAACATCCTGACTTATCAGAGATGCTCTTGTAGCTTGGGATAGTTGCCTATATGCTTGCATGGAAGGTAAGCAAGGTTACTTTTATCTTATCACATTACAATTACAATAAGTAATTGCTATCTTTGCTCAGGACTACCAGACTTAGCGCATAACCAAGTGACTAGAGCAAGTTCACACCTGCTACATGCTTTGGGTTGCAGTTACCTTGCTTAGCTTTATATCCCAGCCTGCGAGCTTTATCTGGCCTGGTGGGACGGGGAGCTCGGTGCAGGGCAGACAACTGGCGATACTGCCAGCAGCGGACACGCAGGAGGAAGCGCATCACATCTGACTGTTTCTTCCTCCATAGTTCTTGGATATATTTGTAGGCACCCATTCTGGCTTATCTGCAAAAAAGTGACATGTTTAAATCACACTGCGTTTCATTGCTCTCAGGAAACAAAAAAGCAACTGTGTTTTCTATTCTCTAGTAATAAAAGTGGTCCATAATGAAACACATTTGTTCATAAACCTCTCAAAACCAACTTTGTCCCCTCTGAGCTACTGATCTATACTGTGCTTGATTTCATTAATATGTCATTAACATTTAAATAGTATGTATGAGATAAAAAGCAGCTTCCTTTGCTGCTGTGTACTTTGTCAGACTATTAACCTATCATTTTTTTATGCGAGGGATCCAGATCTTCTGGCATTCTGGACTACAACTTTTCATTATTCCTGACCACTGTCTATGACTGGGGCTGATGAAACTTGCTAATATAATTAACATGTGGAAACCACAGGTTCTCTATCCCTGGTTTACAGAGACTGGCAGCAGTTCTTCAGGGTTTCAGACTAGAATGTTTCCCACTGCTGCTGGAATTGCCAGGATCATAACTTGGAACTTTTTGCACGCAAAGCTTGTGATCTACCACTGACCTGCAACTGATCTATGGCATGACAGCCCACAACAACTAAGGATTTGCATGATTTTCCAGCCTGGTGAAGCCCCTTGCAATAACTTCAGCAAATGCAAGCTCCTGTAGCATCCAGGGGCTGTACCTTATCCCCTCAATCCAGAAAGAACAGTCACCCAACAGCTCAGTTGGTAGAGCATGAGGCTCAATCTCAACGCTGTGGGCTCAAGCTCTACATCAGGCAAAAGATTCCTGTGCTGCAGGGGGTTGGGCTAGATGACCCTTGTGGTCCCTTCCAGCTCTACATGATCCCAATTCTTTTTATAAAACTCACTCCTTTACCCAATTACCCATTCAGAACACAAACACACAGGCTTTCATTCATTGAATATACGTACTGCCCTATACCTGGAGGTCTTAGTTCACAAAAAAGATCACAATATATAGAATCAAAATAAAAACAATAATCCAATAACACCCCCCCACCCGCAAAAAAGAGCCACATTTTAAAGGGTATAGGATCAGGTCAACCAAAGGCCTGGTTTAAAAGGGACATTTTTGCCTGGTGCCTAAAGGTGAATAACTTGTAACTTCAGAGAATTCTCACAGTTGCATGGGCACAAACAATAAGCTACCTGAGACCATAGCAGGACATTTATTATCTACTTGCTTCGCACAATGCATGCCCCACTTTTGCAGAAGCAAAAAGCTGGAAGCAATTACTTGCCCAACCATCTTAAAAGAGAGGGATGTGAAATACATAAATAAACCATCTGATGTAGCTGGCAGTGGCTCCCAACATCACCTGCTACCTTAACCCCATTTATTGGTTGGTGTCAGGGCTGGAACCCGCGGCCGTCTACACGTAAAGCATGTGAGCAATGGTCCCTCCTCGGAGGTTTACTCAGGAGCAAGCAGCGCCCGCGCTCCAGCCTTTTAGGCCTCACGAGCTTATTCCTGCATTCCAGGGGGCTGGACAAGATGCCCCTCGGGGTCCCTTCCAACTCTATGATTCTCTCCGTCTTCCCCCTCGGCCTCTGCAAGCTCCGTCTGGCGTAGCCGTCTCCGTCTGTAGGCCCAGGCCACGCCGCCTTCCCAACCGAACCCGGCGGAATTACGCCTCCCCGGCCTCCCTTCGCCCAGAGACCCCGACCCGCCTCTGCCCCCAGCTACCGACCGTGGGGCGGCGCCCCGAGCGGACCCCCGCAGGCCTCCCCGAATTAGGATGCCGACGGATTAAACTACGGGCGGCCTCCAGCTCGTCAACCTTACCTAGCGGCGCCCGGAGCCGGAAAGGAAGAGGCCTGCTTTCCCACAAGGCTTTGCGGCAACGCCGTGACGTCCAAGCGGAAGGAGGAGGGGGGAAAGGGCTGCGTTCAAGGTTCCTGCTGGGAAATGTAGTTCAAGAGGCCACGTGCCTTGGCAGGCTTGGAAGAAAACGCCGGAGGGATCGCGGCCCCGCCTGCTCGTTCCGCAGATTCCTGGATTCCTGCTAAGAGCAGTGTCTACCTTAGATTTCCCGGAAAGTCATGTAATTTCCCCTAGAACACTTCTCCTTAAATGCAAACAATACAGAAATAATGCTTTGAGCAGTGCGCTCTGGACACGCTCAGAGGAACTCTCACCTCTACTTGTTTCTTTTTCTTTTTTTGCAGCTTCCAGGGTTGAGACTTGGCATTGAAAAAAGGGGTCGCGTCTGCCTTCTTAGTTCAAGGTGAACTCGAAATTCATCCCGGGTTGAATGTTTTTTGTTTTTGTTTTATTTGTGAAATAATTTTTATAAGAGTAATTCACAATAGTTATAATTTTTTGTGGCTTCCCACGTGCTGTACTTCAAGGTCTGATTCCCTTTAATTCTGCCTCCAGACTATTGCTCAAACCAAATACAATCCATTCTTGATAAAATCCCATATACCACAGCTAGTCTTGTGTTTGTGTTTCAGTGAATTTCCTTGAAATACGGGCAGCAACACCCCGTTTTGCCCTCTTGCACGTTGGTTGCACATCAGTTGTACACATGCAAAATAGTCACGGCCTTTAGTCTTTTAATAGTCTGTTATTGTCCAATACCTGACAGTCCTTGCAACAGAGGTAATCCATTTGACGCCACTATCGCATCCTTAATCTGGAGTCTGTGCATATGCAACCCCTTAGAAACAGAAGGGACCCCTATTCCTTTGGGTAAGTGCCATAGTTCAGTGTTAGCACACATGCTTGGCATGTAGAATCCCTGGCATTCCTAAACAGGGCTGGGAAAGCGCCATGTCTGAAATGGCTGCCTTTCACTGGCCTGGTTCGCATGTCCCAGAGAGCAGCTGGAACATGGCTTACTGTGACTGCAGCTGCATTGTTCCTGCTGGGCTTTTGAGATCAGCAGCATCTGAACCTGGGATCGTACTGTATTGGCTCAAATATAAACCACACCCGCAAATAAGCCATACCTTTAAAATTGAAGGGGGGCGGGAAAGACAATACCCAAATATAAGCCGCTTCCTTAAAATTGAAGAGAAAAAGAAAAAAGTCCATTAAATTCAGCGACTAAAATAGTGGTTTTATTTTACCATATGCCAAGCCAATTCAAGCCTTTGATCTTGCAAGCCCTCAAAAGTCACCATACAATCGCTAAAATCGCTTTTCAATTGCTACAATTCCGCCCGTAAATCGTAGCACCGTAAATGCAAATTAAAAAATCAATACTGCACTGTAAAGTAAGGGGAAAGCGACGAATGACATTAGAATTAATTGCACAATGGTCTCGAGCTTGCAAATCGGCATGAAAACATTATTTGTTCCATTTTCCGTATGTCTGCTTCAGCAGCGATATCGCAAAAGCCAATTTTTGTAAGGTCGCGAATTTAAGCCACACTTTAACTTTTCACAGTCAGAATTTGGAGGGGGAAAAGTGCGGCTTATATTTGGGCCAATAGAGTAGTAAAGCTCTCTCTTCCTTCGCCATGACCTGTTGGACATACCTTGGGCTAAGGTAGGAGAGACATTGGCTGAAACTGCTGGATTGACCTGGCAAGCCTGTGACCTCCTCTTCGTGTGTGTGAACGCAGCCATGCTCCAATGCTGGCTTCTTGCTGGATGGCAGTTTGTAAATGCCGTTGACCTTTTGTGGTGCTTGGACAGGATTGCTCCCCGGGCCCAGTCTCGGCAGCCTGAAAGAAGATGGGGAAGGGCTACAAAGTGCTGGTTTGCGGAATGGCTTCGGTGGGGAAGACCGCCATTCTGGAGCAGGTCCTCTATGGCAAGCACGATGTGGGTAAGAGATGCACGTGGTTCCCCTTCTGCCCTTCCAGAGACGCTTACAGATGCCTGCCTTTCTTATTTAACAAATAATCCGAAACCGTAATCATGGCATGGCTGGGATGGCGCCGGTAAAGTGGTTCTCAACGTTGCTTGTTGATGACGAGTAGCAAACTTGTTGCTTGTCAAAATGTGTGCCAGTCACAGAAGTGTGTGCCAGCCAGTGTACAGTGGTACCTCGGGTTACATACGCTTCAGGTTACAGACTCCGCTAACCCAGAAATAGTACCTCTGGTTAAGAACTTTGCATCAGGATGAGAACAGAATTCGTCAGCAGCGGCAGCAGGAGGCCCCATTAGCTAAAGTGGTGCTTCAGGTTAAGAACAGTTTCAGGTTAAGAACAGACCTCGGGAATGAATTAAGTACTTAACCCGAGGTACCACTGTATTTTCAATTCGACTTTGGGGCGGGGGGGGGGAGAGTCACACCTTTTGCATTTAGTATCGTTAATATGAGTCTTGAGTAAGTGTGTACTTGTTTGGCCGTAAGCCACAACAGTATGAAGGTATTCATACCAAATGCAAAACCGAATCAAAACAATTGCTTGTATAGATGCACCTTTTGCAAATTTGTCCAGGCCAGAGCTGATTACAAGGGGGAAGCAGGCCATGATTTGATCAGTAGGAAACAAGGCGTCAACACCACCATGCAGTTACTAATCATTGAAACATATTTTTTCGGGGCGCAAGGGAAGCAGCTTTGGCACGCAAGATGTGTTTCTGAATGTGTTTGCTAAGAACTCTGTTTCTCCTTTTCTGAAAACAACAGGTGCAGAATGCAACGCGACAAGCGAAGACGTTTATGTGGCTTTGGCTGAAACGGACCGAGGAGTGAAAGAACAGTTGCGCCTGTACGACACCAGGGGGGTGCAAGAAGGAGAGGAGTTCCCCAAACATTATTTCTCCCTCGCAGACGGCTTTGTTCTCGTCTATGCCGTGAACAGCCTGGAATCCCTCGAAAGAGCTGACTGGCTCAAGAAGGAGATTGACAAGTGTAGAGACAAAAGAGAGGTAACACACACACACACACAATACCTTCAGTCGCGTCTGAGATACGATAAGGAGAACATGATGTATGAGGGAAAATGAGCTCATCACCTAAAAAGCAGGTTTTCCAAACCACAGTGGTACCTCGGGTTACATACGCTTCAGGTTACAGACTCCGCTACCCCAGAAATAGTACCTCGGGTTAAGAACTTTGCTTCAGGATGAGAACAGAAATCGTGCTCCGGCGGCGCGGCGGCAGCAGGAGGCCCCATTAGCTAAAGTGGTGCTTCAGGTTAAGAACAGTTTCAGGTTAAGAACAGACCTCCAGAATGAATTAAGTACGTAACCAGAGGTACCACTGTACTTATTTACCTGCAGATAATGCAGTTTTTCACGTGCCGGGGGTCAGTGTAGTTGTGTGCAGAGATGGGACAGGAGTAAAAGGCCTCTGCTATGAATAACCCCCTTGTAGGAAACAGCAAAGGGATCACTTGCTCTGCTGACCAGCATTTTTTAGTCTTTTAGTGTCTCTCCTTTCACATTAGATGTGTGTCTCCTTTGCAAAGGGTAACTGCCAAGTTAAAAGCAAGGTCTTGTAGTCACAAGGCTTAATGTGAGCTGCAGTGTTTGAAAAGAGTGGTTGTAAAAGGTTCTTAAAACCCGCCGTAAGTATTTCCTTGTTAGTCTGTTGTATCGGAAACAACTGCAAGTCTTTTTGGCATCATAAACAATCCATTTATTAAGGCATAAGATTAATCCACTGTTTTAGGCTGGGACAACTTGTAAAAACACACTAAGCAGTGAGGTCACAGGGAAATGAAATGCAGAAAGTACAGGCGGTGTCAATTACATAATTAACAGAAGTCGTTCACAAAACGTTGGCTGATAACAAATGGTGAGGCCCTTTACGCCATCTTTCCTTGCAAAAGAAGAAGCATGGCATAATGGTTAGAGCTGTGGTTCCCAACCTTTTTTTTGGCCATGCCCCACCTAAGCATCTCTAAATTCCTGATGCCCGTCCACCCTGTGACGTACAATTCTTCTTATTCTAAAAGTGAACTCCTATTCACAATGCCCATCAACTTTGGGGGGTCCCAGCCCCCTCAAATATTTTATGGGGGGGTTGGTTACAGATGCTTCAGGTTACAGACACTTCAGGTTACAGACTCCGCTAACCCAGAAATAGTACCTTGGGTTAAGAACTTTACTTCAGGATGAGAACAGAAATCGCACGGCGGCGGCAGCAGGAGGCCCCATTAGCTAAAGTGGTACCTCAGGTTAAGAACAGTTTCAGGTTAAGAACGGACCTCCAGAACAAATTAAGTTCTGAACCCGAGGTACCACTGTATAACAGTAATACTAAGATAATGGATTTAATCAGGGTTTTTTTTAGGGGTTTCACCGCGGCTACTAAATCAGACCCTTCCCAGGGAAATGGCTTCATCAATGTTTGCTAATCGACTGCTGCAGCTCAGCAAGCTGAACAATATCAACTATGCAGGGCTCTGTGTATTTTCCTGCAATAAATTCTATATGTAAAGAGAGAGTGAATCCCTAATGGATCTCTTAACTAAGTGCCTGTAAGAAAAAAAGAAAGGAAGGAAGCATTCATCTGGGGCCATTTAAAGCAAGTCAGCACAAGGCTGCAGTTATGTAATGTTTGGCTGTTGTCAGAGCAAAGTTCTTACGTAACTCAGGGCTTGCCGGTTGCATCGATTAAGGTTGCATCGGAAAGAGGCCTTTGCTACCTTTTCATGGACTCTTAATATAGCAGTCAGAGGCGTTGTTACTCAGTGTTCTCCTTTGTGTATCCTGAGCCTTGTGTAAAGTAGGAAGTGGATTCCCAGCATTCCCTGAAAATGGGGCCTGCCCGCAGCACAGCCAATCGCTTCTGTTTCATCACTGCAAATTTCGTAGCGTTCCTGACTTTGACATACAGACCACAAAACTCAGTGAGGTTAAAGGAAGAAGAAGAAGAAGAAGAGTTTGGATTTGATATCCCGCCTTTCACTCCCCTTCGGGAGTCTCAAAGCGGCTAACATTCTCCTTTCCCTTCCTCCCCCACAACAAACACTCTGTGAAGTGAGTGGGGCTGAGAGACTTCAAAGAAGTGTGACTGGCCCAAGGTCACCCAGCAGCTGCATGTGGAGGAGCGGAGACTCGAACCCGGTTCCCCAGATTACAAGACTACCGCTCTTAACCACTACACCACACTGGCTCTCTAGAAGGAGTCTAATCCTATTCTATGAAGTAATCCTTCAGTGCTTACCTCAGTCGGGACCCGTAAGGGAGTAGAATGGACCACATCGCATTTTCAAATGCTCCCCTGCGTCAAAGACTCAACAAAGTAAGGACGAGGGAACATTTTCTTCCCCCAAGTGCTAATTTCTATTAACAGGCAGCTTTTAAAGGCAGAAATAACCCACTGAAGAAGAATGGTTGAGCAATATGCAGAATTGGCAAAGTCAACAGCTAAAATAAAAGAACCTAATGACGGAGGTTTTGTGGAAGAATGGAAACGCTTCTCGGATTATTAAAAATATATATAATATGATGAGTGATATTATAATATGATGAGTGATATTATAATATGATGAGCAAGGAGGATTTGAACTATGAGCAACAGAAGGGATTGAAAATTACCAGAGTTTTGTCAAGGTTTAAGCGATAGAAGACAGCTGAGAGAGAGAAACATAGAAAGGGGGGGGGAGTCGAGGAGGGAGAGTTTTTATTATGTATTGAAATGTATGTGTGAAATTTTGGAAAACTTAATAATAATAAAAACTTCAGAAAAATACATATAAAGCAACAACAACATGGCAGAGCGTTCAAAAGTTGTGTGCTTCACTTGTAAGCCAAAGTAGGATGGTCCATTTTAACACCTGTCCAATTCTGCTGCATGCGTAGGGCCAAAGCAAAAGACCTTGATTTAAAATAAAACTGAGAATTGGGAGGGACAGGGTAACTTAGATATATGAGGTTCCCATGGTGTCCCTGAAGAACCCCAGTGATCCATATTGACTGAGTCAGAAAAAAACAATACAGTACAAGACCAGCTGTTTGAAAGGGGTTAAATTTAACCCCCACTTTTTCTCCCCCAAACAGCTGATTGGTGGTATTGCGGATTCTCTCACCAGGGCTATCTTAAGGGCAGCCCCTCAATGTGCCCAGATATGTTGCTGGACTAGGGTGAGTCATTACAACCAGCTATTAATAAGTCAGAAAAGTGAATCAGGTTGTTATTAACAGCACAGTAACTGCTTTGTTTACTACGAAGTTTCTTTCCTAATCCAATTATATAATCGGTTGTCATAGCAAGTGCTATTTAGGATACGGCTTCCTAATTTGACTACACACACACATTGCATCAAAGAACCTGGAAACACAGGCTGCCTCTCTTGTGAGCAAGCAATCGACTGAGTCACTTTGCTGCACATAAAGATCCCTTGTGATTCCTCTCCTCCGTTTCGTTTTAACTGTAAGGCAGAATAGATTTTTCTCTCTCTGTCTCTCTTTTAATGTTAGCGGTTTGAAAGCAGTATTTGCATTCCCATGGGGTTTGTAGTTCGACACAACAAAGGACGGAACGAGTTGTGAATACCCTTTCATCTGTGGTTGTAATTCAGTGCATCTCAAAATCAAAACCGTAAATCAAAACAATGCAAATATTGTTAAGACAGTTGACGTTCGGCACTGTCTCTGTTGCTCACTTTTGGAAGAGAGAACAGGTTGTTTGAATAGTGCCATATATTCTACTTCCTGATTCCTTAGATGCAAATTCAAGAACAGTAGGGATTTGATAAAATAACCAGGAGGAAAGGAATAATCTTAAAAACCCACAAAAGAAGCAAATTGTGAAAAGTGAACAGCTACTCTCTTACCCTGGTCATTTTGAAGTTTTCCCCAAATCCTGCCTTGTCTCAGCGCCTTTAGAGAAAATTGCTTTTTCAATGCAAAAGCAACCATGGTTGCTAGAAACTTGCTACTAATTTATTTCAATAATTTATAATTAGAGAATTATAATTAGCGACATTAGAGAATTTTATTTCAATAATTTATATGCCGCTTACTTATAATTAGAGTGGTGTATAATAAGAAACTTGATCCAATGTAAATAAAAATAATTTAATATTATAAAATAAAAATTCAGTTAAAATGTCTGCTGGCATTAAAAAGAGTCTTTGTAAATTATACAATCCCCCTCTTCAATCCCTCAGATTTGCACAAAACCAGAAAAGCCCACAAGCCCTCTTCGCAGGGAATGCAGGGAATTTTAACCCAGAATTCTTTGGAGGAAACTATGACTGTTTAAAGTGGAATCGTAGCGCTCTAAATGTTGTGTCAGTATTGCCTTGTTAGGACTCAGTAGGGAGGAGGCTGGGGACAAGGGTAGAATTACTCATCTCTGGTGCCACCTACTGTTGACCTCCCTGCCTTCTGCCTTATTAATCCCAGTGGGCGCCAGCCATGACTGTAATAAGGCAAATAGGGAAAAGGGAAGGCAGTTTAGAAGAAGCCAAAGCACATCAGTACCATAAAGGAAAGAACTGGGGGAAGGAAGATCCAAAAGGAAAGAAAACTGGCAGCAGAACTGAAGAGAGAAGCAGAGAACGAAGCAAAGCTGAGAACTGGAGTAATCGCTTTAGGAAAGAAAAGGAGAATAACTAACTTTGCAGTTAGACTGGCAAGATCTAAAAGGAGGATGCGGGTTGAAAACCAGCCAGGAACAACCTTGATCACAACTTGCTTCAAAACCAGCCCAGCCACAATGCAGCCAGTGCTGCCATCGTACTTTGGGGCAGATGTCAGAGACCTACTCAGCAAAATGAGCAGGCTGGGCCCCAAGACGCAAGAGGGTTGCCTTATTGCAGGCTGAGTAATACACCTCGTCATCTTACAAGGAGGTTGGGAAAAACATTCAGTATTAGAGTCTTACATAACTGCAGAGCTGAACACACCCAAAGCCTTTGGCATGCCTGTGTTCTGGATTTGGTGTAGCCTGCCTGAATAATCTCAAAGCTCATAGCAATTTCCCTATATCATGTTTCATAGGAAAGAAGAGCCGTATTTAAGTGCTATAATTTAATATGCTCACCTGCAGGTTTCCTGGCCACTATTTGTTTCTGGGCTTGCAGCCGCTTGTATTTTTCAATACTTCACAACATGCCAAGGATACTTTTGCACAAGCAATCTTAGTCACTGGGCTTTAGAAATTGGGAGCAATTCCTTGCTTCGCTGGCATCTTGGGCTCCTCTTGAAACCTAATACCATCTTAGTAGCGTCTGACTTTTTTTTTTAGCAACAGATTACACGGATTGACATATGGCAGGCGTAGCCAATTTGGTGCCCAGCAGATGTTGTTGGATTACAATACCCATGATCCTTGACCATTGCTAACAACATCAAGTGTTGTTGGACTACAATACCCATGATCCCTGATCATTGCCAACAACATCAAGTGTTGTTGGACTACAACACCCATGATGCCTGACCATTGCCAACAAGGTGTTGCTAGGCTACAGTAACCATCGTCCTTGACCATTGCGAGCAGCAGCAGCTCTAACTTGCAGAGCAGCGGACAGGGGTGATGGGATTTGTAGTCCAACAAGAACTGGAGGGCACTATGTAGCTTACCTGTGGTATACAGATTCCATCAAAGGCAGCACCTTAGAATTAAAATGCAATCTGACCCACTGGTCCATTGAACTAAATGTTGCCTCCTTAGAATGAGAGGTCTCATAGGAGAGAGAGCAGCTTTCTGCTCCTTGACCGAACCGGATGCCAAGCCTGTGCTTTGCCATTTCTGACGGATTGCTTCCTTCCTTCCTTTTTTCAGGGCTCTATTGTTGTCTTAGGCAACAAAGCCGACCTGGTAGAGGAAAGGCAAGTCGAGGCGGCCGTGGCTCAACAGTGGGCCAAACTCGAGAAGGTGAAGCTGTGGGAAGTCACGGTGACCGACGGAAGGACGCTGGCCGAGCCCTTCGCCGTGCTGGCGAGCAAACTCTCTCAGGCCCAGAACAAGTCGGCTTTTCCTTTGCCCGGGCGGAAGCCCAAAGGCAATAATGACGACGGCTGAAGGCATTTCAACCAGGGAGGAGTGTCTTGAGTTGTTGGTCTGTGCTTTACGCTGTTCCTTTTGTGCTTCCTCAAGTGCTCGCAGAGCTTGATGCTGCAGTTAGTAAAGTTGTGTATGCAGTTTCTCGGCTCTCGTTTCTAAAGGGGATGAATAGCCCTTAAAAAAAAAAAAAGATGTACACAAGCAAGCTATAGAAATACTTGCATACCTGCCCAGAATGTAAGGGTGTTCAGGATGGAGGAAGAGGGATTGAGAGAACCCGATGAATTCTTTCAAACTTTGCCCACTGGTGTGGACAGCAAGCCATAAAACATTGTGACTGAAAAAGATGGGGAGGGTGTGGATACTCGCCCGTCAATTGCACACCTAGAAAAATCTGGTAAGAGTGAGCCATTTACAAACGCTCCATTCTCACAGGGCAGGCCTCTCACATCCTGTGTATTCTAATAGTGAATCTGTACTTTGATTCTGCATATTTTTTTGGCCAAAATCTGTGCATGAGATGGAGGCATCAGAAGCCTCGGGAGAACCCCAAGATTTGCAAAAGTGGAGGAGGGTGAAAACATTTTGGGGGGAAATTAGGGGTAGTGAGGAGTGAGAAGGTTTAGGGTGCATGAAATGCTGTCTGCTAAATGGGGTTGAGGGACAGAAAATGGGAGGAGATGGAATGGAGAAAAGGGCATGGCCAGCTGAAACGCTAATCAGGAGTATTTAACGCTGCGACTTTTTGTTGCAGATCCAACTTGTTTGTTTTATAATGCACATCATGGAGTAATGGGACCAGATTTTCACAAGGGAGATTCAAGCCCACATAAAAAGCAGTCAGGGTTTGGCTTAAGTACTTAAGCAAGCAGTTGCTCTCCTGTAGGGCAGCGTAGGTGAGAAAAAGAACCACTCTTTAATAATAAGTCATTTATAAAGGGTTCATTTCATAGAATCATAGAGTTGGAAGAGACCACAAGGGCCATCGAGTCCAACCCCCTGCCAAGCAGGAAACACCATCAGAGCACTCCTGACATATGGTTGTCAAGCCTCTGCTTAAAGACCTCCAAAGAAGGAGACTCCACCACACTCCTTGGCAGCAAATTCCACTGTCGAACAGCTCTTACTGTCAGGAAGTTCTTCCTAATGTTTAGGTGGAATCTTCTTTCTTGTAGTTTGGATCCATTGCTCCGTGTCCGCTTCTCTGGAGCAGCAGAAAACAACCTTTCTCCCTCCTCTATGTGACATCCTTTTATATATTTGAACATGGCTATCGTATCACCCCTTAACCTCCTCTTCTCCAGGCTAAACATGCCCAGCTCCCTTAGCCATTCCTCATAAGGCATCGTTTCCAGGCCTTTGACCATTTTGGTAGCCCTCCTCTGGACACGTTCCAGTTTGTCAGTGTCCTTCTTGAACTGTGGTGCCCAGAACTGGACACAGTACTCCAGGTGAGGTCTGACCAGAGCAGAATACAGTGGCACTATTACTTCCCTTGATCTAGATGCTATACTCCTATTGATGCAGCCCAGAATTGCATTGGCTTTTTTAGCTGCTCTTCAGCATAAGATTCCCAGGGGAGCGAATAGTTTTAAGTAGTAGCAGGTACAATAGAAGTCCATATAAAACATTAAAAGAGAGAAAAAAGCAGCAGCCATAAAATCTATTGGATCCAGAAAAAACAAGCGTTATAAACAGTTAATAAAGCATGCTGGAATACCTGAGCAAATAAAAGTCCTCCCTTATATGGAAAGGGCATAAAAGATGAGCTGGTTTGGAAGAGATACTCCTTTCTGCAATCAGAAGAGGCTTTTCCCCAATCACCACCCTCCTGACTTCAGATGATTCCTCCAATGAAGAATGAAGCATTTGCACAGGTCTTTCAAATAAGGTCCCAAGCAATTACTTTCTAAGTAATGCCCATCACTTTCTCTTGTGCCCAGATGATGCAAGCACCAGGTAAAGTATGTCCCAATTAGCAACCTAGCATTTTGTCCTAACTGGAGTTTCCAGGAAATCTTCAATGACAGTCCTAAGTATCATGTATTGCAGTAGTCCAGCCAAGACGCCAACGTGTGCCTAAGCTGTCTAGGAGACATCACAGAGGGTGTGCCAGTCTTCAACAACAAACAGAAGGCAGCTTAGAGGTGTCCTGTAAAATAACTTCCTTTTTGTGTTTTCAGAATTTAGTAAAGCCTCCTTTGCTGATATTCCAGGATTGTTGATTTAGTCTTCTCATTTCTTGGAACACCCTTTCAAAATGCAACATCTCAGTGTGCTTTGGTTCTTCTTCCTGTGAATTTACCTCGAGTAGCCCAAGAGGGAGAAGATTTCAAAATTCTAATTAAAATATATGCCATTTTATTTTTTTAAAAGTGTCTTTCCTTGTTTAAGTGGTCATCAAAAATCTTTACCTAGTGAGTGTGATTGGAAAAGAATATAATCGCTTACAGACTGAATTGGTTGCCATTTTCTGGGAGTGACCAAATTCTTGGTGTATTCCGCTAAAAACTTGCAAGGTTGTCTGTTGCAGTTGAGAACTACAGTTCCACCTCCTCCAGATCCTGTTAGCAGTTTTTCTAACGATACCAAGCCTTGAGTTGTGATCTACTTTGCTTCCCCTTTTATTGTTAAGCTTTAAAGAAATCCCCTCTATTTGAAAGTGGTCCTTATTTAGGTATGTGTTGTCCCCACCTGCTTAGCAGTTTCATTCAATGCATTGTACCAAATTCCTTTTGTTCCATTCTCCATGTTCCAATAGTGTTGCAGATGATGATTTATTTGCTCTGAGTGGAAAAAAGCAGGATTGGAGTTTGAATCTATCTATCATCTATCTATCTATCTATCTATCTATCTATCTATCTATCTATCTATCTATCATCTATCTATCTATCATCTATCTATCTATCTATCTATCTATCTATCTATCTATCTATCTATCTATCTATCTATCTATCTATCATCTATCTATCTATCTCTCTATCATCTATCTATCTATCTATCATCTATCTATCATCTATCTATCTATCTCTATCCATTCATTTAGCTAGCTAGCTAGCTAGCTCAGTGTTGCATTCCACATTTTCAATGATCCCACATCTCAATATCTTTAAAAAAAAGTTGCCTCAAGTGACATTTGTACTACATGATGGAATTCTCAAAACATGAGACACAAGCTGTTAGCATAAAAAGTCAGATTCCAGTATTTTGGAACTTAGGCAAATCCTATACGCATAACTGTGCTATCTCACCCATGTCACATAGGTGTATATACCCTCCACTCAGCCTCGAGAACCAGTGGCGCCCCTCTTTCTCCTCTTTGCCAAATTGTTCTGCTCCACCGGAAGAGCAGGACATAACACAGACGGCTTTGGATATGTGTTGAATTTGCAGCAAAGCAGCGACACACTCCTATATATGGAATGTTGACCAATTCATACTGTGGGCCAATTCATAGAATCGTGGAATTGTAGAGCTGGAAGGGACTTGTGGGGATCAACTAGTCCAGCCCCCCTGCAGCGCAGTTTTCCCTTATGGGGACTGAACTTGCAACCTTGGCATTATCAGTACCATGCTCTAACCAACTGAGAAGTCCAGTAATTTATACTTCCAGATCAGCGAACAAGTGCTGAAATCTCCACTCCTAATTGTCTGAATTGGCTCTCAGGGTCAAAGAAGGTTCTGATATGTTCTGCTGTTCCGTTTGCTGCTCTCCTTACAGTTCTGGCCCTTGGTGAAAATGCATGTATGAAGTGGGAAAGAGCCACGTAAGTAAGGAAGGTGCAGCATACTCCTATTGCTTCCTAACAAGTTGTCTACTGTCTGCTTCTTTAAAGGTAAAGGGACCCCTGACCATTAGGTCCAGTCGTGACCGACTCTGGGGTTGCGGCGCTCATCTCTCTTTACTGGCCGAGGGAGCCGGCATACAGCTTCCGGGTCATGTTGCCAGCATGACTAAGCCACTTCTGGTGAACCAGAGCAGCGCACGGAAACGCCGTTTACCTTCCTGCCAGAGCGGTACTTATTTATCTACTTGCACTTTAACGTGCTTTCAAACTGCTAGGTTGGCAGGAGCAGGGACCGAGCGACGGGAGCTCACCCTGTCGCGGGGATTCAAACCGCCGACCTTCTGATTGGCAAGTCCTAGGCTCTGTGGTTTAACCCACAGTGCCACCCGTGTCCCTATATCTGCTTCCTTACATAACCGGAAAATCTCCTTTTCTCCTTAACTTGGCTACAACTGCTTCTTTTTAAACTGGTTCAGTGCTAGGTTGGGTGCCTCCAACTTGCACTCAAACAAGGCCCTTTTTATCTTCTTGCCTGTTGATTGATGCAAAGTAGATTAACACTTTTGAGAATCCAGAGACTTTACTGAGAACCACAAAATGCAAACCAACAATGTAACGCTGCAGCTTTAAAATGCCAGCGCCGTTTTGGGCTGCGTTTAGAGAATTATCCTTTCCGAGACACAGGAAATAATGGCACTGCTTTGCTCGGCACTCGCTTAAGATCTCATTTGCTTTACTCTGTTCCGCTAACTTGGAAACAACTCTCTTAAGAATTATTCAGAGGCTAAAAGCGGCTGGAGGAAGTGGGGTTGTTTACAAGAGAGAAAACAGGGTGTACTGACACTTCTCAACTATTTAGATTGCCTGCTCAAGAATACATCAGGCACTAATGGCTTGAAACCTCAGGCAGGTTGTTCCAATGACACACTATTAAGGAAGTTCCGATTGCAAAAGGCAGTTAAAAGCAGGTGATCAAACCTTTAGTGTATCTGCAAAAAGGTGTGACAGATGAGTGTGTTAGATGTGAGACTGGCAGCCTTCAAAAGGCCCCGAGGTTTAACTGAGCAAACCATTCAGTGCTCCCAGTGTTATTTTTGGCACAATGTCAGTTTGCGCAAAAGGGAGTCACTGTGGCCTGAAGTGTTATCTGTAACTCTATAACTATCATCAGTGGGCTCACGATTTAGCAGTCGAGTTCTAGATGCACAGCTTCGAATGTTTAAGATGCTGTCCAGAAGCAGACGCAATCAAGAGTTGTGAGCCCATCAGGGGTACATCACCCTTACAGATAACCCACACCAGTTTTACCAAGGCAAGGGAGAATTGTATGAAAACGACACCTCTTTGGAGTTGATGTTGGGAAGAGCTTTAAATATAGAGCTTACAGGTTTTTAAGAGTAGCAGGGCAGTTTTAAAGCAGGGATCAGTGCATAACATTTCCTTCCCCTACTGGCTCAAATTCTGGATTTGGTCTATCAAGCTTTTTCTGTCTCGACTTCAGAGCTGTGCTCCTCCTATACAATTCCTCTTCCCCTCGCTACTGCTTATGGGATCTTTTTAGAGCCAGCTGCCAAATTCAAAAGCCTCCCATTAGGGCTCACCCCCCCCCCGACCACGGATGTGCTCTTGAGCAGTGCATATTTACAGCATGCAACAGGAATACTAACACCCAGTTACCGTATTTTTCGCCCCAAAGGGCGCACCAGCCCATAGGGCGCACCTAGGTTTTTTTTTTGGGGGGGGAATAAAGGGAAAAAAAATTCCCCCCGAGCTTCCCCAGTCCCCAGAACAGGCTGCTCTCCGCAAGCGGTGGGAGCCCTCCCACCGCTTGCGGAGAGCTACCCGAAACCCGGGGCACAACTGCTCAGCGCTCCCAGGCTTCGGGATAGAGGCAGCTCTGCGCAAGCGGTGGGAGGGCTCCCGTGACTTGCGCAGAGCTACCCGAAGCCCAGGTGCGACTGCTCGGCGCGCCCAGGCTTCGGGATGCAGGCAGCTCTCTGCAAGCCGTGGGAGCCCGGCGGTGTTATTTCCACACAGTTTATTTTCCCATCTCACTTCCTATAGGTTGTATTGACGGTTCTTCTAGGAGGGGGGTTGTTAGGCAGTATCATAATAAAAAAAAGAAAAAGTTTTATCCTCCCCCCTTTCTGTTTCATTTCAACATACCGACTTAGATGCTGTTCTTTGATGTTATCTTCTTTCCAATCCAATCCATCACTCTTAACTTCTCAGTGGCAGGCTTAATTAGCAGCTAACGTACCCTTTTCTTCGCTCGAAGCAGGTGCAATAATTCTTATATCCAATTTTTCATCTTAAGAAATGCAACTTGGGTCGCTCTCGGAGACAGCGTCCGGGAGATCCGAGCTCGCTCGAGGGCTTTCCGTCCAGTGCCCTCACCCCCACCTTCTTTCAAACTCGGGGGTGATTTATGGGCAACCGCAGATGAGGCTGCATCTTCCCTTCCACCGGGAAGAAATACGGGAGGCTGATTTACTCCCATCTCAGCCCCTTGATTACCTCGTGTGAACTGGAGAGATGGTATTGTCGGCCATCTTCCAAGGCACCCCTAGCGGAGCCCCGAGGTACCACTGTTCTTTCTATGGGAAAGCGCGCCTTGGTTTTGGAACTTCCAGAATGGATTAAGTTTAAGAACCAAGGTACCACTGTACTAACCTTTATTTCAATTAGACAGAAGGAGAGGTGGGGGTTTTTTTGTACATATTTTTATTAGCACAGTAACAAATGCAGACTTAGGTAGCCCACAACATACAACCAATCCACTGAGTGACTCCTATTTCACGCCTTACAGTTAAACAGCTTAAGGTATTTCACTACAGGTTGCCCTAAGTCCTAGTTAAAACCTTTCGTTTTCACAAAGGTTAACTTGGCATAGAAAAATGAATATACATGAACTACTTCCCCTGTTCTAGGTGAGGCAACAAAACAGCCACCACCACCCCATAATTCAAACCAATGAGATGGCTGACTTTTAAAAGGGATCTGTTAAATACCAAATTCTCCCACCTCCCATGGGGGAAAAAAGGAAAATATTCCCAACATCTTTTTACAAAATAAAACCAAACTAAAAGAGAAGAAGCATATAGCAAGTCTTCTTGAAAGAACTTTTACATAAATGCCAAATATATGTACCTGTACAAAATTAAGCTGTTTTTAATCTTTTACCTATCACAAGTTAACCAAACACCCATTTCCTCCCCCCTCCCATTGCCAAAGTAGTTTACATTCTTCTTGGTGCTATAATTCAGAGCTACTATTGCTGAACTAATGACAGTCTTTAAAATATGCTATTCCCCATTCTAGCTGACTACTGTAGCAAGATACCTTAAGTTACAACAACAAAAATCTTAGGAAATAAAAGACTGAATAAAATCTGTTATAGAAATACCCTACTCTTTTCTCAGTTCCTCCCCTCTCCCTCCCCCCCGGTGTCCCCCCCCCTTCAAAATCATAAGCAGCTCTTTCCATCACAGACTATTTAACGCAAGGGTTGGAGAAAAATTCCAGTTTATGTAGCATATCTCTTGGTCCACTGTCTGGCCATTCTGTCATGCTCTGCTCTGTTAGTCATATATTGAGTAGCAATGCTTCCAACCAGGGGGTCAGCTGAAAAGGAAGAAAGAAAATTCCAGCTCATCATTGATCTTTGGGGCAGGAAAAAAAAAGGAAATATCACAAGAAAAGAAGTTAAATCCATTGGGGACTCCGAAAACCACCTGTTCAGTGACTGAACTGAAGTTTTAGTTGCAATTATTATTATTTTAGTATTTATACCCCGCCCATCTGGCTGGGTTTCTCCAGCCACATGTAGGGTCTACTGAACCCTGGAAACTTATTTCTTAGTAAATATGCATAAGAACAGGCTGTTGGTGTTTCTACAGATACAGCACACCTCTAATATTCATTCAAAACAAAAGAGAATTGCACCTCGAAAGAAGGAAACTTCTCGTATTCTTACACACTTAGTTCATAAGAGGGTTTTTCCCCCCCAGATTCTTTTGCTGCTTCTCAGTCCATGGACCATTTTAAGTATTGTATCAAACATGTGCAGCTCTTGTCACTGTGAATTTAGAATTCTAAATTTAGAATTGCTTGGAATATTTCAGATTCTAAATGTGCGTATTTCAGATTCTGCAGTCAGATTTTTCTATGCATATACAGTGGTACCTCTGGATGCGAACGGGTTCCATTCCGGAGCCCCGTTCGCATCCTGAAGCGAACGCAAACCGCGTCGGCGCGGGTCACGATTCACCGCTTCCGTGCATGACATCATTTTGAGCGTCTGTGCATGCGCGAGCGGCAAAGCCCAGAAGTAACGTGCTCCATTACTTCCAGGTCGCCGTGGAGCGTAACCTGAAAACGCTCAACCCAAAGCTACTTCAACTGTAGTCAGTGCTTTCTCCCCCCGTAAAAAAATGTTTAGGGGTACTCTCATTTTAACTCAAGAAAATCACCGTTTTATAGTTCAAATTGAGAAAAATAAATACAGTAAATGGACAATAGTACGAGGATTCACAAAATGTTTAGGGGTATGCGTACCCCCAGAAAAAAAACACTACTTGTCAAGAAAGTGGTTCCTAATATAGTAAAGTGGGTAAGTCATGACAAATGTTGATGTTAAAATGATTTGATGGATGCCAAAGCGAAAGATGAATGTCTTCCATGTGGAACTGTTCCATGAGAATTCATCAGCTACATCTACACACCTGTTTTACTTGAATACAGTGGTATCTTGCAAGACGAATGCCTTGTAAGACGAAAAACTCGCAAGACGAAAGAGTTTTTCGTTTTTTGAGTTGCTTCGCAAGACGAATTTCCCTATGGGTTTGCTTCGCAAGACGAAAACGTCTTGCAAGTTTGTTTCCTTTTCCTTAAAACCGTTAATACCAGGGTGCATCCGTGCTTCACAAGACGAAAAAATCGCAAGACGAAAAAACTCACAGAACGAATTAATTTCGTCTTGCGAGGTACCACTGTAAACCCAAAGCAGTATTTGTGTAACTGATCTGAAGGTAGAACCATGTATACATACATTCTGAAAAGCATGTGTGGAACAATGTAAGTTATTCAGTCCAAAGCCAATTTGCAAAAAAACGGAAAATCTTTCTCTCTGTATCCTGCTGCAGAACAGAGATTCTCTCGCCCACTGCCCCGTTTTGGCTGCCTTACCAGGATTGCAGTCTGTGAGAAGTGAGCAGATAGAAAGAAGGACTTTAGAAATGGTTAACGCTGGACTCCAGTTGTCTTTTAAGATGTCCAGGCAAATCACCCCTTGGCTGTTAATGTTACAGTGATAGATTCTTGTCCGAAAGGTAACCTGCAGGAGAAAAAAAGAAAAACACACACAAAAATCAATGGTTATAGCCTCTTCAACTCAAAAATGACCCAGCCATAAATAGCTTTCTGTCTGGGATTTTCCAGACAGGCCCTCTAGCATTTCTCTCATTAGAACTCAAGCATCGAGATGAGATGGTGACTATCATATTGCGCATATATATATATATATATTTGCTTTCGTAGATTTTCACGGGTACAGGAATGCAGGTTTTGGTGTCCTCGGGTGTCTTCCCGTGTAAAAGTTGGGGTGTCTAGGCGACGTTTCGACGAGGTCTCACTCGTCATCTTCAGGCTGGTGCTTTCGGCTTCTTGTTACTGGAACAGAGCAGGATCTCAGTGTTTGAGTTCCTATAAATACTGTTGAGGGGGTGTGGTGTATAGCCTCCAATGTTCTGGGCAGAGAGGAAGTTCCCAGGCTAGTGTGCCTTTTCTTCTTTTGTTCCTTAATTACTTGAGGGATATCTTGAGTGATTTCTTGAGTGATATCCTGAGTACCACTTAGGTGGGTCATTAGGTGTGGATTAGTTGCTAAAGTCTTTGTGTCTTGACCTCTTGAACTTTGTGAAGAGTTTTTCTGAGAAGATGGCTGTACTGCACTTAGTTGTGCTCTGGCTTGGCTTCGTGTATAGGGGCGAGCTGTGGTTTTGTGGCCTGTGTCAGCCAGATCTGTGTAGGGATTGCAGGGGGGTGCAGCATCCGGAGGTGCCACCATGGTTTGGCTACTGGATGGTGTCTGTAATTTATCTGTGGAGAGGGTCTGGGTTTGGGTCTGGTGTGGTTGGTTGGTGATGGCGTTCTGTGTGCCTCTGGATCTGGTGTCAGTTTTTGTGGGGAGGGCTAATTTCCAGATGTCTGGCACATCCCGCTTGCCAGACATCTGGAAATTAGCCCTCCCCACAAAAACTGACACCAGATCCAGAGGCACACAGAACGCCATCACCAACCAACCACACCAGACCCAAACCCAGACCCTCTCCACAGATAAATTACAGACACCATCCAGTAGCCAAACCATGGTGGCACCTCCGGATGCTGCACCCCCCTGCAATCCCTACACAGATCTGGCTGACACAGGCCACAAAACCACAGCTCGCCCCTATACACGAAGCCAAGCCAGAGCACAACTAAGTGCAGTACAGCCATCTTCTCAGAAAAACTCTTCACAAAGTTCAAGAGGTCAAGACACAAAGACTTTAGCAACTAATCCACACCTAATGACCCACCTAAGTGGTACTCAGGATATCACTCAAGAAATCACTCAAGATATCCCTCAAGTAATTAAGGAACAAAAGAAGAAAAGGCACACTAGCCTGGGAACTTCCTCTCTGCCCAGAACATTGGAGGCTATACACCACACCCCCTCAACAGTATTTATAGGAACTCAAACACTGAGATCCTGCTCTGTTCCAGTAACAAGAAGCCGAAAGCACCAGCCTGAAGATGACGAGTGAGACCTCGTCGAAACGTCGCCTAGACACCCCAACTTTTACACGGGAAGACACCCGAGGACACCAAAACCTGCATATATATATATATATATATGTTGTTGCTGCTCACAGAGAGGCATTCTCTTTTTAATGTCCTGCTATAGCCTTTAGTCCTAAAACCAAGGACTAAAAAAAAAAAAACCAAGTTCCATGATATGTCCAAGTTTATCTCAACAAAGCACTATCAGTTCTTAGATTTTACATTCATGGGTGAGTGAATATAGTTAAAATGATTTATATGGTGCTGGAGGAGACTCTTGAGTGTCTCATGGACTGCAAGAAGATCAAACCAATCCATTCTGAAGGAAATCAGCCCTGAGTGCTCACTGGAAGGACAGATCCTGAAGCTGAGGCTCCAATACTTTGGCCACCTCATGAGAAGAGAAGACTCCCTGGAAAAGACCCTGATGCTGGGAAAGATGGAGGGCACAAGAAGGGGACGGCAGAGGACGAGATTGTTGGACAGTGTTCTCGAAGCTACCAACATGAGTTTGACCAAACTGCGGGAGGCAGTGGAAGACAGGAGTGCCTGGCGTGCTCTGGTCCATGGGGTCACGAAGAGTCGGACATGACTAAACAACTAAACAACAACAACAAAATACAGGGACTACCGCTTGCCATCTGCCAAACTGACACAAAGGCAGGCTGTTGTTGTTTTTGGAGGTCTGCTAAAAGACAAGAATTTCATATCCTAAAAAGCAGATGCCTACACAGCAGGGTGAATTTCATTTCCTGCCTACCTATCATTCTGTTTCCCCTAATCTTTCAAGCTCTTAAGATGGAGGTGCTCTGAACAGCCCCAGGCAAGATGATTCTCACTTGAGCTCTCCCATATGCATCCATTTATGAGCAAAACTATTTTAAGAGTGTTTTTTTCTTTCTTTTAGGGGGTGGCAGGAAAGTTTTTTACCCTTTGACCACTGTAGCAGCAAGGGCTAAACGGAGGACACTGGCCCTTCTACAAATCACTAATCTGTCTTGATCTATTGTGAAAAACGGAATGTCATCTTCAAAGTTAGCTTAGCAGGCATTTCCACACTGCTTTGGCTACTGAGTTAATAAGACTTGTCTTTTAGTAAATTACAAAAAATGGGGGGCATGCTGCCCCAAAATAATAATGGCTGTACAATCAACTTAAGCATCTCTTAACATACATCTGTTTGGACCTGAAGTGTGTGGAATTTCTCAACTTGCTAAAATGGTTAACTTCTTCAAAGTTACACTTATTCTCTCAATATCACCTCACCTGGCTTTGTCTCTAGAGAAGAATCATAACACACAGACTCCTCAGTATTTCCTCCACACTCGGCCTCAGCCAAAAGTATTACAGCAAATTCGTTGCTGCTGTTCTTATAGTTCTGCTTTGCTGTAAGCACTGGAATTTTGAGTCTACTCTTATACACCTGTATTGGGAGCTGTGAAGTAAATTTGGGGTGACTGGAAATATGCCAAATGAAGAATCAACCTCACATAGGCCAGGCTGTGAATTCCCCCTGGCTCACTTGGTGCCTGCGTTCATTCTGAGTAAGAACGCCCTAAATAAAATGGGAAAACAGGCAAACTAATGCCATTGTACTGGAAGAAGCAAAGATCACCAGTGCCAAAGCAATGATTCTTCAACATCAACTTCCATTGGATTGGTCATGTTGTGCCTGATTATCGTCTTCCAAAGCAACTACTCTATTCCAAACTTAAAAATGGAAAGCATAATGCCAGTGGCCAACAAAAAAGGTTTAAAGACTTTCTCAAGGCAAAGCAAATCTAAGGTTACAAACACCTCACGTTACAAACACTTTGGGTTACAGACTCCGCTAACCTGGAAGTAGTACCTCGGGTTAAGAACTTTACCTCAGGATGCCCTTTTAACGGTTTTCCAAATCCCAATTTTTATGAAATTTAACTTAAACATTAACATCCAACCGTTAAAAGGACATGCAATGAAATTCAACCAAGGGGAAGCGAGGAAGTCGCTTAAGAAAGTTAATAACTGTAATTTTTAATAAGGCTATGATTTATGTTTGTTTTGTTTGTTTGTCTTGTTTGTCTTGTGTGTGTGTTTGTTTGTTTGTTTATAATATTGTGAAAACCAATAAAATTTTGGGGGGAAAAAAGAAAAAAGAACTTTACCTCAGGATGAGAACAGAAATCGTTCGCTGGCGGAGTGGCAGCAATGGGAGGCCCCATTAGCTAAAGTGGTACCTCAGGTTAAGAACGGTTTCAGGTTAAGAACGGACCTCCGGAACAAATTAAGTTCGTAACCAGAGGTACCACTCTATAAACACCGAAAACTGGGAAATGTTAGCCTACGGGCGCTCCAACTGGAGAACAGCCTTTACCAAAGGTGTCATGGGCTTTGAAGACACTCAAACTCAGGACGAAAGGGAGAAACGTGCTAAGAGGAAGACACGCTTGGCAAATCCACACCGTGATCAACTCCCACCCGGAAACCAACGTCCCCACTGTGGAAGGACGTGTGGATCCAGAATTGGCCTCCACCAGTCACTTACGGACCTACTGTTAAAACCGTGTTTATGGAAGACAATCTTACTCGACTACGAGTGATCGCCAAAGGAGAAGAAGAAATAAAAAAATACACACAACTTAGATTTGACATGCTGTATTAGTGTCTCGTTAAGTGACTGGCTTTTATGTGCTTTGAAAGCCCGGCTCTCTAACCTATATAAAATGACTGGGTAATAGAATGTCTACAGTCAGCATCTGTAGCGTGAGAAAATCACAGACTGCTCCTTATTTTCCAGGAAAAGTCCTGGGTCTACAGAAGCCTTCCTGGTTTCTGATTTGATCCCAGAATGTCCCACTTTTCCTTAGGAAATCTCTGTTTTCATTGGAGAAATGTTGGACACTTTGGAGTTATGTGACCCCCTCACGAAGGAAATAAGTAACTGTACAACCTTTAGAAGACATCTGAAGGCAGCCCTGTATAGGGAAGGTTTTAAAAAAATGTTTTATTATGTTTTTCTATGTTGGAAGCTACCCAGAATAGAGGATGGTGGTGATTGAATAGAACACACCTATTTTCATCTGAGAATTGGAGGGTTATGTATTTATTACAAGTTAAAAATGGGAAAGTTACAATAGGTGCTTCTAAAATTCATGATTTTGTGACTCCAATACTGTACATGCAAATGTTGATGAAGTCTCTGGGTTCCTGCTATCCCCTACTTTACTGAAAAATCCCCAAACTTTTCTGAAATACAGACCCTGCCCACATGGATCTTTGCTAAAATGATTACTGAACTCTGCTCCAAATAGTGAAATTAAGTTTCATGTTTTGAACCCAGTATAATTTATGGAGCTATTACTAGTCTAATGGTTTTATCACCAGTGTGAGAACTATTATTCTTCCTTGGAAACTAATTAGAATAGTCACAAGAATAAGGCCGAACATCAACATTAATGGCGAGCTGCTGCCCTCTTGTGTCAACTCTCTTTATTGCATCAGATTTACACAGGTTTAAAAGGTGCACTGGGATTGCTGCAGCAATAATCTATCATTACTTTCCTCGGTTTCCGAGGCCGCAGAAGAACAACCATGTAATTTACAGTGCACCTATGCACCACATGCCTCCTGCAGACAGTTGCCTGATTAAAGAACAGAAATTGGTAACCTTTTGCCACAAATGTCAATGTCCACGGGAGAATTTCTCATTAGACATTTCAAGCGCACTTTTCATTTTATCTGTCACATTTTACCACATTCTTCCTCCGGGGACTCGAGAGCAGGATACATGACTTAATTTGTGCTCTTGTTTCTGAAGCAGCTAGTCTACATAGAGATGACAAAGTACAGAAATTTGAAGGCCGGTTAGCAAAGCGTCCGCCCACAAAAGGAACACTTGGCTCCTGCAGAAAAACTTGTTTGTGGACTCAGACTGAGGCTTAGACATCACATAAATATGTATGCCTAAAACTATACATCTTTATCTGTATCTATATATGACAGGCTGCATTGAATCTGGAGCACTCAGCAGATTCCTGTCTTAAGATGATTGTGATCTGCTGAATCTGGGATCCCTGCCAGTCACACCAGCTGCTGCAAAGGTGGAGGGAAGAAGAAAAGTACCGTATTGGCTCGAATATAAGCCGTTTCTGCAAATAAGCCGCACCTTTAAAATTGAAGGGGAAAGAAAAAAAGACAAAAGCTGTGCTGCTTCCGGGGGGGGGGGGACCGCGCTGCCTTGCCGCCCGTAAGGTTGCGAATGTAAGCCGCACTTTAACTTTTCACGGTCAGAATTTGGGGGGGGGGGCAGAGTGCGGCTTATATTCAGGCCAATATGGTAGTATGAGGAGCAGAATTGGGTGGGTAGTAAAAAGCTTGTTTGTTTCCCTCTCCTCTCCACTAACTGCATGCATGATGCCTGGTTTGCAATAAGTGGAGAAGTGTTATGTAACTCCAAACACACTTTCAAACTCCACAGTGGAAAAAGCCTTGAGTTTTTGTGGAGTGAGATGAAAGCACTCACGTCTTGCCTACTTCTGCATCCCCACCCAAGAAAAAGCCCCTGTAAAAAAAGCGTGTGTGGAGGGTGTGTGTATACTTGTTAAATGCGTATGCCTGCAACACAATTTGAGTTCCTTTAAAGCCTTAAGCGCTTGCTTGCACAGATGCCAGGAGTAGTCTACTCAAACATATGCTTGGGGGTAATGTGCAATACATGTAACATGAAACTAAACTGGATGAAGTTGTCTGGAATAAGTCTCCTGGAAACTGCATTAACTGCACAAAAGTATTTTTATGTGCTACAATGAAGTTGTCAGATATCCAGAAAGTTCCTATCATGGTCCAGTCTCCAGGCTAACTTTGATTCTGGATGTTCTGTGTCCAAGAATAGAATAGCTCAACTGTCGAGATCTCCCAGCACTCAAAACATACCTCCAATATCTCTCCTCTCCCGTTGGGATAGCTCAGTCCGTAAAGCATGAGTCTCTTAACCTCTTAACCTCAGGGATGTGGGTTTGAGCCCCACTTTGGGCAAAATATTTCTACAATTCTAAGAAGGTAGTTTACCTGTCTGCAGAGGTGAGCAGGAGCAGCACATCCCATTTCACTGCTTGCCACCCCCCCCCCACCACTGGCAAAGAATTTCAGGAGAGAGGGCAAGATCTCACCCAAAATTGACTCCGGGGGCGGGGTGCCGTCTCGGAGACTTCTGTCACCTGAGGTGGCAACCTCCCCCGGTCTAAAGGCTGCACCGGCCCTGGAGGTGAGGCAGCAAAGCTGTTATTCAGGAGCAGCAGAGAAGATAAAAGTAATTAAGTAATATGGGTTGGATCCAGCTTATGCTAACTGAATGCAGGTTATCCGTCCACGTTAAGAAAATTTTGTCCATTGCATGATTATTTTCCACCTAGTCCTTTTGACACTCTGGCACACCCTCTTTGCAAAATTTGACCATTCCAAAATGCAGATGCGCTTTCACTCTCGCAAGATGGAATGTACTGACTTCGGCTGTACTTGAGGGTCGCTTTCAAATAAATTCCACTGGGGAAACGGTTATTTCCCTGTGGAGATGGCAGTATTGAGTCAGTGGTTCATGTTCTTCTGGCCTGCCCTCTTTCTAAAGATTTGAGGAGTGAGGTTATTACCCCTCTACTATTGTTCATGCCGGGGACGTGAGTGGCGCTGTGGGTTAAACCACTGAGCCTAGGGCTTGCCGATCAGAAGGATCAAGATGATCCTTCTGATCGAAAGATCAAGATCCTTTTAGCAGATCAAGATGATCAGGTGACAGCAAAAACTGCAAGGTTTTTAGTGGGGGCAATTAGAATAAGATATATTATTTGTTTATTGATGTAAACCCCCAAAATGTATTTCCTAGAGCATGGGTAGGCAAACTAAGGCCCGGGGGCTGGATCCGGCCCAACCGCCTTCTAAATCCGGCCTGCGGACGGTCCAGGAATCAGCATGTTCTTACATGAGTAGAATGTGTCCTTTTATTTAAAATGCATCTCTGGGTTATCTGTGGGGCAAAGGAATTCATTCATATTTTTTTTCAAAATATAGTTCGGCCTGAGGGACAGTGGACCGGTCCCCTGCTGAAAAAGTTTGCTGACCCCTGTTCTAGAGTTAAGTTTTTACCTCTATTTTCAGTATGTTTTATTTTATTGCTAGTGGCTGATACAAATAAAAATTATTCTGCTTTAAAAATTTGACCCACCAGAGCAACTTCTCATTTATTGCCATGATAGTTAAACTCTGATTTGGTCTCACCTTCTCAGTGTTCGTATAGAAAACACACAATGTCTTTCACAAGCATATTCTGTAGTCCGCACAAGGCCAGCGTAGGCCACAATACAGAAATGTCTGACCCCACTTTAAGGAAAATGGTTGCTGGTTGATCCAGAGATGTAGCAGGACAGGGGAATCAGCTACATTACTAAAGTAACAGGGATTTGAATGCACTATAAACATGCAACACCAGATGGCGCCAGAGAGCAGGAAATTTTGAAGCGCCGTTTTCCATAGAGATTTTTTCTTTTGTTAAAACGATCTAACTTCTAGCCACACACGGAAAGAACAAGGATATAGTTTGAATGCTTTGCCTGTAGAATAATAAATCATTTAATGTGTCAATATGACTGGAAGTCGTTAAAATTGCAGCTGTTGTTTAAGGGATTATTTTGACTGGAGTGTAACTGAAATTAGTAAGATTTTAGAATGAAGAAATAAAGTAAATCATCAAACCATCAATTTTAATACACGGGGGGCTACCTAAATTCTATAATTTGGCATCTGAATTATTGGTATTAGTAATTGTATTATAATTTGACGTTGTTATAATGAGACTATGACTAAATTATTGTAACTGAAAACTAATTAAAATTATTATAAAAAATAAAACCATCTAATTTCTTACTTATGTGTAGTGTTTCCCCCCTGTGTTTAGATCCGCCCAGGGTCCATTCATTTGGATTAGAGTCATAAGATACAAGGCTTAAGCAGGGGTGATTAAACCATTCATTCAAAATTTACTTATTTCTGTCTTGAGACTCAGCTAGATTAGTAAAGAAAAAACACTTTATATGAATTATAACACGGTGACACCTGATGGCGCTGTGGAGCCTTGTCTTTTGCCAACGGGATTTCCCTTTATGAAGTTTACAACGTGTTTAACTGAATCACTTTTTTAATGTGTCTAGATCCAACCTTAGTTTCTGAAGTATGGGAACATCCCTGGAAGGTTGCAGAAGGCCAAGGAAAAATCTACACAGAATACGATTTCAATGTCACACATGGAATACCTCCCATTTCACGCAGCAGAAGATATTTGTGTGAGAATTTAAGAATCCCGATTTAGAATTGGGGTCGGGGGGAGAATACAGCAAAGATTATAATCCAGTATTTTGTTATACAATGAGGACACCAGAAACATTAATAAAATTAGGATTAACTAAAATTTTAAAAGCCTTTTGCTAAATTAGGTCTTTCTTAACTGAGTAAATTATTTATCGAGTGCTGTGTTTTATTGACCAGGCAACTGCATTTTCAAAGGCAATTAACAAGATATATCGTTTTAAAGCGCAGCTATTTCAGAGTTTTTGAAGAAGCTTGGGATCCTAATAGATGAAGCGCACTGTTTAAATGCTTTTTATAGTACTACTGTAAACAACATTTTAAAAATAAAATGAAAAACAAGAGTTCAGAGCATTTGAAAGGGTTTTTTTTAAAAAAAAATGAAAATTGTAAAAATCATTTTTGTGAAATATCAATAAACATGATTTAAAGGCGCAAACTGAATAGAAAGATTACAAAAGTAGTCAACAGCAACAAGTTATTGCTGTTTGTAAGTAACATATAAGCAGTTTTTGTCTGACTTGAACTATGGAACTGGATCTTTGCCTGCCAAACCTACTGGAATTATTGAAAAGATATCTTCTAAAAGGTGAAATATGTTAGTGAATAAGACAGCAGAGACTATATATTAAGCCACAACGGAAATAATAAATGGAAAAATACCGGAATGTGAGGGTAGCGAAGTGCTTTGTAGTTATACAAGGCTAAATCCATCTTTGCTGTTGAAGCAAAGAGTAAGAAAACACAAAACAAAATGACACTTCATGGGTAATCTAACATCTCAAAACTCCTTCTTGCCGACGCGGTCCCACTTTGTCCAATATAGCAGGCGAAGGGTACAATGGTCCTGTGTGAATGTATGGAGGCAGTTGGAGGATGGATGGCTGCTAACAGATTGAGGCTGAATCCTGACAAGACAGAAGTACTGTTTTGGGGGGACAGGGGGAGGGTGGGTGTGAGGGACTCCCTGGTCCTGAATGGGGCAACTGTGCCCCTGAAGGACCAGGCATGCAGCCTAGGAGTCACTGTGGACTCACAGCTGTCCATGGAAGCGCAGGTCAATTCTGTGTCCAGAGCAGCTGTTTACCAGCTCCATCTGGTACACAGGCTGAGACCCTAACTGCCTGCAGACTGTCTCGCCAGAGTGGTGCATGCTCTAGTTATCTCTCGCTGGGACTATTGCAATGTGCTCTATGTGGGGCCACCTTTGAAGGTGACCCGGAAACTACAACTAATCCAGAATGCAGCAGCTAGACTGATGACTGGGAGTGGCTGCTGAGACCACATAACACCGGTCTTGAAAGATCTACATTGGCTCCTAGTACGTTTCCGAGCACAATTTAAAGGGTTGGTGCTGACCTTTAAAGCCCTAAACGGCCCCTTCCTGTATACCTGAAGAAGCATCTCCACTCCCATCATTCAGCCTGGACACTGAGGTCCAGCTCCAAGGGCCTTCTGGCGGTTCCCTCCCTGCGAGAAGTGACGTTACAAGGAACCAGGCAGAGGGCCTTCTTGGTAGTGGTGCCCGCCCTGTGGAACACCCTCCCATCAGATATCAAGGAAATAAACTATCTGACATTTAGAAGACATCTGAAGGCAGTCCTGTTTAGGGAAGTTTTTAATGTTTGATGATGTTTCATATATTCTATTGGGAGCCGCCCAGAGTGGCTGGGGAAACCCAGCCAGATGGGCGGGGTATAAATAATAAATAAAATATTTATTCTTCTTCTTATTACTACATACCTGCCTTCCCAAGGACAGCACCTGTGGCCACCGCAAACTCTTATGGGACCCCCTCCAGTCACATGAGCCCGTACGCCACATTTTTTGTTTAGGTGTATTGTAAGGAGAGGAAGGGACGCGGGTGGCGCTGTGGGTTAAACCACAGAGCCTAGGACTTGCCGATCAGAAGGCTGACGGTTCGAATCCCTGCGATGAGGTGAGCTCCCGTCGCTCTGTCCCTGCTCCTGCCAACCTAGCAGTTCAAAAGCACGTCAAAGTGCAAGTAGATAAATAGGTACCGCTCCGACGGGAAGGTAAACGGCGTTTCCATGTGCTGCTCTGGTTCACCAGAAACGGCTTAGTCATGCTGGCCACATGACCCAGAAGCTGTACACCGGCTCCCTCAACCAATAAAGCGAGTTGAGCGCTGTAACCCCAGAGTCGGTCACGACTGGACCTAATGGTCAGGGTCCCTTTACCTTTAAGGAAAGAGGTGGCCTTCAGCCACTCACTCACTTTCTCAGAATGCCCTGTGATCCCCTGAGATATTATGGGTATGCCTCTGAATACCTGTTTACCGTAGATCAACAAGTGGGAGCATCACACACTGGAAGCAAACATTAACTGTGCATCGCTTTTCTTACCTTTGGAGGCTTGAAAGGGTATTCTGGTGTAAATGTGATATCGAGGAAGAAAACTCCGCCTTCGTATACTGAGCCTGGAGGTCCTAAGATAGTCGATCTCCATTCATAGATGTTGTCACCCTTGGGGCCAGCACTGTGAAGTCACAAGGGGGGGGAAGGAGACCTTTACAGAGATTTGCCTCTAATATTTAAGAAAAACAGTTCAATTTCCGCAAGGATATGCAGGATATAAAATTAAGGCTGTAATACAGGCAATGACAACAGTGTAGGGCACGGCTTGCAGGAAGATTTCATCTAAGCAGATTTTAGTGATGTTGAAGATGGAAGAGCAGGGAAATATTGCTGCTCCCATGAGCTTAGTCAGGATTTATGTTGGTGGGGGACAGAACCAAGCTGTTAGTTAAGTATTCTTATTTATTGACTTAATTTGGGGGAGGCAGCTGCCCCCCCTTATGCTCATGGCTCCTCCTTCCAAGTAAGTAAAAGGCACAGGGACAAGTGATTTAAGTATTCAGCAGCACAAACCATCAGCAAAACATACAATTTTCAGAAGTCTTGCTTTGTGGGATAGAGAACTATTACTTTCTATGTGAACAGATAATATAAAACAACAACACTTCTCTATTTCCCCGAGAGAACAAAAATGAACACCCAATATGATTTTTCCCAAGCCAATAAATAGCAGAACAGTGAAGAAAACAAACAAAAAACCCACACCTACTTGCTGCCAGATCCTAAACCTCTTAAGAAATTAAAACACTACCTAAAGAGCAAATAGGAGGCTTGGCAATTTTGCTTCCACTGAGTACATGCTATCCTAGAAAGTTATCGTTGTTGCCGTTGTATTTATGAATTGCCTTTCACATATGTACCAAATAAATTAACGAGTATACACTTTAAAAAAAAATTAAATACACCCACTCCTCAGGATAGGCTTAAAATCAGAATCCATGCTAATGGGTTAATGAATTAAGATGCAAGCTGAGAAATTTTTAGGCATTTGAAGCGGTAAATTAGCAAGTGAAGCTTTTCCCATCTGTGGGATTGTAATGGCTTTAAGGGTTGCTTGTGCATAAGTTACCGCCTCTCCGGGCTAGTTTGCCTGGTTAAACCGTTTCCCTCTGGACAGCCCTCCACTCCGTGGCTGTTCAGTCGCTGGCAGAATCCGTCAGTGGGCGTTTCTTGAACCTCTTCCAGAAAGAAGCTCTTCGACGCCAAGTCGCCGCCTACTTTCCCTGCGTGAAAGTCTTCTGCGCAGGGTGGGCGTAGGCAGCGGAGGACCTGTGCTCTCCTCACTGGTCTCCTGCGAAGAGTCCTGGAGCCTCCTCTCCGCTTCCCCCATCGGCCCCCCCTCTATCCCTGGTGTAGCGCTGATTATCTTCCCCAGCCGGGGACCTGCCTCTCTCCCTGCTTGGCCCCTCTCCAGCATCGCTGCTGAGCCTCGCCGCCTCTGCTAGCTGCGATGGCAGTTCCCTGACAGGGATGTAATAATGATGGGAGAAGCTTCACATTCTGGATTTCCTCCCATCACATATAGACACTGCCATCCCTTGGCACAGGAAGACAAGAGGCCAAGTAACAACAACAAATTGTTGATTGTTTGCATTTCTTTCCTATGTAGCATGATGGAACTCAAGGAGGCATGCATGGGGTTTCTGTTAGCACTGACCAAACAAAGCAAGATTGGTGCTTCATGCACCTTCATCATCTAAATAATTGATTTATACCCAGCCCATCTGGCTGGGTTTCCCCAACCACTCTGGGCGGCTTCCAACAAAATATTAAAATACAGTAAAACATCAAAAACTTCCCTAAATAGGGCTGCCTTCAGATGTCTTGTAAAAGTCAGATAGTTGTTTATTTCCTTGACATCTGATGGAAGGGCGTTCCACACAGGCAGGCGCCACTACCGAGAAGGCTCTCTGCCTGGTTTCCTGTAGCTTTGTTTCTCGCAGTGAGGGAACCACCAGAAGGCCCTCGGAGCTGGACCTCAGTGTCCAGGCTGAATGATGGGAGTGGAGATGCTCCTTCGGGTATACTGGACTGAGGCTGCTTAGGGCTTTAAAGGTCAGCACCACCACTCTGAATTGTGCTCAGAAATGTACTGGGAGCCAATGTAGGTCTTTCAGGACTGGTGTTATATGGTCTCAGCAGCCACTCCCAGTCACCAGTCTAGCTGCCACATTCTGGATTAGTTGTAGTTTCTGGGTCACCTTCAAAGGTAGCCCCATGTAGAGCGCATTGCAGTAGTCCAAGCGGGAGATAACTAGAGCATGCACCACTCTGGCAAGACAGTCTGTGGGCAGGTAAGGTCTCAGCCTGCGTCCCAGATGGAGCTGGTAGACAGCTGCCCTGGACACAGAATTGACCTGCACCTCCATGGACAGCTGTGAGTCCAGAATGATACCCAGGCTACGCACCTGGTCCTTCAGGGGCACAGTTACCCCATTCAGGACCAGGCAGTCCTTCAGACTATGGACCAAGAGTACTTTATAGAGGAAGTATGAGGAGAGCTGCAATGCAGAAGCACCAACTTACAGGCTGAACATACATTTTTGAGATGGAGCACAACAGCTAAGATACAGTCATACCTCGGGTTACAGACGCTTCAACTTGCGTGTTTTCGGGTTGCGCACTGCGCCGAACCCAGAAGTACCGGAATGGGTTACTTCAGGGTTTCGGCACTCGCTCATGCGCAGGAACACTAAATTACGCTTTGTGCATGCACAGAAGCGCCAAATCACGATCCGCGCATGCACAGGCACGGCACTGCGGGTTGCAAACGTGCCTCCCGCATGGATCACATTCGCAACCCGAGTATCCACTGTACTTTAATTTCAATAGCCTTCCCTCTCTTGAAAACTTCACAGTGAAATCAAGCTTGGAACATCCTTTCCCCATGTACCCCAAGGACTCATGATACTCCGCATCTCTCCGTTAATTATTTCTCTGCGTCTTGTTCCAGATCTATATACTCTCTGAAGTTACTGGAGATGTAATGGGCTGTAAACATTACTTTACTTGCACCATCAGCCTTGACAGACACCAGGGCTAGCTGTGTAAACTTGTTGAGAAACAGATCTCTTGAGTACCCTTAGCCAACAGTCCAAGGAATCGTGTAAATGGGATGCTGCTGAATACTACTACCATTGCCTCAAACTGAATTAGGGAACTATCTCCCGATGGAACTACAGTGTGGAACAAGTATTTGCGATTCATTAATACCAATCCAGTGCAGCTACATGAAAACTGGGACTGTCAACAGGGACTCTTAACTTAATGCACAAGGGAACTTGACTACCCCCCCCATGCTGTCACTTTTCTGTGGACCTGTTTTAGACAGTTTCTAGTTGCCAAAAGCAAAGCATTCCCAACTGAATAATGTTACTGCAATAAATATGGTCAATAATCTCTCACATCTAAATCAGAGTCCATTTCCAAAAAGCGGGAGATCCACGGTGGCTATAAAAAGGTCTCTCTCTCTCTCTCTCTCTCTCTCTCTCTCTCTCTCTCTCTCTCTCTGTGTGTGTGTGTGTGTAGTAATATTTTTAATTTGATTTTACAAGCATAGAATTATAACAATACCAAATGAATATCCACATTTGGAATACTATATTACCTCTCCACAACACGTTAAAATCAAATCAGACAACAAAAAGAAACTGAGAAATCAGAGTTCAAATCCATAATCAACTACACATTTAGCAGGTATATTTTGATGAAAGTTCTTCAGTTGCAAATGGGAGTATGGGCTATCTATGTAGCAGGGCATTAAAAGTACTCTGCATGCTGAAAGAATTACAAAAAAACAAAACTATTTCTCATTAAAATGAGCACTGAGCAAAGGTCTGTCTGTTTTGCCTAGTTCCTATCTATCGTCCACATAAAATTTATGACTTCAAACTTAAAAATGAAAAGAATGGAATAGGGATATGCATATATGGGCATACCATGTAGAACCACTAATATTCACATTAAAAGCTACCAAGGCATTTAACTTTTTTTGTTTCAAATCCTTTGATAGCATAGGTGAGGAAACTTTTTTCCTGTTGCGGGCTACAGAATTGGGGGCCACATGTTGGAGGTGTCCAGGGCTGAAGCCAAAAGTGGGAGGAGAACCCCACTTTCTTTCTCTGCCCCTCTCTTTCCCCCCATTCCCGACCCCCAGCACCTGCATGGAATTAGCCTGCCTGTGGTACTCGGGCCGAAGGCTGCTCACCCTTTAATGAAATAGCTGCTTTATTGAAAAAAGCAATAGTATTTCCGCTGAGTGTCACCAGGCTATCTGTAGCAGACACATTAAAATGACACCGTAGGTGAGGCATTAGAGATATTCTGGTAAATCCATGCAGATAATCCATTTCACATGAGATTATGTAGACACATGAATACAAAATTATACCTTTAGGAGCTTCAGTCATTACACTCAAGTTAAGCTGAATGTGCCATACTATCACATTTCTATCAAGCTGTCAAACACATGGCCAACTTAGAGAAAACTAAAGTATTAAAGCCAAAAAAAGAGAAAGCTAACGTTCATTGTACTTTACGGCAGCTGTCAAATATTCTCTATAGAGCTTGTGACTTTTCCTGGGGGAGAGGGGAATATTTCAGATTTATTTATTCCGGCATTTACACCTTGCCTTTGTATGAAGAATCATATTCAAGGCACAATATATGTGAACCTGTGTTTAGCTGTGACAAACAACCACTTAGTGCATATTAGGTATAAATAACACCTGAGCATGAATGTCATGTGCTTTATTCTGGATCATTACCATTCCTGAAAGAGCGGGGTGGCTCTGTGGCCTTGATAAAAGTGAACTACATATTTATGCAATATTTTTCATATTATTTTTGGCCAAACCACATTCACTGTTAACTTCCGTGAGCACACACGAGAAACCATCCCTACGATTTGCATCTTTTATGCAACATGACCATCACTGGAGGCCGGAAAACCTTGACAAGATGCATGGCCCCCTCCCCAAGTACAAATACAGATATTCCTGATTGTATAGTGGTACCTTGGTTTACAACCATAACCCATTCCGGAGGTCCATTTGTAAACCAAAACAGGTTGTAACCCAAGGAGGAAGCCAATGGGGCCTCCAAAAAATTTTTCCCCATAATAATAAAAAAATTGGGTTGTAATCCAAAAAAAGGTTGCAAACTGGGACACGCACTTCCAGGTTTGACATGTTTGTAATCCAAAACGTATGCAAACCAAGGTACCACTGTATTGTAACCTTATTCTGCTCTTCAGTTGAAAACTGGCTCTGGACGTAGCTATGAGCATATAAAATCAAACCACAAAATAAGCCCTTAAAATCAAAAACAGCTCAGGATGATGGAGGTACCTGAACAGTTGCCTTCCCTATCTCCAAGGATCACAGCCTTGAGAGCTGACACTTGTTTGAGATGTACGGGCAGACTTTCAGCAGACCTGGGTTTAGGAACAACAGAGAGGTGCCTGTGAAAGGTCTTGCTGCCTACCTCCCACCTTAGATTTCACAAATCAAGAAATGTGAGCTGGCATGAAGCCTATTCCTGTACATATGTGAGGAGGAGGAACCAGTTTCCAGTTGTTCTTCTAACTCTTCTTCCACAACAGGTTTTGCGCTGGCAAGCTCTGAGCCACAATTTGCCAGCTTTTTCAGCGTTGTGTGTTTTACGTCTGTTTTGATTCTACAGTGTTTCACAGCCAAACCTCATGGAGTTACGATAAAGAACCTGACCAGCCTGGATGGGTCAAAATGATGCCTTATGGCCATTAATTGTAAAGCACCTTGCTTGAAAACAGTAATTAAACACCAATAGGATTTTGTCCTTTTTGATCGGTCTTAATTTTAGGCTAAGTGTAGAAAATCAAGGGGGCAACCTCCTGCCCCCCCCCAAAAAAACCTCTTGGAAAAACAACACCCAAACACCTTTAGACTGCTGTGCTCCGGCAGCCCAGGAGAAACATGCCAATCAATCAAGCGACAAGCAAAACATGGAATAGAGCAATGTTTGTCCACTTCCATTACACACAGATCCATGCTGTTCTTCAGTGCCAAGATTAAACTAAATTGATGAATTGTCTAGGGAAGAAATGTCTTGAAGAAGCATGGGGGAGGTGACAAAGATTGGGGGAAGAGAGGCTGTCTATTTTCTGACTTTAACGTGGAGAGGAAGTAGGTCTTAAGCTATTATTAAGATTAGTCAAATATACAGTAGTTGCCCACCCACTCGACAGAAATTTGTTCTAGGCTGATTTTATGACATCAGAAAGGAATGAGATCTCGATGCCTTTACAGCAGGCACCCTCAAACTCGGCCCTCCAGATGTTTTTGGGACTACAACTCCCATCATCCCTGACCACTGGTCCTGTTAGCTAGGCATGATGGGAGTTGTAGTCCCAAAACATCTGGAGGGCCAAGTTTGAGGATGCCTGTAGAGGAACAACTTCTGGGCTTATTTTACCAGACATCGTCAGTGAAGTGGCCCCTCTGTGTTAATCAAGGAGCAAACTTCTCTCTCACACACACTGAAAATAGTATGCGCGCGCAGCTAGATTTCTGATGGGAACTAATAGCCAATTAATGTTTTAGCACCTAAAACGCTTAAAGATGAAGCAGAGAAGACAGGTAAATGGATATACCATATTGCACCACACACTCGCCGGGTTGCAATGTAGAGGGAGGCATGACAGATTGAATCTGCCATTATAGTTATCTGATCTGTAAAATGGACTATATATTTGTATATTTACACTATCTTAAAGCATTATTTAGACTACAATGGCTTTCGAAAAATATTGATACAGCCAAGTCATTATAAAGAGTAAATACTTCCGAATTCTGAGTTTCCTGGCAATACAATGGGAGGGAGAATGGGGGTGGGAGGAAGTATATATTTGCACTGTAAAAAAACCTCTCTGAATTATCAATCAATGTAAAAGAGAAGACAACCTTGACTGGATTCAGAATTGGCTATACTGTAGTGTAATGGAAATCGAATGGATGCTCCCATAGGTAGGAGGGAGAGGAGATTTTCCTCTTTCCCACTACAGTTCCCTATTCCCACCCTAAAGAAAACCTGCTCTGAGGTTAGACCCTCCAGTAGGTAGTACAAGGGGCTTTTTGGGGTGGGGTAGGGTGGAGTGGGGGTGCAATCACTAAAAATCTGTTCCTTTGCTTTTCTCTCAAACAGCAAGAACCTCTGCTGAGTCAGAGACCACACTTCCCTTTGTGGAAGGAGCAAACCGATTAAAAGTAAATTAAAAGACAATGAAGGGCGTGGACTTCAACTCTATAAACAAGCACTGAAATAAGATCTAAGCTATTTTCAAGCAGTTGTTGTGCACACTAGACCACATCTCTCTCACACTTACACGTTCCATGTTTGGCGCACGGCAGCAAATATTTCCAGAAATTAAGATACATTATTATAATACAGCGCGCCCTCGTTTGTCTTATTACTGTAGTAGAATAATCAGTTCTCTACTCTGCCATAACAATGCCTGTAATTTCTTTATATAGTGTCTACAAAGGGTTTAGGGATTGAAGTGAAGATGGAGAGGGAACGAAACTGGATATTACACAAGGCTCATCTATTATAAGGAATTATTCGTACTAATACCAGCTGGTTTCCCCTAGGCAGATAAAGCACTCGGGAGCGCATGTGAATCTGCTATGTGCCTGTGTTTCTTCGTGGTTAGTCGTACGTGTTACTGAATTACTATTGCCCTTAGAGGACCACTTGGGTTATGTGGCAGGGTATAAATATACTTTAGAACATTAAAAAAAAAAAAGAAAGCGCACACACAATTGAGCAATTACTTGAGAGCAGCTTGATATTCACAAGGCAGCAGCTGAAGACTAGAGAGCAAATTAGTTTGGCTGTTAAGAGCATAGACTAAGGGCCAAAGCACCCAATTCAAATGTCACCTCAGCAATGAATTTAACGGATGGTCTAAGACACGCCATTATGGGCCAGAGCAGAGCAGAGAGAAAGCTAAACAGTGGTATGTGAACGGCCCTGAGATCTTTTGATGAATTATAAATTTAATTCATCATCATCATCACCACTGATACTGGCCTACCTTTTTAGGCTGTTGTAGGGTTTACCAAGCTATGAGAAGCAGTCTGACAATGTAGTCAGGGTGCTATATAAATACTAGAATTACATTATTATATGCAATAGCACTCACACAAATTGAACTGTAATTGAGAATATTTTTCCTTTGGTTATAAGCAGCATGCTTTTTGAGGCGCAAACAGATTAAAAAGCAAATACTTTTGTGAAAAGGCCAATTCAATGGCACAGCGGTTTTTTTAAAAATAAAATAGTTCAATTTCTACATCATACTTAAAGGCTTACAAAATACACAGCCTTTTTTCTGGGTGAGGTCAGAAGGATGGCTAAGTTATTCTCAAGAGTGTACTGAACCTCTACTTAGTCCAGCAATAATCACTTCAATTTAGAAGCAAGCCCTGGTAAAAATGGTTCGGGAGAAATTAATCCATTTAGTATTGGCTTTGAAATAGAAAATAAAATCAAGCAGTTCTATTCCGCAAGGGGCCCCTAATTCCCCAGCTTGTCCTATTCAATTCCAGAAGCTTATTTAATATATAAGCAACAGTGCTTCACCTTACAAAAAAATGTTTTTTTAAAAAAAAATCCACAATTATAGCATACATCCCATAAATTATCATGTTTGCATCAACATGCAAAGTCTACTCTTGAAACAGCAATGAAATAATTTCCCACATTTTTTAAACAGCATTTCTACCTTGTTGAATATTTCCAATCCCACAACAAGGGACAAAGTAATAAAAATAAACTGAGGGAAAACAACAATTTAAAAATTCACATAAACTGGTCCAATAGGCAACAAATTAACAATTCTGTTGATTGGTAAACAAGAATAACTGCAATGGCAAAATTTAAAAATTTTCAAAGTAACCATGTAAAACATACGCAAGACATTCAAACCTATTAAATACTGTAACTGATTAAATAACCACTCGTGGCCTTGAAAACTGTCTCCACCCCCACATTTCCCCCCCACTTAGAGCAGCCCCCTCCCTCTTTGTCTCTCACACTCTTGACCATGGGTAGGCAAACTAAGGCCTGGGGGCCGGATCTGGCCCCACCGCCTTCTAAATCTGGCCCATGGACGGTCCGGGAACCAGCGTGTTTTTACATGAGTAGAATGTGTCCTTCTATTTAAAATGCATCTCTGGGTTATTTGTGGGACCTGCGTGGTGTTTTTACATGAGTAGAATGTGTGCTTTTATTTAAAATGTATTTGTGGGTTATTTGTGGGGCATAGGAATTCGTTCATTTTCCCCCCTTCAAAATCTAGTCCGGCCCCCCACAAGGTCTGAGCGACAGTGGACCGGCCCCCTGCTGAAAAAGTTTGCTGACCCCTGCTCTTGTGCCAAGAGACACTCTGTGCCTTTTGAGCAACTTAGCGATGCCCCAACCCAGGCAGGCTCTCTCCCTGAGCAGAGCTATGAATTCCTGCTTCCCACAAGCTTCTGCAGCAAGAAACTCCCTCTCCTTGACCATTGAAGCAACAGAGCTACAAACACACACCAAAGTGGGGTGGGGTGGGAAGAGAGGGACACTTGGTTTTTCTCCCCATTTCCCAGACCCGAAGAAGCTCACAGGCCTCAAAGATCAGTGAGGCTTCTTGTAAAAGATGTGGTGGTGGATTCGCCAACCTCTCCCATCTATTTAAGATTCTAACTTCCCCTACAAGTTTACAAAAACATCGGTATTTTGCCTTATTCCACATTTCACCTGGCGTCCCTTAGCAAACGGATAAATCATAAAAATAACAGACAGGTAGAAAACAAAATTTAAAAATGTGCGTTGAAAGGTTGAAACGATGCTCACTGAGCACAGGAAGAACTGCAAATATACGCATGCTTTTATTGCAAGAGATAGGATGAAAAATGTGGCTACGTTATTCCCTATGTCGCCAGGTAAAAAGCTATCCAAAAAACGTGGCACAGCTCCAGTCAGTCTGCTGAGCGTGAGGTTTACACTTTGTGAGGTGCCCACATGACGCTAAGATAATACGCAGCACAATCCCCAGGCGAGCTTACTCGGAAGTAGGTCCTATTGAGGTGAAAGGGACTTTTACTCCTGCATGTGCACATTGGATTGCAGACTTGAAGTAAAAAATCCAGGTTGGTCTCAGGGTGCGGTTTGAATTTGAGTGTTGAAACGTGAGGCAAACAAATTTCCTGGGAACCAGATTAGATCGTTAGTTGCCAACCTGGTCCCCTGGCACCCACAATGGCTTTCATTGGTGCCCCTAGACTGTGAGCTTTTAAAGTAGGCCTCTAGGCCTCTTAGAAAGTTATGATGCCAAATGTGGAGGTACCCTTCAAAGCGAGATCTAGGAAATGAGACAGCCATACTGCTCCCATCAATGTCAATGTTTTTGGCCAAAGACCAAAGTCAGAGGTGGGGCTGATAAATGAGTTCTTTGGGCATGAGGCAACAGGAATCCCTCCCGTTCACCGCAATTTTCCTGCTCTTGTCTTATTGTCCTTGGTATCTCTGTAGTTTGCCATTGCTTTCCCCCTAGAAACCAGAGTGCAATCTACTCAGAAGTACATCTCCTTGGGTTTAATAGGGCTTAATCTATTAAGTATGGGACGCGGGTGGCGCTGTGGGTTAAACCACAGAGCCTAGGGCTTGCTGATCAGAAGGTCAGCGGTTCGAATCTCTGCAACAGGGTGAGCTCCCGTTGCTCGGTCCCTGCTCCTGCCAACCTAGCAGTTTGAAAGCACGTCAAAAGTGCAAGTAGATAAATAGGTACCGCTCTGGCGGGAAGGTAAACAGCGTTTCCGTGCGCTGCTCTGGTTTGCCAGAAGCGGCTTAGTCATGCTGGCCACATGACCCGGAAGCTGTACGCTGGCTCCCTCGGCCAATAAAGCGAGATGTGCACCGCAACCCCAGAGTCGTCCACAACTGGACCGAAGGGTCAGGGGTCCCTTTACCTTTTAATCTATTAAGTGAGTACAGGATGGCAGCCTAGGCTTTGCTTTAGGGTTGATACTGGGGGGAAAACAAGGTTCTTGGGCCTATGGAAGGCAGAAATCAGTTAAGCCTTATCTAGTACGGAAATACAATTATGGGGAAAACTTCACTATGCCTGTACAGTCGTACCTTGGTTTTTGAACGGAATCCAAAAACGTCTGAAAACCAATGCACAGATTCCAATTGGCTGCAAGAGCTTCCTGCACTCAATCGGAAGCCGCGTTGGATGTTCAGCTTCCAAAAAACATTCACAAACCGGATCACTCACTTCCGGGTTTGTGGCGTTCGGGAGCCAAAACATTCGAGAACTAAGCTGTTCGAAAACCAAGGTACGACTCTACTCTCTCAATTCTGTGTTATACCAGGCCACCCAGCCCCCGAGCCATTTTGTGTCATTCCAAGGAATTTTGTGTCTGGTGCCTTCAGCACTCTCTCAAAGTCCAAAATGTGCCCACTGGCCCAAAAACATTGCTTCCCTCTAATCCAAAGGTTGCCAGTCAGGGACACCAGCGCATCACTGAGATAAGAGAGGTTGTTCTTGTTGCTGCTTTCAGTTTGTTGCCTTTCCTTTCATGCAGCACTTAAGTGAGACGTGCTGGGGGCTCAAAGCTTGCCTGAGAGCCATTGGCAAGATGCCAGTTACCAGACCCAGTTTTTAGGTGCCAGTGCTGTTGTGGTTTTTGGACCCCTAAATATAGTTGCATAACAGTACAGTAGTGTGGAAAGAAGGCAGATGTAAAGAAGAAAGATAGACAACCACAAAGTGTGTGAAAGACCATTCAGGTACCATCAAGTGCATATACCAGAAGTGAGGGAAGTTTTTAATGTTTGATATTTTATTGCATTATTATTATTATTATTATTATTATTATTATTATTATTATTCAGAAGTTAAGAGGGCTTGTGTGGGAAACAGCAAAACAGAAAACAATACAGAATACTGCTTGCCCAGTAATTCATGCTATTTAATATCAGCATATAATAATAACTATTTTAACATAGAAGCACATAACCAACCTGTATGTAAATCCTCATTAGTTTTTAAGTGGAACAGATCAACTGTCTCAGTTGCAAAGGTACTTTAAATAGCCGATATCGGGGGTGGGGGTGGGGAGCTGATATAATCAGTACTGTGGTCTGTAATAAAAACCTGCTTAAGGGAGATTTTCAACATTCAAGAGTAGACCTGAACACTTTTCCCAAACACTGTTTTAAAGGACCATTTTATTCTTAATTTCTGGCTTAAACAATTAAGAAGTAAACCACCCAAAGTGGTTTTCTATTTTCTATCATAGGAAGAAAGATCATCTTCTTTGTGTTCGCTGGGGGTTGGAGTGGAGGAAAATAAAAGCTAAGCATCAAAATAATTAAGTTCTATAATCTATATTGTACTCCTAATTCCTGCAAACTTGTTAATATGACCACTAAGCCTCTTCCTTCAGCAGGGGAACAGCAGAGCATACATTCATTTGAGGAGTATTGAACTCCATCCTTAAGGCATAGGCAGTGTAGTTTGCTTATCAGATCTCTCACTCTTATCAGATTTCACTGTTAACAATTAACATTAGTAAACACCAGAGAGGTAATTATGCATTACATGGTACTTGCAAAACTGCTGAACTCCGGGTAAATTGATAAAAACCATCAAACTCCACAAGGAACTTACTTTAGACAAGGCAACAAATCAACACTCATACTGTCTCTGGAGTCAAACGCTCCTTCCATAATGCAATGAGAAACACTTCAAGGAGATTTTACACCAGTAGCTCAAGGCATCTGCTTTAGACGTCTAATGAAGAATATGCTGTTTAAAGCAAAAATGTATATTGTGAAGGAATGAGGCAGTATCACACCAGCTTCAGTAACGGTACAGACTGCTGCACAGTCTAAAGTAGCCATGCCTGCCTGCTATAAAAATACTGTGCTGCTTTTAAAACCACAATTGGTTTAAAATCTATATAAATCCTTTAGCTCTGCAGAGGCTCTCGTGCTTCCCACAGACCTATTTTAAATTTATTTTGAACAAACCCCACTGTGGTTAACAGCAGATTCCACTCGTTAATCTAGCCCATCATTTCAGAAAACACCACCGAGAAGCAAGCTACACTTTTCCAGTAAAAAGTGTATGCCAAATTAATGTATTATAATCACAGCATAATAGCTTCCAATATTCCTGGGGGTGTGGTAGACTTTAATAGCACTGCTTCTATTAATCATGCACATCAAAGTTTCCAAGCATCATCTTTTACTTTTTCACCCTAATGAAAAAAAATCTATTAACATAGTTATTTCCTCTCAGATTACCTTAGAAATACTTCCCTTCCTATCTGTCTGCAGAATAGCTGGAATACAAAAGTACTGTCATAAGAGGCAAACAAACCAGCTTTCAAAGGAAGCAAAGATGAAGTTAATAGTGACAACTTAGGACGTGTGCCAAATACTCACACTTTCCCTTATTTTCACGCTGCGTATCGCAATAATAACCAAGAGCCTGGTGACAACTTTACAAAATGAACAAAAGCGAAAGCTTTCATAGGCCAGAGCCCACTTCACCAAATGCACCAAGAGTTTTCCTTGATCGACAAATTACCGGTATATACAGCTCAGCAATGCAAGGGGGATCCACGTATCTCACGTTAGTATGCAGGGTTATCACTTTTAAGTCATTGTATTTAACTGCTAAGCACTCCACCTCCAAGTGCCTAGCAAGTTTGGCGAGAAAATGTAATTCCCTTTGTAGTTTAGAAATGTCACACATACGATTTGGTTTCGCACTATTATTTTTCCAGCATGTAAAAAAAGGTTGCTAGGAACAAGCCCTCGTGATAGTCTAGCCCAAACCAAGCTGGTATGCTTACTGCGAATTTTTTGAATTGTCTAGGTATACAGGATTGTGCAGAAACCCAGGGAAACTGCTCAATTCATGTAAGTGAGGTGTTAATGCAGACAGCTACTGTATCAGTGACACTTTAAACGCCAGTAAACAAGACCCATGACCCAACTACCAGATTTACACAAAGGTCTTCCTTCAACAAACATTCTGAGTGCAGGTCAATGTGCCTTAATTTTCCAGTGACATGGGGATAAATAACCCACACATGTATAAACAGAAAGTGCTTATTCTCAGGTAAACACGTTGGCAGTGAGTCACACACACACAGAATCAGCAAAGCTTTTTGAAGAACAACAACAAGATGAGCTCTGTTGAGTATGGGACTGTCAAGGAGCAAAATACCATCCGGGAATCTCCTCTCATCAGCTACTACCTCTCCCTGTCCTTTTTGTACAACCTAGAAAAGCACACCCACAGTGTGGCCTCTTAATTATGGTATGTAATTTTGAACAATAACTAATTATATTATCCAGTGTACCTAGACCAGAGGTAATGCTTTAGGTGTGTAATAATGATAAGAGGCTGCATTGTTCTCTTTTAGTGTAGCAACTGCGCTGGTAGGACTGCAAGTTTTAAAGCTCCACAGATATTCTGGGTCAGACTCCATGTCACAACTAAAGTGTGAATGCACCTCCATTATGAAAACTTTAATCTGAATTGTTTAGATATATAAAGTGAATTAAAACTCAGAATCCACTCCACGTAAATGCCAAACGAGAAGCAACACTAGTCTGTGACTGGAAGTCCCAACATCTTTGTTCGTTTTGGTTAAGCACACCTGGAACTCCTAGCCACGGCACTGGGAGATGGGTTTTAAATTCCCTGCCCTCACGAAGTTGGGAAACCCTTTCAGTATTAAAGTGTCACTTTCGCAGAATAATGAAAAGGGAATTCTTTGTGGATCTTAAAGAACAGAACTGTTTGGAGTATGTTGTGGCCAGTCATTTAGACAAAAAATCTGTACCCTAACTGGCACAGCCCCAATAAGGAAGTTACTAGAGCCAATCTCACTGAATATTAATTCATCGAATATGGCATGCCCCCACAGCAAATGCTCTCAAGTTGCGCCACACCCATCACACCTCATTTGAACGGAAGGTAAATGCTATCAGATTGGACTGGGGAACACCTGTATTAGTTGCAATATGCGGTAAGTACGCGGGTGGCGCTGTGGTCTAAACTATAGAGCCTAGGATCAGAAGGTAGGCAGTTTGAATTCGCGCGAAGGGGTGAGCTCCCATTGCTCAGTCCCTGCTCCTGCCAACCTAGCAGTTTGAAAGCCTGTCAAGGTGCAAGTAGATAAATAGGTACCGCTCCAGCAGGAAGGTAAACGGCGTTTCCATGCGCTGCTATGGTTCACCATAAGTGGCTTAGTCATGCTGGCCACATGATCCGGAAGCTGTACACCAGCTCCCTCAGCCAATAAAGCGAAATGAGCGCTGCAACCCCAGAGTCGTCCGCGACTGGACCTAATGGTCAGGGGTCCCTTTACCTTTACCTTACCCTTGGTAATGCCCAGAAACAAAGAAAAGGTCCAGAATCATCTCTCCACCATTCACTTACTGCATAAAAAAATTGAAAAGTCTTTCAATTGTTTTTAATAAGCTAAGCGCATGACAGCCACATTCTAGAAGCAGAGAGATCCCCTTTGAAAAAAATCTTCCTGCCTTGCCAAGCTTCTATTAGTCATGAGAATGAGAAGTGCTGGGACAAACTTGCCTAACAAGTTGTGTAACTGTGTGTTAATCAGGCCAATGTTGACACCAATAAAGATTACACTCACCCCAAATAAAACCAGAGGAATCATCTCCTTTTACTAAAGAACGTAAAGTGTAATTTATGTGGGTGGGTGTATATATAATATTAATACATTCCGGGATGGGGGAGGGAATAAAAAGCTTGCATTCTGACACAATCATTTGTATGGGAGGTGCGCACTAGCAGACTTTCTAGTGGTTGTAAAAACTATAGAGCAGGAAATGTTATTTTAGGGAGACCTGAGGTTGAACTAGTGTCAGAAGGGTTTACCCAAAGGACAGCAGCTCCCAATGCACTGACAGCATTTCACTGGATTGGGTCCAGGCAGAAGCCTTGTTCAGGCCTTATGCCTCATCAGGAAATCTCTTTGCATATATAGGAGGCACGGGGCCAAGCAACATTCTGCTCTGTGCTTCCTACACACAAGAGTTTCTGTTCAGGCATATTGCTTGATCAGTGCCTGAAGTCACCAAAATCAATGGGCGTTAAGCCATGTACCACTGATTTCTTATACACTCTCACCTGGGAGGAAGTCCCACTGAACTCAAAATGTCCCTGGCAAATTTCAAACACTGATAATGGGTCTCAAACCCTTGGTGGTTTAGGGACTTCCCCTGAATGTTGAAGACAGGCTCTGGTGGATTGAGTGGATGAGACCAAGAATGGGTCCAATGGTCAAGGAGGCAGTTTTTGCACATACTATAGAGCAACGGTTCTCAACCTGTGGGTCCCCAGATGTTGTGGGACTACAATTCCCATCATCCCTGAGCTCTGGCCTTGCTAGCTAGGGGTGATGGAAATTGTAGTTCAACAACATCTGGGGACCCAAGATTGAGAAAGGCTGCTGTAGAGGGAAGTGAGGGTCAGGTGGGGTTTGTCAACCTGGGAAGGTAGTCCATCTTGGAGAGGGAAAATTCTGCTCCTAAACCTCTGCTGCCTTGCAGGACATCTTCAGGAGAAGAAAAGGCTAAGGAGGAAACCCGATACAACTCCAGAGTGGAGTCCCTAAGACAGTTGGATGGCATATTGTACGCCTCCTTCTGCCAATTCTTGCAGACATGGTGCCAAACTGCTTTTCCTTTGGACAATACCAGCGAAGCCAAGAGGAGGGTCTTGTCCTCTGGACAGCCCAAGACCTCCATGCACCCTGCCCAGTTTTGTGCCCTGAGCAGGGCACTTCGGTGCTGCTAGCACAGCAGTTTGGCTTCACTCCAGGAAGTACACTCCATTGCCTCTTGAGATAGACAGGTGCCAATATTAATTTGGTACCCTAGGAATGCTCAACTGATACTACAAATTGGATTGAATATTAGTATGCCTTAGATTTCGTTCCACTTCCATTGTTAATCACTGATAAAACTCTTCCTCCTTCCTTTCCAAACCTCAGTCCACTAATGTTAATAATTAAGTGACCTGTAACTCTCTCCTTAAAAGGCCGCAAGACCCTGAAAGTTTTGTTCCCGTTATGTATGGACGTTTGCTATCAGATTATTGCCAGCTTTTGTCCTCCTTATAGAAATAACATGCTTTTTTTGTGTGTGTCTTCAACCCTTCCATTTTTTACCTCTGGAGGTAACGGAACGAAAGTGCGGCCCCGAGACTATAAAGGAAGGAAGGCAAGAAAAAGGCAAGAACACACAGGCAAGCTTAGTCCTTGCTTTCAAGCGACATAATATATTCAGGGTAGTTTTCATAAGTTCACAATAAGAGAACAGCTACACAATGGATGTCTTGTCCGGGTGCCAAAAGATAACTAATCATTGCTCATATTAAATTTCTCTCAGCTGCTTTTAAAACTTTCCACAAATGAAGCAGAGCGACAAGAGATAGCCTTTTCTAAGAGCAGGACGTGTACGTTTTAATACTCCTCCGAGATCCTCTGACATAAATGTCAACTGCAATAGCCAAACCTTTTTAAACACGTTTACTGCTTCACCCCCTTATATTTTTTGCTCTCTGGGCAATTAATTTCATAATTTTAAGTACCATCTAATAAAATGGCAAGATGCGGCAGTTACCCAACGCTATAAAGTGCTTGCTTCCCTCATCACTTTCTTTCAGAAGAGCAGCCATTTCTCCCAAAAGTGTGTACTTAAGTTTAACTGTCATGCCCCCTTGCTCTCTCTCCCCCCCCCCAACTTATTAATTCTTAACAGGTTTTAGGATTCTATTCAACACTTTACAAGCCAACTCTATAGGGCTTTTACAAGCACCTCGCGGAGACATCGCTTGCAGTGAAGGACTCTGTTCTGAAAGGAATACGAAGATAGGAAAGGGCCAGTGGAACACGGTTTTAAATAAAATTAAGCAATTGGTACAGAAAACACACACAGAGAGAATGGGAAAAAAGAATATTCACATGTAAAACTTGCATTCATTGCCTATTTTGCAGTACATTTTTATATGGTCTCAACTAAAAAAAAAAGGCCTATCTGATTTAGAGGTCAGTAGCCGAGGGCTCCGTCTTGATTTTTCTTTTATTCTTTTAAGGTACAGAAAATAGACAGTGCAAATGGGCACTGATGGGGGTGGCCACCGAGACCATATAACACTGGTCTAAGACGCACCTAGTTTTTAGAGGAGGAAAACAAGAAAAAAAATAGTCTGAATGAAACAGTGGATGTATGATTTTTGTGGTTCATGCTGTGGCCACAGACATGTGATCTGATGGTGAATCTGGGGTGACCCAATGCAAAAATCCTTAGAATCCATGTGGATCCATGCTTTGTAACCACATCTTTGCACCATTGCGGCCCCACGCAACAGTGGGTGCATGATTTTTTTGGTGCAGGCTGTAGCCATGGACATGCTATGTGATCTGATGGTGAATTTGGGGTGACCCAATGCAAAGATCCACACAAATTTACAGAAAAATAAAGAGATTGCCTTGCAAGAGTTTATTAAGACAAACAGACTACTGCTCAAGTGTAAATTATGGGAATTCTGAAAAAGTTTTAACTTTTGAATAAACTGAAGCTATCTGTTTCACTTTAAGTAATCTACTGATTTTACTGGAAGACTGTGGGGTAAAACAGATAATTTGAAGAATTATCATTATCTTGTGCTTATCACAGGAATCTAAGATTGTGCTTTAGGAATTCCTGTTAATTTTGGGCCACTGATTAAACGGGCTGTGTGTGGACAAACATGCTACTCCTTGAAATAATACAAACACCTTTAGCAACCATGAACATTTTTGAGCAAATAGATTCTTGCCTTGATTTCATAGTCTCGACTCCAGACAGCAAGCTCAGCTATTTTGAAACTCTAATGTTTATTTTACTATTAATGTAACAGAACAGAAAACCACTATCCTCTGCAGTAACTAGCAGGTGATGACAACTTGGAAAAGTACAAGTTTCAAGGACAATGTCATTTTGTTTAAAAAGACATATATGAGGGTACTGCATAGATGAATAAAACTGCAAACTTTATTAGCAATACGAACAAAAGCTTGAACATGCTAGTTTTTTTGAATTTTGTATAACTGGCCATTTTTTTAATGCTGCAGTGTAGTGAAAGCTGAATACAGTGGTACCTCAGGTTACATACGCTTCAGGTTACAGACTCCGCAAACCCAGAAATAGTACTTCAGGTTAAGAACTTTGCTTCAGGACGAGAACAGAAACCGTGCTCTGGCGGTGTGGCAGCAGCAGGAGGCCCCATTAGCTAAAGTGGTGCTTCAGGTTAAGAACAGAGAACAGACCTCTGGAACGAATTAAGTACCCGAGGTACCACTGTATATCTGATGATTATCAAAAAGGCCAGTATTGCTCTTTCTGTCTTGTTGCTCATGTATACAAATGAACGAATGTGGGCTGAATGCTACCCCTAGAAAAGGGTGGGCTCTCACAAACACCACATAAAAACTTAGAAGCACATGCAGAGGAAATAACTAGTGAGCTCAGTTACAGACCATGCATACAGACATGAACATGTAAGCATATTGTGCAGGAATTAAGCCTTTAGAAGACATTTTAGAAAACACTAAAAGTAACTAATGGGGAAATACAGAGACTTGCGGGGACGGACGGACCAGGACTTGGTCTAAGGAAGCTGCAGAAAAGCACCGTTAACCACAACCAACCCTAAACCTAGCTGGTGTAAGGAAACAGATAATACAAGATTCAGGCCTTAGAGACAGGAAGCATGGAGCGGAAAGGGCACAGGGCAATATACACAGATCAAAAGACACTTGACTGACAGAAGAGAGTTGCTCAGGCAGGGTGGATAAAAATTAATGGGTTTTTTATTTTTTTTAAAAATTAAATCATTTTTTAAAATTTAAATTGGATTTTTAAAATAAAATGCTTACGGAGGAAAAATATTTCTAAAGATAGTTTTCTCTTTAAGTTACATTGCAGTCCAAAGGCTATTCATCAGGAAATAAGGATTTGTTTGAAGTTTTTCATGTGTACTAAAACTCAGTCTTTTTTAAAAAAAAAGTTTAACCACATCAGTTAACAAACATGGATACATACGCTATAATGTTATTGTTTTAGTTAAATAAACTGTTTAAATTGTTATTAAGGAAATGATTATTTTTCTCCTTCCAATAAAGTACAGCAGAAAAGTTGTCCAAATATAAACACTTATTAAACCTCACAATAATTTCGTAATTATCGGTCTAATAGTATAACCAAATCAGTAATTTTTGATATATAACTGTAAAAACTACTCTGAAAAGTCATTATTCCAAAAATGAAACCTTCCTCTGGTTGTAAATATTAAGACGATACCAGCAAGAATGAGTCTTTCTGTTAAAAAATAAATGGTTTAAAGCAAGTCTTACTGACAAGTGATTTAAATGGTGATTTAAATCAAATTCACCCTGGGCACAGGGAAGGACTTTATCAGCACTGCTGCTCTGCATTCTTGAAGCTGTTTGGCCCATCATGTCATTCCAAGGGTGGGCAGGCTGCCAGAGCCAACTCAGGGGAGAGAATAGGGTTGCCTTCTTCTATACGCTGTCACCACCGCTGCAAAGTTGCTGTAACCGAGTGCTGGAAAGCAGGTTCAAAGTCTGACTCACCAGCAGCCAAAGCATAGGTAGAACAGCTGGACCAAGAAGAGACAGCTTGGAGCCAGCAGGAACCCAATTAGAAGGTGCCGACCAGTGACCATTTCAAACTGGGCAGACTTGTACGTACACAATAATCTGACCCCTGTGGCCTCGGATGCATTGCACAGATTATTATTATTATTATTTTAAGTGTACCGGGGGGTGGGGTTGGGCCAAAAGTAAGAACGAAACCACGCACAGACTAATTCTGGCAGCTCTACAGGAGCTCCAAAAGGCTAGCCAAATTCTGGACCCTTGGCAACCGTGTCCCTGCCCTGCAAAAACAGAAACAAACACGATAAAAGGAAGCTTTAACTTCTGTCGTGGTGAACCTCCCAGCCAGGGAAAGTTTTTCAACTTGCCAAACGTACTCATGAAATGACTCAGCTCCCTAGACTCGCTTTTATCCCAAGCATGAGGCAAGCAGATCAGACAAAAGAAAGAGCGAGCCCCGGGAAGAGTTGAATCCAAAGATCTGTGCATGCTCTGTTGCACACACACACACACACACACACACACAACTTCCACACAAGCGGGCTCTCCTACCGCAACTGATTTCGTAACACAGGAAACCATATACGTGCAGAGCTGGCCCCAACACTGAAGCAATGCATGCCTATTGAGAGCAATTGCATTTGCCACAATCCCCTGGTGCAGGCTCCTAAAGTAAACAGGAATGGAGTTCTACCAAAGTGGAGAAGACAGTCCTAGGCTGAGAAGGCAATGCTCTGTTCTCAGCAGCTTGACACCTGAGTGGTTGGACCTCGGACCTGACCAGATCTGCTCCAAAGAGAACAGGAAGCAGCGTCCTGTGGCATGGACACTAGACTCCTTACCAGAAGCCACATCCCCCAGATGACACCCCACACAAAGGAGCTTGAACAGAGGGGACTCCACCACCTCTTCTCATGCCTTGTTTCCTAATTCTGGACCCAAGACCTCGGAAATGGAAAAACTGATGGGCCTGAGTCAAAGCTGAGGTCCAGAGATGGAGTGCTTAGCAGCCCACCTGGTCTACTGGGAAGGTAGAGACAAGTCACACACCAACTCTGGATCCCGTGAGTGAGTAGTTCCAGGAAAAGGCTGTTTCTGAGAGCCACCAGACCCCAACTACCCAGTACTATTTTGGCTGTTCATCGGTGTTAGAACCTTGGTACTAGGACATTTTGGCTCCCAAACGCCACAAACCCGGAAGTGAGTGTTCCGGTTTGCGAACGTTCTTTGGAACCCAAACGTCTGACGGGGCTTCTGCAGCTTCCGATTGGCTGCAGGAGCTTCCTGCAGCCAATCAGAAGCCGCGCTTTGGTTTCCAAACGTTTTGGAAGTCGGACGGACTTCTGGCACAGATTCCGTTCAACTTCCAAGGTACGACTGTATAAGCTAATTGCCAAATGGCACCTTAAGCTTAGGTTATGGTCACCACAGCGGAATGTCTAGGTGCCACCTTTTTATCCCTGGTGAAATATCATAATCGCTGTCATCATCGCATTTCTATACCACTTTATATTTTAAATAAAAAAACCCTCAAAGCATTTCACAACACATTAAAGCATCAAATAAAACAATACAGAATGAAACAAATTCAAGCTTCAAGGAAAAGACTTCAGATCCTTCCGTAAGGGAAACTTTGCTTTCCCCATATTTACTTATCTACTATATTTCTATAGCTGCCCCGTATCAGAAGTACTCTAGGAAGCCAGTGTGATGTAGTGGTTAGCCCAGGCATAGGCAAACTCGGCCCTCCAGATGTTTTTGGGACTACAACTCCCATCATCCCTAGCTAACAGGACCAGTGGTCAGGGATGATGGGAGTTGTAGTCCCAAAACATCTGGAGGGCTGAGTTTGCCTATGCCTGGGTTAGAGTGTCAGACTAGGACTTGGGAGATCAGGGTTCAAATCCCCACTCAGTCATGCAGATCGCTGGGTGACCATGGGCCCGTCACAGCCTCTTACCCCTACCTCAGGGATTCATGGAGGAGGGGGTGAACCATGTACTCCTTGGAGGAAAAGATGGGGTATAAATGCAATAAATAAGCTATTCTACTTACCATCTTAGGAAAGCTGGAGGGGCCAGCCAGGTGGAGATGTCAGAGGCCAATCTGGCATCCAGAGATCTCCACGTGGTCACAATTGGACCTTCAGCAGTCGCAAAACGCACCTGGCGCCTGGGGGATTTCTAACATTGCTTCTCACTTGGTTTTACAGTGGTACCTCAGGTTAAGTACTTAATTCGTTCTGGAGGTCCGTTCTTAACCTGAAACTGTTCTTAACCTGAAGCACCACTTTAGCTAATGGGGCCTCCTGCTGCTGCCGAGCCGCCGGAACACGATTTCTGTTCTCATCCTGAAGCAAAGTTCTTAACCTGAGGTAATATTTCTGGGTTAGCGGAGTCTGTGACCTGAAGCGTATGTCACCTGAAGCGTATGTAACCCGAGGTACCACTGTATAGCTCTACTTTCACAGATTTACTTCCCTGCCTGTCTGGGAAGGTGAGAGTGCACAGTGTTACACAAGCACAGGGCACAGTGTTACACAAGCAGGCTGGAGGCAGGTGATCCTCCTTGTGGACCAGCCTGGGCAAAGATTTAAAAAAGAGAGTTGTTCATTTAACACAACAGAGGCCCACCTCACCTGTTGAAATCTCCACTGTGCGTTTCAAGAACGCCAATCCCGCAAGAGATTTTTGGACATCACACCCTTTCGGTGATTCATTGTCAAAGCCTAGGCTTAAACTCGGCCAAAACCTCAGAAGCCGGACAGCTTTTTTATTGACATGACTAAGGCGATTACAAAACAAACCACCAGAAAAGAACAACAACACGCCGCCGAAATCAAAATCAAAACCATGAGCCAGCATAGCGCACTCAGCAACTCTTGCAATTTGGAATAAGGAGAATAAATCTCATCAGTAAGGAAATGAAGTGAATCCGAGCATATCACCATTTACTATACACAGGGAACGGGACTGAGTTTCATTAAGCTCCTGTGAAGGCAAGAATCGTAAAAATGCTAGAGTGTCCATAAAAGGCACTCTAAAGCATCCGAGATCACAAATATTTTAAACTCCCTGACATGATAACCATGGTCTCAGATAGCATCAAACTTAGTTTACCTTGTCTTTTGAGCAGAGTGAGCAGTCTTCTTCAATCAGCACAAAATGAAAGAGAGAGCGTCAAAGCCCAGTACCCCAACTTGCATGTTAGAATCCTACTTTGAACCTCATATTTCGTGCGCCTTCAGAATTTTAATAGTGAGGAATGTTCCTTCTGATCACAAAACTACTGCATCCTTGCTCCCCTTAACATTTCTGGTGGTTTCATCATGTAAACCTTTACCCTTTTGTATAATCAAACTAGAAGAGCAGATAGTAATCTGTCTCTTAAATAACCAAGGCTCGGGGTTTCGCAGACAATGGCTGCAGGGGTGCTGTGGAAAGGGAAGAGGTTGCTTGCAGACCCCATTAACTCAGGCTGGATGTTTTATTTTGTAAATGTATATTTCACCTCTCCAAAAACCACGCAAAGCCAACGGCAAGACAAGAAACTAAGCAAACCAAAGCTAAACTGTCTGGATAACTCGGTTGGTTAGATCAGGCATAGGCAAAGGTACCACTTTAGCTAATGGGGCCTCCAATTGCCACACAATTTCTGTTCTCATCCTGAGGCAAAGTTCTTAACCCGAGGTACTATTTCTGGGTTAGCGGAGTCTGTAACCTGAAGTGTCTGTAACCTAAGGGTGCCACTGTAGTATTCAAGATGGGGGGCGGGGGACACTTACAGGAGCTGTTAAACCAGGCACCCCCAAACTCGGCACTCCAGATGTTTTAGGACTACAACTCCCATCATCCTTACCAAATAGGACCAGTGGTCGGGGATGATGGGAGTTGTAGTCCCAAAACATCTGGAGGGCTGCGTTTGCCTGTGCCTGGGTTAGAGCATGGTGCTGCTAACAACAAGGTGGCAGGTTCGATTCTCGTATGGGACAGCTGAATATTCCTGCATTGCAGGGGGTTGGACTAGATTATCCTGAGGGTCCCTTCCAATTCTACAATTCTACGATTCCAACACATGCGATGAAGTAACATCAAGGAGTGCATGTAGGTATCGGGGGGAGAAGTAGCACACAGTAGGGGTGGCGGTGGGTGGAACCCCCCCAACCCAGAACATCCTGCAAACCTCCTTGGACTGATACAGATATGAACCAGTTTGTCCTCAAATAGGGAACAAGACACTTCCAAGTCACTCTGAGGGAAAATGAAGCTGGTAAAAGTAAAGGTAAAGGTAAAGGGACCCCTGACCATTAGGTCCAGTCGTGACCGACTCTGGGGTTGCAGCGCTCATCTCGCTTTATTGGCCGAGGAAGCCGGCGTACAGCTTCCGGGTCATGTGGCCAGCATGACTAAGCCGCTTCTGGCGAACCAGAGCAGTGCACAGAAACGCTGTTTACCTTCCTGCTGGAGTGGTACCTATTTATCTACTTGCACTTGACATGCTTTCGAACTGCTAGGATGGCAGGAGCAGGGACCGAGCAACGGGAGCTCACCCCGTGGCAGGGATTCGAACCGCTGACCTTCTGATCGGCAAGTCCTAGGCTCTGTGGTTTAACCCACAGTGCCACCCGCGTCCCAGAAAATGAAGCTGACCCCCCCCTCCAAACACCTTCCCCACCATTTCCGTAGGTTTGGCTCAGTAAAAGACAGCTCCTTTGACCAATGGGCAATGCTTCATAGAATCACAGAACTGTAGAGCTGGAAGGGACCACCAGGATCATCTAGTCCATCCCACTGCAATACAGGAATCTTTAGTCCAATGTGGGTCTCGAACCCACAACCCTGAGATTAAAAGTCTCATGCTTTGCCAACTGAGCTATCCCAGCTTTGTGCATCAAGGAGTTCAAAACTCTTCTATAGCACACACCAACTTTTCCCCCAATCAGATTTTATTATGACCTTTCATAGTACAATACAATAAAAACAACAACACTAATCTAAGCAAAAAGAACGGAAAGTCCTCTCTCGTAGGTAGATCTTAACTTGTCCCACAAGGAAAGAGGTGAACCCTCTCAGCTCTCACCTGGGAGAGCTTCCCTTGCCTGCCTCTCACTTAGGGTCCTTTGCCAACCATCCGACAGCTTCATCTGCAGGCAAACCCTTCATTAACCCTGAGTGGAGGATTAAAAAAAAACACCCACAAAGCAACAGAGCACGGCAGAAGCAAGAACAAAGCAATAAAGGAAAAGATAACACAGATATAAAAATATTAAAGGCGTAATAAAATAGTAAAGTAATAAAAAAAGGAAAAGTAGTAAGTAAAAAGGACACTCAGCTATCTGAATGTCAGTTGTATATACGAGACGCACATGTCAAATTTATGCAGGTAAAAAAAAAAGAAGGTAAAGGACTCCTGGACGGTTAAGTCCAGTCAAAGGTGACTATGGGGTTGCGGCGCTCATCTCGCTTTCAGGCTGAGGGAGCTGGCATTTGTCCGCAGACAGCTTTCTGGCCATCATGACTAAACCGCATCTGGTGCACGGAGGACGAGCACACAGAAACGCCGCTTACCTTCCCGCTGGAGCGATACCTATTTATCTACTTGCACTGGTGTGCTTTCGAACTGCTGGGTTGGCAGGAGCTGGGACAGAGCAACAGGAGCTCACCCCATCATGGGAATTCAAACAGCCCCAGAGGCTCAGTGGTTTAGACCACAGCACCATCCTTAACATTAACACAATGTCTTGTTGTTTAGAGTCAACCTAAATCAGGCATCGGCAAACTCAGCCCTCCAGATGTTTTGGGACTACAAATCCCTAGCTAACAGGACCAGTGGTCAGGGATGATGGGAATTGTAGTCTCAAAACATCTGGTGGGCCGAGTCTGCCTATGCCTGACCTAAATGGTGCACTAGTCAAGCAGAGACTGGTTGAAGCAGAACCACAGAATGGAAGTGATCAACGTCGCAAGCCACGGTCCTCTGTGTGACTAAGTCTGGTACCTTGTGGATTTCACTTCTAGAAAATGGCAGGCAGACATTTTAAGCAAGGGCTAAAGCAGGGCTGAGAACCTGCAGCTCCCCTGTTGCGACTACAGTCCCCATCATCCCTGGCCATTGGAAGTATTGGTTGAGGCTAATGGGAATTTTGAGGCCAACAACCTCTGTAGGTTCAGGGCTTCCTCTATTCTGCTAAAGGCTCATGTCTTCTCAGCACAGGCACACAATATAATGTGACATCAATGCAAAGAAAGCGCTGGATTTTGGACAGAAAAGACTGGAGTTCAAATTTGTGCTCAGGGAGAGAATCTATAACCCCATATTTGCCATACTGATTCCCTGCAAAAAGGACTGGAGACAAAGGAAAATTCCTAGATTTGCCTGTAAGGGACAGTTAAAAATGTTGCTGGCCAGTATTTAGGCACTGGCAGAAGTTGTCACTGCCTGCTGTTATATGTCACGGCAGCATGACAGACAACTGTTTCTGTCTGTTTCGTTAATGGCACAACAGCACCAAACCCGGACTCTTTTAAGTCATAATTACAACCTCATGGTTTTTGCTGCTGCTGCTGTTTCTACGTGTATAAATCAGCAACAATTAAAAATATATCCCTAGGTTAAAAAGCGTTAGAAGTGTGCAAACGTTTACAAAGACCAAGACACTTTAAAAAAAAAAGTTGTATTTTCAACATGCTTTAGATAAGCTAAACTAGGAAGCTTTCCAAGAATGAAACTGGCATTTGTGTTCCACATTGATATACTTATAAAATAGGTAATTTCAAGGTGATGTCTGTAAGCTTTTTCACAAGGATTCAAATCCTTAAGACAGGTTACAATTTCTTATTTTGAGAACACGATCATTATGTGTTTTAGATGCCATTTTAAGCTGTATACTTATGCCTACAAACAAGCACACAAGATCTGGCATTAAATCGTCTAATTAGGCAATATTTATATTAGCCCATTATAGTTGAGAGCATTTATGCTAATTGAAAGACACAATATAGTATTTGCAATACTTATTTGTGGAAGACTAATTCATGCATGTTTGTGCAATATATTTATTCAGATATTAAATGGAAAACCATAATGTATCTCTCAGAGACATATTTGTGGTTTTTTTCCAGAGAAGGATTCGAACCGCCAACCTTCTGATCAGGAAGCCAGAGAAGCTCCTGTGGTTTATACCACAGTGCCACCCGCGTCCCTTTTACCTTTATTTGACTGACCACCATTTTATCAGATAAAATACACAGCTGAGGGAAGGGAGGAAATGGGCTAGAAACTGTGAAGAAAAGCTCAGCTCCCTTTGTCTCAACACCAAGGTCTGTTTACAAGCTATGAGATTATGGAGGCTGGTGACAAAACAGTTTTTGAATTCTTTGCAACCATCAACATCCCAAAATCCAACTTGTTCCATCCACTCTAAGTTCTGTTCACAATGAACCCTTCCAGTCTGTCCCGAAAGGTCTTGAATCCACTACATTCTTTTGCAGTTGCTTTTTCCGATGCAGATGTGGATTTAAGATGCAACAATTAAAAAAAAAAAAACCACAACTGTGACTAATGTAAAGCAACAAGAATGTGAAATGCTCCGTCTCTGAAATGTGTATTTGAAAGAATGCAAATTTATTGGTAAGAACCTGTACAAATCCAATTTTGAATAGAGCCACTCTGCTGGCGATCTACCACTAGTTAAATTGAAGGGGTGGCGGACCTGAAACCTTCTCACAATGTAGTCATCAACCACAAACCGAAAGTGCAGTAGACACAAAAATATCTGCAGATAGGCAAGCGTGCTCACAGAGCTTCATGAGAGTCTCTCCAGTCTGAAGCAACAGAAAGGTAAAGTTTGTGTGGATCTGAAATAGAGTATTTGTACACATTTAGAACCAAGAAAAATATCACAATATAGTTCTTAGGTTGGTGAAAAGGTGAAGTAAACAGTAAGAAAGAGAGCCGGTTAAAATCAACAGTCAGACACTATCGTGTGCCCTGTCACCTGGCAAGAAAAGACTCAAGTGTGCAGCTACAGATTTAATCTGACCCACAACTAGTTTGCACCACCTGTGATAAAGTCAGGATTGATCCAGGAGATTAAAAGAATACGGGAAAGTTGACCAAGAATAATTTCACTGACAGAGCAGAGGGAAACCCCATTATTTCTTCTCTATAAAGAACACCACTTGGTAAAAGCAACTATTTCACCCCGATTTTTTTATTGTTTAAATATTCTGTCCAGAATTACTGATGGAAAGGAAGAATGGCCAAAATGTGGCTTTTCTAAACATTTAACATGTAAGTAGAATAAATTACAGTGGATTATTTAAATTCAGATTAAAATAATGTTCTCTCTCTCTCTCTCTCTCTCTCTCTCACACACACACACACACACACACATATATATATATATATATATATATATATATATATATATATATATGTATGTATGAATGAATGAGATGGATCAGAAACCTCTGATTAAATGACCCCTTGTGGTACACTATAAGACTGATATAATTACTTTTATGACCACATCATTTTAGCATCCTTGCAAACTAATCTTCTACAGCTAAGCACTATTATAATTAAAACACACTGCCACTTTCCCCTGCCTTATAAAGCATTTTTTGGGGCCGCTTCAAACATGATTAATTTTCTATGCAAAAGCTCTTCCATTTAGGAAACAGATGTAAACCCTGTGTAGTAAAAAAATAATAATAATACATGAGGGGTCATCATCGCATGTTAACGCTCCAGAAGTACGTGACACACTTTTCCTAAATGAAATGTCTCCAGAACAACCAGATTTCAAATTTTCCCTTGTCAAAAAATTCTGTCCACACGGACCGAAAATACTCCCTTCAATTCCAGAAATACTCCAAAACTGAGATGTGTGCGCGTGGGTGAGTGGCGGAGGTGGAACCTATATTTCAAGATTATTTTACCATGCAAGATGCTTTTGCAACGCTATCACAGCACCGTCTTTCCTTTCTGTAACTCAGGGAAGAGTTAATCAAGGAACGTTATCTGTGGGAGCTATTTTTGGTCTTAGAACCAGCATGTTTATTTCTTTGTTAGCAAGTCCTGATGCCATATTCTGTGGCGTCGTGAGCACCACTATTTTCCACTTGCCTTTTGGTTTTTAAAATTCAAGGAAGTTGTACTTGGGAAATTGTATCATTCAAATGGATGTGAAAGAATATATTACACAGCACTTCATAGGGCTGGTAAAAGAAGCATCTCAGGAACATCACAGTTTGAAAGCAAAGTACTGTATTCCTATAGCTTACAGTGCTCGGAGCAGGCAACATCACATTTTTTTGCCATCACAAATTGTCTTTCATACTTTGCATGAATTATTTTAGTAGGTAAGTTACATCATAGAATTGTAGAGTTGGAAGAGACGCTGAGGATCTTCTAGTCCAAACCCCTGCAATGCAGGAATACCGTATATACTTGAGTATAAACCGACCCAAATATAAGCCAAGGCACCTAATTTTAGCACTAAAAACTGGGAAAACTTATTGACTCAAGTATAAACCAGTTCACCACACCACAAACCTGGTGGTGGTGGTGGCAGCGGCAGTGGAACAACAAGCAGACTAAAAGGTCTCCTTTCAGGCCACCTGTCCCTCCGCCGCTCGCGTAAAAGCTGAGGGGGGGCTTTTTCAGCATAAAAAATGTGCTGAAAAAGTTGGCTTATACTCAAGTATATACGGTATGTCCCTGCATCGAACCTGCAACCCTGGAGTTATGCTCTAACCCAGGCATGGCCAAACTTGGCCCTCCAGCTGTTTTGGGACTACAACTCCCATCATCCCTAGCTAACAGGACTAGTGGTAGGGGTTATGGGAATTGTAGTCCCAGAACAGCTGGAGGGCCAAGTTTGGCCATGCCAGCTCTAACCAATGGCCCTATCCAGATTTCCTCTCCCCCACATGTACAGTGGAACCTGGAACTTTCAAGGGCTTTCTTTTAAATAACCTACCACCTATATGGCACCCAATCTAGATCTATATGGGCTTAGGAAATCTTACTATACTCCCTAAGTATATTAAATCTTTGCTGTTTAAGAACTGGATAGAACAGAGGTCCAATTGATCACCTGCCTGCTCATCAGGGTCAACAGCAAGTATCCTGTCCCCCCCCCCGCCGCCACATTGTCAGCAATTAGTCGTGGCAAATTATATTCCCAACCCATCACCAAAGTATATTCCTATTCCCAACCCGCCTTACTCTCTCAGAGTAAGAAACAGCAGTACAGATTAAGAGCAGTCGCATCTCCTGCCCTTACAACAGAGTGGTGCAGTACTGCACCATTCTTTGCAGCCTTTGCAAACACCAGTGTTGGCATATCCTGACTCTCTCCCAGCTTCTGGAAGGCAGCTGTGATTGCCCTACTACAGGGGTCAGTAAACTTTTTCAGCAGGGGGCTGGTCACTGTCCCTCAGACCTTGTGGGGGGCCAGACTATATTTTTTTTGGGGGGGGGAATAAACAAATTCCTATGCCCCACAAATAACCCAGAGATGCATTTTAAATAAAAGGGCACATTCTACTCATGTAAATACACGCTGATTCCCGGACCATCCGTGGGCCGGATTTAGAAGGCGATCGGGCCTTCATTTGCCTACATATGCCCTACAAGATCAGCAGCACTTTTTTACTAACTACAAAAAAGGTCAGTTACCTTCCCCTATTTCAGAGAAGGGACTTGGAACAGCCCACTGCTGCTTTTTCCAGACCAGACAGATGGCAGTAGCTTGTAGAGAAAGCTGGAAACTGTGAGAAAGGAATAGGAGGAATGGGCAGAAGGCACTTTGCATGTGCTATGTGCAAGGTTGGCATAAGAAAAAGTCTACCTCTTGCGCATGAAACAACACATAAGCGGTAGTTTTCACTTGCAGCTACTACATTTGCTTCAACTATTACAGCAGCCTCTCTCCTTTTTGAAGGTATCAACATACTTTTGTTTTCCTCAAAAAGCAAACAGAAGCTTTGGAGAGGAAAGAGCAGGATTTTGATTGGGGAAACCAGAAGGTTTAAGCACACACCTCTTCTTCCTCAACTGAGGCTCAGTACACATTAGGAGTCTCCTACAGACATATTAGGGATGTGGTTGGCGCTGTGGGTTAAACCACAGAGCCTAGAACTTGCCGATCAGAAGGTCAGCGGTTCGAATCCCCGCAATGGGGTGACCTCCCGTTGCTTGGTCCCTGCTCCTGCCAACCTAGGAGTGCAAGTAGATAAATAGGTACCGCTCTGGGGGGAAGGTAAATGGCATTTCAGTGCGCTGCTCTGGTTCGCCAGAAGTGGCTTAGTCATGCTGGCCACATGACTGTATGCTGTATGCCGACTCCCTTGGCCAATAAAGCAAGATGAGCGCCACAACCCCAGAGTCGGTCACAACTGGACCTAATGGTCAGGGGCCCCTTTACCTTTACCGACACATTTCAGAGAGAGAGAGAGAGAGAGAGAGAGAGAGAGAGAGAGAGAGAGAGAGAGAGAGAGAGAGATGGGAGATCAATCACAGGTCTCCTGTGCAAAACAGAGTTTGGCCCTTGTAAGGACAGTTCTGGACTGTGCTGTATTTTCATAGAATGGCTGTAAAAATTGTCTGCTCTTCTTTGCAAAGTCTGAAAATTGTGCATTTAAAACAGATACAATATCAGAAATTCCAATGCTATGAATCTCATGGATTATCTGAATTGATAACAAACTGCATGTGTGGTCTTCTATGTGAAAACTTTCGCAACCTGCACAAAAAGCTGCCACTAAAGACTGTTTGCACTCAGTAAGTACATTTTTTTTGCATCGTTTCCAAAGTTTCTGCTACTTCTATGCAGTGCAACAGATGTATCTTCGACAATAGCACTATCTCGTTTATCAAAATAGCCCAGGAAACATCCCAAGGTTTTAGATAAGCTGAGCTACATAAACAAAATCACTGTTTGCATGTGATTACTTTGGCATAAGGCTTTCCACATCCTGGTTTCTACTGTAACCCCCACCCTGCACACAAGAAGCAAGTAAGATATGCTCACAGCACCGCAAGCGTTATCAAAATGTGTTGCCAACGGATCACAGAGACAGTTAAAATAAGATAGGTAAGTGGTAATCTGGACATTTCAAACGTCAATTCTTTGCCAAAGCAGCTTCCAAAATCTGAAATTTTTCATATTTGGCAGGCTCATTAGGGAATTACTTAGAAAGGGTGCACCAAAGAGAAAATCACTACAAAACCAAGCTAGCTATTGCCACATGATCTAAACTAAACAAACCCTGCCGTTAGTATCTATCCCTCTGGTGTTTTGGGGAGGTGTTTTTTTAAAAAAGAAGAAAGGAATCAACTGAAACTGTTTGCTGTTCTAAGTAATTGTGGGCTCCCAGGAAATATCACCCAGTTTGTTTCTTTATCATCCTGCTGTAAAGCGATCTTTACAGGTGAAGTAGATGTACTCAATCAGACCAACTGGTCTGTCTAGCTCCAATACTATCTCCCTCAGCAACACTCCAAGGTCTCTGGGACCCAAGATTAGTTTTACGGAGAAATGTTAGGCATAGAAGCTGAACGTCAAAAGCTCGTGTCCTGCCACTGTATTACAGCCCCTACCCAGAAGAACAAGTGCAGCCCCCAAGACATTTTGGCACAGACAGAGGGGCAGAGATAAATTGCAAAGTGTGCTGGAAATAGTGCTGAATGATCAGAAACGAGGATGCCGGTTTAAAAGGAAACAGGCTCAATTATTACTGTTTTTTAAATCGTGCCATTTCCAGTGGATGACCATTTGAAGTGCTTACTCAAATATTTCAGGAGAGTGCTGCTAATTGAGGCCAAATGCCTATCTATTGCAACATCCTATCTCTCTCAAATGACTTACCTGATGCCCATGGAAGGCATAGCTGTCTGCCACATTATTAGACAAGCAGTAGACACTGTGTGGCAAGTGGCCCCTAGCCTACCACAGCTACCTTTACAGGTAAAGGTAAAGGACCCCTGGACGGTTAAGTCCAGTCAAAGGTGACTATGGGGTTGCGGCGCTCATTTGGCATTTGTCCACAGACAGTTTTCCAGGTCATGTGGCCAGCATGACTAAACTAAGGTTACCAGACATCCCCGTTTCCCGGGGACTGTCCCCGGATTTACAAATCAGTCCCCATACAAAATCCATTGAAGTTGAAAAGTGTCATTGAAAAAAATATGGTAACCTTAGACTAAACCGCTTACGGCGTAATGGAGCACCGTGACGGAAATGCCGTTAACCTTTCTGCCACAGTGGTACCTATTTATCTACTTGCACTGGTGTGCTTTCAAACTGCTAGGTTGGTAGGAGCTGGGTTTAAGCAACGGGAGCTCACCCCGCCACGGGGATTCGAACCGCCGACCTTCTGATCGGCAAGCCCAAGAGGCTCAGTGGTTTAGACCACAACGCCACCCACGTCCCTTACCTTTTCACCTTACAACCACCAGACAGCAACAGCAACTTAGTTTTTCCACACGTCTATGGACAAGTGCCAAAAAAATTACATTGATCAAACACAGCCCATGCTCCGTGCTGCCTACTGCTGCATTTAATTTTGGAATTAAACTGTTGCAGAACAATTGTGGCCAAGCCAACCATCCTTGTTCAGGATGCTGTTAATCCAATGCACCATAAGCATGACAATTACCGTATTTTTTACACCATAACACTCCCTTCTTTTCTCCTAGAAAGTAAGGGGAAATGTCTGTGCGTGTTATGGAGCGAATGCCTACGGATGGTGGGGGATCTGCTGCAGTCGTGATCCATGGTTCCCCTTCCTTCCCTCCTCCGTGGCTTGCTTTGAAACAGCAAAGCGAGAGAAGAGCCGCTGAGTGGGGAGGAGAGAGGGACAGAGAGCCTGCTTGCTTTAAAGGAGCAAAGCGGGAGAGGAGAGGAGCCTTCTCCTCTTATACCCCTCTTCTGCATTACTAACAACATCCTTCTCCACCCACCCCACGCATGTTCCTTGTCCCTTGAGTGCTTTTCCTTCCCTCCCCACTTAAAGCGTGGTTACAAAGCATGGATCCACATGGATCCTCAGGATTTTTGCATTGGGCTACCCCAAACTCACCGTCAGATCACATGTCTGTGGCCACAGCATGAACCACAAAAATCATACATCCGCTGTTTCGTTTAGAATATTTTTTGTTTTGTTTTCCTCCTCTGAAAACTATGTGCGTGTTATGGTTGGGTGCGTGTTATAGAGAAAAAAATACGGTACTTAGCAACCGTCCCAGTCAGGCCCAATGCTAGAGAGTGACCAGGTGGGGCAATGGCAAAGGGCCCAGACCTTCAATGGAGCCCCTCCAAGACCCCCAACCAGATGCAATAGGCAGGCAAGCAGTTGCTGTTGCCATCACACATCTTAAAACTCTAGATCCTTAAACTTCAAACCCTCCCCACTGAATCTCTTCTAAAACAGATCTTTGCTGATTGAGAAAGAGTTCATTACTGTCATGCAGATCTTGAATTACTTTGGGGCTTTTGCTCCATCCAGCTGTTCTGTCCACCCTGTTTGGGGAGCCACTACCCCAGTCCCAAGAAATATGGTTGCTGCTTGCGGTTGCCCATGGCCAAAGGAGGCAAAGGCACTCTGCACATGCAGAGCAGCACTTAACGTTTATTTGCATTTAAGCAGGAGGTTCTTTTCATCTTTGCAGGTAAAGCCACCAAGAGCAATGCTTAATTTCTAATAAATGAAATAATCAAACTCTTGCGTGAACTGGATGCGGTAATTAAATCTGAAAGCACAGGATTAGTACATTAACAGAAGATTAAAAGTGAGGATTTTATTCAGAGCTGTGCCCTGAAAGGCTGATCAGTACTGAGGGCATTGTAATATAGAAAGGAATTTTATATCTTCATTTGGATAATGTTTTGCAAAAAGCTTTCCCAAAAAAGTGATAAATCTGCCTGAGAGAAACATTTGCTAACTGAACAGGCTCTAATCATTATTGGCTTTATATTTAAGAAGTAAAAAGAAGCTAATGTAGGTCTTTCTATAGGTTTAACTACCAATTTCTCCATATGAACCTTATTGTACACTGTTCCTTAAGTATTTGCTCCACATTATGTAGGAATTTTTCAGCTAATAAACATTTATAAAGTACTCTCCATAGCACGTCACCACTGACAAAAAACAGAAAGCATACATATGCAAAATGAACTTGGCATTCACAAATGTCTCTTTCAAGCCAGTGAACAAAGGGAAGAAAAACCCAAACTCTCATCTTGGTTAAACAGCTGCAGAGTATTCCTGCATTATGGAGCGCTAGAAAGCAGCCCATTTAACGCATTTGCCCAGGCAATAGCTGCTCAAGGGAACACATTCGTTCATATAGCATTTCTTGCAAAATAATAAAAAATTGTGTATTTTAAAACCTTGGTTCTTAAAAATATGCACTTGCATATAGTTCCACTGATATTAAGGAGACCAAATCTGTGTAAGTTTTTAAAGAATTAAGATATTGGGGCACAGATTAATTAATATATGAAAGTAGAGTTCAGTGCTATTGTCAGATATATTTTTTTAAGCCTTCACTGAGTTTAAAGGGAGATTTAGGGCTACTGAAAAAAACACCAATAATTTATTGCTGCACAACTTGTGAAATCGAATTCAAATTTCTCAGTTCCATTTCTGCAAATCACAGATAATTTCCCATTCATTTCTGTGCATTTTTATTATGTATTACTTTGTGGCATGACATTAACATTTCTCTAGTCCTCCCCCTCCTTTATTATTATTTCAGGTCAAAAGGTTTGTAGGCATTTTTGGAGAGAGAAAAGTTACAAGAAACAACATCTGGACAAACTAATAGGATTCATGCATATTCTGCACATTTGAAATAGGAGTTTTACTATTAGTTTTCCTGAAGGTTTCTAAATCACACAAACCTGAAAAACATCCTTAAAATGCTCATGTTAGAATTAGAGAGACAAAACGTTAGATTAGTTATGAAGTCCAAACTGCACTTTGTGAGACTATGCTATTATTTGCATTTTTTCTTCTGCGACCTATGAAATTCAGAATTCTGAACACACAAATAGGTGGGGGGGGGGGAAACCACCCACTTTGTTTTCCTTCGCCCAGCCCAGTATGTTTGCACAAGTCTTAAGGAAATTCTATGCTACTACTAAGCGCTTTAAAAGAGACATTTATTGAAATGCCAATAAACAGCACTATTTCTTGCTAGCCAGATGTGATCCTTTGGACGTCAAAGCCCTATCTTCTATTTAAGCCCCAGTCAAAACGTGTCTTCAATTCTCTCGTAATAACTGCCAAGCAAGAACCCAAGCAATTTCACAAATGGACAAGGAAAACTGCTCACCCTCCCATGGAAACTCTCCAGCAAGTGTCAAGTTAGCACATCAAAATGCATGAGACAAAGAGAAACTGCAATATTACCCAGAAAGATGGCATTTAAAAGAACACAAATATCTCAAACAAAAAATGGCAAATAAAATAAAAATTGCTGACACTGTCAGACTAAGGATTTTACACAAAGCCCCTTTCTGAGAAACAATTTGCCCTCTTCCCTTTCTTAGGGGTCCTCATGAAAGTTTGGTGTGTACAGTGGTGCCCCGCAAGATGAACGCCTCGCAAGACGAAAAACCCGCTAGACGAAAGGGTTTTCCGTTTTGGAGGTGCTTCGTAAAACGAATTCCCCTATGGGGTTGCTTCGCAAGACGAAAAAAATCTTGCATCCCCCCCGCGGGTTTTTTCGTTTTTTTCGCCCTTTTCTTAAGCCGCTAAGCCGCTTATCAGCTGTTCCGCTGATAAGCCGCTTAACAGCTGATCGCTGGAAGCCGCTTGACAGCTGTAGCGCTAATCCGCTAAGCTGTCAATGGGCTTGCTTCGCAAGACGAAAAAACCGCTATACGAAGAGCCTCACGGGAACGGATTAATTTCGTCTTGCGAGGCACCACTGTAGCTGCTTGCGAGGGCTTGCCGCTGCTCCTTTTTGCCCATGTTTGTTGCTGCTCCTCAGTCTGTTGTGCAGTAATTGTTGCGTACGCAAACTGGGTGTACTGGGGGCGATTTCTAGCCTTCGGTGCACATTCCCAAAGTGCACCGAGTCAATAAAAGAAAGCACTTTTCTGTACACATCTGGAGCATTTCAAGTCAGGTTTCATTCCCAGGCCATAAAGCGAAAGCGTGTGAAACCTGATCCCCTGGAAAGTACTGCCATCTGAATGCAAGGGGGCTGCTTCCAACAACCGTGGAGATCCTTATCAGGTATGGAGCAAAAGGAGAGGGGGAGCTTGGGGACAAGGAAGGCGATCTCGCATGTTATCAAGGAGGAGATGCAACAGCAGTCTGGTATGATAAGAGCAGCCAGAAGAAGCCGCACTATTTTAGTACAGTCTAACTTTGGTTGGGGACGTGGGTGGCGCTGTGGGTTAAACTACAGAGCCTAGAACTTGGCGATCAGAAGGTTGGCGGTTTGAATCCCCGTGACAGGGTGAGCTCCTGTTGCTCGGTCCCTGCTCCTGTCATCCTAGCAGTACAAAAGCACGTCAAAGTGCAAGTAGATAAATAGGTACCACTCTGGCGGGAAGGTAAACGGTGTTTCCGTGCGCTGCTCTGCTTCGCCAGAAGTAGCTTCGTCATGCTGGCCACATGACCCGGCCAATAAAGCGAGATGAGCGCTGCAACCTCAGAGTCGGCCACGACTGGATCTAATGGTCAGGGGTCCCTTTACCTTTACCTTTAACTTTGGTTGACAAACATAATCCGTTCCGGAAGCCCGATCAGCTTCTGAAACATTCGACAACCGAGGCATGGTTTCCGATTGGTTGCAGGAGCTTCCTGCACTCAAGCGGAAGCTGCATTGGATGTTCGGCTTCTGAAAAACGTTCAAAAACCAGAGCATTTACTTCCGGGTTTTCAGCATCCAGGAGCCAAAACGTTCCAAAACGGAGCCGTTCAGGAACCGAGGTCTGACTGTACCATCAAACATATACATAAAACCTGACAAAAGAAGGATTGAGCCACTGCCCAAAGCAAATTAGGCCCAATGGCCACTTTCACAAGAACTGCTTCAGCAGTTTTCACACATTTGCTATGCCTGCACAGTTACAGCACCACATGCAACCTTCACTATGCATATCCATATACGGTGGTACCTCAGGTTACAGACTCCGCTAACCCAGAAATATTACCTCGGGTTAAGAACTTTGCTTCAGGATGAGAACAGAAATCGTGCTCTGGCGGCACGGCAGCAGCAAGAGGCACCATTAGCTAAAGTGATGCTTCAGGTTAAGAACAGTTTCAGGTTAAGTACGGACCTCCAGAACAAATTAAGTACTTAAGCCAAGGTACCACTGTATTATCATCTCTGCTCTCCTCCAAATACTTTGTCTGTAGTTATCACGGACGGTGAGAGGCTGAATGCATACTTCTCTAACCAAACAGCAACTGGTGCGATGGTGCATTTTAAAGACTATATTTGTTCCTAGGAATAAGATAATGCCCGTCCGCCAGATCCTTAGCAGCTCCAAAGATTATCACTCAAATTAAAAGAGACCGTTTCCCACATTAACCATATCCACAAGTGCGAGGGACAAAAAGGCATTCTTAGTGTCACTTGTGAAAGCAGCCTATGGCAGGGGGCTTCACGGTGAGTCCCCTCAAGGAACAAAAGCAACAATCCAAGCTTTCTCGAGCGTAACCAAGACAAAACACAGGCAGGCGGTTGACTGGCAGTGCTCAACCTTGTCCTGAAGGCAAACACATCAAACGAAAGGGGAGATGCAGGACCTCATGGGCTCACAGAAAGCTTTAAGGTGCCTTGTTGGGAAAACTCTTAGAAGAAGCAAAAAGTATATGAGGAATAAACCTACAGGCCCCCGTCACCAATAATATTCAGGGCATGCAGCTATGTTGTAGCAGCTTAGGTGGGGTGAAATGTGATTCCATTCTGTCTTTAAAAAGACAACAAGGAGTTCTTTGGCTCTGCGTCCCCTGAAATCATAGTGGCACATTGCAAAACCCTAAAAAAATGTGTGTTTCTCACATCTGTAATGGGCCGCTACAGCAGTCTCCAATCCTGAATGAGAGCAGCATGAGACTAGGAGAAAGCAACCTTGCCAGGCCAGTGCTACTGGTGTAAAGGTATGGCTCTTTCCCATAGCATCAGCTAACAGCTGGATTCACACTGAATACATAAAAGCAGGGGTAGGCAATGTGTTACCCTCCAAATGTTGTTAACTCTAACTCCCATCAGCCCCAGCCAACATGACCAACGGTCAGCGGGTGAACCGCAATGGTTACTCCTGTGTTAGGAAATGGCAACACATAGGCTATTTTCACACATGATGCTTAAATCTGTTGTAGCCTGTGCTGTGCCTGTGATTTTAACGCAACACCTACATGGGCTAGAGAAATGGCTCTCTTCCACGAGAACATATTCACACATCTACAAAATACTTTAAAATATTCTTTTGTGTGACAAAGCAAACACATCCCCCCAAAACACCGTCATTTTCATAACAGATTTAAGATGCAAATGAAGAGAGAACAATGTTTTGAGACACAATTTTGTGCCCCCAAGCAAATAAGTGCCAACAATGAAGTTACTCTAAAACTCAAGATTCAAGGTTTCTAGGTCCCGCCCCCCACTTCCTCCTCCTCCTCCTCTCACTACCAATTATGAGCCAAATCAAGGCTAGCATACTTCTCTCAAGTTCAACACAATCCACAGGAAAAGGAAACTTGAAAACATCCAAACTTCTGCTCACATATACGAAACTACCTCTGATCACCAGGTAGTTTAAAGTGCTTGTAGCATAAACCAATTTTTGCCCCTCAAAAGGCTTGAGCAAAGCAAACATCTCTGTATTGTGCCTCGAAGTTTATGATTCCCGGTGGACTGCACTAGTGAAATAAGAAGCCACATCTACAGTCATTATATTCTGACAAGGTAATTTGCTAGGATAGCCCTGAAAGGCACCAAGTTCGTATACAAGCTGTTTAGAGAGAGATAACTGTTGCGAGATTACTTGGACGATTTGGACATACACTTCGATCAGGCAGGGTAAGAGGGAAGCCATTAACAAGAATGCAACACTGAGAACAGCAGATTCCAAAAACCCACATAGCAAATTCACAAGCATGATTAATTTAAACCGCATGAAGCTTCAGCAACAAGACAAAGCCATTTGTCATGCATGTTTTTAAAGTCTCTCTTATCAAACACCAAGGACTAAAAACCTTTAACATCATAATACATTTGTATCAGTCATCTCCCCTCTTTCATCCAGGCATCAGTCACTGATAATGTTCCTGATCCCCTTGCAATGGGGACTTCGGCCAATAGAAGGAAATACGTCTTTAGCTGATCCTGTTAAATAAACAGGGCAAACCTTCATTAAGCCCAGACCTCTGCTCTCCTCACATATTTTCAGAAAGGGAACGTCTTGCAGGTGGAGGAAGCAAGATCCACCCTAAGTGTTCTAAAAGACGGATCGTTTCACCATCAATAGCAACTGGCTCAAAAGTGGTTATTAGGAGCCTGGACAGATAAAGATGCTCTCTAGAAACAGCAACCTCAACTGTGACAGCATGTGCTGAAAGTAGCCTTCCTGTTTAATTAACAAGGGGCAACCATGGACCATCTATACTGCATTACCCCATATCTAAATGCTCAGGGGCTACAAAAGCTAAGTGATAACCTAAGAAGCAGCTTAGCAGGTACTTTCAGAAAGTGTCTAAATCTTTTAACACACAGCTCAAACACTCATTTTATAAAAGGCAATGACATCCCCCGGGGTGTGCTTTCACCAGATTACATGCATGCTCTTAAGGTGCATATGCTGAGCTAGGAACTCAAATCTCACTCCTATTGCATGCAACATTGCACCGCACAGAGGCATAACAACTTGAAAAAGCAGCAACAGGTCTTCCATCTCCCCCACCACAAATTGAATGCAATAATAAGCATGATGCAATTTGGAATAATACCTATAAATGCAAAAGGGGTGACGGGAACATGCGCTTTCATATCCGTCACAACTGCCCAGCCACAGAAATATATATACATTCACACAGCATGACAACCAATGATGCAACCCACTCCTAATGCAATAACTTCTCAAGTACAATAAAAACAAGCATAAGAAACAGAATATTCACATCCGGAATTCACCTCCTGAGCCTCAAAGGCCATAAGGAATTATTCCAAGCCATTCGGAAAATATACTCTGCATCAACATTTCAGAACCAAAAATTATATTTAGAAGTAATAACCCGTCAAGTGCTCTCCAGTCTTCCTCATTACCATCGTAGCTGCCACCCCACAAAATGTCCTGCATTTAACTGGTAAGATGCATTTATTTCCCTGCCCTTCTGGAAGCAGCAGCCAACAACTGCACACAGGAAAACACAGAGTGCAATGATATCATGCCGTGTCACGTGCCTTATTTAACTAAACATGGGAGGCAATACAGGTTGGAGGTGGCCACACTTAATTGCAACACGTAGTCCAGCCATTAGAAAAGATGGATCAACACATACCTGCAGTTGGGAGGTGGATCTAAGGTGATGTCAGCCAACTCCTTCTGAATCCTACAGCAAGAAACCAAAAGAGAAGGCAAATCTTACACAGGGAATTCAAGAGATGAAAGCGGTATGACTTTCCCAAGTAACATCCAAATACTATTGATAGGGATAAAGGGCAAGCTACATAAATCTACTAAGGTTGATCCAGGTCCATTATTTCTAAACCTTAGTGATCTTCATAACACTGAAACTATTATACCTGCTTTGTAGTCAGAAGCACAGGGCAAAATACACTGTTTTGCTCAAATTAATGAGTCCAAAACTCATGCCAACTTTCGGTCAAGTCCAGCATTCTGTGCAGTGAAACATACTAGATCCCCACAGAAGCAGCAGAAACGAATGACATTCCAATTGGATCACCTTAATGCCATCGCAGGTATGAGAAAATAAATAGTACAGAGTTCCCCTTCACTAACCACAACAGAAGAAATCCAAACATCAACGATGTCAGCGACAAAATTGCCACTGATTTTTATCACTAAGCAGCAAAAGGAAGGGTATGTTCAGAGCATATTCCTTCTGTTTGTTACTCCCTCCCCAAAATTAATTGGCAGTCAATACAAATACTAGTGTGTGCCCTACCCTCTGTAAAATTCCTCATGAAAGGCTCCTCCTCTTTTCATACCAATGTCACACATTAATTTCAGTAGAAACAAGATGGAGAGTGCTGGACCCATCAGACAATTTTTTGGAAATACCAATTCAAATCCTAGCTACACAAGGAGGTTCATAAGGGTGAGATTTGTACGTTTTCAATAAGAACACTCGTCTTATTGAAGCAACAATGATCTTTTGCATCAAAGTTTGAAAGCTGAATTGTGATGAATTTGAAAAAACAGAAAAGATTGACTCTAAATGCGAGAGAGAAAGTAGCATTTTTTTCTCCCTGGGAGGTTACTATTTTAACACCTAATTGGATGAACTCAATGCAGATACCAAATCTTAATTAATCTATATCACACTCCTGCACACTTGACTACTGTCACCACCCACCAGGAAAGCTTGTGAAGAAATTAAGAGTTTTGCCCAAGGCTACGCAGTAAGTTGGTAGCAAGGCAGGAATTGAGGTACTCTTGGTTTGAAGTCACCGGCTCTGAACTTTTCTGCTGGTGGATACAAGTGATAATGACAAGTTTCAAGTAGAAGGTTAGAGATATGGTTAGGTAAAATAACCAGAGATTCTTTAAAATTAAAATAATGCCCTTGGGGAGTGGGCAACAACGCTGATGGGGGGTGGGCTGTAATTGTTTTGCAGAAAGAGCATATGCCAGAAAGGTATTCAGTGAAGAAAAGCCATCGCAACAACTATAAGGAAGAGAATGCTAAGGACAGTCTCACCTCTTGGCACTGGTGGAAAGGAGCTTGGAATTTTTACTCATGCTGACTTTACTTTCCTTCTTCTTAGGTGTGCTTGTCTCTTTCTCGGTCTGTTGGTTGGAAGACGAAGATGAGGAAGAGCTGGTGCTGGCCCTCGAATCGTCATCCGACATAGCTACCCCACACTACGTACCCCAAACCTGGAGTAAAAACACCAGAAGGAACGGGGAGGGGGGAGGGAAACGGGGGACAGTTAACACTTGGACAAGGAGCCACGGGGGTCTTGGGTCAAGCTCTTAGAAAACATTTTCTACTTCTCTTCGTAGGGAGAAAGAATGAATAGATTCAAAGAGAAGCCCCCACCCGCAAGTTTCAGCAACATTTAGTGCCAGCTCCTCTCTGGAAATGGGGGCCAGGGGGACGCGCAGACCACAAGAATTAATAAAAGGGGAAACTGGGATTAGGGACACGAAGCAATTTCCTTACATGCCTCCTCTAACCTTTTCACACAGGAACCCCCCCCCCCGACCCCCTGCTTTCCCCCTCCAAATAGCATCCATGACACACGGAGATAAAGGGGTCAGAGAAGAGAGGCTAGAGAGTGGTGGAAACATTGGTATTCTACAAGGTTGGGGCGAAGTAAGAAATTCGGGGGGGGGTGGAGTACTAGGAAAAACTGGGAGGCTGCTGAAAGAGGTGAGGTGGAAAACTCACCACCACAGGAAGTGAGGGTTGGGGGGGGGATACTTTTCAGAAGGCGCATAATGGGGATTAGTAATTAGGGACTGGGGGGGGGCAGAGATGACCCAGGAAAAAGGGGAATGCCCTGGAGGGGGGAGAGGAGAAATCCGTAGTGGGTGCGAAAGAGGAATCGGTATTGTGGGCAGGGGGTGTCTATAGAGTATACCCCCCTCCAACCTGGGGGGGGGAGCAGCTAGCTACTCCTCAAGGGGCTCCCCGCCCCTTCTTCCTCCTCTACTTCTAAACGCCCCCCCTGGCTTTTGTTTTACTACCCTTCCCCACCCCCCAAAACAACACGCCTCCCTCCCCACCACCTCATCCTTCTCGGTTTGCAAGACGGGGTGGGGAGGGGAGAGAAAGCTGCCCCCCCCGTCCGCGCACCCTCCGGCCTCCCCCGGCTCCCAGGGGTGCGGGGCGAGACCTGTCAGCTCTCCCCCCTGAAAATACTCCCCACCCCCCGACGTCTCCTCTGCCCACCCGGGTCTCCCTCCCTCCCCCCGCTGCCATCTCCTCTCGGCTCCCCCCCCCCGGGAAGCCCCCAAGCCCCCGCCGCCCTCCTCCGCGCTCTCGGGGGGAGGCCAGGCGCGGCGGGGGCGTCTGCGCCCGTCGAGGGTGAGAGTCGGGGCGCCCCCTCTCCCCCTACCTCTCTCCCTTTGTGTCTGGCGCTCCTCCTCGGTGCGGCTGGGCCTGGCCACTCGTGTCTCTCTCGCGGGGAGAGAAGCGGAAGTGCTGCAACAGCAACTATTAAGCAGGCAATGGCTTCCCCGCCTGCCGCTCTGCCTTGCCGCCCCCCCCCCCCGCCCGCCGCCGCCGCCGCCTTCCCGCAAGCAGGGGAAGGGGAAGGGGGGACAGACAGCCGGTGTCACCCTACACTACAGTGTACAAGAAACGCTATACACACACATATAGAACACACACACACACACACACACACACACACACACATATACACACACACACACACACACACACACACACACACCACACATACACACACACTCAGGGGGACGCAGGGGGATGCATGCCCCTAAACATTTTGTGAATCTAAGTTTGGCCTCATTGGAGGGGCAGTATTTCAATATGAGTAGGAAAATGAGAGTACCCCTAAACATTTTTTACCTCGGGTTACATACGCTTCAGGATACATACGCTTCAGGTTACAGACTCTGCTAACCCAGAAATAGTGCTTCAGGTTAAGAGCTTTGCTTCAGGATGAGAAGAGAAATCGTGCTCCGGCAGCGCAGCCGCAGCAGGAGGCCCCATTAGCTAAAGTGGTGCTTCAGGTTAAGAACAGTTTCAGGTTAAGTACGGACCTCCGAAACGAATTAAGTACTTAACCCGAGGTACCACTGTATACACACACATATGCACACATACACACAGTGCTTTCTTCTGGGGGGGACACAGGGGGACGCATACCCTTAAACATTTTGTGAATCTAAGTTTGGCCTCATGGAGCGGCAGTACTGTATTTCAATATGAGTGGGGAAATGAGAGTACCCCTAAACATTTTTTGAGGAAAAAGCACTTCACACACAAACATATATGTATATACACACACACTTCCCTCTGTCTTCCCACCAAAGTGTGGTCGTGCCCCCCCCAAAGCACACACATGCACCCCATCGAAAGAGGGCTTTCCCGGGGCCACGATGGCTCTACATGCCACCCCCACACACTCACCTGTCTCTGTCCCCCCTTTGGAGGTGTGGGGCGGGGAGAGGGATAAAAAGATGCCTCTGATGGGGGGGCCACCTGGAGCAAGCCGGGCAAATAGTCCGCACCTGGGTGCTGCAGGGATCCAGAGTTACTGGATTCCCAACCTTTTTGGGGGGCCATGCCCCACCTAAGCATCTCTAAAATCCCGATTAATCCCCCCCCTACATGACATATAATTCTTATTATTCAAAAAGTGAACTTCGTGGAGGAAGCCTAAAAGGCCTTTCGCTGTTAATAACTTGTTTTTGAATTGACACCCTTAAAAATCAAATTGCCCACCTGTGGGCCGTGGGCCCAGTGGCGTAGCGTGGGTTGTCAGCACCCGGGGCAAGGCAAGTAATTTGTGCCCCCTAACCCATGGATTTGCGCCCCCTAACCTGTGGATTTGCGCCCCCTAACCCCCAGATGTTGCACCCGGTGCAGACGGCCCCCCCTGCACCCCACGCTACGCCACTGCGTGGGCCCCACATTGGGAACCACAGTACTATAGGGGGGGACCTTTCCAAACCTAATCATGAGAATGAGAGGCATGTCGGTTTTGGGGGTGGGGGTTGGAGGTCAAGGGCACCTTCTCTGAAAAGTCACACCATCAGGTGTCTCCCCCCACCCCCAGCCCACCTCACGCCAAAAGGCTCCTAGGAAACAGCCTTTTCTTCTTGTTTTACCTATTTCTTCCTCACTTTAAAAGCACAGAAGGAGAGAGAGAGAGACTGATAATGGCCTCAGGAGCGTGAATTCCCCCCACCTTCACTCACTTTCTCCAGCAGAAACAGCAACCACCTGTCCTGGCTCTGGGATGGCCTCAGTAGATTTTTACCTGCAGAGTCCCAAAACAACAGGCCTGTCCTGTTAGAAAAAAACTTCTTTTTCTTATCTTAGGGCAAGTAGCTTTCTGCTTGTCCAAACTCTAAAGGTAGCAAAAACAGCCAAAAACGCCCAGCAATTCCTCTTTTCCACCCACTTCACTTCTGTAGTTTTAACTTCACATCTATTTCTTTTTGTTTATCCAAAAGCATCCGTAAACATTTCACCTCCAACCCTGCAGAGCCACCTATTAGACATTCAGGGTCACGATCCTGCAAGTGGAAGCCTTGGAGAGGGGCTGCAGGCAAGCTGCAAGTTTAAGAACCATCCCTTCCTAAGGGGATAGAGAGGAGATGAAGTGATGTATTTAAAACATTTAAAGTGTTCATTAATGTCATTTATCTGGAGGGGATAGGAGCTGAAAGGAGACCTATCTGACAAGCGACACTTTGGCTAGTCTAACCCCACTTACCTAGGAATAAGCCCCACTGGGTTCAATAGAACTTACCTCTGAGTAGACATGGTTAGGAACGCACTGCTACTTTGTAAAGCATTCATTGATGGTCAGTCTCATTTCTCTGATTTTAGCTTCTTTCCTCATCCTGTTCATTAGCTTTTGGGTTGTTCCATCCCATAGAGCACAATTTCATTGTTCTATGTGGGTGACATCATTTTGTTAGTCTGTGATGTCATCAGTCCCATTCAGGGACCTAAATGTTTTGGGGGGATGGGAGGATGGGTGTGGAAGACTCCCTGGTCCTGAATTGGGTAACTGTGCCCCTGAAGGACCAGGTGCGCAGCCTGGGAGTCATTCTGGACTCACAGCTGTCCATGGAGGCACAGGTCAATTCTGTGTCCAGGGAAGCTGTCTACCAGCTCCATCTGGTACACAGACAAAGACCCTACCTGGCGGCAGACTGTCTCGCCAGAGTGGTGCATGCTCTAGTTATCCCCCGCTTGGACTACTGCGATGTGCTCTGCGTGGGGCTACCTTTGAAGGTGACCCGGAAACTACAACTAATCCAGAATGTGGCAGACAGACTGGCGACTGGGAGTGGCCGCCGAGACCACATAACAACAGTCCTGAAAGATCTACATTGGCTCCCAGTATGTTTCTGAGCACAATTCAAAGTGGTTTTGCTGACCTTTAATGCCCTAAGCGGCCTCAGCCCAGTATACGTGAAGGAGCGTCTCCACGTCCATCATTCAGGTCCAGCTCAAAGGGCCTTCTGGGGGTTCCCTCCCTGGAAGAAGTGAGGTTACAGGGAACCAGGCAGAGGGCGTTCTTGGTAGTGGTGCCTGCCCTGTGGAACGCCCTCCCATCAGACTTAGGAAATAAAACAACTATCTGACTTTTAGAAGACATCTGAAGGCAGCCCTGTTTAGGGCAGTTTTTGATGTTTGATGCTTCATTGTGTTTTTAATATTCTGTTGGGAGCCACCCAGAGTGGCTGGGGAAACCCAGCCAGATGGGCAGGGTATAAATAATAGTATTATTATTATTATTATTATTATTATGAAGACCCCCAAGCTTGGCAGGAGGCTGAAGGAAAATCTGGTTTTATTTTAAAATATACTAGTAATTCGGGAGCTGATCGCTGAGTCAGAAATATTTTCTTCATTGGATTTCTTCTCTTGTCTGAACTGCTGCAAGCTGATGTGCTGCTGTGTAACAGAAATGCCAAGTGACTTTTAATGACAACCAAGAGAAGTTCTCATTGTATGGACTGGCTGGGTTTTGGTCTTTCAACTGTGCACTCAACACTTACCTGGGAAGATGGAAGCTCCCAAATGCAAAATCTGACCTGCATCAGAAAGGCCACATTGCTCTGGAAGTCCCCCTGCCGTGGCAGCTCGCCTTCTTTGGCGGAAAGCCAAGTTCCGCAAGATACAGGCTGGGCTTCAGCAGGAGGGAGACAAGGCAGCAGTCTTTCCCCCTTAATGCGGACCAGGATGGGGAAGGTCACTGTGCAGGCAAACCAGGGAGTGTCGAGAGATGATGGCTGGGCTGTGCCAGTGGGAGAAGGAAGCAAGAAGGAACCCTTTTTTCTGTCGTCTGGCCTGGTCTGATCCTTTGTCAGTAGCTTTCCCCTAAGACAGGGGGAGGAAACATTTTTCAGCCTGAATGCCTCTTCCATTCTACAAAACATTTCATAGGCCACATGTCCATGGTGGACAAGGCAAGAAGTAAAAATAGAAGGAGCAATGGATGTAAAATTTATCTTTGTACAGGTGTCTCCCCACTTAGGCAGGAGTTACGTCCCTGGGTACCACACGTAGATGTGAAATCACTTATAGTGGGGAGCACCGCTTAAAATAATAATAATAATAATAATAATAATAATAATAATAATAATAATAATATTTACATGCTGCCCATCTGACTGGGCTGCCCCAGCCACCAGAGCCGTCTTTCCCATAGGGCTTAGTGTTGTGCCAGGGCGCCGGCCTCTCAGGGGCACCCCAGTGAGTGGGGGAGCTGTGTGGCTTTGCTGGCAGCCTCCCCTTTACCTGCACGCCCACCAGCTGCACCCCGCCAACCATAAGGCTGGCAGGTGTGCAGCTTCCTTCCCAAGCCTCCCTCCCTCCCTCACCCCACACCCCAGGAAGGCAACATCTCCCTTTCTTACCCCCATTCTTCCCTGCCACAATGTAGGATTCCCTTCCCTCAGCCACAGACCCCAGTCTTCCCTCTGTGAAAGTAGCATTAAAAAAAAAAAATTACTGAAAAATTGTAACAAGCAGATTATCAATCAATCAATCAATCAAAATATATATTTACATTTCCCCCGCTTTTTTAACACCTCCTCCCTCCCTCTCCGTGATGGAAACCAGAGCACATGGAAATGTCATTTACCTTCCCGCTGGAACGGTACCTATTTATCTACTACGGTACCTATTTATCTACTTGCACTTCAATATGCTTTCGAACTGCTAGGTTGGCAGGAGCTGGGACAGAGCAATGGGAGCTCACCCCATTGCGGGGATTCGAACCGCCAACCTTCAGATTAGCAAGCCCAAGAGGCTCAGTGATTTAGACCACAGCGCCACCTGCGTCCCTACCGCCAACATACGTAAACTATGGTTGCCATCTTTTGGACAGGTAGGACCTCTGTGTTATTAGCAGCCATGTGAGAGAAATTATTGACTGGTATAGATTTACCACACTTGTCAACCTCCTGCCTGTTTCATGCAGTTATTAATATCAAGGGTGCCATTAAAGTACTTTTCTGGTTTTACCCCATTTTTGTCCCCATGGCTTTATTTCAGCTTGATCTCTGGAACTCGATGGTCTGGAATTGGATCAAGGCAGTACTTAAAACACAGAGCCTGGAAACTAGACTTGCCTCTGTAGCTCTAGGTGACGGTGAAAACTGCTCTTGAAATTTTTTGCAGTTGTTTGGGGTTTGTTTTTTGGAACATTTCTTTCCCAACAAGGGTATTTTCCAGCAGACATAACTGGCTTCTTCTAAAACTTGCTGTTAACCAGATTTTTGTTAATGTAATTATCCACATGGAATGGTACGGCATTTTATAAAAGATGCCATTTGTGTTGCAGCATGCATTCTGGAGTTCGATTCATCCCAGGGTGCCTGGCTTGTAACATGTAATCTTTCAGGTCTAAGAAGCATGCATTTAAGAAGTTATTTTAGGAAATCTGCACCAATATGTAAGGTATATATTATAATTAACATTTCATAAAATAAAATAAAAATAACCCCACTGAACTCTGCTCAAAGGCTTTGTGGTAGCGTATGCCCTGTCCTGTTCAGGACTCTGGAACAATATAGCCTTGGAGTCCTCTCGGAGCCTCATCTAGGCTAGGAGCTGGGATGGGGAGTTTTACGAGAGAGCCCAAGGGAAAACAACACTTCCCCTCACCCTCATTCATGCCAGCCTTCGCCTGCTAAGTAGTGGAGCATTAGACAGCTTCTAGCCTGGAACCTGAGAATATATGCATTAGATATATTGGGGTAGGAAGAATAGACGGCTGGGCAAGGGGCAGTCTGGGGAGTGGATAGTTTCTCTGATAGTACGGTTGTGTTTTTTCTTGTTTTTTAAAATCACAGTGCACATTTCCATCCCCATCTCTAATAATGATAATAATAATATGATAGGTAAAAAGGCAAAGCACCTCTGGAAAGTTAAGTCCAATCAAATGTGACTATGGGGTTATGGCGCTCAACTTGCTTTCAGGCCGAGGGAGCCGGTGTTTGTCCACAGACAGCTTTCCGGGTCATGTGGCCAGCATGACTAAACCTCTTCTGGCGCAACAAAACACTGTGAGGGAAACCAGAGCGCATGGAAATGCCGATTACCTCCCCGCCATGGCGGTACCTATTTATCTATTTGCACTGGCGTGCTTTCAAACTGCTAGGTTGGCAGGAGCTATGCCACCCATCTGACGCGTTTGTCCCAGCCACTCTGGACGGCTCCCAACAAAATATTTTAAATACAGTACAATAAAACAATAAAATCTAAACTTTTTTTTGGTCCAGAATACCCACTGTAAACTGTTAGGAACTTGAGAAAGTCAATTTCCATTCTCCCCTGCAGTCTATTTTCTCTCTGCTGTCCAACATTCATGCCTTAAGTGCTCCCAACCATGGACATAATTGATAGACTCATTGAGTCTTCCTGGTTTCTTGTACCAAGATTCTTGTTTTCTCTATATTTTCGATTGCCATCCATGTTATTTACCGGTAAGTCTTTGAACCTTACAAGTGCTGGTAAGTTAACTTTTGCTTTAATTTACAAACTTCTATATCTTGATACTTCTATGTCCCAGGGGAGTTTCCCAATTAAAAATAAACCACTTCCTTATTTTGGAGGTCACACTTAACCACTTGAGCTCACTATAGAGGGACTGGTGAAACTTCTGCATTTCATACGACGCCACATTTATTTATTTAAGATACTTCATTTTTTATTTTTTATTTTTTGCTGGGATATTCCCAGAAGATGTATCTCAGAAAATCTTTGAGACTAGGCACTATTTTCTCTAATATATTGAGGGTAGCGATGAGGAAGCGACAGGGCAGAAACAAAAATTTACAGAAGGACTAATTATGGGCTCCATCAAGGAACCTATTTCCAGTTTCAGGATTCAGCCCTGAAACTGGATGAATAAAAAAAGAATAGAGTTCTATGGAGCTCTGCAGAGTAGCTGTCCCTGGCCAGTAAAGAAACACAGCTCACTCACTCCCCGTGCATCTAGAATTAAGGGCATTGCTACTAGGTCAGTGGGCATAGGAATAAAGGTTCTTTTTCAGCCACAGTCAATACTGAATACCAAGGATCCTTAAACAGAAGAGAAAACAGAGCAGTAATCAACACTAGATCACTTCCAGTTGCCGTGGATAATCACTGCATGCCAGGGGTTTGCTTTCATGCTCTGGATTTCACCCATGGCTCTGATACCTCACATTATTTCCTAAAATTTTATATCCATATTGCAAGCACCTTTTATTTGAGCACCTGGATGTGCAGTCAGTTTGCATAAGAATGCAATTTTGCAATATCGCAGTATTTCGATATAAGGAGGGAAATGAGAGTACCCCTAAACATTTTTTAAAAGAAAAAAGCACTGCATATAGGTATTCAGAAGTCAACGAGAATTAAGTACAGTACACATTACAGTGGTACCTTGGGTTACATACGCTTCAGGTTACATACGCTTCAGGTGACAGACTCCGCTAACCCAGAAATAGTGAAAACAAAAAAATTTCCTTCCAGTAGCACCTTAAAGACCAACTAAGTCAGTTCTTGGTATGAGCTTTCGTGTGCATGCACACTTCTTCAGATACACTGAAACAGAAGTTTCCAGACCCTTCTATATAGACTGGTCTGGAAACTTCTGTTTCAGTGTATCTGAAGAAGTGTGCATGCACACGAAAGCTCATACCAAGAACTGACTTAGTTGGTCTTTAAGGTGCTACTGGAAGGAAATTTTTTTGTTTTGACTATGGCAGACCAACACGGCTACCTATCTGTAACCAGAAATAGTGCTTCAGGTTAAGAACTTTGCTTCAGGATAAGAACAGAAATCGGGCTCCGGCGGCGCGGCAGCAGGAGGAGGCCCCATTAGCTAAAGTGGTGCTTCAGGTTAAGAACAGTTTCAGGTTAAGAACGGATCTCTGGAACGAATTAAGTACTTAACCTGAGGTACCACTGTACTGATAGCATTACAGCTCTGGGGCGCAATTGCAACTTTGACGCTCTGCCCCATATATTAGAGCCAGCTGCTGGCTCCAGCAAACCTCACATACACTCAAGAGGTGCAGACCGAGGTGGAAGGGGGAAAACACTCCGGCCCTCCACAAAGCACAAAGTTAGGGATCACCAAAGTAATGTAATCTGATACAGCTATAATCAGATGCAGATGAGGAAGCCATTTGTGAGCTTTGCTCTATTACTCAGTGGAAAATATCCAACAGATCTGGATTATGGACTATTGGGCAAAGAGCTCTGGCATTTTGCAAAATGTAAAAAGCACACAGGAATGTGTGGCAACCTTGGGATATATTGTATGTTGATTGCACTGAACAGGTTTTTTTTTGGGTGGGGAAGACTTTGGAAAATCTATTTCCACAAATGAACGTCGCTTTAGGAAGGCACAGTTTCACCAGGTGGTCATATTATGGTAAACAAAAAAATGACAGGTGGGGAAACCTTTTTTTTCTCTATAGAAGACCGACAGGAGAAAAAGTCAATGGTGGGGCTGATCGCTGGCAGAACCAGAGCCAAAACTGGCAGAAAGCCTCCCTCTCTCCTCCCCCCCTTGACAAGACATGCCACTGACCCAGAAAGCGGTATCTTGGCCTCATACTGCATCTCAGAAATGCAGCAGAAAGTCAAGAACAGGGGTCAGCAAACTTTTTCAGTAGGGGGCCAGTCCACTGTCCCTCAGACCTTGTGGGGGGCCGGACTATATATTTTTTGGGGTGTGTGAATGAATTCCTATGTCCCACAAATAACCCAGAGATGCGTTTTCAATAAAAGCACATATTCTACGCATGTAAAAACACGCTGATTCCCATGGGCCGGATTTAGAAGGTGATTGGGCTGGATCCGGCCCCGGGGCCTTAGTTTGCCTACCCATGGTCAAGAACAAAAGGAAGCACTTCTGCAATTCCCCCACATTGCAGCCCAGAGGGTGGCACAGGAACGCCTGTTTTCTTTGCTCCTGTCCCTGCTGGATGATTCAAACTCAACAGCAACAATTTATTTATACCCTGCCCATCTGGCTGGGTTTCCCCAGGCACTCTGGGCAGCTCCCAACAGAATATTAAAAACACAATAAAACATTAAAAACTTCCCTTAACAAGGCTGCCTTCAGATGTCTTCTAAAAGTCAGATAGTTCTTTATTTCCTTGTCATCTGATGGGAGGGCGTTCCACAGGGTGGGCGCTGCTACCGAGAAAGCCCTCTGCCCAGTTTCCTGTAACCTCACTTCTCGCAGAAGATACATTTTGGCAAATATTAAAAATCTACCCAGACAGAAATTTTACCCCTGAAAAAGAGGACGTGTCCTGGAAAAAGAGGACACATGGCAACCCCAAATTACAGTTCGTCTAAATGAAAACAAGACCAGATTCAAATAGGACACCTGTTTAAGGATCAAATTATGCACTAATAAATTATGTCTTGTTTGAATTATGAGAATGTTTGGGAGTACCTGCTCTTATTGCTAGTAATTCTAAATAATGTGTACAGATACTATGATGGGTTTGTAATTTCCCGAGATTACTACAGAAATGTTTTGCAAAGCAAGTTATATCAATTCATTAATAACCACAAATGTGAATTCACCAGATAGGCAAATGACAAAGATCACCGAGGTAATTGCTTTGGAAACTACCTGAAGACTTGAAGTAAATATGTAAATATTAAGTATTATTGCCAAAGAGACATAAACAGTACTCAAGCAATACAGTGGTACCTCAGGTTACATACGCTTCAGGTTAGACACCACTAACCCAGAAATAGTACCTCGGGTTAAGAACTTTGCTTCAGGATGAGAACAGAAATCGTGCTCTGGTGGCACGGCAGCAGCAGGAGGCCCCATTAGCTAAAGTGGTGCTTCAGGTTAAGAACAGTTTCAGGTTAAGAACGGACCTCCAGAACGAATTAAGTACTTAACCCGAGGTACCACTGTACTAAACTGTAGCACATGTCCGCAACCCCGCTTCCCCCCCAAAAAATCACATTTTGAAAATACCTAACACAGCGCCACCTGCTGATGCCTGTCTAGGTTGCATGTTACTGAAATAGGTGGCAGCACACAGCAGTGATAGGAACCATAAAACTGCAGAGGTGGAAGGGACAACGAGGGTCGTCTAGGCCAGGGGTCGGCAAGATTTACCTTGCCTGGGCCAGTTCACTCCAGCGGAGATCCCTCTGTGGGCTGGATCGCGCACACATGTGAGCATGTGCAGCCACGTCTTCCGGTGTCTGCGTCTGTGCAGATGCAATTTCCGGCTTCTGAGCATGCACAGACGTTATTTCCGGCACCGCGGAAGTGAGTCTCTGCACCATGCTGCACTGGTTTAGTGCAGCACGTGGGGACTTGCTGAGCGGGCAGCTCTGTTCAGGGGCGGCCCATGGGCCGTTTAAATGACCCCCGTGGCCCACAGGTTGCCTACCCCTTGTCTAGGCCAACTCCTTGCAACGCAGGAATTGGTTTCTGCCCACCATGGGACTCTGAGATTAAGAGTCTCATGCTCTACTGACTCTCACTGTAAGGCTTTTCCCAGAATCAAAATGAGCGTCTACTAAAACAATTTTCTTGAAACTGTGTGTTATGTATTGAAGTTCTCACCCTGGCCACCAGGAGTATGATGTATAGGTCCACGTCAGTTACTTTAGGCGGGAAACCCTGGGTTGTTGTTGCAACAATGTTGACAGCCGGCTGCCTATAAAAGCCGGCTGGCTGAGCTGTTTGCTGTTCAGTTCTGTTCCAGCTTACAAATAAAGAGCTGCTTTGGAGAAATTGCTGCGTCATCTGCTATGTCTACCCACAACTTAACACTGGCGACGAGGATGGGATCGATGGACATCAGAGCACAGGCAGATGCGGCCACCCTCCCTCTGAGCTGAGCTGAATCATGGAGCTGAAACACTGAGCAAAATCATGGAGTAGAACCAATTCAGAGCTGACCGTCTGGCTAGAGCACTGTGTTCCATCCATCGCCCTCCATGTCGGCATCGGAATCATGGCTTCACTTGTGCCTTTACCACCATTTGCCCCAGCCTCTGAATCATGGGACTCCTACCTCGCTCGGTTCGACTGCTACCTCCAAGCAAATGAGCTGACAAGAGGGTCTGTAGAGCAGAAGCAGGGCCTCTCCTCAGCCTTTGTGGCCCCAAAGTGTTCATGACGACCCAAGCATTGGTTGTGCCTCTAGCAGTCCAGGCAGGGCCGTGGGACACGATTCAAGAGAAGCTCTGCAACCACTACGCACCAAAGCCGTCCAAGATTGCTGCCCGCCATGTGTTCTACCACCGGAACCAGGCAGAGGGGCAGTCAATTAACAACTACACTGCCGCCCTCCGATAGGCTGCAATGCACTGCAAGCTCCAAGACGTAGACGATGCCCTGATGGATCGAATCGTCTGTGTGGTCCGGGACATCCGTCTGCAACGGCATCTCCTCCCCAAGCCAGACCTCACGCTGCAGAAAGCCATTGAGGAGGCCACAGTGACGAGGCATCCTCCAGTGAAGACGATGACGTGCACCAGACAAAGCAGGAGTGCAGGAAGTTGAAACAGAAGTCCAAGGGCCAATCGGAATGTGCCGGCTGTGGAGGCAACCATTCCCGTGCCAAGTGTCGATTCAGAGATGCAATCTGTTGGAAGTGTTCCAGAAGGGGCCACATTGCTAAAGTCTGCTGATCGGCTCCATCTGACACCCATGTGAGCCAAACTATTTACCATCTCATATTTTTTTGCACTTCATTTGCCAACTTGGTTAAAATATGCCAGGCTCACTGCATTATTTCAGTTGGTGGAGCACGAGACTCTTAATCTGAGGGCTGCAGGTTTGAGCACCATATTGGGCTGCTTTGCAGGGAGTTGACCTCGAAGACCCTTCCAGCTCTATAATTCCATTATTCTATTCGTGAGCGTGCAGCAGCCAAAGTTAAAACACCCATGCTATAAAAATAAAGTCTAATTGATTTCCAGAGGCGAGTAGTGGCCAAAATTGTGGAAACCTTTTGAAAAAAGTGTATTTCTGAGGTTTGATGGCTCATAACACCCCCTTTTTTTGGAGCAATACCATAAATTTATATATCAATGGAAATATAATTTAATGAAGAATGTAACGCAACAAAGTTTGTTCAATTATCTGTATTCTATCAAAAATTATAGCCAAATCACCAGAAAAAGGAAGCACAACTTGCTTAGGTTGATATGCAGTAGCTTTCCTAGGCATGTTTACTCTGAAGTAAATCCCATTGAATTCGGTGGGGCTTACGCCCAGGTAAGTATGTAAAAAGTTGCAGCAGTAATGTCTAAAATGGAAGAAGAGAAATTCTTACCCAGAATTGGGGCCATTCTTTCATTTCAATAAGCACAGGACATTAATTTCTTCATTCCTAAAACTAACCGAAATAAAAGAAAAACAGTCTTAGCAAACCTTAGTAAATTATTTAGCCATTTCAAGGTGTTAAAATGAAATACATTCGTTGCTTTATCTCTCCTTGTTAGTCATGCTGGCCACATGACCCGGAAGCTGTACACTGGCTCCCTCGGCCAATAAAGAGAGATGAGCGCCGCAACCCCAGAGTCGGTCACGACTGGACCTAATGGTCAGGGGTCCCTTTACCTTTACCTTCAGGAATGAAGATAAAGAAATTGGGGGAAAAGACAATATAAATCAGTGGACAGCTAGAAGGAGAGAGCCTGGCAAACCTTCAGATCTCACATGCTTAACAAACTTATATAGCATGTTCTCTGGTTTAACCTAGTGGCTGTTTTTCCGAGTGCTGTCATAATCATTTTGGAAAATCCAACCAGTTACAATGTCAGCGTAAAATCAAGCCAATGGCATGCCTCTGCGTGTCTACTCAGAAGTAAATCCCATTGGATTCAATGGAACTTACTCTCAAGTATTGGGATTGTAGCTTGAAGCATAAATCAGGCAAAATTTGTTGCCAGATACTGTATAACATATTTTACTCACTTAAATTTCTTTTGATTAGAAGAGGTGTCAGAAATGTTGCTTTAGACTAACATGCAAGATATCTTACCTTCATGCTAAGAGTTGTGTGCTTTTGCAACCTTGATGGCAATTCTTTTCTAGGCTCAGGTTCATGCCAAAATAATACCCCAATCTGAGCCTAAATGCCTGCAGAAGGCTGCTTTCCATGTTAATATATTCCCAGCTAGAAGAGGAACCGTGGGAAAATCCTTCCCTCCCCAAGCCAACTACTGGGTATGTGCATGCTTTTTTATTGTTTATCATTTATCAGTTATAAACATTTAGGTAAAAGATAAAGGACCCCTGGATGGTTAAGTCCAGTCAAAGGTGACTACGGGGTTTTGGGGCTCATCTCGCTTTCAGACTGAGGGAGCCAGTGTTTGTCCACAGACAGCTTCCAGGTCATGTGGCCAGCATGACTAAACCACTTCTGGTGCAACGGAACACCGTGACAGAAACCAGAGCACACGGAAATGCCGTTTACCTTCCCGCTGCAGTGGTACCTATTTATCTACTCGCACTGGTGTGCTTTCGAACTGCTAGGTTGGCAGGAGCTGGGACAGAGCACTGGGAGCTCACCCCGTTGCGGGGATTCGAACCACCAACCTTCCTATTGGCAAGCCAAAGAGAGGCTTAGTAGTTCAGACCACAGTGCCACCCGTGGCCCATGCGGGGTGTATAAATGTAAAATGTTTAAATGTATAAATATTTATTTCCTGCCTTTTCCACACAATGAACCCAAAGTGGCTTACAGCAGATCTAAAACACACACACTAAAAACATCAAATAGGGATCAAATTCGGCAGCTTAGAGGATACAGCTGAATAGAAACTACCAGCAAGCTAAAAGCCTGCAATAAAAATAATAATAAAAACAAAGGATTATGCAGCTGGTAATGAACAAGGCCATAGCTCGACGAGATAGCATCTATTGGCCTGCAAAAAATAAAAATCCAAGTTGAATCCCTAACACCTCCAGGTAGAGGACGGAAAATTCCACTCAGTGTCAGCAGTATTGAACTAGGTGGACTCAGTAGAAGGCAGACTCCTGTGTTTCTGTGCCATCAAAAAGAAGGCAAAACCAACCTTTTTTTTCAAAAAGCACAAATCCCACCAACCAGCTATTTGAGAGAGGGAATGAGGGATCGGATTCAGCCTTGCCTGCTCTCCTGCCAAGCAGCTGAAATGTGTGTTGTTGTTTTTTAAAAAAATGGGTTTGGCACACTCAGCCCCAGCTGTTCAGTGCATGCTGTGCTGGATGCAAGCCTGTTTTTTTCAGCCCTTAAGGTGCTGGAGGAGTCTTTGCTGGGGTTTCCCCCCCTCCTACAGGCAGACAAGCATGGCTGCTCTTCCAGAGGTCATGTAAATTTGCCCTTCGTTGCTCCCCATCAACAGAAGCTGCCAGAGGAACATAAACGAGCTGAGAGGAAAGAGCACATTTGTTCTGCGTGGCAGTGGGGTTCCCCCAAGTATCCTGCGCATAAAAATGTGTGACATGCGCTGAACAGAATTAAAGCAAAGAAGCGTTTCCATGTAAGGCTCACAGTCTAGAGTCTGCATGTGTACGCTGGCAGCTTTTGTGTACGGTGAACAGGTCCCTGCGACAGAGAAATCTGCTCAGTTTGGAAAATAATTCTCCAAATTACAGTGGTACCTTGGATTAGGGATTTAATTTGTTCATTCTTAACCTGAAACTGTTCTTAACCTGAAGTACCACTTTAGCTAATGGGGCCTTCCAGTGCCGCCATGCCGCCACCACGTGATTTCTGTTCTCATCCTGAAGCAAAGTTATTAACCCGAGGTACTATTTCTGGGTTAGTGGAGTCTGTAACCTGAAGCGTATGTAAACCGCCTGTGAGGTGGCTGATTCAACAGGGACAGCAGATCCCAAATGAGATCTTTATCAGCCCCTTGTTTCTTATGTAGATCTTCGCTCACCCCATCTTCCCTGGCAGGGAGGGGGCACCATTTTGTGGTTCCCCTCAGGTACCAAAATGTTTTTGAGGACATTGGATTTGGCTGTGTTTGACCTTTGGGGTATTTGGGGGTAGATCTTGATGCTGACCTCTGTTTATGGCAAATACAGTTTGGAAGATACAGGCTGATCTGTGACAAATTACAATGGTACCTCTAGTTAAGAACTTAATTCATTATGGAGGTCCGTTCTTAACCTGAAACTGTTCTTAACCTGAGGTACCACTTTAGCTAATGGGGCCTCCTGCCGCCGCCGCGCGATTTCTGTTCTCATCCTGAGGTAAAGTTCTTAACCCGAGGTACTACTTCCGGGTTAGCGGAGTCTGTAACCTGAAGTGTTTGTAACCCAAAGTGTTTGTAACCCAAGGTACCACTGTAGGGATGAGATATGGCTGTGTCTTCCACTATTAGATGCCAGTTTTGGCAGCTGTTTTTGGTTCATAGGTGAGGGAAGGCTAATGTATTTCATCTATGGCAAATCACATTTGCTTCAAAATGCTTTTTTGGGGGGGGGGCACTGGACTAACAGGGGCTGGGAATCTTATCCTAGATATCCTTGGACTGCAATTCCCAGCAGTCCAGATAGCATGGCCGTGGATTATGGGGGTGGTAATCTAATCACATTTGCAATGTCACAGATTCACTATCCATGGTTTTGCTGAATTTACATACAGGCTGCAGCCCCGGGCCTCAAAATCTAGAAAGGTCTCTGCCTCTTGTCATTTTCAATTTTTTAAAAAAAGTTTATTGGTTTTTTAAAAAACAAAACAGGCAGATTTTACTATCCACCTCTCAGACGGGTGCCATTGCCATTTTAAGAGAACAAGGGAGGTGTTTGTGATGAGTTCCAGCAGCTCTTTATCTAGAAAAAATAGCCGTTATTATTAGTATTAGTATTAGTACAGTGGTACCTCAGGTTACATATGCCTCAGGTTACATACGCTTCAGGTTACAGACTCCACTAACCTAGAAATAGTACCTCAGGTTAAGAACTTTGCTTCAGGATGAGAAGCATCCTACGGCGCGATGGCAGCAGGAGGCCCCATTAGCTAAAGTGGTGCTTCAGGTTAAGAACAGTTTCAGGTTAAGTACGGACCTCCGGAACAAATTAAGTACTTAACCCGAGGTACCACTGTATTAGTATTATTATTCCCTGCCCATCTCACTGAGATGCCCCAGCTACTCTGGGCGGCTTTCAACAAAATGAAAACGCCAAACAAAAACATCAGCAGAACTTCCTAAACCTAAGTAAAAGAGTGAAAACTACATATCACAGAGTTAAAATGTAAAAGTCCTGAAAAGCATAGATAAACCTTGACATTCTAAAGAACTTTTTGAAGGTACTTCTTGTTTCCACCTCACAAATTAACCAAGGGAGGGTATTCCATAGGGTGGGTCCTATTGCAGCAAAGGCCCACTTCCTTCTCAGTCACCGAGTGATAATCCGATAGAATGGTTGGTCCAACATCATCTGGACAGCACTGTGTTGGCTGCTCTTGAAATGGAGTCAAAATAGGGGGCACTGAGAAACCAGAGGAAGGTATTAGCATGATTGAAGGAAACCCCAAAGTTTGCAGAAGTGTGTGTGTGTGTGTGTGTGTGTGTGTGTGTATACAGGTAAAGAAAGGGCAAAGGACTCCTGGACGGTTAAGTCCAGTCAAAGCCCACTATGGGGTTGTGGCACTCATCTCGCTTTCAGACTGAGGGAGCCGGTGTTTGTCCACAGACAGCTTTTCTGGGTCATGTGGCCACCATGAATAAATTGCTTCTGGTACAACAGAACACTGTGATGGAAACCAGAGCTCACGAAAATGCCGTTTTCCTTCCTGCCATAGCAGTACCTATTTATCTACTTGCACTGGCATGCTTTCGAACTGCTAGGTTGGCAGGAGCTGGGACAGAACATTAGTGTTTACAAACAGAAGCAAAATCAAAAAGACTACACTGAGCAGACTGAAGAGCGACCAGTTTGTACAGAACGCAACCTCCCAAGGATCAATGTGGTCAGTAGCTACCACCACGATTACAGAAAACTCTGGAGAATGTGGCAGTGAAATGACAGGACCTACAGTCAAAGAATTAACACAAGACACTGGAGGAAATTGCCATGAGATGGTTACACCAAAAGAAGCAGTTCAAGCACATAACTGTCTTAAAGAATTGGAAAACAAAGCAAATGATCTCAGTGAAAACCCTAGTGTTGCAGACATAAAAATACCAACTGTTCACACCACTAGTGATTTCAGAGAAAATAATGATGTAGGTTTATGGACATACTATTATCATTATTAATATTTTTATTACGCCTAGCTGGCTGGGTGGCTTACAGCATATATTATTTTAAAAAATCAAACATTAAAAAAAGAATATCTTATACAGACTATAAATAAACCAATAAATCAATATAAACTAATAATAACAACAATTTAGAGTTATACCCAAATTTAAAATAAATGCCAACCCAAACTAAACATTTAACCAACCTCAGCCCAATAGAAACAAAACAGAGGAACCAAAATTAAAACCATTTAAAACATTTTAGTCAGTTGCCCCAACCCAAGAGTTGTTCCAGCAATGTCCCTCTGGCCTCCCACATGCCTCTTTTAGCTGTTCAGGGGGAGTCTGGGCTCTGCCTCCCAAAGGCCAGGTGGAAATGGGCCTTGCATCAGGGAGCAGGTCTTCCTTTGAACACTCATGGCAAATTGAATAACTAGGAAATGATCATTCTGGATTGAGAAATATGCATTTGAGTGGACTGTCAGCAATGGGATGGAACTTTTGCCTCTTTGAAGTGAACATAGAAAAACCAAGCCTGGTTCTGCTCAAAGAGTTTGTTCTATTGTGACAAAGTAAATGGAGAAACTTACCCTTGAGAATGGCTAGTTTCTTCTCCCACGAAAGGAAAAAAAATCTACTGTTTTAATGTGCAAACTTTCCCTAACCAAACTACGTCAACTACTGCTCTAGCTTCTGATGGATTTGATGACTGGCACCACATTTACCTTGTTCCAACCCACAGAAACTCTAAAAATCACATGAACTCTATGCTAACATACTTAACAAGAAAGCATGGTCAAGTGCTCACACCCTGCAGAGCAGGATTACTGGAGGCACGTATTTCAGCGAGTAATTGCAGTGATTTCCCTTTGGGAAGAACATGGCTTGGCAATTAGGGGAGATGATGAAACATTTGCTTTACCCAACAATGGCAACTTCCTTGGATTGTATGAATTAATTGCCAGATTTGATTTCTTTCCATGTGCTCAATGGACTTGTGCCTGGAAGAGATATAGCCAAAATACTTCTGATTCAATCAATCAATCTCTTTATTTTGGTCAATGACCAGTATTCACTTCTGATTTAAGTGCTCTCAATATTTCTACAATTGTGTGTGTGTGTGTGTGTGTGTGTGTGTGTGTGTGTGTGCTTTTTGAGGGGAGAGGGACTACCTCTGGAGCAGACTTATGGATGACCCATGGCATAATGGTAAATGCTAAGTTTGGAAGATTATTTGGGCAGCTTCCATAGGAGGAGAGTAAAAAAAATCCAACAGAGGTGTGCTAATCCACTTTAGGTGGGTGGGTGGGTGTAGTTGAGCTTTAAATCGTGTTTTAATTGTGTTTTGGATTTCTTAAAAATCAACATGTCAAAGTTTTTATTGTTTTATGCTGAATGTTAATATTCTCTTCTTGGTCTCTTTCTTCTTTGCAAGCTGCCCAGAGAAATTATGTTCCAAGACACCCACATAAATCAGATAGATAGATGATAGATAAATAGATGATAGATAGATAATGATGATAGATGACAGATGTAGATAGCTAGATGATAGATGATAGATAGATAGATAGATAGATAGATAGATAGATATAGATAGATAATAGATAGATAGATAAATGATATAGATCCCTTAATTTATTTGGATCAGCACAGCTCTAATCTTTATTGGAAATAAACTCCAGTGAATTTGGTGGTGATGTGTAAGTTCAAGTTGTAAAACACACAGAGCTTTTAATTAGAAATGCCAACAATCTTGCAAAGAAGCATTACACTTTAAAGCACTGGGGTGAAGTAAGAACCCTATCTAAGAAAAGGGGAGAAATATCCAGCCTCTGCTTCATTATTTTCCTCCTACTCTCATTTCCCTCTGCTAAGCTGTCAGAAAGGACAGGAAAACTTGAAAGCCTTGTTGCCTCCTCAACCATTTGCCAGAGCAAGGAGAGCTGTCCTTCAGCAAAGGATGTAATCTCTCCTGCTCCGAAAAGATTCCTGCATGCCCCTGCCACTACACCACTAGGTTCGACTCACATTCTGTTTCTCTCTTGTGACTCCAAGGCGGGCAGGCCTGAAGACACACTTACCATGCAACCCCAGGCACATTTACTGCAAAGAAACTTCCAGCTTGTTTGGTGGGGCTTTGTTGTTGTTGTTTAGTCGTTTAGTTGTGTCCGACTCTTCGTGACCCCATGGACCAGAGCACACCAAGCACTTCTGTCTTCCACTGCCTCTCGCAGTTTGGTCAAACTCATGATGGTAGCTTCGAGAACACTGTCCAGCCATCTCATCCTCTGTCGTCCCCTTATCCTTGTGCCCTCCATCTTTCCCAGCATCAGGGTCTTTTCCAGGGAGTCTTCTCTTCTCATGAGGTGGCCAAAGTATTGGAGTCTCAGCTTTACGATCTGTCCTTCCAGTGAGCACTCAGGGCTGATTTCCTTAAGAATGGAGAGGTTTGATCTTTTTGCAGTCCACGGGACTCTCAAGAGTCTCCTCCAGCACCATAATTCAAAAGCATAAATTCTTCAGCGATCAGCCTTCTTTATGGTCCAGCTCTCACTTCCATACATCACACTACTGGGAAAACCATAGCTTTAACTATACGGACCTTTGTTGGCAAGGTGATGTCTCTGCTTTTTAAGATGCAGTCTAGGTTTGGTGGGGCTTATTCCCGAGTAAATGTGCCCAGGACTGGCTTGCGAGAAACTGTGCTAAACAGATGCCTAGATAGGAAAACACTTCGCTGCGGTTGTTACTGTTTGGGCATTCATTCATTCATTCATTCATTCTCGGAGATGCAGCTCTTTCAGAAGACGGCTATGGCTTGGCAAATTCTGTCACTGGGTGGTGCCAGCCAGCTTTATCATCTCAGACCATGAGAGCTCCAGCGTACTATCTAAGCCGCTTTCCTTTCCTATGGGACGGCATCCTCAATGACAGATTACCGAACACATCCTCTACGCCTACAAAATAGGATGCAAACTGTAGAGAATCAGTGGGGCTACTTGTGGCACAGAGTGGGCTCAGCGGGGATGTTTTCATTGCACTGTCCACTCGATGAGCAAGCTCTCTAGCCTCCCTGGTTTTCTTTAAGCCTGTCCGCTTGACCAGAGACAATTAACCCGTGCGGTAGCTGCTGCCGTCGAACCAAACTACCATCCCCATGGCAGTTCATGATAGCTCAAAGGCTGCTTATGGATGGATGGAAGGAAGGAAGGATGTTTGCAGGCAGCCTCCTCTAATGAAGTGGAGCATATTCTCAGCCGCCTGAGCGGAAAAGCCAAGCAGTGGACAGCGGCTGTCGGGATCTCGCCGGGAGATGGCGGAGGAACAAAAACAGCCGTTCTTATTCATCAGGGCAGGAGGAGTGCCAAGAACCGGGGATGGAAACTATTTTGTAGGCAGCCTGTCAACTTTGTTTTTGCATCTGTCCGTGATTTCCTGCTGTCTAGTCTGCAAATGGAGGCTGCAGAGGCTGTAGCTGTGTGCTTTGCAAAGGCCCAGATTCCCAGGTAGCAAGGCTGAGAAGGAGCCCTGCCTGAGACCTCAGAAAACTTGTAGCAGCTTTGAGGTCAAAGGACCAACAGTCTGGACCAGTGCTAGGCAGCTGTTTATATGGAGGGATGGAGAGACAGTACTTTCTAGTGTGAGGTGGGCAGGAGAATATTCTTCCATTTGGAGGGAGGGTGAGAGGGGGATATGATTTGCATGAAGCTGGCTATTTTAGGCCTTATGTGTTTCACTCACCAGTTGATTTCTGATGCGTGTTTGCTTTCCCAGAGTCTTCCCCATCGCCTGCAACCTGAACCTTTTCCCTGGAGATACCAAGGACGGAATCTGCGACTTCTAACATACAAAACATTTAACTCTAAACTGGTCGCCTCCCCAAAATCTTGTGTGTGAATGATCAGGGCTCAGCAACCTTGTTTGGAGCACACAAGGTCCTTCTTCAGAGGGAGTGTAACCCCATAAGAGCAAGCCATCCCGTCTAGGGAACCAACCGCCTGCTAGCAGTGTCTCAGGCTCATCTGGACTGAGATTCAGTTTATTGGCTTTCATTCAGTGTCTGGAGGCAGTTGGAGGATGGATGGCGGCTAACAGATTGAGGTTGAATCCTGACAAGACAGAAGTACTGTTTTGGGGGGGGCAGGGGATGGGTAGGTGTGGAGGACTCCCTGGTCCTGAATGGGGCAACTGTGCCCCTGAAGGACCAGGTGCGCAGCCTGGGAGTCATTTTGGAATCGCAGCTGTTCATGGAGGCGCAGGTCAATTCTGTGTCCAGGGCAGTTGTCTGCCAGCTCCATCTGGGACACAGATTGAGACCCTACCTGCCCGCAGACCACTCGCCAGAGTGGTGCTTGCTCTAGTTATCTCCCGCTTGGACTACTGCAATGCCCTCTACATGGGGTTACCTTTGAAGGTGACTCAGAAACTACAACTAATCCAGAATGCGACAGCTAGATTGGTGACTGGGAGTGGCCAGTGAGACCATATAACACTGGTCCTGAGAGACCTGCATTGGCTCCCAGTACGTTTCCGAGCACAATTCAAAGTGTTGATGCTGACCTTTAAAGCCCTAAGCGGCCTCGGCCCAGTATACCCGAAGAAGCGTCTCCACCACCACCATTCAGCCCAGTCACTGATGTCCAGTGCCGAGGGTCTTCTGGAGGTTCCCTCGCTGTGAGAAGCCAAGTTACAGGGAACCAGGCAGAGGACCTTCTTGGTAGTGGCACCCGCCCCGTGGAACGCCCTCCCACCAGATGTCAAAGAGAACAACAACTACCAGATTTTTAGAAGACATCTGAAGGCAGGCCTGTTTAGGGAAGCTTTTAAGGTTTGATGTTTTACTGTATTTTTAATATTCTGTTGGGAGCCGCCCAGAGTGGCTGTGGAAACCCAGCCTGATGGGTGGGGTATAAGTAAATTGTTGTTGTTGTTGTCCAGTCAATTAAGGAGGCAAGGCATAAGTCTGGCATATCTACTGCCACACCTGCAGGTTTAAAAGAGAAACAGAGCTATAAAAAGCAAGGACACTGCAGACAACTTATGTTCCTATGTGGTTGCATGCACTTGTGGTAAGCTTTCAAGACCGCGCCATGGAATAGCAGTCATCTCGTCCAGGGAATACTTAGAATTCAGGAGTCAATAAATTTTAAACCACTGTAAATCCAGAGGAAAACTGTAGGATAACAAAGCTAACACCTAGCATGTCATTCTGGGACTGGTGTTAACTGACTAATTAGCATTGATCAAATAAGCCAAGCCACTTGCCCGACTAAGCTTTGCTTTCATTTGAAGTGGTAGCCCAATTTCATGCCCTTCTGCCTTTAAGGAGTTGCTCCACTTGATGACAGAGCCCAGGAAACAACCCCAAATTGCAAAGGCGTCCTTTAAATGTTTGTTCTCTCGGAAATGGTGGTTCTCTCGGACTGCGTTTGAGGAGACAAGCAATACCCGACTGCATGAAGGCTACCACTGATTTTTCAGCAACAGGACAGCTCCTCAAAGGAGGGTAAAGGTAAAGGAAGCCCTGACCGTTAAGTCCAGTTGTGGACGACTCTGGGGTTGCGGTGCCGGCGTTCATCTCTCTTTACTGGCCGAGGGAGCCGGCGTTTGTCTGCAGACAGCTTCCGGGTCGTGTGGCCAGCATGAATAATCCGATTCTGGCGAACCAGAGTAGCGCATGGAAACGCCATTTACCTTCCCGCCCGAGCGGTAGCTATTTATCTACTTCCACTTGGACATGCTTTCGAACTGCTAGGTTGGCAAGAGCAAGGTCCGAGCAACGGCAACTCACCCTGTTGCGGGGATTTGAACCGCTGATCTTCTGATCGGCAAGATCTAGGCTCAGTGGTTTAGGCCACAGTGCCACCCGCATCCCAAAGGAGGGTACTGAGGCACAAGATTAGGACCTGTGACACCAGTAAAAAAGCAGGCACCTAGTTAGGAACTGCTGGTGGCTTCACAGAATCATAGAATTGTAGAAGTGACCCAGAGGGTATTCTAATTCAACCCCCTGCAATGCAGGAATCTCAACACGTGGTCTCCAAGTCTTCAAGCGATTACATGGCAAGCTATCATCTCTCAGCTGCCATCTCTGGAAAGATAGAACTAATGCAAAGTGCTTCAAAAAAACATCTCCCTCTCTTTCTCTTTCTCTTGCTTTCTAAAAGAAAAAAAAGGGAAGAACTAAGTATGATTAGCAGAGTAATGGCAATGAAAGCCAAGTATTTTGTGTCTAATTCATTCCACCATTTAGGTCACATTAAAATCCCCCCAAATGTAATGTGTTCGCATTACTCAATAGGTAATGAATGTGTGCTCATAAAAAAAATATTAGCCATTATGTAATTAGGAGGAACAGAGGGCATTTCTGTCTTAGGGCAAAGGAAATAAAGAAAAGATCGGAGCCCAATTCTTCACGCTAACTAGCTAGGAGTCATTTGGGAAATGCTGTTGCATGGAGTTATTGGGACTAAGCAAAGGTGCCACTGGCGGTCAAGGAGCTGCTGAGGTTTTGAGCCATGTGGAAGGTCACTGGTAGAACGTCATAGAATTGTAGGTTTGGAACAGTCACCACAGGTCATCTAGTCCAACCCCATGCCTTCCCAGGGTGGTCTTGAACCACCAACCTTCTGGTTAACAGCCAGATGCACTGACACAGTCTGCTCTGCACAGCTCTCCCATGCAAGTTCTGTTCATTTCAACTTTAAGGTCTTACATAAAAAGCTCTCAGGCTTCAAGCGATTCTTGAATACATGGAACTAGCACACATGACAGAAAAGATCAGAGATCAACCGACCCAAAAGTTTAAAAGGGAATGGGAGATTTATAGACAATATTTAAAAGAACAGTGTCCCCATATAAAAACTTTAGAATGCTTTGAAGAACTCTCAGAACTGAATAAGGTATAAAGAACACAGAAGATTTAATAAAGATCAAGTTTGTTGAAAAATAGAGGCAAGTAATTAAGGAAACGAACCCATATCAAGGAAGTCAGAAGTTAATGGCTGGAATATTTTTGTGTATTCGCGATGTACTGTTCTATTTTCTTTTTGTTTGTAAGAGATGTACTGTGTTTTTTTTCTTTGTTCTTTGTTCTTTCTTTTTTCCTTTTTTCCCTTTTCCTAAGTTTTCTTTGTGTGTCTATGATGATTTTAAACTAATAAAGATTGAATTAAGCAAACAAACAAACAAAAGCTCTCAGGCTTTTTTTTCAAAGGGAGCTGCCTAATATGAGAAAGAAAACGACAGACAGATGGATTGACTGGCAGCAAATGGGGGAAGTAACAAACTAAAATATAAGAGGTTGATCAGGGCTTCCTGCGTCCATCTTAAATCTTTAGGGAAGAATCCTGGGGAAGCAAAACGTAGGTACAAAACAGCACACATGTTGCTTTTATCGCCCTATTTCTGGCCGTATAATAATAAATAACAATAACAACAACAATAATAATAATAATAATGTCCAATCAATAATTTAACTGGGCCTGCCAAAGCACAAACATTGATCCTTGATAAGCATCACAAAACTGCACGTTGCAGTGGTGTTTATGAAGAAGAAGAAGAGTTTGGATATGATATCCTGCTTTATCACTACCCGAAGGAGTCTCAAAGCGGCTAGCATTCTCCTTTCCCTTCCTTCTACAAAACAAACATTCTGCGAGGTGAGTAAGGCTGAGAGACTTCAGAGAGGTCACCCAGCAGCTGCATGTGGAGGAGCGGAGACAAGAACCCAGTTCACCAGATTGCGAGTCTACCGCTCTTAACCACTACACCACACTGGCTCTCTTATGAAGAAAGAGCTAAGCTCATTTCCTGCACCACTGAAAGTAAAACCCATTTGCGCCACACAGAAGTCAGAAAAGTGGGGTGGCGTGAGGGAGGCAGATCAAATATTTTCAAGCTCTTCTGTGGAATATTGTGAACAACGGGAGATTGAGCGGGGTGGGGGGAGGTGCATAAAAATGATGCAAGGCCTCTTGAAGCAAGACTCCTTGCTTCATTCCAGTCCTTTCTTTATCCTTTCCCGCTTAATGCCGTGCACTAAAGATTGCCAAGTTGCCAGCAATGCTCAACTGGGTAATTTGAGAATCGCTCAAAAAGAATGAACAGAATGAAGATCCTGTCCAGCTCGTTCTAGCGCTACTTTTCTTGAAAGTAGAAGTTCTTCAAAGCAGTGGAAGCCTCCCACATGTTTTAATTGATCCCAGGCGGTCTTGATTTCTTGCTTGTCACTGTTAGGAGACTCCAACAGGTCCGGACACACCAAAAGGAATTTGCATTTGATAACTGGCGTGTCCTGCTCTTTGAGCTAAAGTTGCAAAAGGGAGCAGCTCTCGCCAGTGCTGTTGACTTTGTGCTGTAGCTAAGGAATTTCAGTGGACTGTAGGTTGAATAAAGGCACAGCCCTTTCCCTCTTAGAAAGGAATTCGGGATTCACACATTTAAGAACCGACCGGGCAACATCAACTTGTTGCCTTATTTGCCTGGTTTGTATCTTGCCTCTCTCCTAAGGGCCTCAAGGTGGCATACGTTACAACAATCCTGCGATGTAGGTCAGGGTGCATGACTCGCAAGGTATTTGAAAGCAGTCTCCTTCGTTCAATTCCAGCATTCCTTCTACTCCACCATAGTAGCTCCGCAATCCAGGAAGTTTGGCTTCTAGTACAGTGGTACTTTATATTTTAAATAAAAAAACCCTCAAAGCATTTCACAACACATTAAAGCATCAAATAAAACAATACAGAATGAAACAAATTCAAGCTTCAAGGAAAAGACTTCAGATCCTTCCGTAAGGGAAACTTTGCTTTCCCCATATTTACTTATCTACTATATTTCTATAGCTGCCCCGTATCAGAAGTACTCTAGGAAGGCAGTGTGATGTAGTGGTTAGAGGAGGCACCCCCAAACTCGACCCTCCAGATGTTTTGGGACTACAACTCCCATCATCCCTAGCTGACAGGACCAGTGGTCAGGGATGATGGGAGTTGTAGTCCCAAAACATCTGGAGGGCTGAGTTTGCCTATGCCTGGGTTAGAGTGTCAGACTAGGACTTGGGAGATCAGGGTTCAAATCCCCACTCAGTCATGCAGATCTCTGGGTGACCATGGGCCTGTCACAGCCTCTTACCCCTACCTTAGGGATTCATGGAGGAGGGGGTGAACCATGTACTCCTTGGAGGAAAAGATGGGGTATAAATGCAATAAATGAGCTATTCTGCTTACCATCTTAAGAAAGCTGGAGGGGCCAGCCAGGTGGAGATGTCAGAGGCCAATCTGGCATCCAGATTTCTCCACGTGGTCACAATTGGACCTGCAGCAGTCACAAAACGCACCTGGCGCCTGGGGGATTTCTAACACTGCTAATCACTTGGTTTTACCGTGGTACCTTGGGTTAAGTACTTAATTTGTTCCAGAGGTCTGTTCTTAACCTGAAACTGTTCTTAACCTGAAGCACCACTTTAGCTAATGGGGCCTCCTGCTGTCGCTGCACTGCCGGAGCACGATTTCTGTTCTCATCCTGAAGCAAAGTTCTTAACCTGAAGCACTATTTCTGGGTTAGCGGAGTCTATTAGCTGAAGTGTATGTAACCTGAAGCATATGTAACCTGAGATACCACTGTGCGGTGGTACCTCAGTTCTCAAACGTCTCCATCGACAAATGTTTTGGAATCCAAACGCTGAAAACCCGGAAGTATATACTTTGGTTTTCAAACGCGCCTGAGAAGTCGAACGGCTTCCGCTGCGTGTTTTTCAGTTTTCTCAATTGAATTTGCAGGCTGCCCTTTGCGCCTCGGTTTTGGAACTCGAACGGTCTCCCGGAATGGATTATGTTCAAGAACCGAAGTACCACTGTATTCTATTGCTCTCCTTGGTACTTTATCTAAAAAAGAGAGAACCTAGAACCTAAGATGGGAAACAGTAACAAATATTTGTGTGTGCCTGCTGGCTAAAGATTCCGTTTGCAAGCATTTCTCCCTTCTCCTTGAAGTGAGGAGTGGCAAAAATATAACTTTGGTGGGAGAGGGGAAGACGGCTTGTAACAAATGCTGGAATTGTGCAGCCCTCCCTCCACAAAAAATACTTATCCCTAGACAGACATAATATTGATGGTTGAAACTGGTAATAAAGACACCCCCCCCCCAGCAATGCCTGACTCCACATGCTTCCCGGTTTATCATTCTGAGTGTTTTTTAACGTGAGGGGAATGGGGGAGATGTAACAACGGCCCGAGGCTTCATGTCAACAGGATCTAAAGTGCTTGACATTCTGAGGCTGAAATGCCAATGCACAGATTAGCCAGAGCTCATTTTCCTACTGGGCTCCTGCGTCCCGTCCCCCCCTCCCCCACTGTGCAGACATTTTTATCAGCGCAGCAGACGTTGGGGGCAGGGCTCTCGTGTGTGGCCAATTCTATCCAATGACTATAAAGCAATTGGCGAGTGACCTGGTGGACCATGGGATGCTGTTTCTGAACCCGAGAGATTCCCATAAAAGTTGAGGGAGGCCACATCTGAACCACATTTCTAAAGGACTCTCCTCAGAGCCATAGCTAGGTGATTTTGCGCCCCCTAGCCACAGACAAATAGCTTTTCTTTCCACCTCACCTCCAGCCCGCCCACTCCACCCATTCAATTCCTCACACGCTTCAATTCCTCACACACTAATCAGTATTTTTATTTATACACATATTTATGGACATATTTTTTAGCCAATATTGCGGGGGGGGGCCTCACCTGCGCCCCTGGGGGGCACCTCACCACCCCCTAGCTATGGCCCTGACTCTCCTACCACTTAGCAGTCATGGCTTGTTGTTTAGTCGTTTAGTCGTGTCCGACTCTTCGTGACCCCATGGACCAGAGCATGCCAGGCACTCCTGTCTTCCACTGCCTCCCACAGTTTGGTTAGACTCATGTTTGTAGCTTCGAAGATACTATCCAACCATCTCGTCCTCTGTTGTCCCCTTCTCCTTGTGCCCTCAATTTTTCCCAGCATCAGGGTCTTTTCCAGGGAGTCTTCTCTTCTCATGAGGTGGCCAAAGTATTGGAGTCTCAGCTTCACGATCTGTCCTTCCAGTGAGCACGCAGGGCTGATTTCCTTCAGAATGGATAGGTTTGATCTTCTTGCGGCCCATGGGACTCTCAAGAGTCTCCTCCAGCACCATAATTCCAAAGCATCAATTCTTGGGCGATCAGCCTTCTTTATGGTCCAGCTCTCACTTCCATACATCACTACTGGGAAAACCATAGCTTTAACTATACAGTCATGGCTTAGCACCAAAGAATCCTGGGAGCTGTAGTTTGTGGAGAACGTTGACCCCCCAAGGAGCTACAGTTCCCTGTACCCTTAACAAACAACTGTTCCCAAGATTCCCTCTGACTTTCAAAGTGTTGTTAGAGTGCTTTAAATGTATGAGGGTGGATGTGACGAAAAAGATAACACTGTTAGTGCCATGGGGTTTACATTTACAGTCGTACCTTGGAAGTTGAACAGTTACTTCTGGGTTTGTGGCGTTCGGGAACCAAAACGTTTGAGAACTAAGCTGTTCAAAAACCAAGGTATGACTAAGTTTAATCAGTAACTTGCCTGCATAAATAGTAATAATAATATAAGATAGCCAGATTTAATTTCAATGGGCATAGTCCCAGTAACTGTTTACAGTGGCAGGGAAATCTATTCCATACAGACGGGAAAATTCAAACTCTGAGGATGTCACTGTTCAATGGGTCCAGACTTTTGTGTTGCTCCCTAGCTCCCCAATATTCTAGGAATGGATTCAAAAATTCTTTGCAAAGAAGACAGGTTATTTTAAAAAAATTTTTTTAAATGTCTTTGAAAAAAATCCTCTTATAAATAGGATTGCATTCTAGCACTGGCGTATCTGAGCTCAACGCAATACTAGAATTAAGTGCCTCTGAGCACAGAGTTTATTTCTTCTTCAGTCAAATATAACGTGGGCATCTGGGATCATGGATTTGATTTTCCCAGGTCACAACTTAACTTGCTTCCCAACACCTGCCTTTTTAGAAATTAAGAAGAAAAAAATATTTTTGACATATTGCTAGCAGATATTGTACAAACTGAATACAGTGGACGCTCGGGTTGTGAACGTGATCCGTGCGGGAGGCAAGTTCGTAACCCGCAGCGTTCACAATCTGCAGCGCCGGGTCTGTGCAGGCACGGGTTGTGATTTGGCGCTTCTGTGCATGCGCAAACTGCGACTTTAGTGTTTCTGCGCATGCACGAGCTCCGAAACCCAGAAGTACGGTAACCCATTCTGGTACTTCCAGGTTTGGAGAGGTGCACAACCCGAAAATGTGCAACCTGAAGGGTCTGTAACCTGAGGTATGACTGTAATAAGTAAGTCATAGAACATAGAGCAGCACCATCTAGTGGTTGGAGGTGTTGTATCTACAGCGGTACCGGTTTTCAAATGTTTTTTGGAAGCCAAATGTCCAATGCGGCTGTCGGCTATTGTTTCTGGGGCGCTTGCACCAATCAGAAGCTGTGCCTTGATTTTCAAACATTTTGGAAGTCAAACAAACTTCTGGAACGGATTAAGTTTGGTGCTTTTGTTTTGGCAATTTATTTTGCGTTTTTGTTTTTGAGTTAATTTTTTGGTTTATTTGTTTTTGAGACTGTGTGGAACCCAGTTCAGCTACTGGTTGATTGATTGATTGATGGTGTGACTGTGGAAATGGATAAAAGCCCCCCATCCAAACAATGACTATCATCAGTGCAGGTAGGAATTTCCCCCCTGATCTTTATCATCTACAATACTGTCTTATTTATTTTATAATACAGTCCATTGATCATTGCTTTCATTTTATGGTTCAGTGGTCTCGTTAGATAGTAAAATCCATGTTAAATTGCTGCTTTAGGGGTTGTTTTTAAAAGTCTGGAACGGATTAAACCGTTTTGCATTACTTTCTATGGAAAGCGCGCCTTGATTTTGGAACGCTTTGGTTTTGGAACGGACTTTTCAAAGTTTGAGAACCAAGGTACCACTGTATAATCATTACTGTAGTCCTTTTCACCTCTGTTTCTAGGGAGAAACCTACAAACTTCCTCCATTAAATATTTTATAAAACCGGTGTTCACTGTGGTCTAGAAGTATCTCAACCAAGTGGGGGGGAGGTTAACATTTTATTTCCTATTTTGAGGCTGAAGTGTGGGAATGACCCACTTCTCTACAGTGGTACCTCAGGTTACATACACTTCAGGTTACATACGCTTCAGGTTACACACTCCACTAACCCAGAAATAGTGCTTCAGGTTAAGAACTTTGCTTCAGGATGAGAACAGAAATCGTGCTCCGGCAGCGCGACGGCAGCAGGAGGCCCCATTAGCTAAAGTGGTGCTTCAGGTTAAGAACAGTTTCAGGTTAAGTACGGACCTCCAGAACGAATTAAGTACTTAACCTGAGGTACCACTGTATTTTCTCCTGGCGGAGGGATCTCGGACTATGAGTGAACACAATTCCAGGGCTGTGATTTATTTGAGTGTGTTAATCTGGCCCCTGCCAGGTCTGCAAAGCCAGCAACCACCGGAGGATTATAGCACACAGCAGAGCAGCCATGACAGATGGAAATGGATGAGACTCTGTGCTTTCTGCGCAGGCTGCCTGGAACTTTGTGCTAGATTTTGCTGCCTGTTACCCTGAGGGATGATAAGGCCTGGAGGCAGGAAACAACCGCAAAGCCAAAACAAAAATGAGCGCATAACACATTTGGGCAAGCCAGGGCTGCAGTGTGTCAAAGTTCCCCACGTGGGATCTCGCCTACACTGTCCCTCCCTTCCGAGATAAATTGTGATAATTTAGTCTATGGCCTAATGTGCGTCTGCCCACAGGAATAATGAAATTATGGCAAAAGCGGGGGGAGTGCATTCCCCCTAGTCAGCTTCTTCACCATATTAAAAAGGTGCACAGATAATCATCGTTCTGCCCGGACACTGAGGTCCAGTGCCGAGGGCCTTCTGGCGGTTCCCTCGCTGCGAGAAGCCAAGTTACAGGGAACCAGGCAAGGGCCTTCACGGTAGTGGCACCCTCCCTGTGGAACGCCCTCCCACCAGATGTCAAAGAGAACAACAACTACCAGACTTTTAGAAGACATCTGAAGGCAGGCCTGTTTAGGGAAGCTTTTAATGTTTAACAGACCATTGTACAGTGGTACCTCGGGTTAAGTACTTAATTCGTTCCGGAGGTCCGTTCTTAACCTGAAACTGTTCTTAACCTGAAGCACCACTTTAGCTAATGGGGCCTCCTGCTGCCACTGTGCCCAAGGTACCACTGTATTTGTTGGAAGCTGCCCAGAGTGGCTGGGGAAACCCAGCCAGATGGGCAGGATATAAATAAATTATTATTATTATTATTGGGATTAGCCAGGAGTCGGTACCTTCAGACTCCCCCCAAAATGTTTGTGGGGGTCTGCCCCACAAAGGTTGATGAGTATTGCCATTCAAAAGGTGTGTGAGCATCATGTGATCAATTTTGTGGATTGGGGCTTACCTGCCCCCCTCATATTTTATTCAAGTTGGCATCCCCGGGGGGGGGGGCGGAATTTCCTTTCCGGATGCCTCATACCTGGCCTGTTTAAAAGGCCACAAGGTCCTGGCCAACTGCTTTTGATTGGCAGTTGTGAACTTTATTCCAGTTTAAGATGCTAGTGATTTACAAGCGGATGGGCTGGAGGAAGTTAGGCGACGACTCTGTTCGCAACGTTACTCATTTTAATTGATTGCTCTGTCAATGCCATTATCAGTTCATACCGTTACTAAATCACGAGTTCATTTATGTAATTTATATCACATAGCTGTGCTTTCCTGCCTGCAAGTTGCTTAATTTTATTTAAATTGGGCAATGCCAGTGCTTTTTTGGGGGGGGGGCTGCGGGTACGCAGGGGTATGCATAAGTAAAGGTAAAGGGACCCCTGATCATTAGGTCCAGTCGTGGCCGACTCTGGGGTTGCGGCGCTCATCTCGCTTTATTGGCCGAGGGAGCCGGCGTCCAGCTTCCGGGTCATGTGGCCAGCATGACTAAGCCGCTTCTGGCAAACCAGAGCAGCGCACGGAAACGCCGTTTACCTTCCCACCAGAGCTTGCACTTTGACACGCTTTTGAACTGCTAGGTTGGCAGGAGCAGCAGGGATTTGAACCACCAACTTTCTGATCAGCAAGTCCTAGGCTCTGTGGTTTAACCCACAGTGCCACCCGTGTCCCTAGGGGTACGCATAACCCTAAACATTTTGTGAAATCTTTGTACTTTTGTCCATTTACTGTATTTTTCCCTATTTGACCTATAAAATGGTGATTTTCTGGAGTCAAAACGAGAGTACCCCTTAACTATTTTATTTTATTTTATTTTTTATAAAAAAAAGCACTGGGCAATGCCATTAATCTTTGTTCACCAAATAAACAGATTGATTTGTTTCGGTTACAGCCTTGAGTCTGTCGTTTTCATTGGTTATGCTTTTACTCTCTGTTCCTCCCCGTTGCTGCTGAGACTAATCCAGACCCAGGTAGCATTACTGCAATGGGCAGGACTGCACAGCAGTCTTGCTCAAAGTTCTGAATTAATAGGATGCACCCGTAACAACGTTACGCAAATCAACCAGCCCTTGAAAAAGGGGAAGCCTGAGCATCTTATATTAAACATAGACTGCCTCATTTGCAAACCTTCAATATTGTAAAGCAAGGAAACCAATCATAAAGGTGATGAAAAGAAAATCGCATACTGATCACATAAGCAAACACATTACCACCAGCTCTGTTCCATCACCAAGCAGCTAAACTCAGACAGATGAGCTGTTGGTTCAGAAAATGGATTGTTTGTTTAAAAACCCATAATCTTTTACTGTTGTGAATACTGTAAAGATGGAATGCTAAACGTTACGCCAGCTAATGCGGTTCCATTTATAGAGTATTAGTACCACCGTGTTGGCATGGCTAATCTGCATATGAAACGGCGAGAAGACACGCTAAGGAATCTTACTGCAGAAGGCAGCTGAAAAATGTTTTAAATCCACAAAGAGTGAGTCATCAGCAGTTACTGACAAAAGGTTACTCTATCACTACAAAGGCTGGTCCTTGCCACGCACGTATAATATCTATCACTTTGGACTCTAACTTTGGTAAAGTTTTTATTTCTTTATTGTGATTTTCTGATTACAGTGGTACCTCGGGTTAAGCATTTAATTCGTTCCGGAGGTCCGTTCTTAACCTGAAACTGTTCTTAACCTGAAGCACCACTTTAGCTAATGGGGCCTCCTGCTGCCGCCACTGTGCGATTTCTGTTCTCATCCTGAAGCAAAGTTCTTAACCCGAGGTACTATTTCTGGGTTAGTGGAGTCTGTAACCTGAAGCGTATGTAACCTGAAGCGTATGTAACCCGAGGTACCACTGTACTGGCTATTGGAACACAAGCACAGAGGCTGGGTGCCTCAATGGCGCCCCTCATGAGGCTTCACTCGGGTCAAAAAAACCTGGCTAGTCCGTCCCCCCAGCTATGGCTCTGCTACAGGGCCGTCTTAAGCATATCTGGTGCTGTGGTTCAAAGCTCGCTCCGACACGTGCCCCCCCCCCGTTTCCCAGAGTTGTCCTCCTTTATTTAGGGAGGACGGCACTGCCGGCGGGGCTGGAGGAGGCGGGCAGTGGCTGGAGGGCAGCTCCTCTGGTGGGGAAGAGTGGGAGGCTGGACACAGTGCCTTCTGGCTCAGCTGGCCGCTTCGTGCCGCGGTGGCCACGGCAGAAGGAGGCTCCAGGCGCGGTGCTGCTTCGGCACGGCATGGCAGAGGCAGGAGAGGGTGGCAAGCTGATGCCAGGAGGCGCTGCATCCAGCCTCCGCCTCTTCCCTGGCACCTTCCAGAACTTGGTGACCAGGAGCCCCGCGACACTAGCCTCTATGGGTAAGATGCCCCTGCTCTGCTACTGTCTAATATAGCTTTGGGGAAGTTGCTTGTCCGCTTGCAATTCTTTTGAACACCTTTTAAAACAAACTGTGTGTCACGACACATTAGAGTGTCGGCTGCAATGTGTAGGTGTGTTGCGCAAACGCCTGGAATGGGGTTAGTTTAACCTCCGGTTTGCGAGTACCGTAAAACTGAATTACTGTGTCACAAATCAATGCATGTCTAAAAAGGGTGTCACCAACATGAAAAGTTTGGAAAGCTCTGTCTTAAGATATCATAACCATATTTTGTGGGATGGATCCAGAGATCAAGGAGCAGGCTTTCACACGTTTTGAATCAAGATGGTAGACCAAACCTTTCAAAACGGCACTGATTTTAAGCTCTGGTTTCAAAACTGCACTGGGTTGTTTTGTTCCTCTTCAAATTCTTGAATAACGGCAGGTACAAGTTGACTAGTACCGTACAAAATAAAAGATGTGCAAACATGCACAGATTCAACACTTTGGTTGCAGTGCCAGGACATGTTTTACGTTTTGTTACAGAATCACAGATTTCCACATGGAGAAGTCAAATGTGTCTTTCTCTTTGAAGAGGTCAAGTTTCTAGCAAGACCATCATGTAATGGCAACAGGTTCCTGAACCCTGCAAACCACTCCGACAAGTCCAAAGGGAGACAGCCATGTATCAAAGACACCCTTGCTCTGGAACATAAGGTGATCTAGAGACTGGGTTTTCTTGAACATATGTCAGTGACGACATGCAAGATCTTATCAGCAGGGGAATGCAATCAGATTCCCAGCGTCAGAGATGTGGATGTTATCAGCAATTAATGCTCAGCTTTTACAAGCATGCAAGACAGGAGACGATTTGCATTTCAAAGAAATTATTTGATGGTGTCAGCTCCACCAAGCTATGAATGAAAGTGGGATAGTTGGGCTGTCTGTTTTGCTAACTTTGGAAGAGAAGCAATGGATGAGGTGCATATAGCAGAGATAGTTGTTATTCCCATTTCGCAGAGCAAATCTTGCCCCAAATAGCACTCTGTGATCAGGACAACAGGTGTCTCTTGTCACATCTTCTCCACTGCTAGCTCCTACTGCGCCAGGGAGTACTTTTTTTTTTTTTAGTGTGGTTTCTAAGCTGTTTATTTATATTTATTGGCATGCTGCCTAAGGTTACCAATTGCTTAGGAGTGAAACAGATGCTGCCAGCTAATAATCTGGAAACCTCTTCTGTTCCACAGAGTGACTTGCGAGTACAGTTCATGCCCTAAAGTTTAACATTTGTAATTCTGACACATTACCTTGTCCAGGCAGTTAACTACCAATGGTTTATATACACTGCCATGTTCTCAGATGGCTTTATGCCTTTGATGAAGTTGGCTCCCGAAAGCTTAATGTGTAATAAACCAGGGAATCTCTCTTCCTATTTGAGACTGGTGCCACCGACCTCCTTGGATTGCTTAATAGGTCATGAAGATGTGGTCTAAACCACTGAGCCTCTTGGGCTTGCCGATCGGAAGGTTGGCGGTTCGAATCCCCATGGTGGGATGAGCTCCTGTTGCTCTGTCCCAGCTCCTGCCAACCTGGCAGTTCGAAAGCATTCCAGTGCAAGTAGATAAATAGACACCACTGTAGCGGGAAGGTAAATGGCGTTTCCGTGCGCTCTGGTTTCTGTCACGGTATTCCGTTGTGCCAGAAGCAGTTTAGTCATGCTGGCCACATGACCCGGAGAGCTGCCTTCAGACAAACGCCGGCTCCTTCGGCCTGAAAACGAGATGAGCGCCACACCCCATAGTCACCTTTGACTGGACTTAACCATCCAGGGGTCCTTTAGCTTTTTACCTTACCTTTACCCAAGGCCTTTCTGATTATCCAAGCAAAATAGAATTACTTACCACTACAAAAGCAGAAGGGGGCTCAATGCATAAGAATGAACTTAAAAGCCTGAGTTTTCCTCTTCCCTGCTCATCCCTTTTTCGTCTTGTGCCATGGCAGGTCTGCAGGCAGAGGCTGTCCTGACTGATCTTATGCAGTACTTGCAGTACTGTATATAAAGGAAAGCAGCTGCAGGGAGCCTGCTTCCCCCCAGCCCTGTTTGAAAGGACAGTCTGCTCCACCTGCCCACAATCCTATGACTTCAGAGCTGAAAGTTTACACACTCTGTCTGGCCTTCCTCACTGGCCAGGGGAGCAAGGGCCAGGAACAGCAGCATGGCAAAGGGGAGACCAGGTTGCCCTCATTCACTGAATGGTGAAGGAACAGCTGCTGCAGTGTTTGCTTTCCTCTTCCATTCCCATTCCTTTTTCCTTTTATGACGTGTCTGCTCTATCACGAGTCTGCAGGGAGTAATTGTATTAGCTTTTTAACATCTGTACTGGGCTTAGAAGAGTTTAGGAGCTTCTGTAAGTGTTCATTACTAGTACTACCGTTTTGTAAACACAAGGAATCTTGATTTTGTGTGCCTGTATCTAAACTTGCCCCTTTCTAAAATTTATGTATTGGTGTGTGGTTTTGTTTTTAAAGCTACCAAAGAATAAAATAAAATCAGGATTAAGGTGGTTTTTTTACCAAGACGATGGAGGGTGTGTATGTTGTGTACCGTTGGTGTGGTTGTGGCAGCACTCGTGCCTTTTTGGGATATGAAATGCTCTGTGGAGGGATGGGAAAAAATGGGGGTTTGAGGAGGGTCAGTTGAGGAAATGTCCCCATCTGAGGAATGTTGGAGGATATGCATTTTTACTGCCAGGGAGGGGGAGAGCGCTTGTGGCATTTCTGCCACAGGTGTCAAAATAACTTGATACACCTTGGTTACTGCACACTTTGAGTAAGGGGCGCGGCTGCCATTTGCTGCATCGCCTCAGGCAGCAAAATGCCTCGGGACGGCTCTGGGCTGAGCACTCGTTTCTTTGGACTTGTGCCTCAGACCCAGCTGACCTTGGCGTTCACCTTCCAGGGTCTTGCTGTCAGAATCTTTCAACATTTGGCTCAGCTTCCCCCATGCTATTTGAGGAGGAAACCGGAACGGAGGCAGAAAGATTGGCCACAGAAGAGGGAGGGGGAATTGTTAGAGGGCGGATACACACGCACACAAATATTTCTTTTAATGGCTAACGCACAATTTATTCTCCAGCGCACACCCACAAATCGCAGCTTTGCGGAATCCAGCTTGCCGTTCAGAGATGCCAGTTTACACAAGACGGGGAGGCTGGCAGTGCCGTTATTTATTTTCGTGTTTTCTCCCTTGGCAACAGCCGTTCCTTTGCAATTCAAGACTTTCCGAGCGGGCCGCTTCCACAAGATGCTGAGCACCTCCCGCGATTCCCCGAGCCGGATCGGGCCCTTTGCCAGCTCAGCGGCTGCGCACAGACCAAACCCTCTAATTTTGGGGTAATGATAATGATTAGGCTTGCACGGAGTGTTGACACATATTTATTAATTGCAAGGTGGGGCTGGTTAAGCCGTCTGCTAAGACAAACACTTGCGGAACAATGAGAGCACACAGTAGGCTGGCAACTAGCCAGCCGTGGATCAGCAGCAGCTGCAGGAGCAGTAAATTACTGTCCTGCCAAGGAGTTGAAAATCCTACCTAGCGACCTGCTTATTTTCCCCTCCCTTGTTCTGGAACTCTTTCTTCCTCCATCGAGAGCAGCCCTCCATCTCCAGTTGCAAGGGAAACGAATGCCGCTCCACACAGTAGGCCTTGGGGGCCTGCCAGGATTCCCAGTGATTTAGCTGTGAAATTCCTAGATTACAAATGCCCCCCCCCCCAGCTGCTGCTGCAGGCCAAGGTTAAGAGTGCCCGACAGTACATTAAAGCGGATGATAATGCAAGCCAAAGGTTACTAGAAAGTTTTAAAAAAAAGAAGTGGGGGGGGGGGATATGTTGCCTGGTTGGGAATTAACTGAATGATCAAAGATCAGCAATTGACAATCTAAGGCCCCATTTGGATGGTTACCAGTTTCCCTGGACGTCTGGGGAAGGGCAAAACAAGAGTGCAGCTCATTTGCATAAGGTACATCATTTAAAATACGTGCATATTTCATATTGCAATAAAAAAATAATACTAATAAAATAAAATTTGTACAGTCGTACCTTGGTTTTCGAACAGCCTAGTTCTCAAATGTTTTGGCTCCCGAACGCCGCAAACCCGGAAGTGAGTGTTCTGGTTTACGAACTATTTTTGGAAGCCGAATGTCTGAGGGGGCTTCCGCGGCTTCCAGTTGGCTGCAGGACCTTCCTGCAGCCAATTAGAACCAGCGCTTTGGTTTCCGAACGTTTTGGAAGTCTAACGGACTTCCAGAACAGATTCCGTTTGACTTCCAAGGTATGACTGTATCAGGGTACTCCCTTGGGGAAAACCCCTCCGCAGGGCCAGACACTTTCCTGGCTTGCATCTACAGTGGTACCTCGGGTTACATACGCTTCAGCTTACATACGCTTCAGGTGACAGACTCCGCTAACCCAGAAATAATACCTCAGGTTAAGAACTTTGCTTCAGGATAAGAATAGAAATCGTGCGGTGGCGGCACGGCAGCAGCGGGAGGCCCCATTAGCTAAAGTGGTGCTTCAGGTTAAGAACAGTTTCAGGTTAAGAACAGACCTCCAGAACGAATTAAGTTCTTGACCCGAGGTACCACTGTATACAATTATTTTCACCCAGTAGTAGGCTACTTTCTTTCCTACTTTTAAAACCATTGGTTTCAATACAATGTTTCCAAAGAGGTCCAATGTACACTAAGAGTGATGTGCATGAACCAGGGCGCATTTTGTGCGTGGAAAACATTGCATTCAGAAAACATTGCTTGATTCAGAGAAGAAAACGTGCTGAACATTCTGAAGGCTCTGGAGAACAAGGAAAGATACTCTGGGTCAGTGTCTCGCAAAGACAGCCCCAGAGAGACGTTAACATTAATCTGGGCAGCTCCTGATTGCGTTAGAAAAATCTTGAGATAGCTGCTGGAAGGCTGCAATGCTCTAAGATAATGGTGCCCAATTAGCTAAGTACTGCAGACCCCTGGTTTTCAAAAGCCAAGCCACTGATCCCCCACTTTTGAATATTTTGATATCGCTATGCATGGACGTACCGTAGCCAGGATTTTTGTTTGGGGGGGAGGCCTTTTGTTGGGGGGTAGAACCTCAGTTTGCTGTTGATTTTTATTGATTGGGGGGTGGGGTGGCAGCTGCCCCTCCCTGCTGCCCTTTGGCTACACCCATGTCTCTATGGTAGTTTTTGTTAAGTGCCACGGACCCCTGGCTGGGTCACACACACCCTCTGGGTCCACAGACCACCAATTGGGAACCACTGCTCTAAGACTTAATCCTCATTGAAACCAATGGAACTTACTTCTCAGTAGACATCCAAGGATGGCACTGTTAAAGTGTTGATTATGTATATTTCACTCTTTCTGTGTGTGTGTGTGTGTGTGTGTGTGTGTGTGTGTGTGTGCGCACACACACATGCACTTTAAATGATTAGATTCTGGTATAATGGTGGTTCTATGCATGTTTATCTACCAAGGCCCAATTCAGGCATTCAGGTTAGAGTTAGACTTACGTACATACTGTACATAATTTTATTTCCACGGTTCAAATAATGCTCAAGGCAGCTTATGACATGAAAAATTATAACAACTGCAATATAACAAAAGTAAAGGTAAAGGGACCCCTGACCATTAGGTCCAGTCGCGGACGGCTCTAAGGTTGCGTTGCTCATCTCGCTTACTAGCCGAGGGAGCCGGCGTACAGCTTCTGGGTCATGTGGCCAGCAGCACTAAGCCGCTTCTGGCGAACCAGAGCAGCACACGGAAACGCCGTTTACCTTCGCGCCAGAGCGGTACCTACTGTATTTATCTACTTGCACTTCGTGCTTTTGAACTGCTAGGCTGGCAGGAGCAGGGACCGAGCAACAGGAGCTCATCCCATCGCGAAGATTCAAACCGCCGACCTTCTGATTGGCAACTACTAGGCTCAGTGGTTTAACCCACAGCACCACCCGCGTCCCATAACAAAAGTAGTCGTAAACAATAAATAAAACATCTAGAAATAAAACAACCAAGCTGAGCAATTGCCACATAATCCGTAAGATATAAAATAAAGAAACAAAAAACCAACAGCAACAACAGCACCCCTGCCAATCCAAGAGTCTGTTCAGCAGCCTCAGCTTTTGTAGCTGGAGTCAGTCAGAGCCCTGCTCACCCAAGCCACGTGGGGAAGGGCCAGCAAGGCAGGGAGCAGGCCTTCCAGGACTCACAACCAAGACAGTTGCAGTTCATTTGTACAGGTGTGTGTGGGATTCAGAGATCCTTTTGTATCTACGGTACATTATTTACTCTGGTAGTCACTACTAAAACTCAAAGAGATTTGTAGGAGTCTGCCAACCGTGGGGTTTTTTTGTGTGTGTTTTTTTACCTCCACTGCCTGATTCAGTAAACATCTGACGTTCCAGAGCTGTAACTAAGTTAGCTGCTATTGATACCCTCTTTTAAAGAAAAGGGAATTGTTGCTCTGTTTAAAAAGAAACTGATTTGTCAACAAAAGCATTTGTTGGAGTGTGCAGGCAACCCCCTGGCCCTTTCAAATCAGAATGTAGTTAAGTAGAAATAGTAAGGGAATTGTCAGATGTGAAATCTTCCACAACAAATCTCTCTCTCTCTCTCTCTCTCTCTCTCTCTCTCTCTCTCTCTCTCTCTCTCTCTCTCTCTCTCACACACACACACACACACACACACACACACACACAGAGAGAGAGAGAGAGAGAGAGAGAGAGAGAGAGAGAGAGAGAGAGAATAGGGTATCAGACATGGCTAGTGAGAGTTTGCAGTAAACATGCCAGGTTTTTTTTGTTTTTGTTTGCATGCTTAATGACAACACAACTAGATGATTCCAACTGCTAAGTGGTTGTTTTAAAAGTTCTTACCTGTGATGCCATCCATCATCTAAGTGAGGATAACAGAGGGATTGTTCTTAGTCCAATGCCAAAAACTGTAGGAAGGGAAGGGGGGAAGCAATCAGAGACAGCTTAGTCCAGCTCTTCCTAGACAAGAAGGCATCTCCTTGCATCTGCAGCTATGTGCAAATTAATTATTAGGATTGCAACTGCTATGGAGAGCAATTTAAGCCCTTCTCTGGGCCTGAGGATAATCCTTCTTCTAAAATTAGAATTTGCATTGCAAGGAAATCCCCCCAGTTGATGCCAACAGAGGTACCTTTTCTTCCCCCTATCCTGCAAGACAGCAGAGGTTTAGGATCAGAGTTTGAGACTCATCAGTTTAGCCAGTTTAGCTGTTTCCCATGGTGTGGCTGCTGTAACATGCCGACAGGTGAGAACTTAGTGCAAGGTGAACAAATTGCAGCGGAAGGAGCACGATGTATCCCCCACCAGAAGCAACACCCCATTGATTCTTTAGGTATTGTGCTTGTAGGGAGAACCATATAGCTGGCCTATGGGAGAAGCCATTGCTTGGGGTAGATAGAGCACATGGCTTGCATGCAGAAAATCACAGATATAAACCTGGGCATAACCAGTTTAAAGGATCGGGTAGCAGCTAAGAAGAAGGACCTTGGACTCAGACCCTTGACAGTGGCTGCCAGCAGTTACAGTAGGCAGTTTCAGCGGTACCTTGGTTCTCGAACTTAATCCGTTCTGGAAGTCCATTCCAAAACCAAAGCGTTCCAAAACCAAGGCACTCTTTCCCATAGAAAGTAATGCAAAACAGATTAATCCGTTCCAGACTTTTAAAAACAATCCCTAAAACAGCAATTTAACATGGATTTTACTTTCTAAGAAGACCATTCATCCATAAAATGAAACCAATAATTAATGTACTGTACTATAAAATAAATAAGGCCTCAGTGCCTAGGACTTGCCGATCGAAAGGTCGGCGGTTCGAATCCCTGCGGCGGGGTGCGCTCCCGCTGCTCGGTCCCAGCGCCTGCCAACCTAGCAGTTCGAAAGCACCTCCGGGTGCAAGTAGATAAATAGGGACCGCTTACCAGCGGGAAGGTAAACGGCGTTTCCGTGTGCAGCTCTGGCTCGCCAGAGCAGCGATGTCACACTGGCCATGTGACCCGGAAGTGTCTCCGGACAGCGCTGGCCCCTGGCCTCTTAAGTGAGATGGGCGCACAACCCCAGAGTCTGTCAAGACTGGCCCGTATGGGCAGGGGTGCCTTTACCTTTACCTTTACTATAAAATAAATAAGACAGTATTGTAGATTATGAAAATTGGAAAAAAAAAATCTTACCTGCACTAATGATAGTCATTGTTTGGATGGGGGGCTTTTATCCATTTCTGCAGACACACAATCCATCAGTTAGTAGCTGAACTGGGTTCCACACAGTCATAAAAACAAATTAACCAAAAAGGCCTCAAAAACAAAAATGCAAAATAAATAGCAAAAGCGCCAAACTTAACCCGTTCCAGAAGTCCGTTCGACTTCTGAAATGTTTGAAAACCAAGGCGCAGCTTCTGATCAGTGCAGGCGCCCCGGAAACAATAGCCGACAGCTGCATCAGATGTTCGGCTTCCGAAAAACGTTCAAAAACTGGAACACTTACTTCTGGGTTTTCAGTGTTTGTGAACCAAGGTACCACTGCATAGGCTGAAAAGGCATCTTACTTATTAAAAGGCAGTCCCATGCAGACTGGAAACACTCAGTGTAGGAATCTCCTGAAGTGGGGTAGCTGGTGAGGGGCTGGGAGGCGGGAACTACTGAGACAGCAATAAGGAATGGCAGATTAGCTTCAATACCAGTGGCAAAGAGGCAATGTTAGGATGTCTACCCAGAGGTTAATTAATCCTGCAGTTGAGCTGGAGAATATTTCAAAATGATTCCCATGCAGGTGGGTTATTCTGGCCCAGCGGGTAGATTTCCCAAAGCCAATGGAGGAAGATGGAAGGAAATGTTGCTAATATCTATTAGAGGTTTGTGAAAGGGGTCTTTCCCAGCGGGACCATTTCCATGTCTCCCGGAACTGATGATTTAGAGCTGCAAAGAATCCCCCTCCCAAGGGGATTTTGTGAACCACGCAGTGCTAATTAACTCCATTGTTATGTTTTGTTTTGAACATTAGGGTCCCTCTGGGATTATGGCACTTCTGTCTCCAGCAGGGGATTACATTTTGCACCACTGTATAAAATCCCCTCCGCATCATACCAGCAAAAGAGACTAACAATAGGGGAAAGCATATGGCTATCATTTGGTGATGAGGCTGGTGGGGGAAAAATATATTTCCCTCTGTCCAGCCCTTGTCTCTCTCGGGGTCCTTTTCTCTCTCTGCACCCTGCCAATTTGGTGATGATGTGGGAATGCAGTTAAAATACGCACGCGAGCATTTATTTTTTAGAAAGCACCAGAAACGCATTTTTATGCCTTTTCTGTTTCTCCATGTGTTTCTTAAGAAAGCAAGTCTGAAAGGGTAAGCACAGGAAGCAGCGGTCAAATTTCACATCCTACCTCTCACCTCTGCTCTGATTTGTTGTGGTCAAATGAGGAAACGAAGAGGCATTTGGCCTTGGGTCTTAAATCTCCTTCAGGGCGCATTATCTAAGATTAGGATTTCCTGCATTGAGCCTTCTGAACTGGGGTGCTTTAATAATGGAATAGCATTAGCAAAGGAAGGATCTTTGCAGTGTGCTTGGCACACAGACCCTACAGACGCTGCCATGGCAGATCTGTAATGTATGGACAACTTGAGCATGTGTTTGCGTGGCAAGGTCCTGAATCCTCCCCCATTGTAGAATAAAGACACTCGACACCAGAATTTAGGTTAATGGGCTGAAAAAGGCCACGACTTTATTGATTACAGAATGTGAGTGGTACTGGCTTAGGCACTGGAACCAATGACTATATCTGACTCCTGCCCGTCTGCCGGCAGTCTAGTAAGGGTTAACCGCCAATAGGGGAGCCCTTTTGATGCACATCAACTAGGAATTCCCCCAGGGTATAGGAGTCGTGCTATGGCCCTGGCCCCTGTCTGGGCTTTGGACATAGGACACGCCCCCGGATTCCTTTAACGCAATACCCTTAAAATAGGAGAGGTAGGTGATGGCTGCCCCCTCCCCTCCCCTCCAACCGAATACTCCAATGCCTAACCGCCAAACCTTACAAAGTTGTGACAAATTGCTACGAGGTAGGCCAAAAACCAAGTGGCTAGTGCCAATTTGCCAAGTGGAAAAAATTCCTACCAGGCCCCCTGGACAACCAAGGTGACCAACCAAGTCCATAGCAAGGTCAAAGGATAAGGACCTAACATTAGGGAGGGAGGGCTCCTGTTTTCATTCATGAACCATGGCAGACACATACCCTCCAACATTTCTCCTATTTAATAATAAATAATAATAATATTTATGCCCTGCCCATCTGATTGGGTTACCCCAGCCACTCTGGGTGGCTCCCAACACATAGAAACATAACAAAACAATAAACATTTAAAAACTTCTCTATGCAGGGCTGCCTTCAGATGTCTTCTAAAGGCTGTAGAGTTACTTATTTCCTAGGCTCGGGGTGTGTGTGTTGCATAACTCCATACCCTCCAACGTTTCTCTAATGAAAATCGGGCCTCCTAAGAAAATCAGGCCATTCTGGGATCAAATCAGAAACGGGGATAGCTTCTGTAAATCCGGGACTGTCCCTGGAAAATAGGGACACTTGGAGGGTCTGCAAACATGGGTGACAGAGGAAGCCAAAGCAATACTGGAATTCTTTGAGCTTCCTCAGCAGGTGCACCCTGCGCAAAACACATCCTATTCCCCACTCCCTGAGAGCCCCTCAGGCCACATCTCTGAGGCCACTAGAAAAGCTGTCTAGAGGCGTCATAACCCATGTCCAAGTCATCATTTGGAAGAGTGATGCCATCGTTTGACTGCCACGCCTGTCTTCAGTAAAGTGGAGCAGAAGATTAGATTTACTTAACTGGTTGGCTTTGTCAGGGATCCAGTGGGGATGTTTATCAAGGCGTCAGCTTCAGATTTAGTGGTGGGAACTGGGGGTGGGGAGGGAATAAAAGCTGCCATCAAAAGCTCCCCCCCCCCAGTCTACGCTTGGGTTCTCAACCACAGAAAAGCTGACGTGACTTTGTAGACAATACAAAGGTGCCAATGGTCTTTTCCACATACTGCACCAGTTGACAGTAATAATTATGTTCCATTGTGCTGCACGCATTTTAAATACCTTTGAATGGCTATGAGTAGGAAGCTTTTCTGAGGGACTGCAGCGTATCCGGGTCTCAACCTGAACAGCTGATAGGTCTGCCAGTTCTAGGGCTGTCAGGAAAATAATGGATACGCTTCGCAAGGCACCTGGATCCTTACTAAGAATGCATGAATAGGAATGGAAGAGGAGCAAGGAGGATAAACACATACCCTCCAGCATTCCTCAGAAAACAGGGACATACTACTGATCTAGAATAAACTGTCCCTATTTCTTAGGGATCTGCAAGTTGCACATCTAATAAGGGCTTTGTTGCTTTCAGGAAGATGACCCAGGAACAGGAAGGCATGGTGATTGTAAAGAGAAGGGATGGGGCATATAGAAGGGCTGGCAAAGTTAGCTGAGCCAAGAGATTCGCTGTACGCAACAGAAGAGCAGTGGTTTTGAAGTCTGGATTCTATCTCAGCTTGGCTTACTGTCTTGCCAAATGCAAGGCGGTTCTTTTAAAATGAGATTGAGAAGCGCTACAAAACACAAGGGAGTGAGCAGATTAAAGATTTTATTCTAAACAGCAAGCAATATATACACACTAAGCAAGCACTTCCATCTGCTACTTGGAAGCCCTCAAGAAGCGGCAAAGTGACTCCCCCAGGTAGCCTTTAGTTTGCACGGCCGATCAGTCCGTGCACGAGCGTCTCAAAAAATGCCCACAACCATCCGATTTATAGATAGCTAGCCTGTGTGGCTTTCCTGACTGGGTACGTAAAGGTCATTCATTAGCCACCCCCTCCCAATGCCTCACTTTCTCGAAAGGATGTCCAACATCAAAGAAGGTACTCATCACTATCACTTCCTCCTAACTGATTAGGACATTATAGGCTGTTCTCATGCCATCAAAAAACTTAAGAGAGACAAGGAGAGGAGGAAGGAACAGAGGCAAGAAGAGGACAACCATGTCAGGTCACTAACTCCTCAATGTACAATTTATCTTCTGGATAGATTGCCCATATACTTTCCACCCAGAAAAGGGATGAGAAATCAGCAGCCTCCCAGATGTTGTTGAACTCCAGCCCCAGATGGCAGAGCCAATGCTTGGGGGTGATGGGAGATTTAGTTCAGCAAGGAGTGCAACCTTCCTTATCCCTAAAGTCTGGGGAGAGATCAGGTCTATCAGTCCTAAGACTTGGCGCCCAAAAAGGTGTACTTTTTTGGTGTACTTTTTTGGTAGCACAACTGGAGGTAAGATTTTGCAGCACTTGGGAGGAGCTAGTGTTATATATTATTATTATTATTATATATTTTGGATTCTCATTCTGTATATTTCTGTTGTGAACCACCCTCGGATCTTCGGATGACGGGCGGTGTAAAATAACAACAATTTCAGTCTAGATTTTCTACAGAAAGTGTCTCAGCACCAAGATGAATTCATCAATGGTCTTTCTTTGCATACTGGAAACTAAGATTTGCAAGTTTGTTGATGAGTTCACTGTGCCAAATTCTGTGAAGCCGGCCTCTAAGGAATGGTGTATTTTCTAAAAGTATCCTATCCTTGCCATAGCTGTCAACCTTCCCTTATTTGGCGGGAAACTCCCTTATCCCAGCACCGTTTCCCACTGCTTTCCCGGGTTGCTGATGTCCCTTAAATTTCCCGGATTTCATGCTCACCCGGCTCGGGAGGGAAGCAGCGGCTCAGGGTTCTCCGCCGTGAGAGAGCGTGTGCGCACGAGCTGCCGAGTCTCCATCTCTCGCTTTTCCCCCTCAGGGGCATGTTGTGAGGAGACTGGTGGTGGTGGGCAGGCAGGCAGCCCCTCTTTTGCGAGACTTCCGCCGCGCTGCCAGGGGAAGCCGGAGGCGGCAGCGGTGGTGGCGGCTGAGGAGGCGGCCTGAGGGAGGAGGAAGAGGAGGGGATTGGGAGGGCAGAAGGGCAGCGCTTCAGCGGCCGCCACAGCGCCACAACCACCTCATGCCGGGCTCGCGGCAGTGAGTATCTCTCTCCCTCCTTCCCTCCCTTCCTCTCTGGCGGGGAAGGGCTGATGGAACTCCTCGCCCCAGGACGACAGCAGCCCCAACATGCTGCTTAGCATACCCTCCAACTAGTGCAGCCTCTTAATGTAGTGATTTCCCCCTCTGCATCCCTTTCATAACTCTATTTTTATAAATCATTTGTCCATCCATAGTTCAAATTTTTACTACAAGTTTTCTGTCAATTCTACCAATGTATGTAACTCTTTACAATAGCTTTTCAAATAAATTATAAACTTTCCCCATTCTCTATTAAAGAGGTCCTCTTCCTGGTTTCTAGTTCTGCCTGTAAGCTTTGCCATCTCAACGTCGTTCATCAGTTTTGTCTGCCATTCTTGTTTGGTCAGAGTTGTAGACCCTTAGGATCATCTAGTCCAACCCCCTGCAAAACACAGTCAGTTGCAGCCAAAGCAGCATGGCTCCATCAGTGCGGGATTTCTGAATAAGCTAAGCCAAAATCCCTTATTTGGGCTGCTGATCCCTTATTTTCGAGGCTGCTGGTCCCTTATTTTCAAATCTGTAAGTTGACAGCTATGATCCTTGCACCCACTTGGCAAGTGAGGTCGTGAATGCATTGGGGCTTATTTATGAGTAAATGTGACTGGGATTGCACTGTTAGTTGTGTCCACTTTCCCCATCTCCCGTCTTTCAGCTGCTGAATCAAGTTTGGCTCAAATCAGAGTTTGCTGCAATGCAAACTCTGGGAAGAACAAGTGTTAGGTGGTGATAAGGCAAGCAAAGGAGGAACTGGAGCAGCAAATTGCTAAAGGCATAAAAACAAACAACTAACATTTAAGTACACAGGAAACAGGGGAAAGAGCCAGGGAAGGGCTGGTAAGACCTTTAGAGGATAAAGGTGTGAAAAGACTAGTCTTGATGCAGAAGGTGCTGAGGGACCATATTGTGGTGGGTCCTGTAAGACGAGATTCCTGGTTCTTTATCTGGTTCACTTCTGCCTGACCTGAGAGGCCAGAACCCTGATGGACCCCAGCTACAAAGGCGGCTGCTACTGGTGGTCGTGGAGCCTTGGTTTGGGCTTTATTGCCATGTTGATGTTTGGATAGAAACCTTTGAATTTAAACTGGTTTGAATGCTAATGTTTTGACACGGGTGCACTTTTTTTTGCTACAGATTTTTATTATTAATTATTATTATTATTATTATTATTATTATTATTATTATTATTATTTCAGTTTTACACTATACATTTTAATTCAAACAGTAATCATAATCAACATTTAGGATTCCCTGAATACTTAGACTCCCCTCCTGCCCTCCATGGTTTCCATTATCAAACTTTGTCGACTGCATCATATAATTTCTCCATTTTTCTTAAAACACAGATTTTTTGTGTGTGATGAGCTTGTGAAAAGGGTTTGATACCTACCAGTGAACACTTGTGACCGTTCTTATTTACAAAAGCAATACTTTTAGGGACATTTTAAAACGGTAGCGTTGTTGGGTTTCTTTTGCTTGCCCGCGTAACTTTAGATATGATATTTTGAAATATATTTCATATATTCACGATTCTCCGTTGGACCTACATTTGTTGTGAGGGTCTTTGAGCATAATCGGTGGGGTGGGGGGAGAAACAGCTTATGCATAAACTGATGATGATGAATTTTGCAGGAGGGCAGGAAAATAGCAGAAACTCTAAGCTGGAATCTTTGTAAGAGTTTCTGCTATGGAAGACAAGGGATGAGGGAGACTCATTCTCTTGGGGGAAGGCTATGGCTTAAAGCAGGGTTTCCCAAACTGGGGTCTCCAGCTGTTTTTGGACTACAACCCCCACGGGGTCCCTGCCATGGGAGCATATTCACCCAGTGCTTTACCAGTTGCACTGGATCCTGGTGGAGTATAAGGTCAGGTTCAAGGTGCTGGTTTGTGGCTTAGGGCCCTCGTATTTACGGGACTGCCTCTCCTGGTATGCCCTGCAGAGGACCTTAAGGTCCATGAATAACCATAGTTTAGAGGTCCCGGGCCCTAAGGAAGTCAGACTATCCTCCGCCAGGGCCTTTTTAGTGATGGCTCCGACCTGGTGGAATGCTCTGTCCCATGAGACTAGGGCCCTTCAGGATTCAACCTCCTTCCATCGGGCCTGTAAGGCAGAGCTATTCCACCTTGCCTTTAATTTGAATTCAGCCTGATCTTTTATTTCCCTTCTCTTCCCTCCCCCTCCCCTTTTATGAAGATTACCCGCTCTGAGACCCCACAGCTAATTCTTCCCTGGTCTCCTCGCTGGCCCAAGTAGGACTAATTCAACCAGCTAGCCCTGGTGACTATCTTATGCTAATTAGATGGATTTCCCCCAAATTGATTTCTGAACTTTGAATTTTATTGTTATTCATGTTTTTATACTGTATTTTATTCTGCTTCTACAATTAAGTGTTTTAAATTTGTTGTTAGCCGCCCTGAGCCTGATTTTCTGAACCTGGAAGGGCAGGATCTAAATAATATATACAGTATATATCATCCCTAGCTAGCAGGACCAGTGGCCATGGATGATGGGAATTGTAGTCCAATTTCAGCTGGAGACCCAAGTTTGAGAAACCCTGGTGTAGTAGAACCACTTTCCTCCAGTGGGCTAGATAAAAAAAAGAGGTCAACCTTCCAGAGGCCACATCTGATAGGTGGATGGGACTGCCCATCTGTCAGTCACCTGATATGCTGTCAGCTGGCTTAAAGCAGCAGGCTTTGCATCCGGTGTACAAAGGGGCAGTGAGGACCCACATCTAATTTGTGCACTCCAGCACAGCTGTGCTTGTATGAGCTGCTATTTCAGTTTTGCGTCAAATGTCACCTCCACTGTTTTTGACAAGGATCAGGTCATCTTGGGCACTTCAGTTGCAACCGAGAGTTTCTGAGGCTGTGTACATACTATACAGTGGTACCTCAGGTTACATATGCTTCAGGTTACAGACTCCGCTAACTCAGAAATAGTGCTTCAGGTTAAGAACTTTGCTTCAGGATGAGAACAGAAATTGTGCTCTGGTGGCGTGGCGGCAGCAGGAGGCCCCATTAGCTAAAGTGGTGTTTCAGGTTAAGAACAGTTTCAGGTTAAGAACGGAGCTCCAGAACGAATTAAGTACTTAACCCGAGGTACCACTGTACATTGAAAGCATATGGCTCCCCCTCCCAAAGAACACTGGGAATTGTCGTTTACCACTCGTGAAGCTGAAATTCCCAGCACCCTCAGCAAACTGCAGTTCCCGGAATTATTATTATTTTTTTGGGGGGGGGGAGTCGTGTTTGTTAAACTTCATTAAAAAGTATGGCACGCATGCAGCCTGAGTGGAACAGATCCTACCTGAAAGCAGCGCAGGGGTTGATTTCTGGAAAGCTCAGAAATCAAGATGACAGGAAATTTTAAGAAGAATGGGAAATGTTTATTATGTATTTGCAAAAGTATTGCAAACAAGTTAATACGTCGGCAGGAATTTATAAACACTTGTAATTTTAGAAATAGTACAGGAAATCTGAAGTAAAAATAAAATTTGGAGTAGAAGTGATATGCAGCTGAAAAGAAAATTTAAGGAACGGGGGGTGGAGTTACGGGGTTTGGAGAAACCCATTTTATGGATTTTATATTGTTTTTGTGTATATTTTTCTTTCTTTGTGGTTGTTATTGTATTTGTGCGTGTGTGTGTTTTGCTATTTTAGTTGAAAATGTAATAAAAATATTATTTTTTAAAAAAAAGCAGCAGGGGGTTGTTGTATTTGATGCTGTTTAAATATTGGCCAGGAGTTTTGAAGTGGATCTAATGCTTGCTGAAAGAAATGGGGCTTGCACCTGGGGCATTCCTGAAAGCCGCTGTTTTCATTGCAAGAGTGCTTGCCATGAAAAAGCAATAGCAAAATAAAATAAATTCTGCTATGCTTCTCCAGAGCCGGCTTTTGCCTGGTTCTGAATACAATGATCCCTTGCGAATCGGCTCCGCTTAATTCTAAAGGTGGCATCTCTGGCTGACCCAAAAATAATCAGCCATATCTAATTCAAGTGCATGGGGCTTATCTGATGAGACAATGTAGTGCTTATATAAAGAAAATGGCCACAAGAGGTCATAGCTATGATCTGGGTCTCTCGCAATATAGGATACAAATAGGGAATGCACTCTGGGACTGGCAAAAGCAGTCGGGTATTCTTCTTCTTTTTGCATTAAAGTGCTTGTGGAAAAGTACTTGTGAGAAGTGATTGTTGCCTGAAAAATAATGTGCTGTGAAGTGTATCTATTTCCTGCTAAAGTCGCTGCTGAATTAGAAAAAGTTTCCCCAGAAAAACAGAATAGCTGCTTGGCAGAAGGCTGTAAAAGAGTGTGGTTTTAAAAGAGAGAGAGAGAGACAAGAGGTCACTGTTGAAGATATTATATGGACTAGACCAGGCGTCACCAACCTAAGAGAGCCAGTGTGGTGTAGTGGTTAAAAGCGGTAGTCTCATAATCTGGGGAACCGGGTTCGCGTCTCCGCTCCTCCACATGCAGCTTCTGGGTGACCTTGGGCCAGTCCTACTTCTCTGAAGTCTCTCAGCCCCACTCACCTCACAGAGTGTTTTTTGTGGGGGAGGAAGGGAAAGGAGAATGTTAGCCGCTTTGAGACTCCTTGGGGTAGTGATAAAGCGGGATATCAAATCCAAACTCCTCCTCTTCTTCTTCTTACCAACGTCTGGACTCAGGGCCTTATGTAAACTCACCCTTCCTACCATCTATAAAATCATCAGTTCCTGTGTGAGTCCAGCTTCACAGTGAAACAAGTTATTATAATTAAATCTATATGTGTTCTCCCATGCAAGAACTAGTGGCCATTCATTCTCTATTCAAATGTTCACAAGCAAGCTTCTTTGATACAGTGGTACCTCAGGTTACAGGTTACATACGCTTCAGGTTACAGACTCCGCTAACCCAGAAATAATGCTTCAGGTTAAGAACTTTGCATCAGGATGAGAAACAGAAATCGTGCTCCAGCGGCGTGGCGGCAGCAGGAAGCCCCATTAGCTAAGGTGGTGCTTCAGGTTAAGAACAGTTTCAGGTTAAGAACGGGCCTCCGGAACGAATTAAGTACTTAACCCGAGGTACCACTGTATTCTCATACCAAAGGTCGGTGGTCAGTTTTTAGAGCTGGTGAATTTTGCCAGAAGAGCTAGCCTCTTTCAACGTTTCCCCTCCCTGACTCGAACAAAAATTAAATCTTGCAGCAGAAATATCTCATCTCCTTAGAGAGTTCAGCGTAAATACAAATAACATTAGGTTTCTGTGACTTCCCAATCCCCTTGGGTCTTTGAACGGTACCTGCGATGTGGAAATGTTATGCAGCTTGCAGCGTACAGCTGCTGAAGCAATTGGACAGAAAAAGGGGAGAGCTAAATTCTGCTCGCAGTTTCCTTGTGCAAATCCAGAGTAATATGGCTGTAACCAATGGAATTATTCCAGATATGAAGCAGCATGACTGAGAGCCAAATTCAGCCCAAGATACCCAGCTAACCAAGCGTATCTTAGCTGTTGCAGGTAACGTGGATAAAGCTGAATCGCTGGAGTCAGCTGCGCCTGCAGCTATCCAGATCAATTTAAGGTAGATTACAACAGCAACTCTCAAAAAAAGAAAAGAGCTTTAGAGTATTGACCCAAAGATCTTCCAGTAGTTTCCCACCCTTCCTCCTCTCCTGCCAAAAAAAGAGGGAGGGGAGAGAAATAAAATTAAGGCTTGGTAAACAGTAGGGCATCTATGGAAGTGTATACTAGGAAGCTTATCCCAAAAGCTGCCCAGGATATTGGTTCTGGTTTTAGCTTTGTGCTGAATGATAGAATACCTGGGATTTTACCACTTCCCCATGTAAAAGAAAATATGAAGGGTCAGTACAAGGTTAAATGATGCTTCCCACCCCCCCAATAGTTATGAGTCAATTTGAGCCTCCTGAAGCTGCTTTTAATTTTTTAAAAAACTGTTACGAGTTTCTGATTTCAGATCTCCTGTTTGTCACATTTTGCTTGACTTCATCTCCTTTGGTTATCACTTGTGGCCGAGTAAGATCGTCTTCCATGAACACAGTCTTAACAGTGAGTCTGTAAGTGACTGTGGAGGCCAATTCTGGATCCACACATCCTTCGACAGTGGGGACATAGGTTTCCGGGCTTGAGTTGATCACAGTGAAGGTTTGCCAAATGTGCCTTCCTCTTAGCTAGTTTCTCCTGAGTTTGAGCATCTTCAAAGTCCACGACATCTTTGGTAAAGGCCGTTCTCCAACTGAAGCAATTGCAGGCCAGTTTTCCCCAGTTATCAGTGCTTATATTACATTCTTTTAGTTTTGCCTCGAGAGCATCTTTAAATCTCTTTTGTTGTCCACTGATATTTCGCTTTCCATCCTTAAGTTGGGAATAGAGTACAGTGGTACCTCGGTTTTTGAACGTAATCTATTCCAGAAGACCGTTCGACTTCCAAAACATTCGAAAACTGAAGCATACATTTCCAGAAGCATTTACTTACGGAAAACTCTAACACAGAAGCCGCGTGGCACGTTTCACTCCCGAAAAGTGTTCGGAAACCGAAGCAGTGACTTCCAGGTTTTTGGCGTTCAAAAATTGAAAAGTTTTACTTTCAGGATGTTCAAAAACCAAGGTACCACTGTAGTTGCTTTGGAAGATGATAATCCTTGGATATAATTAGGAGACGATTTGCTAAGATCCTTGCAATAATTTTGCTGGCCGCAGTGAATAAAGAGATGCTTCAATAATTTCCACATTTTTCATACAATTCGTTCTTACAGAACAAGTTTCCAGAGATACAGAACAAGTTTCCAGAGGGGTAGCTGTGTTTGCCTGTTGCAGTGAAATCAGCAGTCTTGTGGCACCTTAAAAACTAACATGTTTATTGTGGCATAAACTTTTGCGGATCAAATTTCACATAATCAGATGCATGAAGTGTTGGCTGAGTTTGCAGGTATATATAAACATGATTTTTGGGTGGTGGGGATTATACACAGTGAGGTCAGAGAAAAATGCAGAAAGTACACATAATTATGTAGTGAACAGTGGCAATTCATGAAACAGAACCAAAACACCCAGTGCATTTCCGAAATCCTTGATTAAAAAAGGAAAGAAAAAAATGCATGTTGTGCAAATCTGTCCACCCATGTCTAGCTTCCTAAAATATACCTGTTGCTATTTATTTTTTGGTTTACTTGCATCTGTGCTGCAGTTTCCTTTATTTTCCTCATTGTGATAAAAGTACAGTGGTACCTCGGGTTACAAATGCTTCGGGTTACAAATGCTTCAGGTTACAGACTCCGCTAACGCAGAAGTAACACCTCGGGTTAAGAACTTTACCTCAGGATGAGAACAGAAATCGCGTGGCGACAGCGGGAGTCCCCATTAGCTAAAGTGGTACCTCAGGTTAAGAACAGTTTCAGGTTAAGAACGGACCTCCGTAATGAATTAAGTTCTTAACCAGAGGTACCACTGCAATTTGTCACAGATCAGCCTGTATCTTCCAAACTGTATCTGCCATAAACAGAGGTCAGCATCAAGATCTACCCCCAAATACCCCAAAGGTCAAACACAGCCAAATCCAATGTCCTCAAAAACATTTTGGTACCTGAGGGGAACCACAAAATGGTGCCCCCTCCCTGCCAGGGAAGATGGGGTGAGCGAAGATCTACATAAGAAACAAGGGGCTGATAAAGATCTCATTTGGGATCTGCTGTCCCTGTTGAATCAGCCACCTAAGGCAGTCGGCTCATCTTGCCTCACAGGTGGACCAGCCCTGCCTCAACACTTTCAGCAGCCTATTTGTTTATTTGCAACACTTATTCCCCTGATCTTCCTCTGAGGAGCTCACAGGGACTCACTGAGGCTCCCCCAGGTGATTTGATCCAAGCAACTTACAGACACTCCTCCCTGGTGACAATTCAGACTAGATTTTCAGAAGCAAGTTGTGCCTTTAGACATCTGGCTGATGTCTTTATCTAGTGTGCACTTTCTGAAAAACAAAAAACTGAACACTGTAATGAAAATGCTCCAAAACTGAGAGTAGGGGGAGCAAAATCAGGGATGAACAAAAATATCACAAAAGTGTGTCGCACCTTCAAGTTTTCCAGAGCTGCAGTCCAGATTGGACCTTTTGCACATAGAATTGGAAGGGACCCCAAGCAAGAAGAATTATCGACTAAAGAAGAATGGAGGATGAAGTTGATGGACTATGCAGAATTAGATAAATTAACAGGAAGGATTCGAAACCTGCGGGATCAGAGATTCTTAGAAGACTGGAGTAAATATATGAAATATTTGAAAAGTAATTGTGATGAACAGATTACGCTAGTAGGACAGTAAGGAGTTTTGTAAGGTGGATTATTTGAAATATTGCAAGAAAGACTATGAAGAGAATTATTAGTTAAGGATAATTAAATGTAATATAGAAACTAAGAAATGCAGAATAAGTGATAAAGCACGGAAAATCATCAGAGGTGTTGATGGAAGTCCAAAAATATTGTATGAGAAGTTATGTTGTATGACTGTTGGAACTGATATGTTAAAAAATGTATTTTTTTAAAAAAAAAAGAATTGGAAGGGACCCCAAGGGTCATCTAGTCCAACCCTCTGCAATGCAGAAATCTCAGCTAAAGCATCCATGGCAGATGGCTATGCTGTTAGGTCACAAGCAGGGCTCTTCTTATGCCCCTATATGCTTTGCAGAAAGCTCCAATTCCCTCTAATGGTATAATCACAAAGGTTGTGCCTTAGATATTATAGCAGAACAAAGAACAGACGCCCCCCCCCCCTTTAAAAGAAGGTAGGTGGGCCCAAGCTGGTGTCTGCAATGGATTACAAATGGAAAGAGCTACTCAAGACCACGGGATAACATTCTGAGTGCAATCATTTGATAGAAAGAAAGGATACAATTTTATGTGCCCTCTTTCTTTCTTTCTTTCTTTCTTTCTTTCTTTCTTCCTTTCTTCTTGTCAAGTTACATTTTAGGACAAGGCAACTCACAACAGAAATGTCTTTAAAACCAACAACCCCCTCAATAATAATAATTTCCCATAGCACTGCAAATACACTGAATGGTATTCAATGCTAATGCTACTCTGAGTAGCCCCATTGGCATTAATAGACACGACTAACTTAGGTTCATTAACTTTAATGGGTGAACTCTGAATAGGACTTAAGTACCCTCTCCAATTTGTTTGATAGCATTAACTTAGATTTTTACCCTCATTCACCCAAAATGGAAGATTAAGAATGAGATTGCTGGGGGTTTTTTTCTTGAGAAACTGAGAGCTAAAATGACTGGGATCACTGTAAATGGAAACTATCGGAGAGGCCAAATAAGAAGTTACTGGCAAGAGCTAACGCGCCAAAGGAGCTCCTCCTTTTTTCTGCAAACACGAAATCCCCATTAATGTAATTCTATTATTTCAGTCCCAAGGCGTCACGTTTAAATTACAGAACTGCCTCATTATACAAAGGCTCAAGGGGAGATCCAAAACACTCTGATTGAAGTTCAGAAAATATGAATGACATTTACATAGGGCTACACAAGGCCGCTTGGTGGAAACAGTGTCTGCAATTCTGTGTGCCGTTCGGCTAGCCGAAATCCCGTTAAAGACAACGGCATTTAAAAACCCGCGTGCGGAACTGCAGCCCTCGTTAATTTGGGTAATCAGGAGATTTTAATGACTCAGGTGTTTAATAACTGACAACAAACCGTCTCGTTTTGTAATGACCTGTCTCATCCTCCTCTCTGTGTCGAGATAAGCTTGCGGATGAAATGATCAGTTTTTGCCGTGAGTGGAAAAGAAAACGCCTTGCTTTCTCCGATTCTAGGATTAAAGATTTCCAATGGAATGATGTGCACTCCAGTCATGCTTAGCTCTGGCAAGACCAATATATATATATATAAATCTCGAGTTTATTGTCAGGAGATCTCCTGCTGGAAATATTTTGTCTGAAGCGAGAGCTGGCGGTGACTGACCTTTCACAGTGGGCACAATATGATGGCGAACATTGCTGAACTGTCAGAGCTTCTGTAACAAGACCAAATCCCTTCTGATAGGAAGACTCAAGAGCAATGAGCTTCCCATGACCTACTCATAATACCCCTTTGACCCTGCCGGTAGGTTACAAATCTAATACAGGGTTTGAAAAAACCACACTTGGGCCACATGCTGTTTTGGCTTCCTAGCAATACCTTTTGTCTTCTCCAGCGAAAAGTTGCCTCAGAAACCTGAAGCTAAAAAGTTCCACGGAGTTTTGCCTCCTTTCTCTTCGTCGCAACGAGGAAATGTGACTGGAAATGGAAGTTAACATGAGCTGTCCAAAGGGCCTCGTCATTATTTAGATTGGCAAATCGCTTGTGACAGATGCATAAATAATGCTGTCCTCTCTAGCTTCCCAGCCTGCTGTTAAATGCGCAGCAATATTGAGAGTCAAGCTGAATTTACATACGCAATGTTACACTGTGGCTGAGGCTCCTGTTTCTACATGGTTGGGTGTTTCTCGGTTTTATTTAAAAAGGGTTGTATACCTAATGGTGCCAAGTCACCCTGGTCGAGCCAAGCAGGACTGGTCCCAGATCTCGTGGATGTCAGCAAAATAACCAGTAGGGAAGTGAAGCTACCAGGGCTGTGCTGGCGCAGGGCAGAGGTTTAATTTTTAATTTTTAGCCCAGTCAGTGTGCCAGTGCAATTGTGTCAGCGCAGCCCCCCAAACAGGTGAAGAAATGGGAATGGTGTTAAATGAATGGAGGAGCCTACACTAACTCTTATAATAATATAATAATAATTTATTATTTATACCCCGCCCATCTGGCTGGGCTTCCCCAGCCACTCTGGGCGGCTTCCAAAAAAATATTAAAATACTGTAATACATCAAACATTAAAAGCTTCCCTAAACAGGGCTGCCTTCAGATGTCTTCTAAAAGTCTGGTAGTTGTTGTTCTCTTTGACATCTGGTGGGAGGGCGTTCCGCAGGGAGAGAGGGGGCCACTACCCTACCCAGGAATAGGACTGCTCCTCATGCCGGTTGTGGGTTCAAATTACCAGGGGTTAGCAGGCGCAATGCTGTTTTTCTAGAAAAAGAGGTGCCAGAACTCACCATGAACGCCTCCCTTGTTCACTTGGAATGGCAATGGCACGCACTTAAGAGGTGCTGGGACTGAGCTCCGGCTGGAAAAAAAAGCCCCGTAGTGAGGGAATCCTTAATTTTTGTGTCCGCAGCCCTACTGTTTTTCAGAAGGTTGTGATTTGGCTAAGTTTTGTGGGGAGTCAGGGAACAAGAGTTGTGGATTTCACCTTTCTCCCTGGTAACACAAGGACTGATGCTGAGCCTAGTCAAATATGTGGTAGTTAAAACACCCAGACTATATCTTTGGGCAGCTCCTTCTGGCCACATCAAACAATATACGAGCTTTCTGTACAGGTTAAACAACTCTTAGAGCCTTAGCAGCAACAAAGATGGCACCATGAGGGCTTTCCTGCCGGCTCATTGTCAGAGCAATGGTTCTTTAAAGTTCTTTAAATAGGTTCTTCAAAGGTTTGCAATCTGGAAAAAAGAAGGCCGTACCTATTGTGATTCTCTCTCCCTCTCTTACTTTTTACAGTTAGTAAATGATGTTATTACACAGAGCAACCTGAACTGATGTAGGACTTGGGACAACTGGAAGATGATTTGGTTCCGCTGTGGTGCACAGAAAGGCTTTCTCGACTCAGCCAAAATGTAGCAGCTTTAGCTCGGCAGAGCAAAGGGTATAATTGTTTGTTTGGATAATGCTGGGAATATTCTGTTAAAAAAGAAACCAATAAAAATTACACACACATACAAAGATGTAGCAGCTTTGAGTAACTGAACATGAGGCGTGTTGTTTTTTTGATAGATTCCCCTGCTTTTTAGTTGCTCTGGATTGTTTATTTGTAATTCTTTTCTTTATGGTAACATTTTTTTGGGGGGGGGATGAAATTATTTGGTGGTGTTATGTGTCTGGGGATTTCTGGGATGGGATGGGAAGGGAGGCATCCTGCTTCCTTGTGCTATGGCCGTGAAACAACTGGTGGTGGGATGCAAATGGGTCATGGGAGGAGAAGATGGGTTTAGCAGTTAAGGACCACCTCCCTCTCCCAGAGACACTTCAGTAACCATGCCAACAGCCTGCTGAGACTGAAGATACTGCTACCTGGATGCCCGGCTGGTCTCGAAAACAACACCAGCAACCCAAAACCTGATTTTGGATTAAGCATCTAACTTGTATGTATTATTGAGATCTAACAAGGTGTGTGTGTGTGTGTGTGTGTGTGTGTGTGTGTGTGTGAGAGAGAGAGAGAGAGAGAGAGAGAGAGAAATATTATGCTTAACCAAATTCTCAATAGAGCATCATATTAACCTGGTGTGGTGGAATTATTGTGTTCTTTCACTACCATCCAGGTGTTTTTTCTGGCCAGCTTCCAGTTCCAAGTCTATGTATCTGTTGTTACATGTGATATAGCAGGTGTGGGCTCTAACGTATTTAAAAACACACACACATGCACGCACACACACACACACACACACACACACACACATATTTAGCCCACACTGTAACTTATGACTGTGTGGTTAAGAAAGGGAAGTGGAACACAGGAAGTGGGATTCTCTATGCATGAAAATAAGCATAGCAATGCCCAGCATGGTAATTTTAATTCACAAAGAGACTCAGAAAAGGGTGGTGTTTCTGGCAGAGAGGAAACTCACAACAATTACTTCAGCCACTGTAAAATAGGAACTAGGTTGGATTGGGGTTGACTGGAGACCAGCTTGGCGTGCAAGACAGAGCTGTTCCGCCTGGCCTTTGGTTTGGACTCAGTCTGACCCTTATGTTTCCCTCCCCTTATGGTTTGGATCTATGGGCTACTTTTAAAATGAGGCTGCATTTTAAATTGCATTTTAACCTGTATTTTAAATTGGCTCCCCTCATTTTCCTATCCCTCCCATTTTTTCTTATTATATTTTTAATGTAATTTTACTGGTGTTAGCCGCCCTGAGCCTGGCTCTGACCAGGGAGGGCAGAGTATAAATAAAATTTATTATTATTATTATTATTATTATTATTATTATTATTATTATTATCCACTAGTCCCATTGATGCAGACTCACCTTTCTTGCTTCAGCAAGGTTGTTGCATCGTGTGCCTTGGAGCATCATATGAACAGGTGGTTTTTGTTCTATAACTGTTCCAAAACCTGCCAAAGCACTTCCTAATTTATTGCTTTGATCCAATGCATTCTTCTGTGGTCATGATTTTCACCAAGTCCCCCTTTTGCCTGCATTCCCTGCAGTTCCCCTTCCTCCTATCTGCTCCAGATGGTGGGGAACCCTTTGGAGTTAAGTGGGAGGTGGCAATCAGGGGGTGGGGGGCTCCAGGAGAAAGTGGGGATTTGTGAAAACCACCACACCCCTTTTTGATTTACAGACCCTTCAATCAACAGAGGACTACCACTGGACCCAACTTTCTGTATATTGCAGTGATTAATTATTGGTATTTATGCCCTGCTGTCAGAGAAGTCCTGGGACTTCAGGAGGCTGATGCAACCAGAATGTGGCTGAAAACATGCAAACCTTAACAGCAAAGTGCAATAAGTATTGGCATGATCAAGGTTAAAGCACCGATGTCAGAAAATGAATAAAAGATTTCTTACAACTGAATTTCCATTGGTAGACAGGATAGTAGGCAGTCAAACTCTGTTCTCTTTCTTTCTTTCTCTCTCTCATCTGCAGGCTGAAGAATTTTATGGCTTAAGGCCCTTCCTTTAATTGTCTCTCATTAACAACCCAGCTGGAATTAGCCAATTTCCCCTCTTTGGCTCACAAACTCAGGCCTAGATCAGAAGCCAATTGATGGTTGGGAGGCTAATAAAGAGATTTTCATGCTGTTTTTGACATCTATGGTCCTGCCAGAATCTAATTGCCCACAGAACCACAGTTGGTTCCAGTGATGAACAGCTATCCCGGTACTCAGTTCATATATATAATATGGATACAAATTATTGGACGGTGGGAGAAAGTTGCTGATAGTAGTAATATATGTCTAATAATTACAACAGGGAAATACGTTTTCTTTCTGTTACCAGTTCAGTCTTCTCATTCTTTATTCCGCTTCAGTCATGGAAAACTCAAGCCAGAATATTTTACTTTTCTTGTTTGTTCTTATCATACTAGCTATAACTAATTAAAGTTTTCTAAGTGGCTTTTTTATACTTGTTAAATGTTTAGCTTTGACACCGACATAGTAATTATACAGTTTACAGTCACATTGAACTCATTGAGTCAAGAAATGCTTGTGGATTCTTCATAACCATAGTCAACAGGCTTACATGGGCTACAGGTCCAATTAAAACCTAATTACAATCCATTTCAAGCTGAAATCAACAAATTACAACAATTAATTGTAGTAATCAACTAGCAGTTTTTGCCTTGTTCTGTTCTCATTCTGACCTTAGGAGCTGAATTGCGTATTGCAAAAGCAGCAGCACATTTTTCATCTTTCCAGACATATACAAAATGAAACCATTGAAAGTGGCGGAGAAGTAAAAACATTGATACTGCAGTCAGATATTTCGTTTAGCTCACACAAAGCTTCGTTAATTGTGTAAGAAGGCATGTGGACTGATATTATGCTTCTAGATTGGGACTTTCATCAAAGCCAAGCAAAACACTGCAATAGCAATAGACTGCAGCCCTAACTATAGCAACTGGAATTAAATTCAGCCTCAAGCTATGTATATACACATATTTCAGGTGTATTGTAAATGTATCTGCAATCAAGGTAAACTAAAAGAGTTCTAATATAATTTGAACTGCCAGCTGTTAAGGCACATTGATACTGGGATAAATTCTGCAACTAATCTTTGTGGATGTAATAATAATAATAATAATAATAATTTATTATTTATACCCCGCCCTTCTGGTTTCCACAGCCACTCTGGGCAGCTTCCAATAAAATATTAAAAATACAATAAAACATCAAACATTAAAAACTTCCCTAAACAGGGCTGCCTTCAGATGTCTTCTAAAAGTCAGATAGTTTATTTGCTTGACATCTGATGGGACGGTGTTCCACAGGGTGGGCGCCACTACCGAGAAGGCCCTCTGCAAATGTCTTATTCAAGCAAATTGTCCCCTGCAAATGTCTTATTCTAGCAATATTTTCACAAATATCTAGGCATTCATGATGGTCACATAGAGAAGTTACTGGAAAATGCAACTTTAAATAGTACTAAAGGAAATAGTCCTTTAGTAATATATGTATATTCGAGAACTTTCAAAAGCTGTTCTTATGTAGATAGTAGATACGCATTTCCTACAAGACAAAACCATATTTGTTGCCATCATCTTGTCCTTCAAATGAAGAAAGATTTCCCCTTTAACTTATTCAAAACAGTGTATTTATATCTCATTAAAAAAAACAATTTAGGCCCAAAGGAGACAGCATGATAAAATACCGGCTGGCACTAAAAAATACACTCCTAGTTTCACATCCTTTTCCATAAAAATTATACTTTCATCATATTGTGACGCCACAGTCTTCTAAGGTACACAACATTCTTGTTACTCTGCAATACATCATTGGTTGCAGATGGCGAAGAATGGGGAAACATGGAATGTCATGATGTGATGATTGTACTTAAATTCTGCTAAATATTATGGAAGGAGAGGGCAGAATTAGGCATATGGTGGCTGATTTCAGCAACATCTGTGCATTTACCATCATCTCTAGCTTGGCCCTCTCTGAATGGTTTGAGAGACTAGAAAATGAGAAGCATCTTACTGCAAGCCTTTGCAAACAATTAGGAAAGATAGAGTCAACACTGTTTCCAAATCCAGGCCCAAACAAATTGCATGTAGAAGTGCTAATTATAGTGGGCAGATGAGAAACCTCGTTGCAAAACTGCCATTGTTATTTGTTGCTGGCTGCAAACTTTCATCAGTTAGTTAAATATGTTTCCAAATCATAAAATCAATCAGTTTTGGCCACAACCGAGAAAAATAAAATACAAGTTAAAGAGAAAGAAATGGGAAACTTCATTTGTCCTTGGACACTACAGAACCGGTAAGGAGCCAAACAACACATTAATATGGCCCAATTTGTACATTATATTGTACATTATGTAGTTTTAGAGCGTTTGGTACTCCCAATCTTCAGCCCCCAAATCTCCCAGAGTAGCTTATATACAATCAATTAAAACAAAATAGCAGGTTTACAGTCTGAAAAACACAACACACAAGGGAAAAGGGATAGGGAGAAAAATGTGGGAATGTTCAGGGATAGAGGAGAGGATATATTGTTTGATTATAGCCTTTCCAACTAGTGTTAATAAGTTCACAATTTAGCAGAGTAACAGTCCCCTTTTTAAACTTACAGCGGATGCGTTTGCTCAGGCTCACTAAAGCCTCTATAATAACTGTTCTGGTATTTTCCCCTTATTCCCTCATAAAAGATAAGACATGACACTCTTCTATAAAAGTATAAAAAGAGTTTACTCACATTCTGTTCACAATTGGATCCCAGAAGGCAGGCTTAATTTAGAAAAGTTACTTACACCTGGAAACTATCTCATATGGAGACAGTCCTTTGTCCTCTCTTGACTGGAAGCCAAGAGAGCATCTTTGGCTAAGCAGATGTTGCTTCTTCGATGCATGTAGTCAAAGAGAGAAAGATGGCTGCCCTGCCCTGTGCTTTTGTCATTACCTGCACAGGTGAGGCCACGCCCAGCTCTAGTCACATGCAGAGGAAGTCTGTCCCAGCCCAGAAGGAAACAGGAAGTTTACTTGCGGGCTGGACAAACATTCCTCCCCATGTGTAAACATGTTGACTCTAGGAATGTTGTACTTGACTGCTCTTGTGTTTCACATCCCACAAAAAAGAACTCAGGCATCAATTCTTAAACAGTTGCTCTTTCAGTGATCAGCTGGCACAGTTCAAGGTAAGGAGGTAATTGATGGCGCTGGTTTGTGAGTGGTGTGAATTAGTTGCTGCTGTGTTTTGAACACAGCAAGTCAAAGTCTTCTTGGCTCATGGTTTGCAGGTGGGGTCTACTAGGAGTCTTGGTATGGGCAGAGCCGGATTTAGGTTTGATGAGGCCCTACGCTACTGAAGGTAATGAGGACCTTTATATGCCCAGCTGTCCTTTGTTAACAATAAATTGTCGCTGTTTTTTGTGTTGAATATATGCTATATTTTAGGGAGCAGGCTAGCAGGTGGGGCCCATTACTTACATCATAGGAGCCTATACAACACAAAACAAAACACTGTTGCTGTATGTAGGTGTGCTGGTCCCGGGGGCTAACCGAGTCCATTCCGAGGTCAATGGTGCGGTATGGAGGCTGTCCATCAAAGCTGAAGCTGGGTCCAAGGCAGGGAGTCAGGTGGGATCAGGAACTCTGGCAGAAGAGCAGGACAGGGTGCAGGCAGGAACAGGCTAGCAACAACATTGCTCCTGCAACCTGGGACTGGGGCTGACTGGCTTTTATCTGCCCCGAGGCATAGGGCAGCCCCGGCCCACAGGTGACTCGCCTCTCCTGGCCTGGAGGCGAGCACTCCTCCTGCAGGAGCTTGGTTCCCTCCGCCTCTCTGCCCTGAGTCTCTGCAGCTCAGGAGAGGCTGGAGGATTACCGGACCCAGAGGCAACCTCCTCTTCCCCTGGCAGGGCTGAGAGTGGAGCACGTGCATGCAATGGGTCCTCCATCACCTCAGGGGCAGAGCAGACTAAGCTGATGCCTGCACCTGAGGATCCAGCACAGGTGAGAACCCTTCAGGCTCGGGCCCCAGCCCCGGCTCAGCTGGTTCTGGAGGCGGGGACTCCTGTGCATGCTACGATTCCTCAGGTTCAGCCTCTGAGTTCGAATCCCAGGCCATCACAGTAGGTTTGTGTTTTTTTAAATCTTATATTTTGGAAATGTACATCCAGTTCCCCCCCCTTGTTTAGTTTATAAGTAAATCTGGCACTGGGTATGGGTGTCCTGTTAATCCACACTCTGGCCTCTTTGTCTGTGGCAGAGCAGCAGCAGGAGCAGGTGAGGAATCACAGAATTGTAGAGTTGGAAGGGACCCCGAGGGTCATCTAATCCAACCCTGCAGGTATCTTTTGCCCAATGTGGGGCCCAAACTCATGCCTTTTGGATTAAGAGTCACGTGCTCTACCGACTGAGCTAGCACTGTGGGTATTTTTGAGCAGCATGAAACACATAAACCATAGTTTGTTTTGAGCTAGGGTTTAATGTAATGTGCGTACTGGGCCATTATTCACATTCACACAGCAACATGACTGAACCTGTAAATTCTATTTTTAAGTGAAAAGCAGTTATGTGGCTCCAATCCAATACGTACTCCATATTTGCTCCCAAACATGCCTCTTGCTATTACGGTTTGCAGGAAACTGGCTCCCCGGCTGGCATAGCGAGCATGTTCTAAACTGAGGTCCTTCAAGTTATTTCTTCAAAGTAAAAATGGCCACTTTTATGCACACTTCTAAAAGGGTGAAACAGTAACATGTAGCTTGGCTCTGGAATGCATATGAATGACACCTTCATATACGGGACATTTTGCTATAAAAACCACCCCTGCTTAAAACCGCCGTTTGGCATTCAAGAGATTTTGTTCCTCTCTCAATTAAAAGCATTCATTTTCACACAAGTCTCATTCATAGTTTTCTGGCTCTTAAAATTTAAGATGCAAGACCTGTGTTAACGACATTGTATGCTTGATTAGGGACACAGGTGGCACTGTGGGTTAAACCACAAAGCCTAGGACTTGCCGATCAGAAGGTCGGCAGTTTGAATCCCTGTGATGGGGTGAGCTCCCATTGCTCGGTCCCTGCTCCTGCCCACCTAGCAGTTCGAAAGCATGTCAGAGTGCAAGTAGATAAATAGGTACCGCTCTGGTGGGAAGGTAAACGGCGTTTCCGTGTGCTGCTCTGGTTCACCAGAAGCGGCTTAGTCATGCTGGCCACATGACCCGGAAGCTGTACGCCGGCTCCCTTGGCCAGTAAAGTGAGATGAGCGCCGCAACCCCAGAGTCGGTCACGACTGGACCTAATGGTCAGGGGCCCCTTTACCTTTACTCTTTATGCTTGATTTAAATGACTCTCTTCACCTTTGTATCCCACATAAGCAACATTCACACAGGCACACAAAACTGCAAGGGAAGCTCAAAGGAGTGTTTAGGATCATGTGTGAAAAGGCCACTAAAGACATCAGGCTGCAAAGTGTGGCATTTCTACTCTCAGGTCCCAGTGCTTACCAAATTCTCTCTTTTCACACAACGGTACCTACACCGTATCCTCATTAATCTGGAAGAGCTAATTCTATTTATTTTGTAACGCTCAATGCAATTTGCCAGCAATTCTTTCTCCTTTGTAAATTGAGGGAAATGCGTTTTCAGAAAAGGGTCCAACGTTACGCTGAAAAAGAAGCGGTGCTTTAAACAGGCAGCAAACCAAAAACCATGGATTGAATGATGTGTGAAAACACTGGCCTTTTCTTTAGCTCTAGAAACCGAAGGCACACACTTGTTTACAGGCTAGCATTCCTCCGAGTCACCTCAGAGAGATTGTAAGTGGTTGGCAGCAACATCAAAGGCAAGGATTTTGGCATGAAGTGTTTCGGTACAGGACGTCCTTAGCTGTCTTTTAACTAAGATTACTAGACCCTTTCAGCAGAGTTTAAATGTGTGGTTTAGTTTACTGTTTATATGTAGTGGAATAATGTTTGAGAATTACTTCTAAGCATGTCTTATTTCCCTCGCTTAATATTGTTCCCTCAGTGACTCTGCTCTAGGGCATAAAGGTTCCATATATTAATACACAGCTAAACATGTCAGCTCTACAAAGTTGATTACTACGAATTCACAAGCAGATTTGAAAAGCGCCCATTAATTTCCTCAAGAGATATACTTCCCCCCCTTCTGTTGATTTATTGCTTCAAGATGTTTCCTGCTTTTTATTGTATGGCTAAGTCAGGGTTCACTGGATCAAAATGGAATTTATATGAGAACATTTGTCACGTTGAATCAGCCGAAAGCTTTATATAGGGCTAATTCATATACGCGGTGATCGTGTGTGAGAAACCCTTTTCCCATAGCAGCTGTCTGTCTGGGGCAGTTTACCACCAGGACTTGGAGGGTGGTAGCTATCTGAGAAAGTTGATTTGGGCCTCTGCTTGAATCATAGAGTTGCGATGGACCACAAGCATCATCTAGTCCAACCCACAGCAATCTCATGTTCTACCATACAGAAGGTGGCAATCACATACCATCGGCACTTGAAATGTTTAAAGCTAAACCCCTAACAGAGTTATTATATGGGGCTCAGATCTGGACAGGCACTCGCCTTGGAACTACAGAAGCTGTTCAATCTAAGTTCCTAAGGCAATTTTTTCCTGCTCCATCCCGTATTCCAAATGCTTCATTGCACTTGGAGGCTATTCTCCACTCTGTTGAATTACAGATTTTGTGTAGGACACTTAATTATTGGCTTCGCCTAAATTCAAACCCCACTCGTCTACTACCCTTAGTATCACAAGATTGTCATGAGACTAAAATTGTCAACCAAAACCTTTACTTTTCTGGTTTATCACTGCAACGGTTATGGGCTTCAGCAAATAATTTGATTAGACAGCACCTATAGGATATTGAGCAACAGAATAATTTGGCCACGCTAAGGAAATTTTGTCCATGGTATGATTATTTCCCACCTAGTCATTTTGACACTTTGGCACCCTATTTACAAAATTTAACAATTCCAAAATACAGGGGCGCTTTCATTTTTGCAAGATTGAATACATTGCCTTCAGCTATGCTTGAGGGTCGATTTCAAAAAATTCCACTGGGAAAACGGTTATGTCCATGTGGAGACGACAGTATTGAGTCAGTGGCTCTTTCTAAAGATTTGAGGAGTGAGGTTATTAGCCCTCTATTATTGTCCATGCCAGGTCACTCAACATTGCTACTGTGTCCTTTCTTCTAGCACATGGGTAGGCAAACTAAGGCCAGGGGGCAGAATCTGGCCCAATCGCCTACTAAATCCGGCCTGTGGATGGTCCGGGAATCAGTGTGTTTTTACATGAATAAAATGTGTCCTTTTATTTAAAATAGAGTGGTACCTCGGGTTAAGAACTTAATTCGTTCCGGAGGTCTCTTCTTAACCTGAAACTGTTCTTAACCTGAAGCACCACTTTAGCAAATGGGGCCTCCTGCTGCTGCTGCGCCACTGCTGCACGTTTTCTGTTCTCATCCTGAAGCAGTTCTTAACCCGAGGTAATATTTCTGGGTTAGCGGAGTCTGTAACCTGAACCATATGTAACCTGAAGCGTATGTAACCCGGGGTACCACTGTACATTTATGGGTTATTTGTGGGGCATAGGAATTCATTCACCCCCCCATATAGTCTGGCCCCCCACAAGGTCTGAGGGATAGTGGACCAGCCCCCTGCTGAAAAAGTTTGCTGACCCCTGTCTAGCAGATCAAGATGATCAGGTGACAGCAAAAACTGCAAGGTTTTTAGCAGGAGCAGTAAGATCTTCTTATTTGATTATTGATGGAAACCTCCAAAATGTATTTTGTACAGTCAAGTTTTTACCTCTATCTTCAGTACATTTATTTTATTGCTATGGCTAGTGGCTGATGCAAATATTCTTCTGATCTGGATCTTAAAATTCTCATGCTCTGCCATCTGAGAAAGCCAGGCGTTTCAAGATGTCAGAATGATGGCATAATCATATAAATGTTGTGGAATACACTGAGAAACAAGATCTAATTTGCCATAGACATACAGTGTGAAGAGGATTGAGAAGTGGTTTATTCTGAGGTTTAAACGAAATAATTGACTGACTTCATAAAGTCTCATACAAAACATATGGACAAACTTTATCATGTTAACCTGATTGTGTTTGCCAAAGGCTAGCGACAAGTCTGCAGCAAATGTGACTGGAGGCATTGCAAGAGTGGAGGAGTAGAAGCTATGAGGCAATGAATTGCTTCCAATAATTGCTTCCCTTAGCATCCTGCCTCCTGGTGCTTGTTTGAACATTTTGCCTTGACACCATTTTTAAATGCAGACATAATCCTTATTGATTGTAATTTACCTTCACCTGAAGTACCAAACAGCAGAGCTGGTGACCGAATGCAAGATTTTTGCCTGTGAACATGTTGTTTGTCTTCATTATAATTAGGAAAAAGCAAGCATAGCTAATGGGAATGAATACAGATGTATCGTTTAGCCATCTTTTCCAGTGTTTTTTCAGAGAGCACATTTAAGCCAAATGGCCATGAAATGACAAACAGACTGACATTAGTCCCCAAATATTTCCAATCATCTTTCTTGTACAAGGATTCCTGTAGCCCTACTTAGTAGATCTCGCTTAATTTTCTAGAGCTACCTATCAAACTGAATCAAGAAGTCCCCCCCTTTGAATTTACATTTACCAATGTAATTTACCAAGAGACATATAAAATGCAATCAGTATTAGAACAAGATTAAAACATGATTTACATTTTAAGGAAGTAACAAGATAAATAGGTAAAGGTAAAGGTAAAGGTACCCCTGCCCGTATGGGCCAGTCTTGACAGACTCTGGGGTTGTGCGCCCATCTCACTTAAGAGGCCAGGGGCCAGCGCTGTCCAGAGACACTTCCGGGTCACGTGGCCAGCGTGACATCGCTGCTCTGGCGAGCCAGAGCCGCACACGGAAACGTCGTTTACCTTCCCGCTGGTAAGCGGTCCCTATTTATCTACTTGCACCCGGAGGTGCTTTCGAACTGCTAGGTTGGCAGGCGCTAGGACCGAGCAGCGGGAGCGCACCCCACCGCAGGGATTCGAACCGCCGACCTTTCGATCGGCAAGTCCTAGGCACTGAGGCTTTAACCCACAGCGCCACCTGCGTCCCAACAAGATAAATACTGCACGTATATACTTAAAATTCCTGCAAAAACTGTATTACTTAACAATATTTTATACAAAGTTCCTTCTCTCATTCTTCCTTGTCCTGAATAAGACTAGTGTTAGTATGATACAAGATTCTGATATATTAGGCTCTTATTCTTGTCTCACTGAGCTTACTTTCACAGAGGTAGGTACAGGACTGCCTTAACATATGTATCAAGATTTACTGTACATCTACAGGATTGGTTTTTATTGTTTTAGAGTTTATAGGAATGATTGTTTTATAGTTTGCAGAAATGGTTTTTGAATTTGTATTTTTTGGTACTTCATTTCACTTTTGTCTTGTATATTTATTTTAAATTAAGTAAAATCATAACATTGTGAAATTGTAAGAGGCAACAAACTTGCATCTGAAAAACAAATACAATTTAAATATCAATACTGGAGCTTATACTTTCCAAATCACAACACCCACTTAGCTGAGTATTTTCTTCCATACTGACATGTCTAAAATTAGCTTGAAGGTCAATTCTGAGTAGAAATAGCCTTGCCACAAGTACCCTTGCTGGAAGTGTTTAGTGCAGTAGACTTGTTTTTTTGAACAGCACAACAAGGATTTAGTAAGGACGAGTGTTGCTTTTAAAGTTTAAAACACAATCCATGGGGCAACGGACGAGACGGCGTAGACAATGCACACTCAGTGCAGGTTTAGTGTGCAGGGCACAGCAGTAAAAACCTCCTGCATCCAAGGATGGATAAGACCAAACGTATGTTCAAACGTGGGTTGAACATAAATAGTGCTGTGCCCTGTGCTTGCATGGACAAAGATTTCCCAGCTATGTCTGAACTTGGGTTTCTTTCCTTTTATCCAGCTTGTAGGCAGCATGTCATTGACAACAGACAATATTTTGTTTGGTCCCATTCCTTCTAGTGCTCTGGAATTAGAAGTGCAACCAGTTTCCACTAAAGGGCTGAGCTGTCCCTCCACAGTTCCTACAGATGCTTGGCAGTGCTCCTTTTTCATCTTCCTTCAAGTCTCCCTTGTTGCACATTTGTGATCGCCCCTTTTTATATTTGCTTCTTCAGACTCCCCCCCCCCCACTGTTACTGTTCTTCATGGCATCATCTATACTCAAAGTTGTGATCACAGGACACCTGTCCTCACAAACATTTCCACTGCAAAATAGGTTGAAGTTGAGAGATTTGCATTTTTTGAACCAGTAAAAAATTTAAGCATGGTAACACTGTGTGTTCATGGACCTACAAGGATTGCAATATGATTTCAGTGCTGAGGATGCAATTCAGATGTGGATTACAAGTCACTTGCTTCTTACACTGGGCTTACATTGTGGGAAATATGCAGAAATGCCTATACAGTCGTACCTTGGAAGTCAAACGGAATCCGTTCCGGAAGTCTGTTTGACTTCCAAGGCACAGCTTCCGATTGGCTGCAGGAGCATCCTGCAGTCAACTGGAAGCTGTGCCGGGTGTTCAGCTTCTGAAAATCATTCAAAAACCGGAACAATCACTTCTGGTTTTCGATCGTTCAGGAGCCAAAACGTTCCGAGTTTACAAGCGTTCGGCTTCTGAGGTTCCACTGTACTCAAACCACCACTTTAGAACCAGCCCGCTATGAGCAATCTTACCTTCTGGAGCACTGCACTGAATGAGTCTTCCCCCAAAAGTTATTTCTACTGGGAAAACCTTGTGCAAAATGAGCTTTTAAACTGGCTTGCTGTGAACTGTGTAAAGTTGAAAGCGCATGTTAAACGTGGATCATTTGCAAGTGACACACACACACACACACACACACACACACACACCTTAGATGAGCCTAAGACAAGGTGAAACAGTGCCAAGTTAAAGAGCTGTGTTTTAGGAGAGCTGCTGATTCTATATAACTGATAAGCATAAAACGACACAACAAATTACAGTATGCTCTTCGACGTGAGCGTATTTTGTTTGGTATAAGGTGAATGATATAACCTATATAGTGTTAAGATATTGCTACCTACAAAAAACAATTGATCCTTTTTTAAAAGATCCAGTGTAAGCTGCCATGTGTTGTAAACCTTGATAATGTTGTGACACATACTGTATGACAAGAGATTTGCTTTGTTGTGAAAAGTGGAACAGTATGAACAAATTTTATTACAACATAATTTACGCATCCCACTGCAGATCGAGAGATGTTTGCAAGTGCTAATCAAGTAGACGCCATCCCAGATAAAATCAGGGAGTATGTCAACAGCGATTGCCTTTTACATAGCTGCTGTATTGGAATTGCTTCTTATTGTAGGGCAGTGGAGACACCTCGGATTTTAACCCTGCCAATGTCACCCTGGAGATGATGATCTTTAACAAAGGACATTAACACTGGATGTGTTAACAGTATCATTGTGCTTCCCTTTTCCCGTGGCAATTGATCCACAAATAGCATACTGGAGCTGGCCCTCAGGGGAAAAAGAACAACTCGGAACTAAAAGCAACTGTAGATTCTTTAGTTTTATGCAAATTCAGAAACATGTGGAGCTGACCTGGGTCCACTGCACAAGGAGCATTACAAGAAGTGCATGTTATCAACCACAGTGTTTTGTTTTTTTATTGAGTGCTTTAATAATACAAGTGTACATCAACTGATCCACAGTCAAAAGTGGCAGGTCCCTAAGAAATTTACAAGCACTTTTCTTTTAAGTAAATCAAAATACGTATCATCTGGTTCAACCCAGCAGCCTAGTGTTTGGGAAAAGAGCAGGCTGGTGTTAAAACACAGTCTTAGTAATGCACAGTGATTCTTAAGTTTTATGCTTTTTTTTTTAATACAAAACCGGTTCCCAGTAACATGCACCCACCATTAAAGACTTCCGTACAAAAAAATAACCCTAAACACTACATTTAAGTAGAAACAATATATAGTTCTGAGTTTTGTTTGCTTGTTTTTCCCCCCAAAGACACAACAAAGAAAAAAAATACATTAATACAAAGCTTTGTGACAAAGCTCTATACTATTACAGCTCCAACATTCCTTGCACTGTAACCCCAAATTCCCAATCTATATTTTAAAGATACAGTTTTCAAGTTGAACAGAAAAAAATAAAATAAAAGAATAAAAATAAAGGGGGACAGGGGAAAAGGGCAATCAACTTTGTCACAAAATGCTTCCAAACGTAATAAAAATAAGAAGGGGAGGGCTATTGATGCACTTGGTGAATGTGCTTGCACAGGTCCAGCATGTTCCACAGCAGATTCCTATGTAGCGTATCTCTTGGTCCACTGTCTGGCCATTCTGTCATGCTCTGCTCTGTTTGTCATATACTGAGTAGCAATACTTCCAACCAGGGGGTCAGCTGCAAAGGGAGAAAACCAGTCAACCAATTGCCATGCTCTAAGTGAATTGTTCACTCAGGCCACAATGCAAAAGCAACAGCACCCATGATGCCAGATCTGAATGTGAGAATAAAGGAATAACACTGACTGAGGAAGACTGTGCCCTATCATCTGTGCCACAGACAGAAACCAAACTGACCCCCCTGATTCTGAAGGGTGTTCTAATCACAGTACTCCATGTTACATGTAGTTTGCAGCAAAGCTCTCTGGAGCAGGAACTATCATCTTCTACGTTATTTTGCAAAGTGCTATGCACACTCATGGTACACTGTCTACAATAAATAATATATATCTGATATGACCCAACCCTACTTGCATTTCTGATGGGCAGGTAAATGAGACAGCCTTCATTTGGATGCAGGAGTGACTCATGGTTTCATGGAGACCTCGGTGCCTCGCCTCTTTACTAGCAAATGGCGAGATGCACTTTGGTGGGTTTAGGAGCAAAACTTCCACTCTACCTGTCCTAATGCAAATCCAGTGTTTCCCCCACCCCAAGGCTGCCTTACCATTTTTGCCATTTTTGACAATGCAGAATTTGAAGGCTGAAATACCAGCAAGCTTCATGCATGCACCATTCACTCCCATGCAAAATTGTAAATGGGACCGGAGACAAGGTATCTCATTCTTATGGCGTTACTTTTTTCAAATTAACAACAACATTAATAACAATAAATAATAATAATAATAATGCAGATGCTATCATTTTATAATTTCTTATTCCTCTATCACGACTACTTCATTTATTTCTTCCGCCAAGGTAGGAAGGTGGGGGGAATTATTGTTCAGCTGATTTGTTTTACTTATTTCCTTGTTTTTATCCTGTATTTTATTCTGTGAACCGCCCTGATATCTTATGATGAAGGGCTGTATATAAAGCTAATAAAATAAATGAATAAACTAACACACAGCAATAAATCCACTGAGTTGCTAGCAAGAATCAGAAAGCGGTTAACTACAATTTGCTCCCTGGTGGTGCTGACACAGTTTACAAGTCAAATCTCACGACGCTTGTTTAAAAAGGGACGAGCACGTGCCTGCCTTGAGTGATCAGAAATAAAAGGCTGGTGATGTAAAGCCAGAGAGGGAAGATCTTCTCCTCTACATCTTTTGCACATTACCGCAAGAACGTCAGAAGTTTCAGGAGCAAATACCTCTTTTTCATTTCCTCGGCACGGCTTGCTTGAGAAGAACAGCGGTGCTTGCCAATGAAGCTGCAGCTGTGCGTCAAACTCAGTTTAATCACTGCGTATGGCTGGAGGTTAATTAGCTGCCATTCTTATTACTATTTGTTGTTCTAATGAAGATTTGCATAAATCCAAGCCTACTGGGTAACTGATACATGTCGTCCCCCTCCCCTTCACGAGGGAAAACCTGCATGTTTTGTATTTATATTTTTGTGGAAGCACTCGCTGCTGCCTTTCCATTTGACCTGATGTGCTTCTGCCTATTAGATGAGTAGTGAACAAAGAGCACAAGGTTGTTTATCATTGCAGGGCCCCCGCCAGGTTTCTGCCTTTAAAGTGGGCTGGGGCAGGCTAAGATGAAGGGAAGACAGAGGGCACTGAAAATTGCTTCCAGCTGACAGAGAACAGAGAACACTCTGTGTGTGTGTGTGTTTCTCTGAGATGTGCCTGGGGTATTCTCAAAGCAATTCCCCCACTGAAAGAAAAAAGGTAGTCAATTTGCTTCTCCATGTTCAAAATCAGATTACAAAGCATGACTAATCTGACAATTTGTTAAAATCGCACCAGACCTATACTGGGTCTAAAAGAAATGGGCCTAAAGCCAGAAAACAGCACTGCCAGAATTTATTTTTTAAAAAATAAAATTCCATCATGCCATCGTGAGTTCTCCCTTAAAAGTCCCTGTATGAATCTGTTTTGGTTTTAATGAGGAAACACCATCTCACAAATGCACAATTGTTATAAACAAAGAAATGATCCAGGCAAGAAAGGAAAAAATCGAAGAAAGCATTTCGTATGAATTTGGCATTAAGTAGTCGGATAAACCCAGCTCACACCAGCTGTAGAATATTAAGTCCATCACTTCCTATGAGTAGTTTAAACGTAAATTAAGTATTGAGAAACTGGGTTAGTTCACATTACATGGAGGCTGCACTTTTAACATTTTACTGTTTCAATATTTTAATGTTGTTTTTTTAATCTTGTTTTTAAGCTGCATTCATTCAACTTGTTTTATTATTGCTTGTTAGCCGCCCTGAGCCCGGCCTTGGCTGGGGAGGGCGGGGTATAAATAAAAATTATTATTATTATTATTATTATTATTATTATTATTATTATTATTATGATGGAACCCCTGGCTTGGATGCTCACTCCTCCCTGCATGAGCTCTGTTTAGTTAGTAACTTTCTCATTTGCAGCAAACCACAACTTGACCTTGTATCCCAAAACAATAAACTATGGTTTGTGCTCACCCTGCTAAACCAGGAATGTAAACCAGGGTTGATTCTGGTATGCTGCAGATCATCAATGCATCATTAAACTATGTTTTGCTGCAAATCAGAAATTAACTATTTAAGTAGAATACACAAAGAGAGGAAGAAATTAAGGAGAGTGTGCGACGCCTGAGCTTGTTCCCTAGTGCCAAACCATGTTTGAGCCATGGTATTAAATTAAGAGAAAAACTCCAGGGTGGCTGAATCAGCAGAAAATCTTTTCAGTGCAAAAAGCAATTCAATTGATTTGTTGGTGATTTCCCCCCAACACTAGATAGAAAAATCAATAGCTGCTATCTTTACCATCGAAACGTATGAAGTACTTATTATTGCAAATAAAAATATGTTACTGACTTAAATAGATTTTAGTATTGCTAGCAAAACAGACAAACTACTCCATCTATTAATATTTTTGACAGCTGACACTGAATGAATAGAGATGCCACGCCCTGTCGCCCTGCACTTTAACAGAAGCCTGAAATGTAACAATTAAGCAGGAAAAGTTTTCCCCAGCATGCTCAATTTCTGCATGCCAGATTTTTGTTAAAAACACAGTAGCAGGGCTAGGCAAAAGGCTCAACTCTATGAATGCACTCATTACCTGCAACACAGGTACTTTTGGTTAACCATTTGCTAATCTAAATCACTGTAGTAGCTTTTCATGGATAACTGAAGATGTAAATCTGTTATATCACCATCCAGCTATATACAATACAGCGCAGAAGTCTTACCAGGGTTGCAGTCTGTAAGAAGTGAGCAGATTGAAAGAAGGACTTTAGATATGGTTAATGCTGGACTCCAGTTGTCTTTTAAAATATCCAAGCAAATCACTCCTTGACTGTTAATATTACAATGATAAATTCTTGTCCGGAATGTGACCTGGGGAAAACCAAGAACAATTGAGTAGATATCAAATATATCCTACTATTTATAATAAATAAAATATATACTGCTATTCGTAATAAATACAACTTGCTTCAAACTGTTTTTATTTATTTTGTGTTTTAATGTTGTAACCCAGCCTGGGATCTTAGGGTGAAAGGCAGGGACTAAACAAACCAACAATTATCCAAGCTAATAAAGATTTCCACTCCATTCCATCATATAAACAAAAAGCATTCTAATTTGTCCAAGTTCTGGCCCTTACATAGTCAAAACAGCACCATTCTCATAAAAGAGGAAGATATCAGCAGGCTTAAAAGGTAAAGGGACCCCTGACTATTAGGTCCAGTTGTGACCGACTCTGGGGTTGCGGCTCTCATCTTGCTTTATTGGCTGAGGGAGCCGGCGTACACCTTCCGGGTCATGTGGTCAACATGACTAAACTGCTTCTGACGAACCAGAGCAATGCACGGAAACGCCATTTACCTTCCCACCGGAGTGGTACCTATTTATCTACTTGCACTTTGACGTGCTTTCGAACTGCTAGGTTGGCAGGAGCAGGGACCGAGCAATGGGAGCTCACCCCGCCGCGGGGATTTGAACCGCCAACCTTCTGATCGGCAAGTCCTAGGCTCTGTGGTTTAACCCACAGCACCACCTGCGTCCAATCAGCAGGATTAGGGGGACCCTAATGTTTGTAGAAGTAGAAGCAATTTTTAGAAGAACCACGTTTGTGTGTGTGTGTTGGGGGGAGGAGTCAAAGCAGCCCAATGTGTCCTGAGTGTGCTTAGCATGGACTGCTGACTGACTGTTGACAGGAAAAAGCATAAAAACAGGTGGGTGGAATGGAAGAGAGCATGGCTCTCTGCATTGTGGCTGGTCCCACGTGGTATCACAGAGACCTGATTGGCTTGAACAAGTTGGGCCATTTTGTATCACTGGACCCAAGCATTGGAATTCTCTTTCAGAAGAGATATATGCTGACTTTCAGGTGTCTCCTGAAGACCTTTTGATGCTAACAGGCCTGTGCAGCTATTTAAACTTTATTGATTAGCCAGTCATCTTAATGATTATTTTGTATTGTTTTTATGGTGCTTCCATAGAATCATAGAAATGTAGGGACCCCAAGGGTCATCTAGTCCAACCCCCTGCAATGCAGGAATCCTGGCCACAGCTACCCCTGGGTGGACTCAAACCACCAGCCTTCTGGTTAACATCCGTCGTGCCAGTTGCATACATTATTGTACACCACCATGATGTTTCATGGGAGCTGGCTGACTATAAACATTTTATAAAGAAGGAAATATAATATAAATATTTTAATCCCATATAATATGTTTTTTATTTGTGTACTGTTGCTTGCTTTCTATGTCAGTATATATTTGTCTGGGTCTCGTGGTGTAGGCATGTGAGTGGGTCATTGGTTGAGGATATGAGACTGAATTATGGGGGTAGTTGCAGAGCGGATTGGAGGTGGTGTTAGAAGAGTGATGTCTGAGTATCTTATGTAAGAGTATGCTTGAGAGGAACTGAGTGGAATGCATTTTTAGATGTAGTTACATTAAGTTGCGTTTATGGTTGTATAGGGGGCTGGGAATTTAATTGGATTGCCTTGCTTAACTTTATGATGGATTGCACATATGGTGGGTTGGAAAGAGTGGTTTTATTTTTCATTCAATTGGTTGCTAATTACGTTGTTTCAAAATGTGGCATCTTTATTTTATTTTTTTATACATGGCTTTTATTTGTGATGTTTCAATTGTGATGTTTCAGAAGATATTTTGATGAGTTGTTAATTATGTTGTCCTGAAATGTGAAATGTTTATTGTATTTTTATAGTGAATGTTGTTTTAGGGAATGCCCTACTTACCTGTTAATTGTGGTGCTCTATAATGCGCATTTTTCAAAATTATTTTTTAGTATTTGATGTTTATTATGTCTTAACATATGCAGGAAATTGCTTTTATTCTGTCTGAATAAATATTTACATAATTTAATATAAATAATACAATGCAATATGAATAGTGCAAAATTGAATGTTGATTAAATTAAAACAGGTTGGGGGGGGAGGGAGAGATAGTTTTAACTATCCTCAGAGGCATAGTTTTGTATGCTGAGTGACCTTTAGGTTCTTGCATGACATGGTATAGGACAGATTTACACTTTTCCACAAATCCTCAGCTCCAGACAGTCCCTCTATAGAATCAAGAGATGACATTGTCAACTCAGACTTGGTGAACTCTAGTTGCATGAAACACCATGAGGTCTTCCAATGGGATTTGACATAGTAGGCTTTTAAAACAACAAAGAAGTAAAGTCTAATACATAACAACCCTAACATCGCAAATACTTTTGAAAGCCATTGTTTTATTTCCCTCCACCGCAATTTTGGAAAAATCCTAGAATCTAACCAAATTTTAAAACATTTCCCATCTTTGATCACTTGCACAAACCCACAGTTTTTGACTTTATTTCTTGGAGAACTTCCTTAAAATATATACACAGAACAATGAAATCTTATATATGTCTATTTGTAAGTAATTCCACTGTGTTCATTGGTTCTTGCTCCTAGGGATGCATAGGACTGCAGCCTTAATATTTAAAAAATAGTTATAATGAAGGAAAGAAAGGCAAACCATGAGCAATAACCAAGGTTTGTTCTTGAAATATTTGTCAATTCTGTCTAATGAGATTGGATTCTGGGTCTTTGACATCACCTGACAGATTTCAGATCATAATGGTCATTATTTCTTCTTATAATTTTAAAAGCAGCCATGCACCTTTATAAGTATTTTGTTCATTTCCTTTTGTACATAATACAATTCTACACGTGTATCAAGACTGGTTCTGAAACTACTTACTTTTCAGTATAAATTATTAATTTTACTCATCCCTTACCTTGGGTGGTTTAAAGGGATAGTCTGGTGAGAAGGTAATATCAAGGAAAAAAACTCCTCCCTCATACACAGAACCTGGAGGCCCAAGTATAGTTGATCTCCATTCATAAATGTTGTCTCCCTTAGGTCCAGCACTGTAAAATAAAGTAAAACATATTTAATAACTGAAAAATAACACTTGTGCAGCACATCAGTTATATTTTTCATAAGTATTGTTTTCAAAGTGGATTAGAAGTGAAAATAAATCACATTTTTGGACCTGTTTACTGTGTATATGAGGTCATTTCCTTACCCTAAAGTAGGTTTCCCCACCCCCAGAAACAGTTGTTAGACATTCTGTATTACTTTATATTGTCATTCACGTTATCAATTTCTGTTTCCTTTTTAAAAAAAAATAAAAAGACCAGTTAAGACATTCTCTATTAATGTACCTTGTCATTCACCTTATCACTAGGTGGCATTGTAATAACATTATTTTGGAGGATATGCTACCATAAAACTTTGGCACCATGACAAACAACATTGTTTCTGGACACCTAAGCCATTCCAGTAACAGATGACTTCTTTATTCCTTAATTACGACACTATGTATTCAAAGTAAAAACAAACACAAACAAAAATGATTTTTCTCTGTCTCTCTCACATACATATTATCAACTAAGATGTTCCTAATGTACATAAGCACAGGTGGCAGGCATCATGACAAGCAACATTTTAAAACAGATATCTAGATCATTCTAGCAACAGAAGGCTACTGCAGCCCACAATTATTACATAATGCACTGAGAAGTGGAAACTAAGCTCAAGAAAGGATGCTCAGGCCAGTTAAATTATGAAAGATGTTGTCTGTAATAAACACAAGTGCATAAACCAAATCCATACACACCTTACAAACTCTTTGAAGAATTCTGATTATCACAACTTACATCTAAAACTCATGTTCTTGTAATAAAAGGTAAAGGAAACACAGAAGTAAGTTTAGAAAACAGCAAATTCTCTCTTTCACACACACAATTATGTGGTAATTTCAGTCTAGGTATCAAGACTCTCCCTTCCCCAAGTTTACACTCTGAGGGTAAACAGTTGAGAAACAGCCTAACTTGTTGCTAATCCCACCCCACAACTATGCACATTATACTCATTACATACAGCCGAAATATGAAAACCACAGCCCTATGAATCGTAACACATTGCTTTTTTTTTTTAAAATAACCACCATCTTTATTTTTATTTTAGAATAAGCAATAATGAGATTTTATCTGTAATAATGAAAAACATTCAAAATACAGGAGGTGCAGCAAGAAAACTGCTGGCACATTTGCAATGCTAGCAGGTATGGTTTCAGATTGGATGGGGGACCCCATGTTGAGATACCGGCATTGCAGGGGGTTGGACTAGATGACCCTCAGGGTCCCTTTCTACTCATTTAAACCAACGACCCATGCTGGTTGTGGCTGATGGGAGTTGGAGACTGATGGGAACCTGGAGTATCACAAATTAAATTACACTGTGTTTCTGATGGATGCTTTCACTTCTGATACTATTCACAATAAACAATTATAGCTGTAACTATATTTAACTATAATAATTCCTATAAAATATATGGTGACATTTGCAAGGACAGTGTTCTTATGAAAAACTTACATCTGTCTACTTTAGGATTCATGCAAACTTGGGCCTCCAGTTGTTTTTGGACTACAACTTCCATCATCCCTAACTAGCAGGACCAGTGGTTAGGGATGATGGGAATTGTAGTCCAAAAACAGCTGGAGACCCAAGTATGGGAAACCCTGGTCTACTTCCAAGCTTTTCAGACCAAGAACCTGCACTCAATCCCAAACTGCAATGTACAGTAATACCTCCACGAACATCCGCCTTGTCTAGCGTCCATTCCAGTGAATGTCTGCAGCAAACCTGGTAGTACCGGAACGGGTTACTTCTGAGTTTGCTGCTCATGCATGCGCAGAAGCGCTAGATTGTGCTTTGCAAAACACTCCACGCGCATGCACAGACACGGTTCTTTGCCCAGTGTCCTTTTTGGCTAGAGGACGGGGCTCCGGAATGGATCCTGGCTGCAAAATGAGGTCCGACTGTATTCATTTTTTTAAAACCCTAGATACAAAGGAAGCGGGTGTCCTATATTTTTAATATTTAAAACTGAAGAGAAATTTTGTAAAGTGTGCTTTTCATGCAGGGTGAAAATACCCATAGAAAAATATTCCCTCTCTCCCCTTTGGGAGGGAGGGACATAAATTTAATGATATCCCACACAACCACAGAGGAAGAAAACAGTGAGGGTGTCATTGGTGCAACACATGTCAAATCTGGGCAAGACCCAAGTATCCAGTTGAAGATCAATGGTTTAAACCAGGAATGCTAACTCTTTTCAGCCTAAGGGCCACATTGACCCACAGCTAACCCTATGGAGGTCACATGATGAAGCAAGTGTGGCCAAAGTGCAAAGGTATGCACGTCTGAAGTTATCATTCATTATTATTAGCAGTGTATCCTTAAATTCATTAGGTTATCAGTTCATTAATTCATTAAGAAAGAGCGTCTCCACACACTTCCTCCATTGCAAGCCAGAGGATCCTTTCCATTTACTACTTACTAATGAACTATGTGGGACGCGGGTGGTGCTGTGGTCTAAACCACTGAGCCTAGGGCTTGCCGATCAAAAGGTCGGCGGTTCGAACCCCAGCGATGGGGTGAGCTCCCGTTGTTCGGTCCCTGCTCCTGCAAGTAGATAAATAGGTACCACTCCGGCGGGAAGGTAAACGGTGTTTCTGTGCGCTGCTCTGGTTTTGTCAGAAGCGGCTTAGTCATGCTGGCCACATGACCTGGAAAACTGTCTGCGGACAAACGCCATCTCCCTCAGCCAGTAAAGCAAGATGAGCACCGCAACCCCAGAGTCGTTCGCGACTGGACTTGACTATCAGGGGTCCTTTAATGAATTATGAAGAATTTGTGCACCCAACTCTCCCTCCAATAATTTATGCTGGCTTCAGCATAGGGGATGCTTACTCTCTTTTTTGAAGTTGCCACCCGCTTCTTAAAAATCGCTGGCTTGCTCTGCTCCACCCCATAACCATCGCTGATGCCTGCCGAAGAAATATGATCTCCCACTGCTCTCAATAAGTGCTTCCTGTAGCTTTGGCTGCTCTCAAGAATGATTGCAAGAGATTTTATCTCTTTGGCAGGCGTCAGCCTGCAGAACCTGATGGACGCAGACGTTCTTAAGGGCTGCGGAAGTGCTCTTAGCAAGGAAGTAGAAGGCAGCTCTCAATATGGAAGTGGTAGCTGCTGCTTCGAAAGGGGTTGCAAAGGATTTTAGGGTATTTATCCACCCCCCCAACTGAACATGCCAACAAAAGTTTTGGGGAATGACTAAACATTTTCCAGGCAACTGGGTATGGTTTTCCCAGGAGAACAATTGTGGCTTACATATTCAAAAGGTTATTTTCCAGTTCTGACTAATCAGAACCACTGCTTATGTGGTCAGGAAACCCAAGGTTTCAATCACATAACTTTTTGAACAATCTTGGGACAGTACTGTCACTGCGGTGTTGGGCTATAATTTGGCCCCATAACTGAGCTCCTGATGAAGGACAGGCAAAAGGCAGCCTCATTATCTAGTGTCCCCCGTCCCCCCGCTTCAGTCTTAATGCAGTAACTGCTGAAAGTCTCCCAGAGAACCTGGTTACAAAGCGCCCCAAAAATACTGCAAAAAATACTGCATAAAAAAACCACAGAACAAAGTTGATGGTTATTATTTTAAGTAAACAAAAAACAAGCCCTAATAACCTCCTAACAGAATGTGCTGATTTTAATTCCTCTTCTAAACAACCTGTAGTCCTAATTACTAAAATTATCAGTAATTTTGCTATTGATTTTTGTGGCCCCCGCTTGTACAGCTACCACCACTCTTTACTCTCTTTACAAGATTTTTACTAATGAACATTGTAAAACTGCATTCTTTTTCTGGAAGTAGAGGGGAATATGCTTTTAAAAAAACAAACAGGAATCAGTAATCAGTAAGTGTAATCTACCTTGATACCATATTTTTATTTAGTATGTAATTAGTAGCAGGATCTTCTGCTGCAATGTATACTATACTAACATTAACGGAAAATTGTCCCCCCTCTTTTAATTACTATAATTCAAGATTGATGAATAAAATATTTATGTCTAAATCATTATTTCACTTTGTTCCTAAGTAAAACCTTCTTCTATTTGAAAGATTTACAATATGCCTCTAGCTTTGTTGTCCACCACAATAAATGAATAATATCAGATATTATTGTCAGTCAAGACTGATGGTGGTTCTGTTGCGAACTGCTGCTCACTATTATTCAGCAGAAAGAAATAAGATTCGATTTAGCCACAATATGGCAATATATTTTCAGGGCATTTCTTATGAAATAGTACCAGCTACAACTGTAATAATACTACTGCAATAATGTACTCAATAAGCAGAGTGTAAAAAATAACTATATCCAGAACAGATGAAGGCTTTTGGCTATGTTCCATGCCTTGCAATATAACCAAGGCATGCAATTATCACATGGCATCATGTCGTGTTCAATGCTCAACTATTCATTTTGTGTGCTGAAAGTTAATAAAACCCTCTTAACTGTTATTCCTTAGGCTCTCTTCAATAAAATATCCAAGTGGATGATTTCTTGCATATAACTGAATGATGACTACTGTTTAAAGCAGTGTATCAGTTCATTAGTCATGGTATCTGCATTAATTTTCTGTAATAGCTGATAACGTTTCACAGATTTCTAAATGGCATACTTTCCTTATAAAGTGGGATGCTGATCTTATTGTATTATGAAATCTTTTAAGGATTAGAAAACATAGTTTTTTTTATTTTAAAGGGAAAACTGGTCTGTTTAAACAATTGAAACAGACACAGCATTGCCATTCATTCGCATCTGACAATGTCTATATCAGGAAACTAGCTGCCAAATGGAATTTAATTTACCCAGTTCTCAGTTTGCATTAACCTTTGAGTAATAAAGCACAGCTGAGACTGCTATAAGAAATAAACTAGAGAATTAATAATGAAAGGGGCTTCTGCCATCCATGGAAATACCAATCACAACTTGACTGGGAAAGTTTAATTGTTACTGAACCAAAAAGGTGGCTAACTGTACTCTTTTATCAACCTAAAAAAAATGGATGTGCCACAGCCATAGCGCACTTTCTAAGAAGAAAGACCCTGTAAACAAGAAATAATGGAACACAGGAAGCTGCCTTATAGTCCAGATTACCAGGCAGGGAATATTTTCCAGCACTACCTGGAGATACTGGGAACTGAACCTGGGACCTTTTTCATGCAAAGGTGATGCTCTACCATTGAACTATGGCCCCCTCCCCCCAATTCATATATAAAATGTAAGAAGTGAAATGCATAGTCCTTCAACACCAGATGGTCAAGCTAGTAGATTTTCCATGATATAATTACTGGGAAAACTACCTATTGGTATTGTAGAGAGAAACTTAAAATGAAGTCACACAAATGAGAACACCAGGGAGTTAGATGATCTCAGTGTCCCTTTCAATGCTACATTTCTATGATCTCAACTACATTGCCTGACTGTAGCTTGCTCTTGAGACAATTCATTTGTATGCAAGAAAGAGAAACACACACAGTGGAAATGGAAATGGTATTAACTATGGACTAAGGCAGAGGTTTTTAAACTGTGGTTGCCAACCTGGTGCCCAGAAATCTCCACATAGTCATACCTGGACCCGCGCCAACAGCAAAACGCACCTGGCAAATTTCGAACACTGATCCAAAGATACCAAATAAAACATTCTGATTCAGGGATTGGGACCCTGTGGCCCTTTAGACTACAACTCCCAGAGTCCTTGAGCACTGGCTTGGTCTTGATGGGATTTGCCCATAGGTTCCCTAGTTGTGTTCTATTTCTGTCTTTTTTCAATCCATGTTATCACTGAAAGAAGCAAAGTAACTGGCATAAAACACGTCTTTAAATATGCTTGCTGTTTTTCTTGCTTCTCAACTTTCCTCCTCAAAGCCTCAATGTTAAATGCAATTAAATGCTTCTACTATTTGCCAGTTCTGTCTGCTTCTCACAGCTCACTTATTGTCAGGCTCAGCAGGGAGCTGCTATTAATTGGCAGATGCTGAAACAAAGGCATGGTCCAAATAGGCAGAACTGTAGCACAAGATCTGTTGCTACTGCCTTGGGCTACACACTTCCTCTGGCATTGATTTGCTTGCTCCAGCCTGACCTTGCAAATCAGCATTCAAGGGCCCAGGGGCAGGCATACTTCCAAACAGGTAAGGTTGAGGTTGGAGTAAGGCAGGGGCATAGTCAAGGACAGCTGGGTCAAATTCAGGTAAAGCAAGTAAAGCAGGCCTGGTTGGACCAGACTACTCAAGACTGCTCAGCCTGAAAAACCAAGTATGGGACAACAGTTGTTTCCTTGGGTCACCCATTCCAGAGGGGCTTCAGAGCAGCAGAAGTATCTCTGGGCATTATATGAGTGTGGCTAAATTGCAGAAGACTTCAGCCCAATTATTCCATCTGCACGACAGCTGCCCTGGTGGCAGAGTCCCATGTTCCAAACCCTCAGCGCCTTACACAGATATTGTGGAAAACCAGTTGCAGCTGCAGCCAAAGATCTTAGGACTGGAGAGATGGTTGGTAAGACAACTTTGGATGAAGGAAATGCTTAGTTCCACACTGCATTTAATTCTTTAATGCTCTGGTAAAGTATATTAAGATGGAGTTTTTTTTTAAAAAAAGTGCTGATGCCTGGTAAACTGGTAAAGAGGCCAGGATTGAGAAGAGGAAACCTGGAAGTGTGTGTGTGTTTGTAGTGAAAAGATTATGGATTCCCACTTTATACTGGCAACCATGAACTGAAGAGCAACCCCCTCTCAAATTCTAAGTGGATGGAGGAGGTTTCAGTGGTTGAGTGGTGAGAGAAAAACTCTGAAAGATACTTTCTTTTCTTCCCATATTTGAAGACTCAGCCCTGGTACTGAAAATATTGGGCTCCCACTGTCTTCCCAAGCAACTACTCTATTCCAAACTTAAAAATGGAAAGTGTAATGCTGGTGGTCAACAAAAGAGGTTTAAAGACTGTCTCAAGGCAAATCTAAAAAAATGTAGTATAGACACAGACAACTGGGAAACACTGGCCTGTGAGCGCTCCAGTTGGAGAACAGCCTTTACCAAAGGTGTCATGGGCTTTGAAGACACTCGAACTCAGAACACAAGGAACAAATATGCTAAGAGGAAGGCACACTTGGCAAATCCACACCGTGATCAACTCCCACCCGGGAACCAATGTCCCCACTGTGGAGGGATGTTTGGCTCCAGAATTGGCCTCCACAGTCACTTATGGACTCATTGTAAAAGCTGTGCTTATGGAAGACAATCTTACTTGGCTACGAGTGATCGCCAAATAAGGAAGAAGAAGAAGAAGAAGAAGAAGAAGAAGAAGAAGAAGAAGAAGAAGAAGAAGACGACGACTATTGTAGAAACAACTCCATCAGTAGCTCACTATCCCAATTCAATGTCCCATCTTTGAAAGGTAAAACCCTAACTGAGGTGGGCCCAGGGTATCTTAGGGAAAAGCTACACTATTATTAATGTCGCCATAATTTCAACATCAGCCAAGGAGTTCCTTTGTATTTGGAGACCCCCATATGCTCACAAGAAGCAGGGTTTTCCGGAATGATTGATTCTGGGACACTTGTCTGAAAAGAGACCTGCTGCCAGTCACTGTAAACAATACTGAGCTACAGGGACCTACCTCTGTTTAAGACCTCTTCCTCTGTTCTTGTGTAAAAGATTTTCAGTGTTTCAATAATTAATCACTGAATTCATTAAATGCATTTAATAATTTAGCAATACAAATCAATACTAGTACATTTGCACATGTTTCAAACAGTCCAGTCCTATGAGTATTTATCTGCACCACAGAATTCAATGGGTAAACATGCTTAAGATTGCACTGAAGCTTTCTGCATATTTTTACGTTACTACAGAAGAATTCAAAATAAATAAGCTCCATTCAAAAAGCAGATAGCAATGATTAGCACCACACTTTTTCTTTTGCAATTAATAATGCTTCATTTTCTTCTTTAATGCTTTTTCACAATTATTAAGCCATTTATACACTCACAATCCCCAAGGGAGTGACAAGACACCAGGCTTCTCCAGAGAAAATTCCCATATGTGCAAGTCCTCTGCAGGAGAATAATTCTATCTGCTTTAACACAGGAGAATTTAATTGCTCTCTTCTCTGTGTGGACATCTGCCGAATATGCTGAAGCTCCAGCATTTTATATTTCATGTGATTTATACAGCCATTCAATGCTGATTGTGCTGGCGAATAAACCACAGACCTCAGTGAAAGCAAAGAATCATCTCAGCATTTGAAATGATATTATCTTTCAATAGACTGATTCAGATGGACACCAATTTTGAGAAAGGGCAAGCTAATCCTTCTAAGACTGAACTGTCCCAGCTCTTATGTGTGCTGTTGCTGTCAACCTCAGTTAAATTAATCAATTTCAGTAGCAAGACAAAGCTCCCTGCTGTAGATCCAGCTGGAAATGGCTGAACCATAAAGATAAGTCGGTTCATGTAAGCACTGATTAAAGAGTTTAGATGTATCCTTCTAATATTTAGATTGCTCCTTACAAGCTGCAACACAGAATGGAGAGTCTATATATAGCATGATCAGGCAAGATTTTGTATCAGCAATGACTTGTCAGAAAATGCTATCTACAGCTACACGTCTCATAAAATAGATGATATAATCTATTATATATTATATCGTATTCACTGGGGATGTTGAAATAGCAACAAACTGTGGTGTGCCAGTTCCACACATTAATAAAGGTTGCAGTATACTGCCATCTTGCAGGGTAACCCTGCTAAAAAATACCATGTGGCTATTTTAATAGCAAAATACACATAAACAAATACAGGATTCAGAATGCTGCCAAAGAAGCTGATAGGCTAGTTTTGAGAAAGAAGATTGTAGTTTCCCTCTCATCTGTCTGCCTCCAACCATCCTCCCCCCCCCCCAATTCCAACACTATCTGAGAACAAATAAAAAGAGGTACTAATGAATAGAGGTGTTTACAATAGTAAATCGGGCATAATGGTACCAAGACATGGGGTAATGGGGTAGTTCTTCTGGGACACGGTAACAAAAGGGGGCAGGGACAAAACACCCAATGCCAATTGCAGTCAAGCATTCAAGTCAACTCTACTTAGCAGAGAAGCTTCTGCTGAAAGAGCTACACCTTTGCTCTTTGCAGTATCGGTAAATATTGAAAAAAGCACAATGCTCATTACTAGCAAATGGAAGGTCACCTACAGTTTCAGAATTGCAGTCAATGCTACGTTCTGTTTCTGTTTCTTCCCTACATTCCTAAATATCCATACACTATGAGGCAAATTCTCAGGTTTTTTGGCAATCTCATTGACTGATAAAGTGTATATTTAACTGAAGCGTGGCCCTCATTCCCTCAAAAAGACTGAGAAATAGGCCAAAACAGGGGGTGCACATACTAATAATAACCCACTAACACATCCTGAGCAAGGAAACAAACATTCTGCACCAAGAAAAGATTGGGTCCATGGCCAATATAAATACCTTATGTGGTGTATACAGGTCCAGACTGCAGGTGGGATGGGTTAATAGAATAAATATTTGTAAACCATTGAAAATAAAATCAATTTTATCTTAAATGTAGCTACCCAGGTTAAATATTTTCGGTTTCATCAATGGGCTGGTTTCTACATCATGTGAAACCAAAGCATGTATTAATGTGACCATGTAAGCTCCCAGGGAAGAAATTACAGCCACTCCATTCCACTCTGGTTGTTTTGCTCCTGCGCTGTGCTGAGTTAAACCATGAGTTGGCTGGCTTTATCATCTAACCCCAGACTTGAGATTTAGCTCTCTCCAGTTCTCTCCATGAGCTGTAAACCAAGAATTTTTTTTTCAAAGCTATGGCTTGACTTAGTATGATTCGCAAACCAATGCATTTTAAGCTAGTAGCTTCTTGAAGGAAACCCCTGCTGGAAAGTTACTTATCCAAGACATCACTCAATAAATATGTGTGGAAATGTAATCATTAAGATTAGCAAGCTATGTAACTGATTGCAAAAGTCTCCACAGAACTGCATTTTACAATTTCCCTTAACTGATATGTATTTCCCCTAGAAATGACAATGCTACAGATGTTTATTTTAACCAGAGCTGTAATTTGTAGAAAAAATTACCACCTTTTCAAGTCAGTCAGTTGGCAGTTTCTTCCATAGGGATTATCATGGAATTAATCCACCTATCAGGTAAATTTAAATATAATATATTCACTGTTGATATCCAAATAAAAAAGGAAAGCATATGTCAAGGCAAAATATGCCGATTTCAGGTCAACTCCATGTACATGGTTGGCCACCAATCTTTCTTTGCTTGTTTTTAATGATGTTCTCCAGTCCATTTTGGTCTGCATATGAAATAACCATTATTGTGGCTATGTTCATTATTCACCAGAGATTACAATAACCAGAACCAGGATGACAGCAGGGAGACAGGATTTCTGCTAAAACATGATTAGTGAACCCTGTGGTTCTCCAGGTGAATACATTATAATTATTGGACTAAAACTCCCATTATCCATGGCCATTGGCCATGCTGGCCATATACCTGTGCAAAAGGATCAATAAATTGTGGATCAGTAACTTGTTCTGGTCCATGGGGTTACGAAGAGTCGGACACGACTAAACGACTTAACAACAATCTTGTTAAGAAAAAGGAAACAGAGAGTAGGAATAAATGGATAACTCCTTCAATGTTGGGATATGAAAGAGACCCCTCCAAAAATCTGTGCTTTTAAACTTCTTAATAAGTGATTTAGGATTATGAGTGAGCAGTGAGTTAGCCAGAATTGCTTGATGATACTAAATTGTTCAAGGTGGTTAAAACACAAATACATTGTGAAGAGCTTCAAAAGGATCCATCCTTTTGGCAGGAAAATGCAACTCAACATAAAGAAGTATAAAGTGGAGTATGCCAGGGTAAATGAATTGCAATTTCATATATATGCTCATGGGATCTGAACTGGCAGTGACTGGCCAGTAATGAGACCTTGGGGTTGTAGCGGGGAATTCATTGAGGATGCTGACCCAGTGCAGCAGCTGTGAGAAAGCAGAATTGCATGCTTGGATCATTAGAAAAGGAACTGGAAACAAAACTGCTGATATCATAATGCCCTCATACAAATTATGCAACTGCATTTTGAATACTGTACAGGTGTGGTCACCTCATGTGAAAAAGGATATTGTAGAGCTGGAAAAGGTTCAGAAACAGATTACCAAAAGGATCAACTCCCCTATGAAGAAATGTTGCAGGATTTAGGATTTTTTAGTTTACAGAAAAGGATATGGAACAGAAAATAGTAAGTAATTCTTTGCATAGCACATAAAGTCTGGAATTTGCTTCCACAAAGGAACTGATGGCCATCAACATGCATGAGTAATAATAATAATAATAATAATAATGATGATGATGATGATGATGATGTTAGGGCAGGTAGGGTCTCAGTCGGCGTACCAGATGGAGCTGGTAAACAGCTGCCCTGGACACATAACTGACCTGTGCCTTCAGGGATAGCTGTGAGTCCAAAATGACTCCTAGACTCTGCACCTGGTCTTTCAGGGGCACAGTTACTCCATTCAGGACCAGGGAGTCCTCCACACCAGTCCACCCCCCAGCTCCCAAGAAAAGTACTTTTGTTGGGATTCAACCGCAATCTGTTAGCCACCATCCATCCTCCAGAAACTCACACAGGACATTCACTGCCTTCACTGGTTCAGATTTAAAGGAGAGTTGAACTGGGTATCACCTGCATACTGGTGGACACCTAGCCCAAACCCCCTGATGATCTCTCCCAGCGGCTTCATATAGATATTCAAAAGCATGGGGGAGAGGACAGAGCCTTGAGGCACCCCACAAGTGAAAGCCCAGAGGTCTGAACACTCATCCCCCAACGCCACTTTCTGAACACAGCCCAGGAGGATGGAGAACCATTGTATAACGGTGTCCCCAGCTCCCAACTCCTCTAGATGGTCCAGAAGGATGCCATGGTTGATGGCATCAAAGGCCACTGTGAGATCCAGCAGGACCAGGAAACAGCTTTCACCTCTGTCACTAGCCTGTCGGAGATCATCAACTAGTACAACCAAGGCAGTTTCAGTCCCATGATGAGGCCTGAATCCTGATTGGAAGGAATCCAAATGGTCCACATCCTCCAGGTGTGTCTAGAGATGCTCAGCAACCAACTGCTAAAGTTGCCCAAGAATGGAAGATTTCAGACTGGGCGATAGTTGGTCATGATAGTTGAGTCCAAAAATAGTTTTTTAACAAGCAGTTTTTAAGAAGCTTCTTTAAGCGGGTCTGGGAAGACTCCCTCACAGAGGGAAGCATTCACCACCCCATGGAGCCAATCACCCAGCCCTGCCCGGCTCACTTTTATAAGTCAGGATGGGCAAGGATCAAGAAGACAGGTGGTCAGTTTCACTTGTCCAAGCAGCCTGTCCACACCTTCAGAGGTAACAGATTGGAATTGATCCCACATAATTTGACTAGACAGGATTCCAGCACTCCGCTGCCCCAGCCCTGCTCCCACAGTGGAGTCTACCTTTTTCCGAATCTGAACAACTTTGCAAAAAACTTCACAAGATCATTGCAAGAGATCTTGGAGTTATCACCTGGCCCTGATGACAACAGTGGTTCAGATAGATTGTGAACCACCTGAAAGAGTCTCCTGCTGCTATTTTCTGCAGATGCAACAGAGGTGGAAAAGGAGGTCCTCTTTGCCGTTGCTATCGCTACTTGGTAGGCTCGACGTTGAGCTCTATCCAGTGTTTGGCCCAATTCAGAATGAGTTTTCATTGCCCTCAGCTCTGGGGAAAACCATGGGGCTGATCAGAGAGGGTGCATCGGAGCCAGACAGTTGATAGCCCTGATTAACTCTGCATTCCAGCGGGTCACCAGGGAAGCCATCAGCATGAGATAAAATGTCCCGTACCCCTCTCTAAAAAGCATTTGGATTCATTAAGTGGCAGGGGCGGACCCTTTGGATCGGTCCCACCTGCCTGCGTAGTGCGGGGTGGTTTAGAAAAACTCATGGAGGTTTAGAAAAACTCATGCCTCCACGTTAGAGGCAGTGTGTTTCTGAGTATCAATTGCTGGAAACCACAGGAGGTGAGAGAATTACTGTAAAGGTAAAGGTACCCCTGCCCGTTTGGGCCAGTCTTGCCAGACTCTAGGGTTGTGCGCACATCTCACTCTATAGGCCGGGAGCCAGCGCTGTCCACAGACACTTCTGGGTCACGTGGCCAGCGTGACAAACTGCATCTGGCGAGCCAGCGCAGCACACGGAACACCATTTACCTTCCTGCTGGTAAGCGGTCCCTATTTATCTACTTGCACCTGGAGGTGCTTTTGAACTGCTAGGTTGGCAGGCGCTGGGACCAAACGACGGGAGCGCACCCCGCCACGGGGATTCAAACCGCCGACCATGCGATCGGCAAGTACTAGGCGCTGAGGTTTTACCCACAGCGCAACCCGCGTCCCTAGAATTACTGTACTGAGGTTCTATTTGCAGACTTCCCATAGGGGCTTCCCATAGGGGATCCAGCAGTTTCCTCTTATGCTCTTATACTTTATGTCTGTTCTGTATGGCGTTACAAACCTACTGCTCAGAGAATAAATGTATGGAAAAATCTGCAACCCTGACTTTATGGCCAGGATGGAAACATGAGACTTGAGCCAGTATTTCTGTGCCACACCTAAAGCAAGTAAAAAAGAAGCAGTTTTTATAAATAAAACAGTGACAATATATCACTATTGCTATTGCATTAGGAAAGTAGGTCAATACGAAACACACAAGGTTTCTCTTCCCCTTCCCTCTTGAGAGTCATCTGAAATTAAATAAAATTAGAGATCAGCTCCAAACAAAAGTTTTGAACCAGTACAAGGCTTGATGTTTCGTCTACATATCGTCGTCTGTGGAGCGTTTTTAGCAATTAAGTTTTGTAAATATTAGTTTATGGATTTCATTATTCCAAGACAGTGCAGTATTTCTGCCAAGAAAGTAGTTTATTATTATATCAACTTGATAGGATTCTGTTTAATTGTTTTGACCATGAGTTTTGTTTTTAAAGTTCAGCAGTTCTTTCTAGAACATCAGTTTGGATAGTTGGAAATGAGCCAGAGGCTGATGGGGGGACGTGGGTGGCACTGTGGTCTAAACTACTGAGCCTAGGGCTTGCCGATCGGAAGGTTAGCGGTTCGAATCTCCGCAACAGGGTGAGCTCCCATTGTTCGGTCCCAGCTCCTGCCCACCTAGCAGTTCAAAAGCACGTCAAAGTGCAAGTAGATAAATAGGTTTCCATGCGCTGCTCTGGTTTTGCCAGAAGTGGCTTAGTCATACTGGCCACATGACCCGGAAGCTGTCTGCAGACACCTGTCAAGCTGTCTGCAATATGAGCACGCAACCCCACAGTCGTCCACAACTGGACCTAATGGTCAGGTGTACCTTTACCTTTACAAAATAAGCACTTCCTTGAAATCTAAGCTCCCATTTTTTTCAGTGGTTTCGACTTCAATTTGCTATCTAGTTCCCTGGTAGTATACCCCAATGAACTCAATGGAAATTACTTTTGAGTACCAGATTTCACTGTAGAATACGATGCATATATTTAAGGTGTAAAGTGCTGTGTGATTTGTGTGGAATGCAGTACCGGTATATAATCTAAATTAATAAATTAAGAAAATATAATCTATTTTGAGAAGCATAACAAGATGTGTAAAGGATCCCACAACTCATTAAGTATGCCACTTTTGAAATTAATTTTAATAATAAAATCATACTCATATAATTGTTGAGTTGGAAGGGGTCAGGAGGGTCATCTAGTCCAACCGCCTGCAATGCAGGAATCTTTTCCCCATCGTGGGGTTTGAACCCACAACCCTGAGATTAAGAGTCTCATGCTCTTCCAACTGAGGTACCCAATAATGCTAACAATTAAGATTTGAAGCGCTATTAAAGCTTAACTTTAATTTTGTGAGTAAATGAAACATTCCACATTTAACACAAAATGGGAAGAAAATCTTTTCATACTTTCAAATATAGCTCTCTCTTTGTGTGTGAGGGTGAACATTTCTGTTATTACCAGTAGAATAATGCATAATATAAAAGATTATACCCTGGGGCATATTGTACCACTAGTAGATAAAAATGGCTGAACTCAGCTTTAGGGGAAAGAAGAGAGTGATAGATGAATCCCATTTTCTTTAAGGATAGAAAAGACCCGGAGGATTTAAATTATAGAGGTCTACTATTCTGTTAAACACAGGCTTGAATGTCTTACCAAAAATTGCTGCCCTGCACTCTGAATCTTTACTAGAGAAACCTATTTATTCCAATCAAACAGCTCTTATTTATTAAAAAAAAGTGCATGACAGCTTCTTCACTGTGTCTTCTTGGAATGGCTGAATCCTCTACTTCAGTATCTCATGATGCAGCAAATACTGAGACCCAGAGGTGGTAATGATCCTAGACAATAAACTAGGACATGTACGAACCAAGAAGAAATTGGTTCTATCCCCTCTATCCCCCGTCCCAGTAAGGAAACTAATGTTAATGACCCATTGCCTTATCAATGGCTAAAGATACCACGACTTCATGCAGCCAGAAAAATGCACTGTAAACTTCCCGGCTGGGGTGGTGGTGGTACTGCAAAACTGTAACATGTGATAGGAATGTTGTGCAAAACCTGTGTAACTTCACCATGAAACCTTTCCTTTTTATGATGGTTTATAAGTTTATGGTGCTACACTGTCAGCTGAGCCTGAAAGTAGCATTTGCAAGCTGTATGTGGAACTGTAATGTCTGTTGGAACTTTGTTTTTATATATTTTACAACTTGCATACTTCTGTGCACAACTGAAACTTCACAACCTTGCTGCTGTGTGGGTAAGGATGCATACTTGGGTGAGAAATGTGGAGTAGGAGGGGGGAAATAAGCGCTTCTAGAATATCACTGGGGTTCTGATAAACTATCCTGTGTATCTTCTCACTATATTTATATTTGTATTATTGAAGGCTTGTCTCATCCTACAATCATAAAACCACTGATTAGATTGTGAACTATCAAAAGAGCTACTTCCTATTTCCCTGGGACAACGTAAAATCCCATTTATGAACTTCACTGAAGTTTTTCTGATACAATGTCCAAGTAAGGCTGCTTAGGATCACAGTCTGCATCTGCTTTTTAATGTTTTTATTTGTGTGTTTCTACCCTACACTGTTCTTGCTTTGTATTCTACCTACACTCAGTCGTACTGGAACTTTTATCTCAGCACAACATGATATCCTTCTGTTTAATAGAGAGATTGAAATGGCAATCAATCGCACTGAATGTTTTTCTAATCTTGCTTATCGCTTTTAGCCTTTCACAATCTTTGTGTCTATTCTTACTGCTAAACCACATCACATTGATAAATCTCATGTAAGGCTTTAGAAAATATTTTCCTCCCTGCCTAATAAACCATTAAGATAGCATCTCCTGTTCATTAGGGAGGCAAGCATTCAGGGCTTCATATTGATGGATCTGCTTAACATTTAGTTATAGAAAATATCTGTCTCTCTTTCTTACTGGTGGCAATAATGGGTAGCCAGTCTGGAGATTCAGCTTTGGTACTAACTGTACCACCTAGGACCACACGGGAGAGGTTGCATGCTAAGCCATATTAATTCCTATGAATTAATGAGCTGCATTAATGCCTATGGTGGCATTATCACATTTTGTCTTCCTTACCTTTTATTCTAAATGAAAAGCATGTTCCAGGAAAACAAAGCAGATAGAATAGGTAATCTTTCTGAAGCCAAACGAGAATGGCTTCAGGAAGGATAACCTATTAAGAGTTCTTTGAGTGTGTCAACAAGCATATAGATAGAGGTGACACTTGACACTGTCAAAAGCTTTTTCACAGTAAGTACGCAGCCAACCTCACCAAAGACTCCTGAGTAAGCTCAGCACTCACGGATATAGATATAGATTCTGTGTGGACTATATAGAAAACAAATATTTAGTCAACATTGATTCTAGAATAAAATATTGTGTGTACACAGCCTGAGCCTCTTTTGTGAAAATGTCTCTCCAACAAACAAATGCAAAGATGGATGTGAGGGTACATACATGTCATAAATTTAAAACACATTTCTTCCCCAAAATAATTCCCACTCACAAAGCTAAAAAGAGGCAGAAAGGGTTGTTGCACAAGAGCAGGAATGAAATGTACAAGCCTCTAACTCATTTCCAACTTTCCAAACTATCGCATCTTCTGCACTGTATAAAATAAAATGCCAAAAAAGAGAGAAACTACTTTCATATTATAGTGAATCAACCCCTCTCCCTTTTATGTTTGCATATTTCAGACAAGATTCTGGAGCTTTACAATGTTTTTGATCTCTTTAGAAGTAAGCTTTTTTTAAAATTTATGTTACTTGCCAAGTCCCCATTCTAATAGGGAGAGCAGCTGCTTCCTTACAACGATGTGCATATTTCTTGCTTTTAGAAGAAAATTTTGTTTATTAATAGTAATCTATTTTTCATAGCATAACGATTTGTTAGATAATAGAATAAAAACACAGCTTTCATTTCATGTGTGCGCTGCATTCTTAAGAGAGAGATGCAGTTGAGAGAGAATATTCATGCCGAGGGCAGAACTGGAAAAGTGCTTGATTTATCAGCTACAAAGAAGAAAAGAAAGGCAGAACCACCAGATCCAAGTTATTTGGTTGCCACCCATGAAAGAGGCCTATACTTTTAAATGCCTGGCTCCAAATTGCTCTTAAGGTATGCATGCTGCACCACCTTCCTCCCATGGACACCTGGAAACTGAGTACAGGGAAGGCAGACTAACCAGATGCTTTGCTAAAGTTCACCTTGGGCCAGACATCAGTCTAACTGAACTCACTTGATTCATATGAGAATACAATACAGATAAGCCCATATAAAGATAGGGACATAAGCGTCAAATGTGACAAAATTGCATTTCTCTCTGCCCACCCTAACCCCAAAACCAGGCTGTGAAAATGATGTGGATGGATGGGTCTGATCCATGAATCAAATATGGCTCACTTATGGCATAGCTACCTTCATAGTTGGAAACGTAAGTAGAAGTATCAGGGTTTTGACGTACACCATCACTGAAAAGCACAGTAGGGTATGTAAGCACCGTATGAAATACGAATGATAAATGAACAGTATCAGCAGTGGAAATAAATATTTTGAAAAATTATTTTAGTTAACTATCATAAGGTTTATGAATACACAGGCGAGGATTTATGCTTTTTATACAAGCATCGCTCCTCAATATTTCCTACATGTATCTAACAGCTAGTTATGCAAGTGGATGAAGGATGGGAAAATGTTAAAGAATTCATACTATCATCTCTTGTAAAGCAAGGGAACAATCCATCATGTGCTGCCCATGAAGCATCATTCATTTCAATGACACTTTAGTAGGAAGGCTGTTACTCTGTTTTCAGAATTATCTTTTGTTGCTGTGTCACAGTAATTCTTATTCAGAGCCACTTCTTAGTAAAAAAAAAAGGTGATATTTATTACATATAGAAGTGGCACCCTTGATATAGCCTTAGGGTACCTTTTTCTTATATTAACACTCTATACATGAATGAATCCAACAAAAACTTAGCCCAGATTACACTTCCAATGACACTATTAATTTATTACAACAATAATTTTGTGACACTGGCAAACTGATTTTAAGACTACATGCACAGGAACCTGTCATATAATTCAAAATAATTCACTATCTTCTTGCTCTTTTCACATTCTTTCCCAACATTTACAATATAGGTAGTATTGCTTGCCTCTCTTAATCTAGGATCATCAATCTCTTTACACTGATGCTGTACTTCCTATGACCAACAATCCATCTTACTCTAATTTAGGATTATCATACAAATACTATAGCTATATGTATTAAATTTTATATCATCTCAGAGAATAGAGACCTGCTACTTTAACGAAAGACAAGTTAAAGTTAGTCTCTGCAAAACAGGAACTTATAAGATTCATGCATTTAACTTTCCCCTCTTCAATAGATCTTTGCACTATGCTCAGGAGGCCATAGGATTAAGACCACAGATCCTGTGGGTATATTTAAACTCTTCTGCAGCTGAATGTAGCTTAATGTTGACTATAGGAGGAGACATTTTTAAAGACAAAAATAACGTGAGTGAAATGTCAAAGAAGAGTGCGATAAAAAGTATCAACATAGACAAAACAAATCTGTATGATGCAAAAAAATTTAATCATGCCGCTGTTACCAGAATGTAGCATAGTACTAAGGGATACATACTTTACAATAGTTTCCAGACTACAATAAAATCCCACATAGACCCAAGGCAAATTATTTTCCCCCAGATAAACATAAGACTTATTCTCTTCAGAGCAGGGCATACTATGGATCAGGTTTTTAAAGGCATGGTATACTTATGGTACTTGCTTGACTTTAAATAAATGAAAGCAGTTTAGTTTTAAGACCAGACAATTTTTAATGACATTTCTTTTTAAACTTCATGCTCCCATGTCCAGCTGGATGTGCAAAGGAAATAGCATCATTTCAGATACAAGAAACCATGGTTCCCCACTACAATGGGCTCAGAGAGTCCAGTCCCGCTTCTTCCCCACCCTCCTCTTTTGCTCATGTAATGACGAGATGCTGTTCATTCTGAGCTAACCACAGCTCCTGGTGATATCCATGACTTGGGAGAACTGTGGGTTGTTCACTGGTATTCGATTTGCAGGTGGTGGTTCAGCAGGTGTGCCAAACTGATCCTCTAGAAGATTATTTGGTTCTATGTTACTTTTATGGAGTGAATTCCCTAGGTTGGTGAAACTGCTTTTGGGTCCAAGTTGTTTGGTTCGGGGGTTTTATTTTTGATGGTGAGGACAGCCTTCTTTTCATCCTTGGGTTTCTGCAGGGACTGATGTAGGGCAAGCTTAATGTACTTGTTGCTAGCTCTCTACTGTTATAACTGCTGCTGACTATTGCCTGGTGAATGTGTTCAAAGGCTGGTTATTATGCAACAATGACCGCTCAACTTACATTCCCCTTAACACATATAAATAAGAAAGCATTTTAAACAGAAAATACAACTGAAACATTACTGATATTCAGTCAGTTACATTAAAAATAAAGATTGCAGAATCAGAACAGAGTCTGGAAACATTTAATGAAATGTACAGCTCTAGCCCTTCCTTGTCCAAATCTGATACAAGTATAGAAGGACAAGGATTTACTAAACAGTTTGTGTGGATAAAGAAACTAAAACAGAATTCTGTATTTTTTTAATCACTTTTTTAAAAAGCAAGCTTCACATTAGCAAGCATTTTACGTTTCCAGGCTGCAGTCCAAACAGCTCTGCGCACACAATGTGAAAGCACTTCTGTGCACATATAAGAGTCACAAATTATCGTATCATATGCTGTTCTTTCCCTAAGCACTTGAGGGGGCTTGAAGAGCTGCAGCAGAAATTTAGTCTGAAAAAACCTTGAACTGTGCACAATGGTTATACTATGAGATACATTAAATACATTAAAAATATATTTTTGAATCCCAGTGTTCACACACAGTAGACTTATTGGGGGAATAATTATATCCACAATTTCGATAAAAGGAAAGCGGGGAGAAATCTTCACTTTCTTTAACACTAAGCTAAGCTAAATAGTTTCTTTGAACTACCCAGCTAAATACCTATGTCATCTACAGAAGTGAAACAAACCCTCTCTTGCCAAGCAAACAATGGCACATGCAAATTAACAGTTAAACTATTTTGATATTTTGGGGAACACTATACAATAATTGTGTGACTTTCTGGTTATTTTTTTCATATTGCTTTGGGCAACTTAATAAATAAGAACTTTAAGGAAACAAAATGCAATGCATTTTTTCAATAGCTGCCGGTCAAGTGTTAATTAGAACTAAATTAGAGGGCTCCTTTCACAACAAGTGCTTTCTTCTGTGGGCTTGCATAGTAATTTGTCCAACCACTCAAACTCCAGGCATAAGGTCCAGTGCAGATAGACAGCTATTCCTCCATACATCACACTTCCTTTGTAATTTGTGTGACCTCTAAATAGATAGTATTTCAGTAATTATAATTCTGTGACAACCATGTCATCTGCCTGGCAACTGTCAAATAGATATTAACTTTCATTTGATGCTGGAGGTCTCTCCCGCCGACAGAACACCAGGTCAAATGGCTCCCGTGATTGGAAAGTGGGCCTAGAAGCCTTCAAAGGCTTAGAAAAAGAGCTTTACAATAACAAATAAAAACATTCAATTCAGCTCGGACTTCATCTTTCTACAGAATACGAACTCTTATGTGCAAAGGCAGCAAAGCAAGACCCTTTTTGTGACCTTCAGGCAATTCAGGTTTCACGGAATTGTTTCCGTAGAGCAGCCTGTTGACCTGACAGACAATAAGCAACTTCCCTAGGATTAGGTGTCTTTTGAACCCTAGACATGCTTTAAAAGGAAGCCAGGGATAGGTCGAAAACAAACAAAAAAATCTCCCCTGGGAGAGCTTAGTCAAATAGGCATCAATTTAAATCTGTGTTTGGCTTTAAAACTGCACACTCACGCATATTGGCCAGCTTTACACATTACACTAAGGCCAACCATGGCTAACTGTGAATGAGCAAACATCATGGCTGTTTCACTCTGCCCCCAGTTATGCTGCCTCACTACCCAAAGTGAAGCCATGATACTGCTTAGCAGTACACCCCAACTCACCCAGGCTCATGTTTTGCCTCCTCCAGACGAACCATACTCAATAAACCAAGAATACACCTTGGCTATAGCTCATAGGGAGGGAGACAGACATAGTGGATGCAGTTAAGCCAAACCATGGCTAAGCTCTGGATAGCATGGTGGCAGCAGGACCAGGGACAAATGAAGTGCCCACAATTCCCCCCTGTGAGTTTTAGCTTGGCATCATGTGCAAACCAGATCTAAATAGATTGAACTAATAGAGGCCAAAACTTTTACACACACTCTGGAAAACAGTTTGCAAAAATCACTCTCCCCAGGCATCTATACTAGCTCATTAGAGTGTCTGGGATCAATAGCTGTTATCATTAGAACAACAAGATGATTATGTTAGCACAGAAGTGGCTGGCCTTTTCTAACCCAAAAGGTGTGCTGAGCATTAGCTAATGCTTCAAGGACTGCATTGGAGTGGTGGTCATGGTCAAAGCGGCCAACACACACTCCTTGTATGTGCCACACATTCAAAGCGCAAGGTTTTGTGGGCCCCAGATTTGCCACTCCTGTGCTTTTAATAAAAAGTATTCTATTACCAATGTGTCACAATATGCCCAGTGTTTGCAGTAGGATCTGCAGCCAGACTTTTGATGCCACACTTGCACACCTGCATTTTACTTTTCCATATAAATCCTAAAGAATTTGATATTTAAATGAACAGACTTTTTAGTTTTATTTATTAATTTATCTATGGCACAGATATTCTGAAGCAGCCCTGTTTAGGAAAGTTTTTAATGTTTGTTGTTTTATCGCATTTTTAATATTCTGTTGGGAGCTGCCCAGAGTGGCTGGGGAAACTCAGCCAGATGAACGGGGTATAAATTTTAAATTCTCCTCCTCCTCCTCCTCCTCCTCATCGCTACATAAACAAATGTTTTTCCAGTCTCTCATTGCCCTATTGTACATGCAAATAATCTATAAAACAATTCAATCACTGTACAGGCTACAACCTGCTCCTTTTTCCTTTCTTCCTTTGTACACATTCTATCAATTTGTTCATAACCATCAGCTCAAAACATTTTATTAATCATTCTGAGACTGTTGGGATATTTCAATACTTCCACTTTCTGGCTCATATGATATTTGTAGCCATTATTAAAAAAGAGACTAGTGGTTTTAGTCTTTTATGTACGTCTTCACCAATAAAATTAAACAGTACTGTAAATCTTTTTACACAACCAGATATTACACCACTGGCTTCTTTAACTGATAAACTATCTGAAGGTTTATCTACCTGAATCCACATTTAATCCAGAGTTGCTCCGTGCAGTCTTTCCCATTTCACTTTGTTTATTGTTCTTCTCTCCCTATTAATTATGTGTAGTTTTCACATAATTTTTTTGCACCTGCTTTCATAATTCGCTCCTTAGCTGTCTCCTATCTACATGCCCATCTTGGCACCAGTAATTTCAACAGGTCACTTCCGATTTGGAAACACTTGTACCAACATGGTTTCCACCCAGCATAGCTCAATGAGATTTCATGCCCATCTTGGATTAATTCTTGACATCTCATTCCACTGCCAATTCATAAAATCTGATACCTGATTTCTCCTTTAAAATATGATGCCATATCGCAGATGACATATATGAGATTTCCTGGCACAGTTTTGTTTTATATTTAGTCCCACATTTTAAACAATTGAGAAGGGGATTAAATTTTATTTCAAGACCTCCTTCCTCTTTGGTGTTCACATCAGATTTGCAGTGGGGTCATCAATAAATAGCTTTGCAAGTTGATAGAGATCTTCCTCTTCCTTTTGCGATATCCATAGTTTCAACCATGTTAGCTGTGCAGTGCAGCCTCATGATGTATAGTTAGGTTAGGGACTGCTAAACCTCCTTTGTGCTTTGATGCTTGCACAGTCATAGTTTACTGACAATTCTAGGGTGTTTATCTTGCCAAATAAAGTTCTCTAAGCTCTTCACCCAGCTTTTAAATTCTCTTGATTCTACAGAGAGGAGTAAAGTGGTAAACAAAACAAAAATCTTGGCAAGATAACCATTTTTATGGCATTAATCCCTGCAGTCCATCAGTTTAACTTGCTCTAACTATAGCAGACTTCGCAGCCCTGCCGAAAACTTCACAACTTATTTTGCCAATTTTACTGACATCTTACACCAGTTTCACACCTTTCATACTTTACTGCTTTATTTGTTACCTTTGACTCACATTGTTGTGTGATCTGCTGTTTATCCTGTATGTCAAGATTAACTGCAATGACCTCAGTTTTAATTACCCTTGTATCCAGAGACAGAGACCGTATTACATGAAATACTTGGGACAGAGATATTCTTGGATTTTTGAAAGATAACATATCTGTGTATAGTAAGATCTTAATTTGGCCATTTCTCATTCTTATTCCTTGTATCTCTGTGTGTCACTTCTAATTGCACAAGCTAAGGGCTCTATTGCTAAAGTAAATAATAATGTTGACACAGGCCCCCTACTGTCTTGCCCCTCTCCTTAGGTGTAATTCTCTTGTCAGTTGACAGTTTATTATAAATCTTTGCTAATTGAGTCATACAGATTGTTTTTACCCATCATAGAATCATTGGGGAGATGTTAAAAAAGATGTTACGTCAAATAAATATGGACACACAACCTATCAAAGGCTTTCATCTTAATGGATTATTTTGCTTATTAATTTAATTTGGTTTCATTTCATATATAAGAAAAAAATCAAATTATGTTGTATAGAATTTACCTTCAATACTATTAAGTTCTTTCTTGACATGAAACTGATAGAAAGCAGGCATTGAACAGACTAATAAACAATCTTTTAAGGGGGGAAAATGACAATTCCTTTTGCCAGTCAACACATTTACTGTTCAAATTAATGCCAACCTAGTTTAAAATAAAAAAATTAAGCCTGAAACAAATGATGAACCACAACGTTTGCACAGGAGACACCCACGGTGGGCTGTGATTTCCCTTTAAGTGCTGTCTTCAATGCCTGGCTGGCCCTGATCAATCAGTCTCTGTTCATGCAAAGAACTGGCTCTGGACATATCTGACTCCAGGGTTTTATGGGTTCTGGGCAAGATATGGGCAACAGTCACCATTACCCTTTCCTTACACATTTTCTGCTTTCTGTGTGACTGAAGGGTGAGGCACTGGATGTTCCTTCCACTCGCTAACATCCATGTATCTGCTCTGCCCAGCACAGAAACAAAAGAACAGCACTTAGCCAAGCCATCCTGATGGCAACCTGAGATGGGTTACCCAAGAAGCAGGCAATGAAACTGAAGCTATGCAGAATGATGGAAAGCTTACGCCTTGCTGCCCTAGTGATGCAATGCAGGCTCAGACAGAGACTGATGGAGCAACAGAATACCTGTTAGTGTGATGGACTTCTCATGGGAATTTAAGAGAGGTGTTATGGGCATGTGCAGAAAATGAGATGAGGAGGGGCAGCATCTGCCAGTCTGGGACCAGAGGGAAAACAGGAGTAAGCAAGAGTGGACAGTGACAATATCAAGGAAGGAGCAGGCAGAAGCTACTATCACCACCAGCATCCAGTGGTAGTTTTGGGTTGCTCCATTCTGCTGCAGTTGTCTGGTAGTATGTGGGGCCTGGTAGGTGCTGGGCTTGTCCATGGTTGAGAAGAGTCACATCAATCATATACATCAGGTTTATGAAGAATCGATTGGTTCATAAACAAACCAAACTTCAACAAATGGATATATTTAGATTAAATACAGCCAAGAGATGCAAAATCTTTCTCTGGATCCAAACATTAAGATCATAATCCAGATAATTCATTTAGGCACATTCAAGGGTCTGTGCATTTTCAGGAGGAATAACAGCCCTTCCCAAAATCATATCACATATTCTTTGAGGTGGAAGCTAGGGGGCTGTGGCCTTTTAAATGTGTTTGTATAAGGGAGGATTTTTTAAAGTTCTAACTATTTATTTATACTTTTATCTTGAATTTTTATCTTGTGAACCATCCTCAGATGAAGAGCAGGGCATAATTTTTTAAATAATAATAATAATAATATGCAAAGAATAAAAACACAAGTCAAAACCCACATTAGGCATGCTAAGATGATCTATACTTCCCTATTTAGCTTGTGGGCCAAATGATTCAGACTGGAAAATGTGGATATCTTAAAATTATTTATTAAATATTGACAAGTAATAAATGCCATAGAAAAGCATTCTAAAGATGAATGGACAATTCCCACTTTAAAAAAATAAATATTTTGAGTTTTATTTGAAGGATGGTGAAAAATTACTTCCTGGAGCTGTGAATTTGTAAACTTTCCTTTGCTTTAAAATCCCTTTTGTATAGTAAATGTGGCGCAAACATGTGTAATTTATTTGTAACCTTTCCAGAACAGAACCCTCATTTCTCATGAGAACAACTGCAATTGATGCTCAAAATGTGTTTCACATTGCTACATTTAAAACAAAACCCTAATATTCTTCAATGCTTCTTATGAGAGGAAGGATGCCACACTGGGAAGTAATTTGTTTTCTTTATCTATCTTTTCCCATAACTTTTCTACTGTAATGTTCAACAAATATTTAAGTGCCAGGATGAAGTGGATTATTGTTAACATGTTGCAAGGAAATTGCACAGTGCTAAAGCTTGCAATAAAAATAAGCAGAACGCCCACTGTTAATACTCTGTAGTTAAGTGTATTAGCTGCTTTCAAAAGCATTAACTCCCACTCAAAAAGCAATGCTATTTTGTCCAATCTATTACACTCAGAAAGTAAAAAAGAAAAGAAAAAGAAAAAGCAGTTGGAGACTATCTGAAATCTTTATGTCCATGTGTAGCGTACTCAAAACAAAATTGTTTTAATAGAACTGAAAATTGAGTGTGTGCAGGATTACTTACTTGCGTAACAAACAAAAAGCTTTTCCATACACTGACAAAATACCCTTTGAGAAATTACACATTTATTTTAAGCGTCGAAGTGACGGAAAAAACATACATATCTGTTTCTTTCCTGCATTTGAAATCACACTCTGCACTACACTACAGCAGATGTTTCAGAAGGATGATGATCTGGGAAAGATGCCAAGGCATAGCCATACCAATAAGTTCAAAAGACGGCAGGATAAACTATTGTTTTTGTAAGGCAGGATTCCACCTGGAAGCTAAGGTGCAGGCTGTGATGAAGAGTGTGTGAAGAGGGACTGTTAATCTGTATCATGCACAATACCAGGATCATGTGCCTTAGAAATCTAACTATTGCCTTTTAATAAATATTCTTTAAAAAAAATAGAAATCTAACTATTGCCAAACATACAGTATCAATATAAATGTGGGGAAGAATTTGTGGTTTCATACACAATAAAAGCAAGGAAGCATAGCCTTGTACTTAGAACTTACACTTAAGGAAAGCCCCCCTGCTGGGGCAACTGTGCCCCGAAGTACCAGGCGCACAGCCTGGGAGTCACTGTGGACTCACAGCTGTCCATGGAGGCCCAGGTCAATTTTGTGTCCAGAGCAGCTGTCTACCAGCTCCACCTGGTACGCAGCCTGACACCCTACCTGCCCGCAGACTGTCTCGCCAGAGTGGTGCATGCTCTAGTTAACTCCTGCTTGGACTACAGCAACACGCACTATGTGGGGCTACCTTTGAAGGTGACCCAGAAACCAGAACTAATCCAGAATGCGGCAGCTAGTCTGGTGACAGGGAGTGGCCACCGAGACCACATAACACTTGTCCTGAAAGACCTACATTGGCTCCCAGTTCGTTTTCGAGCACAATTCAAAGTGTTAGTGCAGACCTTTAAAGCCTTAAATGACCTCGGCCCAGTATACCTGAAGGAGCGTCTCCACCCATTGTTCAACCCAGTCACTGAGGTCCAGCGCCAAGGGCCTTCTGGCAGTTCCCTCACTGCGAGAAGTGAAGTTACAGGGAACCAGGCAGAGGGCCTTCTCGGTAGTGGCGCCCACCCTGTGGAATGCCCTCCCATCAGATGTCAAAGAAATAAACAACTATCTGATGTTTAGAACAGTGTTTTTCAACCACTGTTCCGCGGCACACTAGTGTGCCTCAAGATGTTGCCTGGTGTGCCATGGGAAAAATTCGAAAGATTTAAAAATAAAGTATTTTATAATTTTTCATATTTCTGTTTACTTACTATTTCATAATAAAGTAATTATAAAATACTTTCTTTGTGTTTATTTGATTCCTATTCAAGAGAATTACTTTATATATAGTCAATATAGGCACAGAGTTAAGTTTTTTTAACATTTTCTAATGGTGGTGTGCCCCGTGATTTTTTTCATGAAACAAGTGTGCCTTTGCCCAAAAAAGGTTGAAAAACACTGGTTTAGAAGACATATGAAGGCAGCCCTGTTTAGGGAAGTTTTTAATGACTGATGTTTCAATGTATTTTAATCTTTTGTTGGAAACCGCTGAGTGTGTGTGTGTGTTCAGAGTTCTGTTCACATTACTTTGGAGTCAAGTCATAATGTGAATCGGTTGTGCAGCAACCAAAAAAATTGCACTGAAAATACAGAAAGGAACATGAGATATTAGGTAACATCAAAAGATTTGGGATTCCCCAAATTTTATTCTTGCATACTATAGATAAAATGAGATTTCATTGAACACAAGTGCAGCATCAAGGACCTGAGTCCATACACACAAGATCCAAATGCGACTTCTGCAGCTTCACTAATAAAAGTTCCAGCCTAAAAAGTGAACCTCTTTGTGATATTTTGTGCTTTTCTACAAACATTCATGCAGCTGCTGGCATTCGTCTAGATCAAGGTAACTGGTCTTTTAACAGTAGAGATGAAGAAAATCTGAGCTGAAACAAGAAATGTGTAAATCTCAAGAGATAGACAGAAACATGACCCAGGAGACTTGTTCTGCAAATCATGGTGTGAATGGTGAGAAATGTAAGGACTATATCAACAGTCATCTCTGTTTCAATTTGACATTAGCTTCCTAGGTTATAGTCTGGACACAAAGCTCAAAGTCTGAGAATACCTTTGCACCATCTGGAAGCACATCAGATTAGTCATTCTCTGGCAACAGAGAACTGCAATTATTCTGGTGTAATTTTAAGGCCCTGTTCATGTGTCTGCCAATAGGGCACTTAGGATGGCAGACATGAGACACAGTGTTTTTTTGGATGGGAGTGGGGTGCTTATTTATGGTACTTCTTACTCTGCTGTATTTTAGGTGAGCCCTGGACACATTTCTATTTCAGATTGCACTTAATTAGGATTCCTTTTTGTTGCTCACTCTTCTTTTAATTGGCTGTGGGTTGAAATTTTAAATTTTTGAGGGCAATGCTGGCTTTGGATGCAACTGGTTACACTGTGATTTTAATTTATAAAATTATATTTTGTTTTACAGTGTTCTGCTTGCCACCTTGGAAAAACATAATTAAGCCAGTGGAATAGTGCAGAATGGTCTTTGACTAATTGTATATCTCAGTGTATATTGGTCCAATTACTAATTGAAACATATGAAAAGAGGAACAGATTGGTATAACTGGTACATGATAAGGGTCTGGAATTGTGCAGAGCACAGAGATTTTGTACAAACCTGAAAACTGAACTAGAACTATGAGAATCTATGCTCTCTTTTTAAATAATGAATGCCAGTGAGCATGATTCACAACCTTTTCCATATATGCAGCAAAGATGTACCCCTCCAGTCATAGGCGCTAGCTCCTGGGACCGAGGCACTTTCGGGCCCCCAACTTTTTTAGGGGGGGCAGGCCCCCTCAATATTCAAAGGATGTTTGGCTCCATCCCCTGACTCTTCATGACATCACACTTGTGATGTCAGGATGTTGTGTCCAGCCCCCTCAATCATCTTGAGATGTTGGCGCCTCTGCCTCCAGCAATAGCATAGAAGTCAACTCTCAGCATACCACAAGAACACCTGGGAGATAGAGACCACTGCCACTGACACCTCTCTGGTTAAGGGATAAGGTTCTGAAACAGAGCAGACTCCTAACAACCTCCAGTCAAAGAATGGGCACCTACAGGCTTGTAGTTCTTAGTTGAAGATTGGTAAAAATGCTCTTCCCAGTCACGGAAATATCTGTGGAATTCAGCACTGCAGCTGAAAAGGACCATATTTGGTGGTAGAGCACATGCCATGAATGCAAAAAGTCCCAGGTTTAGTGCCTGGCATCTCCAGATAAGGCTAGCATAGACCCCTGTCTGAATCCCTGAAGAACTGTTGGCATTCAGCACACACAACACTAAACTAGGTGGACCAATGGCCTGACTCCAAAGTTGAAGGTTCGATCCCATATAGAACAGCTGCATATTCCAGCACTGCAGGGGGGTCGGACTAGATGATCCTCAGGGTCCAACTCTACAATTTTATGACAGGTTATATTTCAGTGCTTCTAGTGCTATGTGATATTGCAGCGCTGTGGATTTGTTGTTGTCCTTTAGTTGCAGAGACCTTTTTGAAAATATGCTGGCATCACCACCAAAATACTCTAGGTTGAAATGCTCAGGGGACAGAGCTCCTCATTGCTCCTCCTTGTGCCTTCCCATTACATTCCTGTGGCCTAAATCTCTCTTTTCTATAACACTTTTTGGAAACACATGCAAAACCACCACCAACAACTGACCCCAGAAAGAGAGTTGATATTTAAAAAAATATTAAAAGATGCTTTATAAAGAAATTGTGACAAGTTTAAGGTTTTATAAAACTGCTTATAATGCTAAACATTTAGAAAAAGGCAAACTGAAAAGTTAATGATTCATAATACGGAGACGTTCAGGCAAACACATTATGCATTCATGTTCCCAAGAGTTAATTAGAAAAAAATATATGGTACCATAAAAATCCAGGAAGATTAGAATAGGTGCTAAGCCTATAATCTAGCATCTTTACCACTAGTAGTATTTTAACATTAGACAGTCACTAGCAAATGCGATAGTATCCACATTTTGCCACTTAACATCAGTACTGCTGTAACTGTAACACAGAGCCATCAGTAAGATTCCATATTTCTTTCCAGAATATTAACATTAGCAGCCAAACCACTGAAAATGTGAAGAGTAGTCCAGATGAAAACTTATGTAAAGAGAAATACATTTTACATTCAAAAAAATAGGTTAAAAGTTCTTAAGGCTTTGCTAAATACTTTCAACTGCATGTAATTGGTGGTTTCTGGATCCAGAACGTAAACTGAATCGAATCCCCCTTGCTTCTATTTTCATTGCCCATTCATCTCTCTCTTTCCTGCCTCCATACCCTGATTCACTGGTATTCTTCCTTTTCTTTCTTTCTTCTTCCCTAAATGACCACAGAAATTGTGGTTCCAGATAGGTAGATTTTGCTGTGGAATGGGGTCAGAGGAAAAACAAAGCCAATGCAGAGTAAGGGAGTATTTCCTGCATTGCATTTTCCTCACTCTGAATTACTGTGACAGGAAAAGAAGTTAGCTATAACGCAAGTCATACAGGGTATTTTTTTATTTGGAAGAACTAAAAGGATAGTCACTGCGGGCTGATACATTATTGAGATGTGTGGCAGAAGCACTCTTTGAACTGGACCGTAGAAATAGATCTCCATATCACTGTAGAGCTGTGTGAATGCGGTGAACACCAGGACAAGTCCTCAAGATAGGACACTCTCTGCTGCCTAGCCCATTGTGTTCTTGGATAGTATGGCTATATTGCTGATTGAAGGGTATTCTTTAGGATTGTTGTGATTCCTTGTACAGTGGATGCTTGGGTTGTGAACGTGATCCGTGCAGGATGCACGTTCGCAACCCGCAGCGTTTGCAACCCACAGTGGCACGTCTGCGCATGCGTGGGTTGCGATTTAGCTCTTCTGGGCATGCGCAAAGCACGATTTAACGCTTCTGCGCATGCACAACTGCCAAAACCCGGAAGTAACCTGTTCCGGTACTTCCGGGTTTCGGCGGTCCGTAACCCGAAAAATGCAACCTGAAGCTTCTGTAATCTGAGGTATGACTGTACCATGAAAGAGTCTTGGTATCTTCCCTTTACTGTTCTCTGGATGGCTTGTATTGTTTGGGGGACGTTCTGCTAAATCCAAGCATGCATAGAAGGTTGGCTCCAGTGCTGAGAGCTTGCTCTTAATTGTCACCTCTTTGCTGTACAGGCAGTTTACAAAGCAAATAAATCCAAGGTGGAAGAGCCATAAATATTTTTGTAACGTCTGACAGATTCAATTGAATTTGTACAATTACTGTCACAAATGAGCCTTGAGTGAAATTACCTTATTAGAACACTGCAATTAAAGATCTCTTGGCTAATATTATTTCCTTTTTACAGTCAATGAAAACAACTCTGATGCCAGTGAAGAGTGATTACTGCAAATTTGTCTCTCTGCCTGGGAGACTGTCATAGCATGCTGTTCCTTTAAAAGAGGTTCAAGGCATCATTACATAAAACTAAATATTGTGAGATAGGAATTTACGATAAGTATATAGATAGGAAATGGAAAATGCCAATGATCCAAAATGCCAACTTTCTCTTGTAGCACAGGAAACTGGTTGCCAGAGAGGCCTCTACGAAATTCATTTCTGGAGAAGAGTTTGAAACAAAGCCCCTGAGAAAGTATAAAAGTAAAGTACCTTGTAAATGGGGGTTAGGCTACTAAATTATATCTAAAAATATAAGCATTTTTTTCAAGGGGAAATTGCAGCAAGCTGGGAGGGGGTTGTCAGTCATTGTGCTCATTTTCAAAAAGGTGATAAAAGTAGATCAATACAAGTGCAAAGCGTAAAAATACTGTCGCTAGCATTAAATTGAGCATCTTTCTCCTCCCTCATGATACAAATGTGCTGCACTACACACTTTCATGGCTCTAATGGGGTGCTGTTTGTGCATCAGAGGCACTTCAGAAGTATTTCTGTATTCTTACATACTGGTAATTTAGGAGAAAGTGAACGTTAAGTGTCTTGACATGATAAGCAGCAAAAACTACAAAATGGTGACATGGTAGACAGGATGGTGACGTTGTCACTACCACAACTATTCCATAATTCTAGAATGTGCTTCTTAGAACAATGTTACTTATATTTGATCTCAGGAACATTAGTGCAAAACAGCATATTGAAGAAAATGTAGAAGAAAACAGGGGACTTGCAGACCACAAAGTTTTGTGGATAACAAGCCGTGGCAAAACATTATACCAAATTTCCCTCTTTGAGAGGACAGCTGGTTTGGAGAATAAAGGAATAACATATTGAGTTCAAATATGCACTGGAAACAGATAATCCAATCTGCAATGAGGCAATCCAGTGGAACTTTCCAGGCCAAATGTCAATAATTTTGATGCCATGAAATAGAAAAGGTGTCAGAATTGGTACTCTAAAGGAGCTTGCTTTGCACTTTGTTTTTATATATCTTTGATAATTACTTGAATGAAGAAATTGCAAGTATGATGATATAAAGTTAGGAGGAATTACAGACACGGATGGAAATACATTCAAAATAGTCCTTGTGAAATGTTGTTCTAGGCTGCAGGCAACAGAATTATGATGTTAATACAGTGGTACCTCGGGTTAAGAACTTAATTTGTTCCGGAGGTCTGTTCTTCACCTGAAACTGTTCTTAACCTGAAGCACCACTTTAGCTAATGGGGCCTCCTGCTGCTGCTACGCCGCCTGAGCACGATTTCTGTTCTCATCCTGAAGCAAAGTTCTTAACCCGAGGTAATATTTCTGGGTTAGCGGAGTCTGTAACCTGAAGCGTATGTAACCTGAGGTACCACTTTATATACATTTGAAGGTGTATATATTGATAAGAAAAATAATGTGCACAAATGATGCACTTGAGAGACTGTTAAAGCTGTAGCACCAACGTGGGGCATGCCCCACAAGGGGTAATCTGATTTTTAAGGGGAGCAATTTGAGAATTGAGTTATTAACAGCTAACGGCCTTTAAGCTTCCTCCACAGGAATAGGATTTCACTTTTTGAATAATAAGAATTTTACGTCAAGAAGGGCGGGGATCAGGATTTTAGAGATGCTTAGGTGGGGCATGGCCAAAAAAAGTTTGGGAACCACTGTTCTAGCATCACTGAAAACAACCAGGTATTTTAATGGATTGTAATTTAAACACAAATCTACAGTTGCATATGATTGTTTAAAACTACATAGGTTATCTGGGCTACAGTAAGAAGCACTTTATGCAAGAGTGAGAGAGCCTGTGTGGTACAGTGGTTAGACAGTGATAGATCTAGAACTGGGGAGACCTGGATTCAAATCTCCACTTAGTGGCATGAAGCTCACTGGAAGATGTTGAGCCATTAACAAACTCTCAGCGTAACCGATTTCAAGGGTTATAATGAGGGCAAACATATGGAAAGCACCAGACTTCCTCTGAGCTCCCTGGAGAAAGGATGAAATATATATGTAAATAAGAATATTAACGATGAAGCTCCTGCAGCAGCAAAACCATATTCTAGTTTTTGCTTGTTTTTTTTTATAAAAAAAATCTGAAAGCGAACTGTGATCCAGATGAGTGGCTTTGGAAAACTAGCACATAACACGCCCCCAAAGGAACTAGCTATGTATAGCTTAGAGAAACAAAGATTAGACAGTGACAAGATTGAAGCATATCCTGCAACATTCTGCTTTAATAATCAAGGTCATGGAATATTTAAGAACCCCTTTCCTAGTCTCAACAAATAATTGGCAGGGGAATCTTTGTAATCACTGTCAATCTCATCCTAAAAGCCACAAAGATGAAGTATAGATCCAAATGTCACACAGGGGTAATACAAGCTCTTTTCACAGAGCTAAATGTTAACTGTACGGAATTAAATTTTAACTTGCCTACATGAAATATAGAATTAATTGTAATTGTTAAAAGATTCAGGTTCAGTTTGCTAAATGTATTATCTGCCATTGCAATTATTTCAAAACAGTCCATTTAAAAGTTTTAAATAGCCTTGCAAGATGTAAGGCATGTTAGCCTTTTCTTTCCATTTCTCCTATGCAACTCAATGGTAAAACTCCAGCTGAACTCATATGGGTTGAAGCTAATGTCATATCTGCTTCACAACTGATGACACTTGTAGTTGTGTAATACATTATCTTCAGTAACTCATAGAAGCACACTCAGAGCTCAGCAGTGATAGTTGGGGGAAAAGGCAGATGGACATGGAATAGCATGACCTTAAGAAAAATTGTTGTTTTAAATTGTTTACATCTCTCCAGTAAATCCTTCATTCTGTTCAAACTATAGTTGCCCCTCTTTCTTACCTGCCTTACTGTATTACAGTAGTTTTTTGTCTGTGCAAACTGACACACAACACTCTTCCCACTGCTCTTTATACTACATTGCAGGGCCTAGATGATCCTTGTGGTCCCACTGAACTCTTAAAAGTCTATGATTATTTCAAGATGCGGCCTTTCTTCCTGACTTTAAGTACAACTGAAGAAGATAATGGGAAATCTAGTCTTTTTAAGAATGGCAAATGCAGCCACAGAGATACCTAATTTCAGACAGTGGCCACAGTTAGTTGCGGGGTGGAAATCTTTCCTACTATGCAACATTATCCCCAACAGGAGGCAAACAGCAGATCCAGGGCAGGGGACTCAGCTGGGGAAATGGTTCCTGTGCCCCAATCTGAATTAAGCTACATTTATTCCTCTACAAGCCTACAGGAGAGCTGTTTTGTTATTTAACGGATTCCTTGCAAAAGAAAAGCTACTGACAACACACTAACTAGTTAACTGCTAGTGACTAACAACTCTGATAAAGGAAATTAAAAGACACATTGTCTCAGGAAAATGCTTTAAAGCAGGACTTTTCCTACCAAGTGGGTTGCAGGAGTACTTCAATATGGAAGCCGTGGGCCACACACGGGCTTTGGGAAGGAGGCACAAGGCTCTGGGAGGGTCCTAGAGCCTTCCCACTTCCTTCCCAAAGCTGGGTAAGTGCTAACTAAGCTTTGGGAAGGGGGTGTGCAGACTCTAGGAACCAGTGGCTCACTTATCTGGCTTTGTGAATGCAGTGTGAGGGCTGGGTAGGGGCATCAAATGTTGCTGACGGCTGCCAAAAAAAGTCTTGAGGGCTTCATGTGGCCCTTGGGCCACATGTTGGACCACCCTGCTTTATAGCAATCTGTAAAAGTTATACACCAACACTCCTGCAGTGATTTTTTTTACAGTTGGTTTAATTTACAATCAAATTACTTAATTGTAAACCATTTAAACCTTTTTCAACTGAATAACTCAATCTGGATTTATACGTTTACATTACAAAATGTTTGCTTCTCATATACCTAGGATATGTTGCTGTCCCACAAAGAAATGGATCTTTATAAGATACTTCAAAGCATCTTTGATTTTAAGTATAAAACTTCTTTGTATAAACTAGTAATTCTTTTAAAGGAATTAACTTATCCTCATGTTTATCTCCATGTAGCACAGCATGATTCCACACCACCAACAGCATTTTAAATAGCCAGAGGGATGAGTAACTCCCTTAATCTTTACAGAGTTAAAGAAAAAAATTCTTAAAGCTGTATTGTGAAAGAGTCTTTTTGAGCCATCTATTTTCTTGCATGCTGAAAAAGCTATTAAGAATGGTATATTGTACTAAAAACAAAACAAATAAATAATAAAAATGAATTCTTCAATTTGCTGTAGCAAAGACCTTACTCTAAAAGGTGTACAGTTTGCTAGCACATCTTGTGAGCTTAAAGGCACTGAAGATAAGCATCTGTACAACTCATCTATCCCCAAATTGGAGAATGGTGATTATTCATTTCTGCAAAAACATTTCATTTTTGTGAGCACCTGCTGCTACAAGAAGCATTAACTGAAGCAGTATTACCTCAGAATACCTCTAAAGGTGCAATTTGCATTAGGTCGAAATCTGATATTTGAATGCTTTCCAGGAGAAGATTTAATTGCAAGTAAGCAAGGATGCTTCCTCTCCCCTTCAGTTTCTAGAAGGGTAGATATATTAATCTGTTGTGGCAAAAATAACAAAGCTTTTGCAGACCATGGAAGTATTGATCATTATGAATATATATGCCACAAGACTATTGTCTACTAGCTCTCCCAGGTTAGGCAAAAAGGTGCAAACAGCTCGAAGAGGAAAACCAGTGCACACATGCCTGAGAGGCAATATAAAATGGCTGCAATGGGGAAAATGGCCTTGCCTTATTGATATGATTTTTAGGTATCTTCTGTCCCTGTTAAATGAGACAGAGGAGTTAGGAGTTTCCTGGGGATACAGTTCTGCCTCAAAAAGGGATGTTCAATACAATAGCAGTTTACCTCCTTTCTTAAACTGGGATTGTAAGTATGAAGAGTCGTTGGAAAATAAAAGAGAAAGTTCCAAATTCAATGGGACAATTATCAGAATCTCTCAGAAAACTATTACTATAGGTAAAATGTCAAAATATAATTATTATCCTGCCACAGAACAAGTCCATTGATTTGGCCATTTATTCATGATAAATGGATGTCACTGAGCAGAAAGGTTAAAAAGAAAGGAGTTCAGAATAATGACACTGCATCCTATTTATTGCAACAGTGCCAAACACAGCATTAAATATCTATTTCTATATTTCAAGTCTAGACAGATGCTATAAGAGACCCATAAAACTATGTTACACGCTTTAATATGTTGCTACAATGGCTGCTTCCAAGAGAAATTCAGGTAAGAGCAGCTTTGGGTGCATTCATAATTTTCAAAGTGGCATGCTATTGACAGTTGAGTTAACACTTACTTGCCCATTTAACTAGCTTTTGGCGTCAGTAGAGCACTGTATGGCAGTTTACATCTGGATTTATTACCCTTGCTTGCTCCTGAAACTTGCTTACAGTTCATTTACTGATCATATGGAAAATGAGACCAAATATTTTAAGAATATCTGAGGACGGGAGACAGTCTCACTGCAAGGAACTGGGCTACCCAATCTGGAAATCCCTTTCAGTTAAGCAATTTCATCACTATATATAAGAAAATATACACATTTGGGGGGAGTGTAAGGGAAGGGGCAGTACCTCTGGCATGCTTGGAAATTTTCCTCTCACCAACACGAAACCAAACCTTAAATTATGGAACTGCTAACCAACAGCATACAACAGCATACATACTGATGCAGCAGAGGTGGAGGACTAAGTCTGCCAATTTATACATACACTTATGTCGGAGTAAGTCCCATTGAACTTAATCAAAATTATTTTTCTGCATAGTAATAAAAACAATATTCTATTAAAATGCAAGCAAACATGCATGAATTTTATATTAAGAGAGTACAGTCGGTCGACTTCCGAAACGTTAGGAAACCAAGGCACAGCTTCCGATTGGTTTCCGATTGTGCAGGCACACTGAAAACAATAGCGGAAGCCACATAGGATGTTCAGCTCCCCCCAAAATATTCGAAAACCAGAACACTCACTTCCAGTTTTTGATCTTTCAGGAGCCGGAACGTTTGACTCCCAAGGCGTTTGGGAGCCGAGGTACGCCTGTACTTAGAATATGTGTATATTTGCCATACCCTCCTGCTCCGAAATTGTAATTAAGGTGTTAAACAGAGGAGGACTAGGAACCATTGGTGGAGTAATAATGAGGAAGTCTAGCAGAAGAAGATACCAAGACAAAACACCTGTACATTACCTTTAAACAATAGTGAATACTTGCAAATGCATTTACTTTCAAGAATATTTAAAATAATTGCATGTATTTAAAACACAAGGCAAGTTGTTTCCTGCCAAGCTCTTTTGGAAATTTTAAAAACCACAACTCTTTTTTGTTAAAAAGAAGAAGAAGGTTATTGCTGGGATTCTTCTGAGATATTTAAAAAGATAAATGATATTTATTCTGCCACAGAAAATAATTTCAGAATTTCTATAAGGCTTTAGAGCCTTTTATAAACTATTATGGGGAGGGTTTTTTTCCTTAAAAAAAATCTATTTAAGAAGCAGCTACAACCATTCTAGCCTACAGAGTGATTCATTTTAATATTCAGAATCGTAGACCTTGGGGAAAGTGTAAAAGGAGGTTAGCCCAGATTATAACTTCAGATATTTACTGAAAGCAGTCATGTGAGCCAGTTTCAGTTGACATAAGGATGTAACTAGATGTTACACTAAGGCAAACATAGCACCGTTCTCTTTATTAGCTTATCAGATTGCTCTGGTTGGCCAAGGAACAAACATCACCACAAATAGATCCCTGCCATATCAGAGAACAGTCTTTCACTCAAGCAGCTGATTTATGTAAGCCACATGTATTCAGCTTGTCCAAAGTTTTATTAAAACTTGAAACTGATTTGTTTGGCTTGTGAGTTGATCTGCTGCTCCAGGTACAACTGCATTTTACACCATTGATTACCAGGGACTTACTTCCAAGTAAATATGCCTATGATTGTACTGTAAATTTGTGAAAACAAATGAAATCAAATGCACATAGTTATAAATACTTAAGAAAACTCCTGTCTAAAATGAGAAAAGCCATTTAAGATGCACCTTTTTCATTGTCCATTTGTAGGAGGCGGAGGAGGCCTGATCAGATACATGGATTAGCAGCCACTGTTGTTAGTTAGTAAGTGACTATTTAGTGAACTGTTACGAGTTGTGATGTTGTGAAGTTTAATGCTTGTGTTATTTTATGGATTTTATGCATTCGTTTTATTCTGCTTGTTGCACTGTCTTGTAACTTATGCAGTGGACTATATAAATCTAAATAAAGAAGAAGAGTTTGGATTTGATATCCTGCCTTTCACTCCCTTTAAGGAGTCTCAAAGCGGCTCACATTCTCCTTTCCCTTCCTCCCCCACAACAAACACTCTGTGAGGTGAGTGGGGCTGAGAGACTTCAGAGAAGTGTGACTGGCCCAAGGTCACCCAGCAGCTGCATGTGGAGGAGCGGAGACGCGAACCCGGTTCCCCAGATTGCGAGACTACCGCTCTTAACCACTACACCACACTGAAAATGAAGCAGCTGAGGATTATTCTGCTAAAAGTATTCCAGATTGTATAATATGTATTTGGGATGAAGTGATACTGTAATAACCATACTACAAAATAGCTGGGTTGGTAGAAACATCACTTTTGTCCTGCAATATATATACTGCAAATAGTTACACACATCTGGAATAAGGAAAAGTGGAGCTGACTACACCAACTGCCGTTGTTGCTATTGGCTAGTATGTACATTTTTATTTTGCATCTCAGCAGAGTAAGGAATATCTTGACTGAAAACATAAGCTGTTATATGAAATAACTTTTTGATGTATCAGTAGAGGAGCACTTTTGTTTATGCTGAATCAAAGCCAGAAAACCAAACGAGCCTTTAACAAATAGCATGCCAGCATTATCTGTGAAAGCATCTGGTTTACCAAATGAAACTGTTTGCAAAATATAATGCCTGTTAGAGCAATATCACCTTGTCTATAACAACTTAATGGTGGCTGAACATAGTAATGAAGTTCAACTCTAATAAAATAAGCATACCCTTTGGTATTCCACTTTATGTGCTTTAAAATACTGTTGGTTGTGGTGTATCACACTTTAAGAGACGGAATTGGATTACAAGCATAATAATACAAATACACTTGAAAATCAGCTTATTTTACTAAAATCTGCTGAAAGACCTTGCCTTGTATTAAAACCCCCAGGTGACCAGGAATTGCATGTAGGCAAGCGAGTGGCCTAGCAGAGGAAAAATGGAGCATTCTGTCCCTCCTATGACCAGCACAGAAATGTAGCACTCTGCTACACCTCTGTCAGCATCTGCAGGACCAGTATTTTATTTTTTTGCAGGTGGGCTTATTTACAAGGCTGGGCTAGACAGAAAAGATGAAACAGGCACAGAGTAATGTTCGTGCAATCACAAACAAATTGTTCTCAAATGAGAGGTAAGACTGAAATAACTTCTTAGCAGGCTCGGGCAAGACTTTTATACACCACCTTGCTACCTTTTAACAGGCAAAGCAGTTCTAATAAGCAATTTAATAATATTTCACCTACTAAAATATAACTGGAGCCGTGCATAAATGGTCACTCAGGATATAGGAGGTACATTCACCGTAACAAAAAATAACTTGGATTTAAAGGTCCGATACAGAACATTTCTTAAACCAAACTGTAAAAAGGTAAAGGGATCCCTGACTGTTAAGTCCAGTCATGAAAGACTCTGGGGTTGCAGCACTCATCTCGCTTTACTGGCTGAGGGAGCCAGCATACAGCTTCCGGGTCATGTGGCCAGCATGACTAAACAGCGCACAGAAATGCTGTTTACCTTCCTGCTGGAGCGGTATCTATTTATCTACTTGCACTTCAATATGCTTTCAAACTGCTAGGTTGGCAGGAGCTGGGACTGAGCAACAGGAGCTCACCCCGTCGTGGGGATTCGAACCGCCAACCTTCTGATCGGGAAGCCCTAGGCTCTGTGGTTTAGACCACAGCGCCACCCACATCCCAAACTGTACTAGAATGTAAACATTTTTTTGGGGGTAGTGGGTGGACTGAAGATCAAGGGCTGGAACTAGAAATCTGACTTCAACTATGGTTTTTTTTTTATTAATATTTTTATTGCTTTTTTCCAAGGTCAAATACATCGTCAATAGTTCAACAAAAGCGACTTTACAAGAAGAATAAAAGAGAAGATTATAGAAAGAAAGAAATCACATTTAACAAACAGTTTTTCATGATCCACTGGACTTCCCCGCATCCTCCACCCCCTGCATCCTTTACAATAAAGAAAAATAACAGCAAATTAATACCTTGTTTCCTGCGTTTTTATGTTTTCATCAAGTTGTATTTTAGATTTAGACTTCAACTATGAACACCCCTGTGTCTTGCAAGTTGGGTGCTGCATAGTGAGTAAGTGATTGAGTAATGAATAAAGATATATCCAGTCAAAGATTACCTCTGACATGAACTCACCATGTAGGCAAGCAATCATGTATTGTCTCAGAATCCCCATCTGCTGACCTACTTTCCAGGGTTCTTCTGGATTGCGAACAAAATAACATATGTGAATAGTTCTGAGCAACCTAATGCACGATATAACTGAATGGAACTGCTCATAAAAGTGCTATTTTGCAACATGTGCTAGAACGTATCAGGAAGAAGTGAAACTAAATAAAAACAAGTTAGGTCTGCTTGTGTGACTTCTTGCGAAAGAATGACAACTGCTGCTGATTGTACCTGCGTGAGAAAGCCTGAACAAAGCTATTTCCTAATTGTTTTTATGTATTTACATCCTAGGGCCCCCAACACTGATTCAGTTGGACATTTGAGAAATTCAGTGGCGTAGCGTGGGGGGTGCAGGGGGGGCCGGCCGCACCGGGTGCAACATCTTGGGGTTAGGGGGCACAAATCCACGGGTTAGGGGGCACAAATCCACGGGTTAGGGGGCACAAATTACTTGCCTTGCCCCGGGTGCTGACAACCCACGCTACGCCACTGGAGAAATTCTACTGGCACATGAGATGTCTGTGATCTCCTGCTCTCACATTCCTTACATTGTGAAGTGGTTACCTCCCTCCAATAAAAAAAGTACAGAGCTGAAGGATGTTCAGTTGTGTTCTCGCCTACTTCTTCTTTCAGTTCAGGTTTCAGTGCTCAGATTGGTACCTGAGCAGCTGGGCAGCAACTGAGAGGGTAGGAAGATCTGGTGGTTATGGATCTGGTGGTCTGAAATGGTTGCATTGTGCAAAAAACAAGGATCAGAAGCATGGAGTTTCATAATTTTTATAAGTGATTCTCACAAAACCACTATCAAAATCCTATGTGCCCTCTGTGCCCACAGATGTGTTCTGTGACTTGATGGCAGTGGTGACCTATGTAAAAATGGGGGGAAATTCACGAGGACCATCATGGCTTTGAGTCTTGGAAGAGCTGCTCCCTGCCTTGCAGGGCTTCTTCAGCCTGGCCTGGGAGGGTGGGGACCTGATTGACTCCAGCTACAAAAGCTGAGGATATTGAACAGACTCTTGGGCTGGTGTTATTGTTTAGGGTTTTTTGAGGGGTGGGTGGGGTTGTTGCTGTTATTGATACTAAGTTTGTGTGTGCTTTTTGCTGTTTTTAGTGTTTGTGACTACTTTTGTTATGTTTGTAATTATGTTTTATTATGTTGTAAACTGCCTTAAGCATGGGTTTAACTTTGGAAAGGCAGCATACAAATAAAATGATTGATTGATTGATTGATTGATTGACTGACTGACTGACTGACTGATCTGTGTTTCCAAGCATTCTAGGACTACTGTGGTTCTAAACAAGGACATATTTCAATTCTACTGGATCTAACATTTACCTGGGCTCCAGGTAAAGCAAATGGCTATCTCTTTGCTTTTTCCCTCTCTGTTGGGGCGAGGGGACAGTGGGGGATGGGAGTGACCTAGGAGATGAGAGAGAAAAAAGCAACCTAAGGCGATGGAGCACTCTTTCAAAATTCAAAATGTGCCCACAGGACCCCAAAGGTTGACAACTACTGCTATTGCATTCAAATAACTTTGCAGCCTTAGTACACTGGATTACTACTCAGTCATTTTGTTCTGTTATATATTAGTGGAACCCAAAGTTATTTAAACTTGCCCAAGTTAAGACAACCATCCAATTGCAAGTAGGAAAACAGAATCCAGATCTTATCTTAGCATCATGTTCCTACTGTACTATACTTCCTGTCCCAAACATTCTGCATTTATTGCTATTCTCTGCTTGGGTGCACATGTGTAGGAAATAACCTTAAAGCCTATTGCATGCTGTAGTAAATAAGGACTCCTACTAAGGCAGCAACTGCAAAACACATGGGGAACGTCTGAACATACCCTGTTGCAAAGACCCATCTCATCTTTCCACTTGTTCCACTTCAAGTGTATATTCAGCAGAGTCAATTAACCTCCCACACTTTTCAGAGTCAGAAATACGAAGAGAAAATTGCATTTCTTAAAAGATTATAGTATTTAAGCAGTTGCAGTGGGGGAGGGGAGAAAAGAAAAACATAGCCTTTGAAAAAACAAGGACAGATTAAACAGAGGAACTAAAGATTTCAAATGCAGATGCACTGAAAAATACAGCTAATAATATTTCACACATTAGAAGAGGAATTGATTATTTTCAAAACGGGGAGGAAGTTCGAAGATCAGAAAAATAACTAGGAATATATTTATCAGTTCACGTGCTTGTAAAGACTTTGGTAATGCTGCACAAATGTGACAAACGCCTTCTGAAGAAAATTACTGCTGGACAGTACATTTATTAACTTACTTATACACATTTATTATGTATACAGTTCTACATCTTTTAAAATTTTATTTTGGCTGTACCACCATCAACATACATGCAACTTGTATGTCCCAAAGGAGCTTACAATCTAAAGGAACAGTGAGAAAGGAAACAGGGAAAGTGGAGGGAGAGACAGAGAGACAATACACATTCAAACTTGGTTATAGCTGGAAATAAGAATTAAGGTTCAGCAGAAAATACGGATTGTGATGAGAAATGTGAAGAGAGAGTTGATACCACATGGGATTCTCCAGGAAGGTGGTTGCAGTGATATTAATTTTACAAATACATATTACATGTTAATAATATTTTCCTTAATTATATAGTAAATACTTTGAACCACCCTGTTGAAATAAAGCCTAAATACATGTAATGATTTTTTTTAAAAACCTGGCTATCTTCATTTCCTTCTCAGCTATTCAACTGTATACCTGGTTAGGTATCTTACTTTTTTCTTACTTTTTAAAGTGTCATGTATGTTCATGATGCAATAAAACTGTTAAGTTTCTGTCACAAAGCTAAAAGTTTTATTTCAAAAGGCCTTTGCACTTTGAATATTGTTCTAATATCCTACTCTCTAATGTTGTATGCTTAATTTTTTGCATATTATATGGTTCCACCCCCCCCCACCCCCCAGTAAGTTGCTTTGGAATATGTGGTGAAAAGTGGGGCAGAACTTTTTAAAATATGTAAAATAAAAGTGACAAGCAATAATTTATTGCAGCATAAAAAGGTGTTTTAGGGATGCACTATTTCTGGCAACGCTTTGCATTCTTTGTATGTGTATTAATAGGCATCACACAGGCAGGCGTATTTTGAGGGGAGCCTGGAAAAGCATCATTTATTTAGTCTTCTTAAGAGTAGCTTTAACAGATTTACAGCTCAGCAACAAATGTTTGCTTTTATTACAGATCCTCAGCATTTAGCTATATGCTTCCCTTTAAACTAAGCCTGAGCAGTGACTGAAACATGTGCAAACAGTGCTCCAATATAGTCAGCATCCATTGTATCCCACCTGAGTCAAAGAAACCGAACACCACACTCTAAAGCCCTTAATCCCACAAAAGATTTCTGCTCCTTTATACAGGGTTCAGTGTGTGTTTAAGACTTGGATGCGCACACACATTTCGTACTGCATTCTATAAGAAATCAAGCCGTTAGTGTCATCGACCCAGTCCTGTGGAACACCTTGCCGATTGAAATTCAGCAGGTGTCTTCTGTGCCAACATTTAAATGCCTGCTGAAAACTTTTCTATTCTGCCAGGCCTATGCAGCCAATTAAGCGTATATTCCCCCACAATGTTCCACTGGTGTCTGTTTCTAATTTCTATTTGATTTTAATCTGTTTCTAAGCTTTTATGATTTTATTGTCTGGCTTTATGCTTTTACATGGTTGCAAACACTGTGATATTTTATAACACAGCGCGTATATGAATATTTTTTTACTAAACAAACAAATAAAACATTTTGCCCCCTAAGTGTGTCAAGAGCACGCCCCAGCCAAAGGAATGGCAGATAGTTAACTCTTTATTGTCCAAGATAGCACTTACAGCCCTTTCTGCAGCTCTGGATATTTGTACACGACTGTGCTCTAGGGAGAAGTTGCAGCAACAGGGGACCACTCCCCTGCTACCACTTTTATGTACCTTCCTACAATAGACTGTGCACACATAGCTGAAGACTGAGCCTACATGGAAATTTTCTCTGTTCAGCCCTTTTCAGCCTGTTCGTTCTGGGACAGTGGTGCAGAAGAGGGTGGGCAAGCATCGTCCCCTCACTTGCTTGACTTGCCTCTTCCTCCTTTTCTTCCAACCCATCCTGTGCTCCACCTTCCATCTCTGAAGTTTCCCCTGCCTCCAACTCTTGTCTCCTGATCAGTACAATTCACCACAAATCACTGCCCCGCTCTCCTGAGTCTGACTCCATCCCCTCTTCTCCTGGTGCACACCCATCACAGTCCTGCGAGTCCCTGACAAAGTGCGAAAATAAACCCACAATTTTTGCAGTTTTAATGTCATGTTAACTTTTCTTATAACAAACCTGTTCTCTCACTCATATATACAGTATACAGATACAGATACAGTCTCTCTCTCTCTCTTTCTCGCTACATGTGCTAAAAGCCAACAATGAAACAAGGCACAGAAAAAATAACCACTTTGGGTGGAGTCTGTTTTCTGAAGTAACAGTGCATTCTACTTTTTTAAAAAAAGCAGACAAAGGAACATTACTAGATGATTTTTTCAACTACAGTGGTACCTCAGGTTACATACACTTCAGGTTACAGACTCCGCTAACCTAGAAATAGCACCTCGGGTTAAGAACTTTGCTTCAGGATGAGAACAGAAATCGTGCTCCAGCGGTGTGGCAGCAGCAGCAGGAGGCTCCATTAGCTAAAGTGGTGCTTCAGGTTAAGAACAGTTTCAGGTTAAGAACAGACCTCTGGAACGAATTAAGTACTTAACCCGAGGTACCACTGTACACCGGTTTTCCTCCTAATTAATGTATATGCTGAAATGCTAACTCTGGCCCGAAATATTATACTTCAGTTGCAGCCCCTTTTCATAACATACAATGCCTGAGCTACTATTATGAGCGTCTCCTGAAGCATTTGCACCTTCTTCATAATCATTTATTTCTTACCGGCAGTCTTTTGTTAAACATTAATTGTGAAAAACGAATTGCTGCAATTTTGTAACTTAACTGAAAGTTAACCAAAGAACATTAAAACCTGACTGAATAACACTGAGCTATATTAATTCAGGGGCTTTCATAATTCCTAGCCCTCTCTCCCTTCATACACGCACACACACCATTCTGAAGTGTGGCAGCAACCACTGCAGCAGAACAGAGTGACTCAGTTGGTTGAATGGGCATCAAAGCCACAACAGAAGACTTCTGCCCTGTTGCCCTGGCAACAAAGATGTAGACTTGTTTCAACACAGAAATTAATAGAGCAGGGAGTAATAGTCCCAGTGCCAATATGACAGAGACATGCTTCTTGGTCATGCAAGCCCTGAGGTTCATAGGTCTTGAGAAGGCATGTGCAGCACTAGGAATGCCAATGGGATGGTTGCTGCAAAGAGGAAGTATGAACAGGAATAGCAGCAGTTCCTGGCACCACCATTACGCGACCGTTGGGTTGGGTCAGGTGTTGTGGCATTTAAGTGTGCAAAGGAGAGCCCTGAGTCAAAGGGGAAGTGTCTACCTGTTTGTGTGCATTAGAAGTAGCCACTTCACAAACATAGGTGAGGTGGGAATACTTCCAGTGACAAATCCACTGAATGGAATAACTTTCCAGTGATAAAAGAAACATTATAAGTGGAAGGAGTTGTAGGTATCATGTGACAAAATACTCAAGGTGATGGGTGGAGTAACATCCATGGTTTCAACATGGTCACATATTTTTTTTTGGGGGGGGGTGGACTGCAATAGGGGCAGTACTGAACTTTAATTTATTGTTTTAATGTTAAATGTGTTACTAATACAGTGGTTAGGGATATGGGTGACGCTGTGGGTTAAACCACTGTGCTGCTTGGGCTTGCCAATTGAATGGTCAGCGGTTCGAATCCCCGTGATAGGGTGTTCAGGAGCCAATTTGTTCGGGAGCCAAGGCGTTCGGCTTCCAAGGTACGACTGTATATTGGCTAGTACAACACTAAGTTATACATGAAATTTGCAGGGCAGTCCTAAAGCAATGTATGCTCATATGTAATTTAGTGGTGCTTGCTTAAGTATCCATAGGCTTGCAACCTCAAAAGTATAAATGACTTAACAGTGTAGTCCTATACATGTCTACTCAGAAATTAGCCCCAATGGATCAGTGGGACTTACTCCCAGGTAAGCATCTCTAGGATTGAAACCTTAATTTTGTTTAAGCAACAAGACAGCAGATGCAGGCTAGAACGAAGTCACAAAAAGAAGGCAGGCAATAGTTAAGAAATATGGGACTTATCTATTCCTTGTATAAAGGTAGCAGCACCCTCTTGTACTGAATCTCGTTTTTAAGTTTTGTATGTATTACAAATGTGTATATACTATTGGGACACAGAATATCATTCTCAAATGCTATGAAACTGTTCCACATAAAAATCTTCATACAACACACATGTAGATGAAATTTTGTCCTAAAAGCAATTAATTCATTCCAAAAGAGAAAATAATGCATAGCAGGTTTTATCAGTGTTCCTTCACATTTCCTCCCCCCGCCTCAAAAAACAAAATTGAAAGTCATGGAGGGGGAAAAACATGACGCCTCTATGAATCATGGCACTTCACATGACACAATTTTTCAGGATAAATAATAATTTATGATTCACAGCACAGATTTGATCATTCATACTACCTCAAAATATCAGAGTGTAGCACAATTTCTATGGAATTATTTAACATTTTCTTTAAAACTTTTCTGGTAATGTTTAGCTCATTACTTTAGGCATTAACTCCCAGAAAGATCACATACTATTGAGTTTAACTAGAAGGCTGATACTTTGAATGACCAGATAATGGTTTTAATTGCTTCATCATTGCAGATTCAGCCCAACAGCACTGAAATTAATTTAGAACAAATATTAGGTGATAATTAAAACACAGCTTCTGTGTGTCTATTATCTTTGAATAAGGCAGATGAGGCAACTGGAGGTCATCAGCTGTAATTTAATAATGATAGTATCTCTATTTAAATAGTATTTTATAGCACATTAGCAATGACTTTTTAGTGTTAAGCCATAAAAAAATTCTGCTTCATCACTAAAGCATTCTGCACGTATCCCAGGACATAACATTTTTGCTAGTTTAGTGAAAATAAAAATACAATGAATGCTATTTAAGCCATTTAGGAAATAAGAGAAAACCAAATGTTATGGTTTAATTTGTTTCATATTTGAATAATTAGTTTTTCCCTTTAATACAACACACATTTAAACAATAAACTTTGTTAAAAGATGGTACGCATGTGACTGGTTTGAATTAAACCTTTCCATTTTTAGTAAGGATTACATTGGAAATATATCCACCATAAGGACATTCAAATAATATGTCTACTGTATGGAGAGCTCCTAAAGGAAAATAATGTGCAGAAGCCTATACATGAAGCCATACCATTTAGACTGGCCCACATTAGTATTTTTAGGGTTAGCTTGAAAAAATGTGTGGACATATCATTTGTTTTTCATTTATGCAAATTTCAGCAATAATAGTTGAACCTGCAAGGGGCGGAGGAATTATTCCCTGTGACACTGTCATCTAATACTTGCTTAACCAATCCATGATTATTCCTGCCTGTTTATAGAAGCCAGGCCAATTATACTGCAGATTAAACAAGCATCTGTCGCAGGTGAGGGCTATTTCACTACCTCTGAGATTTTACCTTATGACTTGGTTTGAACATAATGCTAAGCCATTGTTAGAAATGTACAAATCCTGCCCTACAGTTTAACAGTGGTTTGTTTTCTGCCAGCAAACTGCAATCTGAAACCAGGGTTCATTGCTGGCTTACAAACTTCAGTTTATTTTAACTTTGGCTTGGTGCTACATGCAAATCCAGCACCCTTCCTTCACTATGGTTTGCCTGACTATCAACAAACTAGAGAATGCAAGAGCAGCTGGGAAAAGAAAACACTTTGGGGAAACAAGTCATGCTTTGCTTTATCATAGGACAGGCATGTCCAATTCCAAGTAGGCTTTGATTCACTAATCAGTATAAAAAACTGGCAGTGATCCACCACACTCTCACATTGTCATTCTTCAACTTAAACATACTCTCTCTGCCCGCCTGCCCGCAACAAATGTGTACTTGTTGCGTTTATTTTAGACCCCCTCCAGGCCAAACTGGTCTGTCCTGTGCATCATACATGTGCAGGGTGCATGTGGGGAAGGAGGTAGCTAACTGGACATGGGAGGGGGGAGTTTAAGTGGGAGGGGGAGGAAGAAAGGGAGGCAAAAGTCCTCTTTCTGAGGAGCCAGTTCTCTCTCTCCCTAAACACACGGTGACCAGATCAACGTGAGCAGCAGGAATGGAGACCACCTTCCCCTCTCTAGCAGGTAAGGAGAGGCACTCTCCAGATCTCCAGCCAGGGGGAAGTCAGAGCTTCGACCAGCTGGAGTCCGAACATGTTATGCCCCTCGCCCCTAAGTTAGGACCCGCGGGAACACCTTCCCTCCACACACACACCCCAGCTGCCCCTCAGGGCACTGCAGGTCTAAACCCTGAGAGCACAAAGCAGAGCGGGAAGGAAGGCAAGTCGGCTTTGGAGGAAGGAGGCTTGGCTCGAGAAAGAGGTGGAGGAGGACAAGACAGCGTTGCTCAGATTTGCATCACCGTAGAGACTGGCAGTGGTAGCAGCAGCTGCTGCATCCAAGGTTGCGGAGAAATGCCCTGTGATCGACTGGTTGATCACAATTGATGTGTTGTACATGCATGTCATAGGAGAACTCATGGGTAACTTGTGATGGATTAAATATGCTTAAACCATGGTTTAGCATTATGTGTGAACCAGGCCTATCTTTGTGCTGCTATATTGTTTTATTGCTCACTGAAGGTGTAAGTTATGAGAATGTATAGAAAATGTTGATAATGAGCTTCTAGCTTGGAAGATTTGTCTACATACAGAGGTCATGGGTAGTTGCATTAATGCAGTTAGATTATTCTGTACAAGCACTAATCAAAACTTTATTATGCCATACTGCCTCAACACTGTTTATAACATATTTTGTAGACAATTTATTTCAGGAAGGTTTTTTCTGTTCTAATTAGTCCTGCTTTCCATCTCTTTGCTTGTAAAACCAGGTGGTTTTAGCTACTTTACTGGCCTTGGAAGGAGAATAAAATGACAATGAAAGCATTTTGCTCATCCATAAAATATTTGAATAGTTTCTCTAGAACTCTAAAAACACAGCTTTATTAAAAGCTACTAGGGCCAGAAACATTTAATCCACTGAAAAGTGACATCACAAGTTCCTAAAAGTACAAAAGGATTCTAATTTTGATCCATTTCTTTATGTTTTATACAAATCAATGCATCACACAAGTGAAACTGGCTATATTTCTCTGCTGCATTTTCAAATGGTGACAAATGTGTCTCAGCCAAGTATGCAAATAGTTTTTGTTGGGATACAGAACTTTCAGCTACCTAGAATTAGCTTGGGGAATTTCTGGCCCATAGGCAGGTTGTGTGACAGGTCCATTCTTGCTATATGTATGAGTGACAAATTGCCAGAGAAGGCAGCTGATACTGATGCTTGGTGAGCCCAGATGGATGCAAATGAAGAGAGATATTAGGAGGGGGAGGCCCAAGGGACAGAAAGAGGACAGGACAGCTATCACTGCCCCTCTTTTCCACTAGTGGGTTGGCCTTAACTAGAAGGAAGAGCAGGCTAATAATAATAATAATAATAATAATAATAATAATAATAATACCCTGCCCATCTGGCTACGTTTCCCTAGCCACTCTGGGCTGCTTATAGCACATCTAAAAACATTAAAAACATCAAGTTAAAATCTTCCTGATACAGGGCTGCCTTCAGATGTCCTCTAAAAGTTGCGTAATTATTTATCTCCTTGATATCTGAAGGGAGGGCATTCCACAGGGAGGGCGCCACTACTGAGAAACCAGTTTCCTGCATTTCATGCTGCATGGAAATTATCACTTCAGCTCTGTTCAAGAAGTTTGTATTATTTTAACATCAAGGAAAAATAGTAAATGTTTTAAGCTTGCACAAGTCAGCGATCCCAGCTCTATCAGAGGCTTACATACTGGAGGCAGTTTCACCAGCTGCTTGGAATGAAAAGCTGTATTATCTAAGGTTGCAAACTTATGAATGCTTCATTTTTTGAGTAAACAATTTATTTTACGTATTTGTTAGTTATATTTCTGAACTGCCCTTCCTCTCAAGGGAGCCCAGGGCAATGCACAAGAGGATATAAAAAACCTATTTAAAGCATACCAGAAAAATAAAAATATCCAATATAACTATATATGTAAAAACAAACCGATTATTGGTTTAACGCTCACCAACCCAGTATCCCTACTAATGCCACCACCATCCTCATAACTCCCACAAATTGACTTTTGTGAGGGGCTTTCAAACTGAAACTTGAGTGTCAGTTTATAGGATCATCGTTTATAAATTACATAATACAAAAGATACAAGGACACATCCTGTACTGAAGAGAGTTTTCCCCCTTAACATTATAGTAGTGTTTTCCTACTGCTTGAAATAGAACAGTTTAGTTCAGAGGTTCTCAACCTTCTTGACTCCATGGCTCCCTTGACCAACTACATTCTTTCTGCGGCACCCCTGTGGGGCTCAGGAACACAATAATGTCACCCCTTGTCTGCAGAGCCAGCAGCCCCTCACCCCTTTTTGAACACCCTCTCTTGGGGGTGTTCCCTCAGCATCCTCTCATCTGCTTGGGAATCCTCTGGGCAGCTGCAGCTGCCGCTTCTGGTCTCTGAGCTGCCCCCCAACCCAAAGAGAGGTGCCTCCTAACACTGCCCCACAGAGGTCTGGGAAGCACCCCCTGGCCAGTCCCAGAGGCATCATTCCCCTGGGGAGCTTGTAGTCAAGGCTGCTGCAATAAATAAACAGCTGGGCAAGCCTTTGGGGGGCAGACATATGCGAGGACATCAGAGGAAGGGAGGGAAGGAAAGAAGGACAGAGGCCAGTGTTGGCCACGGCACCCCTGACCATCATTCAATCCACCCCAGGGTGCCACGGCACACTGGTTGAAAACCACTGGATTAGTTGATTTAGTCAGCTCAAGAAGTGCTTTCTCAAGGATAGATATGGAAAGCAGTAGGACAGATATTATCCCAAAACCAGTGTTAGAAACTCAGACATATGCACTACTTGCCAAACGTAGGTTAAAGTTGCCACAACAGAATTTCTAAGCATCTTTCGCCCCAATTACCGGTACATCATCATCATCATCATTATTATTTCTATACCACTTTATATGTTAAAGAAAATATATCAAAGCAGTTTACAACACATTAAAACATCTAATAAAACCATCCAAAATAAGACAAATTCAAAGTAAACAAACAAACAAAAAAACCCCAAAGGAAAATATTTCAGATTTTAGTGACATTCTGCTTTCCCTGTATTTATTTATTCCCCACTTAATTTATATAGCTGCTCCATAGCAGAAGTACTCTGCTAGGAAGCCAGTGTGGTGTAGTGGTTAGAGTGTTAGACTAGGACCTCAGAGTCCAGGGTTCAAATCCCCACTCAGTCATGAGGCCAGTCACAGCCTCTTAATCTACCTCACAGGGTCATTGTAGGGATTAATTCAGGAAGGGGGTAAACCATGTACTGCTCGGAGAAAAAGGTGGGATGCTCTAACCACTACACCACACTGGCTCAGCAACATCTAGAGGTTGCCCATTCTTATTCTATGGCTTGATCTCTATAGGTTTGCTATCAATCTCATTGACAACTTTGTGTATATCATTTTTTCTGGATAAACTGAGTATTAGTTGACTGGATAAGAAGCTATCATAGAACCAGGCCAACCATAGCAGAAAATGGATGAGTAACAAAAACTAACAAGATTTATCCACCATTGTGCAGAGAAAATAATCACAAAATGCTGTGACAGCTTTTTATTTTTAAAAGGCTGCTCAAGAAGCAGAGCTTCGCAGACTGTGGCAAAACAAGTGTAAGCTGACAGTACAGAAAGCAAGAAAAAGGGAATTAAAAGCATATTGCTAGAAACATTAAGACAAGCAGTAAACAGTTACAGTATTTAAATACACCAGAGGCACTAAACCAGTTAGAAAGGTGGTCAAAACTGTTGAGGTGACAAAAGGAATACGTAAAGGGATTTTTGAAGAATGGGGAGATTGCCGAAGAGCTAAGTAAATTGGTGAAAAGCCAACAAAATGACAACTTAGGTTCAGTTAAAGTAACCATAAAGTTATGTACACTGGGGCAAAAGATACTAACTACAAATAAATCAATGAAATCTGGCATCTCATTGACTAGCCAGGAAAGAGATATTTGGTGCTGCAGTAGGCAACAGTGGTTTTTTCCCCCCAAAATGGCAAGTTTCATATTAGCAATTATTAGGGGAAAAAGAAAATCAAGGGGACCTGCAAAGTAGATTAAAGGGGGTTTGAGTCTGTTGAGCTTTTGGAGGAAACATTTAGAGGGGAAAACATAAAAAATGAAACATGGTGTTGAGGATGCATCTTAAAAATGATACATGATGTTATGGAAGTACCTATTTCTGAGACACGTAGTTTCATTCTGAGTCACTCAATTAAAATGGATAGCAAATTCAAAACAGACAATAATAGAATACTTCTTCACACAATGCTTAATTATAGAATTTACTGGTACAGTAAGATATAGTGATAGATACTGTCTGAGAAGGCGTTAATTACACAAAGTGATGGAACATTGGTCTATCAATCAATATTAGCCATGATGGTTATAACTGAACCTTAATAGTCAGAGGAACTATGCCAATAAATACCAGTTGCAACCACAGGAAAGACAATAGAGAGGAAATAAATGTCACACTTGAGGCTTCTTGAAAGGCAAGGGGTCAGTCACTATGCGAAACAGGATGCTAGACAAGATGGAACTTTTGTCTGACCCAGCAAAGATATTCTAACTTTCTTGCAATGTTGATTGTGTGTTTGTTTGTGTGAGTGAGAGAGAGAGAAAGAACAAAAGGTGAAGGAAAATTAGATTTATATGCATACCTCAAAACACTATTTTCCAAATATCATTATTTCATAATACTGAATATGCATACAAAGAAAAGTGTTAACCTCTGTCTTACCCAGGCACTTTGCAAACTAGATAGTTTTGCCAAATCCTGCATATAATGGACAGTATTAAAGTAAGCATTTCACAGAGTAGAACCACCAAAGTTAATAAATTAAATTTAGTTGCATTAATTTCAATGGGTCTTACTCAAACCTACTTGAATACCACCCACGATACCAAGATGGTTATCTGTTTCCTGTGTACTAACGACAAATTGTGCTCCTGTGTACGATTATATCAGTACCAGATGTGCTATATTTTAAACTTGGGCAAATGGGATATCCCAATCCCATAATACATAGACTTATGATTATATATTATCTAAAGCAGATTCTTGTTTTGGCTCACAGATATGTGAGTGACCTTGTGCCAGTAGCTCAACCTAACATATCCCACTTCTTGCAAAAACAAAAGGTGGGGAGGGAATCAATAAAAGCAAATTAAATGAATGATTAGCGGCAGAACTATAACTTTAAAAATAAGGTTCAAAAGGCAGCATAAAACATCTTCCTGTATTGTCTCATAGTACGCTTGCTGTTCTAGCACTACTGAAACAAGCAGAAGCTGTGAAGAGCTAGGAGGCTACATACAGGAGCACACCTGTGCGCGATCAGCATGTGTGCTCCCATTGACACATGTGTCGTTCTTGGAGCCAAAGAGGGGCAGGGGTGGAACGGGGGACTGCCCATTGGCATGTGCAGGGTGGATAAAAATCAATGATTTTTTATTTATTTATTTAAATTGTATTTTTAAAATAAAATGCTTTTGGAGGAAAAAATCCTTCTAAAGATAGTTTTCTATTTAAGTTACATTATAGTCCAAAGGCTATTCATCAGAAAATAAGGATTTGTTTTAAGTTTTTCATATGTGCTAAAACTCAGTCTAAGTTTTTGTTTTAAATTGTTTAACCACATCAGTTAACAAGCATGGATACATATGCTATAATGTTATTGTTTTAGTTAATAAATTGTCTAAATTGTTATTAAGGAAATTCTCCTTCCAATAAAGTACAGCAGCAAAGTTGTCCAATATAAAGTTAACTTATTAAACCTCACAATAATTTCATAATATCGGTCTACATATTTCTAACAGTATAACCAAATCAGTAATTTTTGATATATAACTGTAAAAACTACTCTGAAAAGTTATTATTCCACAAATGAAACATTTATCTGGTTGTAAATATTAAGATTATACCAGCAAGAATGAGTCTTCCTGTAATCACTGACTAGTGATTTAAATTGATTTGATTTAAATCAAATCCACCCTGGGTGTGTGTCCCAGCAGGTTGTACAGTGGCAGCCAGGAATGGAACCCCTGCATAAGTGGAGATTCCCCTCTAATGGCATTTCATCAGTTTTCAGTTTTTGTTTATTCTTTGAAAGCAGGCCTCCAAATCTACACACCAGAGGCAACCGCACCTGGTCCTTCAGTGCAGACCCTGCTCAGTGCAATATGACTTCCTTTCCTGACTCAGGTGACAAAAGGTGAAAGAAAGCCTGTTATACTGCACTGAGCCTAGGAGCAGGTTGTATGCTCAAATACCTTTCTGTTCTGCTGAGCTTCAAATCTCAGCATAACATTGAAGGCTCCCTTCTGGAAGAAAGGAAGCAAATTGTCTCACACTATTGCTGAAGTTTGCAGAGGACTCTGGGAAAAAAGTGATGCGGTAGGATAGTAAGCTAAGAAGAGACAATTAGCAGCAAATAAGAAACGCGGGTAGAGCTGTGGTTTCAACCACTGAGCCTCTTGGGCTTGCTGATCAAAAGGTCGGCGGTTCGAATCCCCGCGACAGGGTGAGGTCCTATTGCTCAGTCCCAGCTCCTACCAACCTAGCAGTTCGAAAGCATGTCAAAAAGTGCAAATACATAAATAGGTACCGCTCCGGCAGGAAGGTAAATGTCGTTTCCGTGCACTGCTCTGGTTTCACCAGAAGCGGCTTAATCATGCTGGCCACATGACCCAGAAAAACTGTCTGCGGACAAACGCCAGCTCCCTCAGCCTGTAAAGCAAGATGAGCGCCGCAACCCCAGAGTCATTTGCAACTAGACTTAACTGTCAGGGTCCTTTACCTTTTTTAAAAAAGAAACGCAACCCCTTCTCACATTTCACACATGGGTTGAACACTATAATCAGCACTAGATTGGGGCTCATGGAAATATATTGCTAAAAATAGCTGCGGTATGGTGACACTGCATTTCCGTATACAGTGGACCCTCGAGTTACGTACCACTCTGGATATGTAACTTTCGGGTTGCAAACATGGCAAACCCGGAAGTGTAGACTTTCGGGTTTCGCCGCGCGGTCATGTGCAGAAACGCTCTATTGCACCACGTGCATGTGCAGAAGCGACGCCTCCAGTTACGTACTTTTCGGGTTAAGTACGGACCCCCGGAATGAATTTAATTTGTACCTGGAGAGTCCACTGTACAACCGTCAAAAATAACAAAAATCCACATGGTTTAAAGAACGGGGGAAATTGTTTACAATATACAGTTCAGCTCACACAAACTGATGCATAAAAAAGGAAAAGGGGTAAGTCCCATGGCAGCAACAGGCCGACAGAAGAAACTGAATTATCAGAGAAATACATAGCAGAATTCAGGCAGTTGCTTTTTCAGTTCAAAGATAAAATCATTTTACTATTATTAGTTTTTCAACAAAAGGACACATTTCCCCAGAAGCTTTTAAGAAGAGGGAAGCCTAGCACTACTGATGCTTTTAAAAAATGGGCACATCCTTCTCAGTGTAAAGGAATATGAACCACAGAACTTTCAGTTATAGTAATTAGATCAGCAACAGCTAATTATTTTTTTTTAAAAAAAACTTATTATGTTGGCTGCTGTTAACGTAACATTTTCCTAACATGTATTCTGATGGGTGACAAAAATGGGAAAATCCTAGCAGCAATTATTTTCACTAATGGAATACAACTGCATTGTTCAGAAAAATCCACAAAATGATTTTCGCCAACATACTATTCATGTTGCCCACGTATTCTGTGAATTTGGACTATCTTGAAAAGACTGAAGTCATCATGCAAATTTCATTGTGGGTCCCTTAAGACAGAAAATGGAAGAAAGCAACACAAGGAGAGTAGGGTCAGGCCAGATATAAAACCTGATAGGGTTCCTGCATCTTTAGTAGCTGTGCAGAAGATGGCAATTCAGCACATGTAGCTTGAATGACAGTAAACCAACCTTTGGCTAGCTGGTTCTGGCATGTAGGAGGGAAGGTTTCACATGGAAAGGGAAGAAAAACTCTTTTGTATATTTGAATAAAAGGTCTCAAAATTGATAACAGAGAAAGAAGCTCCAAGGCAAAGGACAAATTGGATCACTTTTGTTCTGAAGGGTAACAGGAATTTATGTTACATTATATGATGCAGGTGGTGCTGTAGTATAAACCACTGAAACTAGCTAGGGCTTGCCGCTCAGAAGGTCGGCAGTTCGAATCCCCACGATGGGGTGAGCTCTCGTTGTTTGGTCCCACTTCCTGCCAACCTAGCAGATTGAAGGCACGTCAAAATGCAAGTAAATAAATAGGTACTGCTCCAGCAGGAAGGTAAACGGCGTTTCGGTGCGCTGCTCTGGTTTCGCCAGAAGCAGCTTAGTCATGCTGGCCACATGACACGGAAAAACTGTCTGCGGACAAATGCCGGCTCCCTTGGCCTGTAAGGCGATATGAGTGCCACAACCCAGAGTCGTTCGCGACTGGCCTTAACTGTCAGGGGTCCTTTACCTTTTTTAAAAAAATATATTATTGTAATAACAACAAAGAAAAAGTTTCAAACACAGAAGCTTCTTGCATAGTAAAAAGTATTGATACAGAAGTAAGAATAGTCTAGAACTGAGGTAGTCAACGTGGTACCTTCCAGATGTAGCTCTTAAGCAGGGATTGGATGGTCATCTGTTCCATTATGTATGATCTAGTTGAGATTCTCGCATTGCTGGCAGTTGGACTAGATGATCCTAGGGATCCCTTCCAACTCTATAATTATATGATTTGTGTACTATATTCTGAATTCCAACATAAACAGAGAGAGGGAGTCTCCTGCACTTATACGGCAGAAAGAAATTCCACTTTCTTTCAGGTCCAAAAGGACCCATGTGTCGGCAACCGCACATCAATTGGGTGCATCTAAAATGGTTGCGCCCTGTATTTATGCTAGAGGTATAAGCAATTGACTTGATTATCTTGTACTGGATCACTATTTCCAGTCTGTAAAATTGTTTTGAAAATTCTAAACCATTTGCAAAAGCATAAGAAATGCTCAGAGATGGTGCAGAACTTTTTTCTTTTTTTAAAAAACTGAACAGAATTCCTGACATTTAACATCCACCAGATTGGAAAAGAAGACTAGGAATTTTTGTGTCGTTTGGTACCAATCCTTGAATAATTTTGCACAATGATATAAATACCTATGTAAAAAACCGGACATGTGGTGCTTTAAATATGAAGTGCATAGTCCCACTGTATCTTAAAAAACACACTAATACCAAGCAGGCACAGCATATAGCTAAACTATGGTATAGAACATAGAACAGGTATGTCCAAACAGTCAATCGTGATCTACTGATTATTGATTGCTGGGTGTCCCCTGGTCAATTCCCACCCCCCAAAAAAGCTCAACAACAAGAAAAACGTGGGCTTATTTCATAAACTGCAGTACTGCGGTGTATTTCCCTATTTAGATTAAACTCTGACTGGCAGTGTAACAAACAAGCACATTTAATCACTCTTCCCATAAAAACTTTTAAACAATGGGATTACCTTATACAATAAGATAATGTGTTTATACTTTACAATTGGGACAGAAAGTCAATTGTTGTACATACATTCACAATCAACAAAGAGGACAACAAAATCAATGTTCCCATCACCTATTTCACAAAGCCTTTAATAAAAAGCAAACAAGTGAAACAAACATTCAATGCTTAAAGCTTGGAAAGCATCCAAGACTCTTATAGTCCTGAAAAGATAATGAAGAATGTATTTACAGTAAGTCATGGAAGAGTATAATGAAGGAGAGATTAATCTTTACATAGCATACTTATGTCATATTACATTAACCCTTATGTGCTACTTTCTAAATATCCTTGGGGTATAGTAGAATTGACAATTAGTATGAAATGTAGTGTTAAAGCAATGGTTTATGTTTCTCAAACTAACACAAAACATTAAGAGAACAACATTCTCCATTTTTATAAAACAAGAATTCTATTGACCAAAATATTGTTATTTACACAGAATTATTCTATGGTTTCAATGGCGTCTAGTGTATGAAATACACTAAATAAATAAAATTAAATAAAGCTGAAATGCAGACTTTAAATTGTGATCTGTATTGTTCCATTTAAAGTTATTCAACATACAATATTTACTCGAAACAGCTTACATTTTAATTATATTATCACGTTATGCTTTTATTCTACTCTTCAGCTGAAAATGCTCCTACAGTGCCTTACAAGTAAATAAAAAACAAGACAGACCTTGCATTCAGGCTTACAATCAAAACAGAAGTAAACAGAAAGTAAATGCTGATCCACTCATATGCCTGAGTGACTTCAAGTAGATTAGCAAGGATTTCTAAATCCCACTCTACATTACACAGGTAAATTGGAAAAAGCTTAGTCTTTCCACATAAAAAACAGTCAATTCAATTCGGTTCTGAGACTCAAAACAACTTTCTGAGCTCAGAATTCCACCAGGTCTGGCTGGTGAATTTTGGGAGTTCTAGCAAAAACCTCAAAGTAGATCATACAGCCTGAAGTTTCTGCACCACTGAACCAAGAGACACTAGTCATATAGAAAAAAGGGTGGAGAGGAATAAGGAAAAAAGCAAACTCCAATACAAAATAATTATTTACACGGTGCTTTACAAAACAAGCTATACTTATAGTACATTTACTAAGTAGAAGTACTGTATTCTAGAGCCAACCTTAACAGAATGGCCCGAATAATTATTGCTAGATAGAGAGGGACAAGGCAACGTTAAGGACAGATTGTGTTAGTTTCCATTCAATTGATTTTTAGTTTTAAGCAACTTTTTATTCTGCTAAACCACCATTAGTTTTTTGTTGGAGTCATACCAAAAACACCTTCTGCTGTACTTGGAGAAATGTATTTCTAGTGATCAATAATATGAAATCTGCAGTAATGACAACGAAGCTGGGTGACCTTCAAACTAGCAATTCAAGCTAACTGGCTTTCCCCCTCAAATCTATACAGTAATTCTGAATACAAGTCAGATAGGACATTTGGACAAGTAGCTAAATCCTCTTTGTTTAGTTACTTGCCTGTGTACTCAGGAGGGTTGCAAACAAGTCAAATCCACACAAATAGTATGAGGGAGGAAATTCAACTCAAAGTAGTAGGCCCTTAACACTATAACTACTTGAGTTCACCAAGGCCATGTTCTTAGTTGTGTAGATAATAAACAAGACACGTTGTCCTGTTATGCACCCTCACACCCGCATTCAATGTACAGGCAATTGACAGCTGTGAGAACCTAACACTGCTGCTGCAAGTGTGACTTTAGATAAGACCACACAGGAACCCCGCAACAGCAGGCTGCTACTGTCTGCTTTTCTTTCAGTCCAAAGTCATTTCTTCATGGGTCTCTTGCTCTTCACTCTTCTCAATGACTCTTAAGGCTGGACTGCTTAGCTTCCAAGAACTACAGAGGCTACCACTATCAGCATCTAGTATTTTCCCTTGCCAGCTTGTAAAGCAAGTTCCTAGAGATGAAAAAAGATTCATCAGTGCATACTCAGCCAAAGGCAAAAGCCTCCCCCAATTCACCTTCTAAGTGCCAGAGCCATCAATTTAGAGTTTAACATCTAGCGAGTTTATACTGAGAGTGAAAAAGTAAAAGCAAGTCATATAATAACACACACATATGGCCGCATGCAGAACACATTAAGCAGATCAGGCAACACTGCCTTCCCAGAAAGCTCTCAGTGACCTATATACTATAACTTGGGACAAACCTATTTCCCCTTGCAGATTAAAGATGCCATAGGGTTGAGTAAAACTACCAGGTTAGTTTATGTCATAGAGAAGCCAAATGCATTACAAACTCAGCTGAAACAATGCTGAGTAAGATTTTTTTAAAAAAATCAATGAATCATAACTGAATCAGGAATCCTTTCTATACTAGGACCCTTCAGTGCTGCTTCCACAATCAACTGGAAGCATAAACTTGAGCACACAAGTGCAATAAGGGACTCTCTCTGTTGTTCCGCATGAACTCTCAAGTTCTGTCACACTGTGGCTGCTGACGAAATTTAAACAGTCCAATTTTAGACATAGGATCTAAGTATCTGGTATTTGACATAGAACATGTAATAATAAAAATAATGTTACTATTTATACCCCGCCCATCTGGCTGGGTTTCCCCAGCCACTCTGGGCGGCTTAGAGCACATTTGTTTTTTGTAAAACATTTTTTTTTGTAAAACAACTTTTCCCGATACAGGGTTGCCTTCAGGTGTCTTCTAAAAGTAAGATACAGTGGTACCTCAGTTTAAGAACAGCCCTGTTTACAAACGATTCGGTTTACGAACTCCGCAAAACCGGAAGTAGTGTCCCAGTTTGCGAACTTTACCTCAGTCTAAGAATGGAAGCCAACTGGTGGAAGGGCACCGGCGGCGGGAGGCCTCATTAAGGAAAGCATGCCTTGGTTTAAGAATGGTTTCGGTTTAAGAACGGACTTCTGGAAAGGATTAAGTTCATAAACCAAGGTACCACTGTAGTTGTTTATTTCCTTGACATCTGATGGGAGGGCATTCCACAGGGCAGGCACTACTACCGAGAAGGCCCTCTGTCTGGTTACGGAAATGTAATGCATTTCGGCAGTGGTTCTTCACTTTTTTGTAACCAATTCCATAGTGAAATGAAGACAAGGTAAATTCTTCTTTGACCAAGTTAGACTGCTGTTCAGGTGCCAAGAACAAAGCAACAATCTGAGTAACCAATTTAAATAAAAATTCCTATACTGTATGCCAAAATAAATAATTACCGTGGCTTTTAAAACAGAAATGGCAAGAGAGAATAAAATTGGCCTGAGTTAGACACCTCCCAAAACTGGATGCATTTTGGGTGAAGGTGGGCTTGCCTAAACATTACATGCTTAAAAGAGAAGATACAAGTGGAAGCAGAGATGCATCATAAACAGGAAATGTCCCCCCCCCCCGGCCCTTGGACTCTCCCCCCAAGCCACACCCCTCATTGACCTTGCTTCACACGCACCTTGAGCATTTTTTTGATCTTGCTTTCCTGGATCAGTGTGTGTGGTTGTATGTAGAAACTAGTCTACTGTATAAAGGTGACGTTTAATTGCATTGCTCAGTCCACTTCGGCCGCTGGGTCCCAGAAGATTACTTTGAACAGAATGCAGCCTTTAGTCTGAAAAAGGTTCCCAAACTCTGATGTAGAGAAACTGGCGGCCGTATGAAAAAGGTCAAGAACCTTCCATTTCCATTTGTCTATTACATAAACAAGTCAACGTGCTCCAATAAAATAGTAAATCCTCATGGGCTGGAATTCCCCCCCCCCCCAACTGTACACATTTCTGTACGTTGGCAGCAGATGAACTCGCAAAAAAAACTATGATCCAAATAAATTAAAGTTTGTAACCATGAGGGGAACCACACATACAGCTGGAAATGTGTTATGTTTCTGCACGGCAGTTCTCACTGTGGAAGGAACCATCTACTGGTCTGCTTAAAAGCAACTGGCTGTGGAAGCTGCTACAGTAGGAGAAGAAAGTGAAGTTCCAGCTGTGCACGCTGTTCTTTCCTGCACAAATGTATCACTTCTTTGGATCACAGCCAAGGGCTGCAATCATAAGATCTAAATTGAAAGAGACTACCTTTAAAGCACACTGGAATAAATCTAGTTTAAGAGATTTAGAAGAGTAAGAAAAAGAGGCTTACTGTCAAAGAGGCAATATTATAATACCTAATATTATGATTGGCCAATGCAATCCCTTTCATGACACTGTTAGACAGTTTTATCCTAGATTAAATTTTTATTTCAAATGGGTTGAAGAAAGCTGGTGATCAATGGCTTGCAGATGTGGCAGGAATACAGAAAGAGCCAGGTGAAATTGCTATTCTGTGTCCTCTGAAGGGATTTATCTAATCTGGTGATGTCCTGTTCATGCAAGTATTTGAGTACTCATTAAAATGACTGCTTGCAAAACACTGCAGTTTTTTTAAAACAAAACAAAACTGTTTCATTGATATTTTAAACAGAAAGTCATGTGGTATTATATTTACTGTCCCAACCTCCCCCAATACATTTAATCGTATTTATGCACTGCTAATATGATTATGGCAGACACTAAAGTGCTCCTCATGAACATTCTTCCTTTGCTGTTTTGCAAGTGGTAATCTACTTTTGAAGTATTGTAGCCAAAGGTTAAATCACATGAAATTCACAAACTGAAAATGAACAGAACAAACAAGCTCGTGGTCATCAGACCTTCATTGTCTTGTCTAAGTGAAGTCTTTTCTGTGAAGTCTTATCCATATCTATCCCATTTCTTCTGATACACTAACATAAAATTAAATTGTGCAGAGTTATCCAGCAATGAAAGGAAAGGAACTACCATGTAACTAGGATGGGATAGGGAAAATAAAAATGCTTTCAGAACTAAAAGGAACAGAGTTATATAAGCCCATGAGAGCGAATTAGAAAATTACAAAAGCACCATAGGTGGTATCTGAGAACGCCACACACAAAACTCATTTACTAGAGAACATTACCATTCAAAGTGATAAATGAATTGTTATAAAATATAAACATAGAAATAGAGCCCACATAAATGATCACAGAACATTACCATTAATAGCAATAGTCAATGCTCTATGGAAAACACAACTCTAAAAGGAAAAAGGTATATATTTGCAAGGAATAGGGGCAAGGTTGCTCTTCACTTCCAGCACAACTCAGAAGAAATTCAAATTATGCATAAGAATGCAGCACCTTGACTTCATGCAGTACATCTATGTAACTATAAATACTGGCAGGAAACTGAGGCCAAGTAAAACAGCTGGTCATTGACAGGAGGCCCAACACAGAAATGTGGATGAAGAGATGCAGGGCAAGAAATCCTATGCTGGCCTCTTAGCTGTTGCCCTTGGCATAGCTAAGCAGGCCTGGGAAGTGAGAGGCGTGAGAGTGAGCTTGGAGAACTAGTTCTGCTCGCACATATATTTTGCGTTACTCCAATTCTTCTACCTTCAAAGCAACATCACATTTTCCTTCTTGAGCAATGCCTACCTAGAGTGATAATAAAGCATATATCCATATCACCTTCCTCATACATCCACACCCCTTCTTGTATTATTCTGCTGGTAATCTTCTTAGCCAATATTTCATCATAATTATACTCACAGAAAGGTGGGTAAAGGAATTAGTATCATTAAAGCACACTTGGCCTTTACTTCAATTAAGCTAGGTCAAATATAAGATGTTTTGGTGATTTGTATGTATTTTCCCAAAACTAAATAGCTTTTACACCAGGGAATATTAGCAAAAGTAGGCTAATGTAGAGACTATAATAACGGGAGGAAGGAGAAACAAGAAGACTACTCGATTTTCCAGTTCATTTTTTTTAATGTACACTCTGCTTAGTCCTCAATGTAGATTCTTGAAACCCTAGTAACAAGGTATCATAAAAAAGACACTACCACCCCATTTTTTCTGTATTGAGATATCTGGAAATATACCAGAAACATGTTCCCTACCTCCAACCCACTTCCTATTATTAAATACCTTATAAAACCTATTAGCTGCGCCACCCCCCGAAAATCCTGTGTGTGGCTTTGATTCACTTTTGATATGAAAATTTGAAGACAGCCCATATAACTGGACATAATAATAATAATAATAATAATAATAATAATAATAAATATTAATAATTAATAATAATTGAAATGTATATCCCACCCTTCATCTGACGATTACAGGGCTGTTCACAACATAAAAATACAAACTAAGAACACAAAATACTTAATAAAATAAAAACAAGCCAATACCCCCCTCCCACAAACACATTTAAAAGGCCATAGAAGGTTTATTAGCATTAAATTATCTCAGAGCTATAGTTTAAATTGAGTACTTAACCCCTGACTGTTAGGTCCAGTTGTGGATGACTCTGGGGTTGCAGCGCTCATCTCGCTTTACTGGCCGAGGGAGCCGGCGTTTGTTCACAGACAGCTTCCAGGTCATGTGGCCAGCATGACTAAGCCACTTCTGGCAAACCAGAGCAGTGCACGGAAACACCATTTACCTTCCCGCCTGAACAGTACCTATTTATCTACTGGCACTTTGATGTGCTTTTGAACTGCTAGGTTGGCAGGAGCAGGGACCGAGCAACGGGAGATCACCCCGTCACGGGGATTTGAACCGCGACCTTCTGATTGGCAAGCCCTAGGCTCTGTGGTTGAGACCACAGTGCCACCCGCGTCCCTTACTTAACCCTAAAAGAAAGCTAAAAAAGAATTTGTACAACAAATCTGGAGTACTGCAAATTACTAGCATGTTACACAACCAGCACTGTCTGATACAGTAATGCTAGGATGCCTTCCATGCAGGCTTTATTATAAAGGAAAGTAAAAAAGAGAGCAATTGGTTCAATTGATGTCTGATTCATGGTGCAAAATAACTTACTGTAAGATAGCAGTCCGACTTAGTAAGGCAGCTCTAAAGAAATACTTCAGTCTAGGACATGCATAATACAGTATCTCTCAAAGAAGGGCAATGATTCACTGAAGAATTCACTGTGTAGCCTGCTATCCTTTTTATATATATTCTTATATGACTGTAAAAGTCAATGAATTTGTACACAGACAGCTGTGTCCAGCTACATCAGATAAAGTCTCATCTGGTTCTCTCTCAACCATCTCTGGCAAAAAGACAAACATTTCTAAAATAGCCTTACCGGTACTTTAAAATAGTATCTTACCTCTTCAGGGGATAAACACTTACGGTACCTTCTTTACCAATTTGATCTATTGAATGTGCTGAAGTACTTTCCTTAAGCCTTCCTGGAAACTCCCAGGAAAAGCACTCCTTGGCTACATTCCTAAAAACACTTACTTGGGAGTGTCCTTTTCCATCAGTGGAACTTACTTTCAAGTCAACCTACATGAGACTGCATTGCTTGAGAACTACATGCACTGCAATCTAAAATCACAAACCACAGAGTTCAGTAGAATTTTATTGCATGGCAAGGCCCTGAGCACCACCCCATTTCTTAGATAATGAAACTCACAGTCACCAATATTTTGGGTTAATGGGATAAATAAGGCCACAACTTTATTGGTTACAGATGTGAGTGGTATTTAGAACTGAACCGACTATATCTGACCCCTGCCCGTCATGCAGGTAGTCTCATAAGGGTAAACCACTAGTAGGGGAGCCCTGTTGATGGGGCTTCGGACAGAATCCACACCCCTGGATCCCTTTAACAGAATACCTTTAAAGAGGAGGGGCAGGTGAGGCCACAACCTCCCCTCCCATAAACCAGGTTTACCAATGCCTAGCTGCCAAACCTTACAAAGTTGTGATGATTGCTACAAGGCAGACGAAAACCATGTGGCTGGTGCCAATTTGCCAAGTGGGAAAAGTCCTACCTGGTCCCCTCAACAGGCAACCAACCATGGTCCACAGCAAGGCCAAGATGATGAACGCATGAAAATAGGGCAGGAGATCTGATGCAGCGAGAGAAAAGGAGAATGGTCCCTGGCCACGTGGAGGTTTAAATCCGGTAAGGCACGCCCCACGGTTGACCCAACCGTGCTGTGGGGCATGACGCAGCCGGGACTCCCAATGACGCAGGAGGCATCGCCATGATCCCCACTGTACATGGGGGATGCTCGTGGCCAGCCTGCAACTCCGCCCCACTGGGAGGGTGAGTGGTTCCCCCCCCCTTAAGTGTGCAGTTCAGCCTTATCATGGAACTTAAGATCCTCCAACAAAAAATGCAAAGTACATTACTGATACAAAGGAAATATCAATTGAGGTCCTTTGCCTCTTGCCGTTGTCTTTTCTTGCATGTCACAAAGGAAACCACAAAGGGTCAATAGAAAGGTTTCAAGTAAGAATAGGCATTTTCACCTGCCTTTGCTTTTCTTGGGTATTACGTAGCTGCAGAAGTGCAACATTTTAATTACAAAACTGTAACCTAGTTATCATTGAGAAAATATACCTGTGCTTGGGCTGCCTACTGCTACGGACTGCAGCAAAAGCTTGCATGATGGAATCCTTGAGGCTCCACCAAAAAAATTAGTGAAAAAGCTGCATAAGTGAAGCAATAGTTTTTATTTGTACTACTTTATATCATGCAAACTCCGATTTGTAGTCTGAAGTGGTACAACATATACATAAGTATACCCCACATCAATAATGTCAGGCTCTGTTCTAAACATAATCAATTGAAGTAATACTGTTAATCCTTTCTTCCAGTTTTGACTGACAATGCTCTAGTTTGCAGGGATGGGACTAGATGATCCTCAGGGTCCTTTCCAACTCTACAGTTCAATCATTCTATTAACAAGGTTTGGCTTTAAAAGTAAACCAAGGCTGCAATTATAATCTCACTTAACTAGGACTGAGCACCATTAAATTCACTAAGACTTTACGTCCAAGTAGATTTTCCTAGGATTGTGCAGTAAAATCAGTAATTTCTAATTGTGTACATTGCAATTTCAAAGATGCAAAGGTGTAAAATACTGAACATATTCCTTATACACAGCATTTAATGACAAACCTCGAAATTTAATAATCACACACTTTAACAAGCATTGATTACCCCCCTCCCTAACATGTTACTTAGGGAGAATTCAGTGAGCCTTTATAAGTAGTGACAGCTATAGCAGTTAAATCCTACTGAATTGCTTTTGTCTGCAACTTTTAAAACCCAGCCTGTACTTTCAGAATTATGTATGTTGCCAGTGGCAGCCTGTCATCCAGTATCCATTTTATGTGAAGTTTTCTTTTCACATTATAATGAGTTGTGTGTGTGCCAGGAATGTCAACTAAAACAATGAACATGCATTGTGTGAACACAGCTGAGCCAGTATCATTTCTTGTGGCAAGCAAGCATGCTTTCCAGAAAAATAATTAACTAATACATTAAAGGATAAAATGACTTCTGCTTTCAACTCAAATGTTATTATATGTGAACTAAATAGATAGCTAAGTCAGACATGGAAAGCATTCTTTTTAATACTCTGAAAACCTCACTATCGTTTACTTGCTGAGCCTACACTATTCAATATGCACACTGCACTGTAAGTTCTATGCTATTTATTCTAAATTCTACAATAATAGCAGCCACTCTCTCTGAACTGATACTATATATCAGATAAAATGCTGAATTACATAGAATATGCACTTTTGGTGCTATATTCTTAAAAGTACTAAGCTACCTTAGAAGATGAATACATCACGTATTTACATGGAAGAAACAAATCCTACTTCCAAATTTCTGTTCACCTTCAAAAACCATAAATTGGGTACAGGATTTGGGTGAGTCATTATATTTCAGTAACCCAGCTCACAGGCTGCTACGGAGAGGTATTTCGAGAAAGGACCAATATGAAGGTTGCAAATGAAAAGCTTCCAAAAGGTGTGATTACAAGAAATGTTCAGAAATTAAATCACCACAGTTAAGCTTTGAAGAAGAAAAATCCATCACATAGTTAAACAAGATGAAAACAGTTTATATTTCCAAGCTTTTAAACACTTTTATTTTCTTGAAAAATTAGCACAGAGAACTTGGTTTTCATATCACATGGTACCAGACAAATGGAGTGGTATCAACATGCAGCCACAGATGCTAGCTCCCATGGTTAGGCGCCAGTTTCTGAAATATGTATTTTGCCTCCTCTACGTTATGTAGAGTAAATAATACTAACCAGGCTCATTTGTAACCAAGGTGTGCAATTTTAGTTATAAAACCATGGTTCACATAGTGCTGTGGTTTGGCACATTCTTCTCTAAACTTGTGGCCCTACATGTGGGTTCTATGCCCTCCCTCGATCTCAGTCAACATGGCCAAACTGTCAGTTATTATGGAAGTTGTAGTCCAACATTTAGGAACCCCAGTTTTTGAACAGCTGGTTTAGAATAATATGCCTCACATACACTTCGAAGTACTTCTTCTATTACAGCATTTGAGCTGCTCAGAAACTGGAGGATATTTACGTGTGTACACAGAAACATACTTAGTTATGAGTCTAATACAGCACTTTTTAAAAACGATTTCCCTAAAGTTAACATATGCAACTTTAAAAAAAAATTAATATGTGCTAAAAGAAAGTAAAAAGTTTTCAAAACTACCGAGACTTTCTCTTCAATTATCAGTAAAAAAAAGTCCATTGGAGCACCAAGTTGTACAGATTTGAGACTGTTGCAGTTTCAGCAAAAATTTGGTTGAATTTCATCATATGTATAAGTAAAAAATGATTTATTATAATAATTTATAATCCACCTTTAGCCTTGCGGCCTCATGGTGTAACTACAACTTCAAAACTAATTTATTAATACAACTAATAATCAAAACATTCAATAAAAATTTCAGGACACCTTTAAAAGACAGCAGGAGTGACTGAAGTATACAGTCTTCCCAATACACCTCACCCCTTCCCAAAGAGCTAGACAATAAGAAGTATTATGTTATAGTCTTCATTTTCACATACAGTGTAGTTCATTGAAAGTTTGATTACTACTAAGTTAGTATTCTGTCAGCTGTCAGCCACGGTGTAACATGATTATGGTACCATGCAGAGTTAATCAATGTGATAATGTCAGTTACTAAAACCTCTGCAAGTGAGGGCCTCCTGTAGACACCATCTTATCAGGAGGTTCATTCTGTACAAAGAATTGGGCATTTAGTGTTGGAATTCATTCCCATTAAATATTAGGCACTCTCTTTGTTGCCTTTCTGGCACCTACTGAAGGCCTTGCTCTTAGAACAAGTAGAGATCTTTCCCAGTATTTAACTCTAATGGAAATCATTCTTGGATCTTTTATCATTTGTGTGTTTGCCACCCTAGGCTCATTTGGGAGGAAGGGTAAATTGAATTACCACTATTGCGCCTAACAGTAATAATATTAAGTGAAGATACATGATATCCGCAGTACACTAACCCCAATGCCCATTTTCTTGCAAAACACAAGATCTGCTTAAAACAGATAAACAAGCCTAGACACCCCCTACCCACCCACTAAGGACACTGAGGCTACCATGCATAACATTATTTGGGCTGCATTTCTAGAACTACTTGGCTGGGAGCAAGTCCAACTGAAGACACTACTTATGAGTTGACATGCATAGGATTGTTAGTTATATATATTTTTTAAATTGACAAATTTCATATACCACCCAATAACAAAAAGTTATCTGAATAAAAACATTTAAAATAAAAAAACTTAAAATAACAACAAAACATAAAATTTAAGATCAGCAACGTAGAACATCACCTTAAAGATATTTAAGACTGGAAAACCAAGGGTGATAAATGGGTATCTGGTGCCAAAAATATACTGTATGTGCCAGGTAAGCCTCTCTGGGAAGGGCATTCCATATTGTGGCATGATAATGATAAGGGACGCGGGTGGCGCTGTGGGTAAAACCTCAGCGCCTAGGACTTGGCGATCGCATGGTTGGCGGTTCGAATCCCCGCGGCGGGGTGCGCTCCCGCTGCTCAGTCCCAGCGCCTGCCAACCTAGCAGTTCGAAAGCACCCCTGGGTGCAAGTAGATAAATAGGGACCGCTTACTAGCGGGAAGGTAAACGGTGTTTCCGTGTGCGGCTCTGGCTCGCCAGAGCAGCTTCGTCACGCTGGCCACGTGACCCGGAAGTGTCTGCGGACAGCGCTGGCTCCCAGCCTATAGAGTGAGATGAGCGCACAATCCCAGAGTCTGTCAAGACTGGCCCGTAAGGGAAGGGGTACCTTTACCTTTACCTTTAATGATAATTAAAGTTATAATTAAAGTATATAATTAAAGTTGCCCCTCTTTCTAGTAACCATCCATTACATAGCCAGCCACAGCTAAAGAAGGGCTTCAGAATATGGGGGTCTGGATATTTAGGAAAAGTCCGGTCTCAAGTCATTTAGGACTTTAAAAGTTAATGCCAGCATTTTGATTGGCGGGGGAGGAATATCATTATAATCTATTCTCTGATGAAGTAAATTTACTTCTTTATTCTGGACCAGATGAATTTCCCAGGCATTTTCAAAGGCAACTCCAGATATAAAGTGTGGCAGCAAGTCAAGCCATGTTTTATAAATGGCTGTAGTAGTTTCACATTGCTTGTTTATGTACATCATTGCCATGAATTATAAACACAGATCAAACAACGCTTGCTTTAAAAACAGGCTAGCGTATAAAGTTTTAAAACAAGCAGCATCACTCATGTGGCATAATATCACAATAAGCATATGAAATAATCAAAGTGGCCTTTCTTAAAGAAACCAGCAAGCCATAAATAAATCATACTGAAGCCGTTTTCATGATGGCATATACTAGAATAATATTTACAATCAAATTCTATTTTAGTTGGGTAAAGCCCAAACTTTCATTTAAAAGATATATACACTTAATTTCTAAGTAATAGCGTACCAAGTTATGGAATTCTGAGGGAAGGATATCAATAAATATCAATATTTTTTTTTAAAAAAAATCACTTATTAAGCATTTGTATGTTCTTAGTTTTATGCAGTGATAAGGAACTGTAAGGATACAACAGCATGGCTGAATCTATCCTAGTGGCTTGCAACCAGACCCTTAATGGTGCATGGAGAATTACAGCGGGGTGTGTGTGTTGAAGTAGAAAGTATACGTAGGGAAAAGTTAAAAGTTCTGAATTAAGGTGACCTCTCAAGCGCCTCCGTCAGCTTACTTTGGAGGCCATCAGGGAAAGCACATTAAAAGGGATGTTCTACAACAAAATGCTTAAGAAAGGGAATTTGGGGAGGCTTAATATGGTCGATATCCCTGACATTGCCTTTTCTGAGACAGCATTTACACTGCACAGTACTCCTTTTCCTGGAAAGTTACAAAGCAAGGACATTTTTCCAAACCTTTACGACTCTGCATTTTAGTTCAAATGAAGAGGCAATCCAGCCCCCCTTCCCTGCCCCATTTGTTTTCTCTGTTCCACAGTTCGCTCTTCAACATCCAAGATTCTCTTGTCTTTTAGGTCCTTTGCTATCAACAATGCATAGCCCCTCAGGACCTTAAGCTGCATACAAAATATATCAACAACATTATATTTGATGTTAATTAATTTCATGTCTTGCTATTTAAGGATATTTGTTTCTCCAAGGAGTGATACAGTTAATTTGAGTTATTAATAAGATTCACTGATTTGGAATTTGTTTTTATTGACGTAATTTTACTGATTTCTGTTTCTCAACCCACAACCCCTTCATTTAACATTGAGGCAGTCTGTCTCTCCTGTATCTTCTCCACATTCTGGGTTCCATTGTCCCTCACCATGATTACAGCCCTCAGCCACACTTCTTTTGAATTCCATTTATTTGTTTTTCAAGCCTTCTGCGAGCAATTGACTTTTCACTTCACACAGAAGCTAACACCACTCTTTTTGTCTGCAAATATTCTATTATTGACGACTTGACTCATGAGAATTTGCAGATTCATGATATCTAATTAGTTCAGCCAATGGCTGGGGGATAGGGTGGAGATATCTCTGAAAAAGGTGGCAAAGGATTGTTTTCTCATTATAATTACACATGCATGAATTATAATTAGTAAAGGTAAAGGGACCCCTGACCATTAAGTCCAGTCGTGGACAACTCTGGGGTTGCGGCGCTCATCTTGTTTTACTGGCCGAGGGAGTCGGCGTACAGCTTCCGGGTCACGCCTATTTATCTACTTGCACTTTGATGTGCTTTCAAACTGCTAGGTTGGCAGGAGCAGGGACCAAGCAACGAGAGCTCACCCCGTCGCGGGGATTCAAACTGCCGACCTTCTGATCGGCAAGCCCTAGGATCTGTGGTTTAGCCCACAGCGTCACCCGCGTCCCTCTGAATTATAATTAGATGTGTCTAAATGGTTACATATATACCATAAAAAGATCACATACACACACAGAAACACAGATATATTTCTTATATACATATTGCAAATAAAGAAAAACAGAGATGAAAGAAATATTCCTCTTTTAAGCTGTTGTTATTGTCAGCAGTGCTTCTATAAATCAAAGAGAATACAGTCTTTTAGTTTAAACAATCATGAACATTAGCTATAAGAAACATACAATTTTAAAAAGAAGCACTTCAAATTGTATTTTGTATCATCATATACAAAAAGTATTCAGCTGGAATAAAAATATGTTTTATCCTAACACTGTTGCTTTTATATTTAGATTGGATTTTCCCCAATGTGGCATCCCTTAAGAATGGGATAAATTCTTGCTTATTTTCCATTTCCCACAACCCTGTGCCTCCTTACATGCTGTTCTGGACAATCCCCAACCCTCTGGAAGTAATTTTTTGAGTTTGTGGGGGGTTACAGTTAGAAGAGTGATTCCGTAGAAAATTCTTCTTCTTTTATATTAGTGGCCACTAATAGTGGATCAAGAACTTTTCTGTTAACGGAGCAGCATGAATGTCATCCAAAACAAACTCACCTTTTGTGCATTTTTACACACACACACACACACACACACACACACACGTGAGCATACACTGGTGGCTTTGAAACTATTTTATGGTGAAATAATTAATTTATTTTAACACACAAGATAAAAGCTGACAAAAACTATCGCAGTAGGCTATCCGTTCTCCCAAGTCAATTCTCAGGGCAGTCTAATCTATCAGTCTTGCTACATAATCAGACTCAAAGAACTACAGATTTATTACATGCCAACATCAATTATACTGCCTTATAAAAAGTCCCAGAGGCAGCCATTTTAAGATTAGTAATGGGCACCTTTATAACATTTGACCACTTATAAAGTATATAGCTGGAAACAAGGATTCTATGTGAAAAATATTACAAAATGACTTTTTACAGGGTTTTTGTTTTTCTTTGCGTTTGTTACTAGCAAGTAGCTCAGCAAGAAAGTAGCTAAACAATATTGCTAAACAGTTGAACCACTGAAGACCTCTAGCTTATGTTAAAATGACAACATATATCACCCATAGATATTCCCTATTTACCCAATCACTCTAACCATTTATGTTAGTTCCTGGTGTCTATCTTGTGATTATTTTGTCAACTTTTGATTTGAATTTATGCTGCTTTATTGTATAGCTGTTTTAATAGCAAACCTCTTTCATAATTATTCATGGCAGTGAAAAGCAATATAGAAATGTCCTAACAAATGGATAAATCCAGCATTTCAAGCATAACAACATTGCCTTTAAAATCTTGTAAGATTAAATGCCTGATCAATAGACATTTGGCATTCAGGTGACATTTATGAAATATAAATCTCGGAAAACAAACAAGCTATTTAGGCATGTGCTTAGCTCTTCCAGTGAAATCAATCAGCCTTAAAAAACTTAACTGTAATGTATACAAACACCTACGCCATCATCAAACTCTGTATCCATGAAATATATAGAGATGTAATCAACTTCCTCCTATAACAGAATATGTAACAAAATAACTGAAAACTACCAGCCTAAGCTTTTTGGCTCCTAAGTTGCATTTGCTGTTGGCTAACCTCTGCGGGTTGCCTGTCAAAGGAGGACATGGCCAAAGCAAAAGTGGGTGTTGCTGAAGTTGAAGTGGCCAAACTGCACCCATTGTCTTTAGCACCTACACACACTGGCAGACATGCATAAACACATGCTGATTTCTCTCTCACACACTGGCACATTGCAGTGCTGGGCTCCCTGGAAAGGTTTAAGAGGCTCTGCTCTTAAACAGAGACTGCAGTTTTTCTCCCTGTACAAACACTGCACTGGGAGGACAGGAACCTCACCTCCAAGTCCACTCTTCAATGGGGAGGAAGAATGGAGCCGGTGGACCATTTGAAATAGCTTGGTGGGTCTGTTTCAGCCCAACACAGGCTCACTACCCTGATTCAGACAGATCTGCTCCACACAAAAAGGGGAGTACTGCTTTTTTCCAAAAATAAAATAAAATACCACCGTAACTGTATTAAAGTTGTTATTAGCTTCATGCATGGAAGCTAACTGAAACTGAAAGCTAACCTCCAGGGCTTTTGCAAGTCTTTCCCTTTCAGAAGGAAAAGCACAAGGCTTTTCACACTGTTGGCCTAGTAAATTACTTGCAGAAGCAGCACTTGTACTAAGAGCAGCTTGGTTTCGTCAAATATTTCTTTAACTACACATTAATTAATTTTGCAAACCTTCTAAATGTCTGTAATTAAAATTATTACTTGAATATTTGAAATAACACCCAAGTTGACATTTCGTCGCAGATTACACTTTCTGGCTTCTGTTGTAATGATCCAAAAACCAAACTGAGGAAGATGGGGAATGCTACCACAAAGAAGTATTAATCGATCCACCCTGCTTTCATTAACAAGTGAAAACTAAAGAGTAGGCAATGACTTAAATTGCATAGCCACATAATGCCTATTTAATACAAAATACTGTATAACAAGCAGCAAAAAAATGCCTAATCAATAACCATAAGGTTGGAGGTAGGTGGTGGTCACATGGCATCCAATGATATTCTGTAGGTAAAATTCTATTCATTTGTGTACTGCAAACTTGATTTTGGTAGTACTGTAACTTCTCTTCCACCATCAAGTAAATCCTTCAATGCCTACCCTTTCTGTAAGTATCTGAATTAAACATTAATCATAATTCTTAACTGTAATTAAACTTGAGTACACATATAACCTCCACACATTTAACTTGCGCACATTCAATTTACCCACATGGCTGTATGAGATGGAATGGGGAGGGGTTTCTGAGGGAAATAACTTTGGCGATTCCTCCACCACTGAATCCAATGGGTTTTGGCTATGCACGATGCGCAATCCCTCGAATGTAACCCCCGCGTAAATTATGGGCTTACTGTAACTGCATTTGCTCACATTTATCCCATGGCAACTTCTGTTGTCTTCTTGTTTTGTGAAATAGATCGCAAAATTTTGGAAACAGCTTCTGAATTTTACTATATAATCAGTCAAGTATGTTCTGGTGAACTTAGCAGTTTTCCATTCTGCACACCAGCCATCTAACTGAACAAGCATAGCTATAGGTTAAGTTTTCAAAGGGAAAGAGTAGATAAGAGGAACTGAAGTCTTAACTACAGTGCATTCATGTAAGATTACTATGTTTGAATCCATTTTGTAGGCTTTTAAAATGGTTTAGTCCCAAACTCTGTTGAACACAGGGATGGCAATATTAGTCTATTTCCAATCTAGGTCATTTTTGAACGTGTTCATTCCTAAGTCTGTTCCACTCCAGTTCCACTGCATTTAAATACATATTTTTGAACAAACTGCCTCACATAGAATGAATTTCTCTCATTTTATCTAAAAAAGAAACACACACACACACACACACATATATATATCTAAATTTTCCAGAGCAGTTCGCAGAATGAATATATATATATATATATTCTGCGAACTGCTCTGGAAAATTTAGAGAAGCACAAAATCCGTAAGTATGTTTCTGTGCACTCTGAGGACACACCATACATAACTTTAGTCCAGAAGGTTTGTATTATATCAGTCTGTACTGGAATTTGTTCAGAATTCATAAAGAAAAAAATTCTAATGCATCCCTGGCTGAAGAGATATTCTTCTTTCTAAGTGATTGAAAATACTAATCATATTTCAAAGTATGGCATTTACCAAAAGAGAAAAAGAAAAAGGAAGATAGTTCACTTTTTCACATTGAGCTTCAGGAACTAGGAACACCAGATTTAAATACCTGCTCTAACCAGTCTTTTTGGAGAGAGAAAGGAGACATCTGGGATTAATTAGTTCTGACTCTGTATACTGTATTTGACACTCTTTGTGTATCACATTGTTCAACTGTTCAGCTCTGGTTTACCTGTAGTTCCCATGAACAGCTCAAAGGAAGCTGACATGACCATTTAGCTTCAACAGCACTCCTGGATCAGGTGCTCTCAGACTACTATTTGCCTTGTCAACAAACAGGTTGTGTTTTTTTTGGGGGGGGGGGTTATAAAGAGTATTCCAAAGTCAGTAGACTGTAACTGGTGCAGTGTAGCACTGTGGATCATAACTAAAACATGTACTTGACAAACTGTTAAGGCAAATCTCCAAAGAAGAATTTCAGTTCTTCACAGTATTTCACATTTGCATAAAGCTCTAAGCAATCTGAAAGCAAATACCAGATGGCTTTCATTATACCTGTATAACATACCATGCGTGTGTGTGTGCACGAGCACACACACACACACACACACACACACACACACAATAATTGCTTCCTTTACAGCATTTCAGTTCAAATGGCTACTAAAATTAAACATTACTGGTGCTCATTATGATAAGAAAAATGTAAGCATGCATTTAAGTACTCAGATGAATAACTCCACTATAACATTTCTATAGCAGAGTAGCTTCATATCACAGTAGTGCTGTGTTATTTGCTAATCATCTCTGCATGCTCTCTTTGAAACACTGGTCCAATTCCGAGAAACAAACTGTACATGGTTGATTATGGAACTTGCACTAGCAATTACAATTTGGCCTTTTTCCATGTTTGTTGGGGGATAGTGATGCCAAAGCTTTATTATACCACCTCAAAAACCAGTGAACTTACAAAGTACATACAAAAGCATTAACGGCTGGGAAGTACAAACTTCTGTGTTTCTTGGCCAGAGGTTTAAAAGAATATTTTTTTATCTTCTTATGTGAGGTCTATGCATTCCAAATACTGTTGGGAAAGCTATTTGAGCATTTAGTAAGTCTGAATAAGTGATGCCCTGCCATCGACTGCTTTTTCTTATATGGGAAGATTTCTTGAATCCTCCTAGCACACCACTTATCAGTCCTTGGTTGGAAGAGTATTTAATTCCTTACTGAATGCTCAGAAACCTATTAGAGGTGATTTCATCAGCTATCTGATAGTATACCATTTTACTGGCTGAAGTAAGACTTCCCTTAATTAGTGCTAGGAAACAAAGCTTTAATCATGTATTAGGTCAAATTGCAAAAGACTGTGTAACAGCTATTCAAAAAATATATTCCAATATTATATCTTCACAGAACGAGTATCTCTAGAAACCTCAATTTTGTGAAATCTGAAACCCCTAAAACCCCAAATCTAGAATAAAATATCTGCTCTATAAACTAGACATAGGGGACCTTTTTGGCTCTGGAGGCTAGATCCTTATTAGGATATATCCTTGTGGATCAAATTTGACAGGTAAGTACCCCCACCCACCTGTTAATTACCTGACATCAGGTGACTGTGCGTTTTTAAGTCCTGAAGGAAGGACCTAACCATTGGGTGCAGCCTAACCATTGGGCACATAAAGGAGCTCGCACAATTGGGAGACACTTTTCCTGATTGTGCCCTGGCAGCCACACCTATACCTGCTATACGTAACATCACAGGACACCAGGAGGCAAGAGTCTGGGGAAAATTAACTCACAGGCCAAATTTGAACCCCTGGTAGGCCAAGTTTGACCTGTGGGCTAGAGGTTTCCAGATTCCTGCTATAAACTGTTGTCTTTCTGGAAATCAACCTCTTACATGAGCAAAGTTTAGGGAAGTACTATTTTGTGCTGGTTTGCATCCAGGGCTCTTCTGCAAAGAAGGGCAGGATAAAAATGCAATTATAAATATATAATCTTTCAGGATCAACTCCTTATTTAACAATTTTTCTAGGTTAGCATATCTTCACCAGAATTATTTGCTTGCATTTATTTATTTCATAAAATTAATATACTGCTTGACTGTAAAAAAAATAAAATTCAAAGCAGTTTACAAAAGCATTCAAAGCAATTTACGAAACAATAAAAGCAAGAAGAATTCATAAACATACTTTTAAACATACAAAAGTTAAAATACTAAAACAGATTAAAATTGATAAATGTTACTTATAAAGTAGCTTTGAATAGAATGATAAGTGAGAAATTTAAGTACATATAAGTTAGATCAATTGCTATATCCTGCAAAGTATCACTTGGTATAAAGCTATTCTGTACTGAATGATGCCATGCTTTCATGTAGTTGAATCATACATCTTGGATTTCTGTGCTGAATTTTAGTTGGATTTTATCTTCCTGGGTTTTTTTTAACCCACAACATTTGGTTTAGCAAATAAAATACTGACTGCTTCATGCATGATGGACGTCCTACAAATACTACTTTCCTGTGTGAAGGTGAATGTACACAACTTCACATTTATCTGTTTTGTTACAAGCCAAATACATCTGTTAGACAGATGTGTACTGGTAAAATGTGTTCATGTGGAAACTCACATGATACAGAAATGATGTATCGATACAAGAAAATAATCAGCTATGAGAAGTTGCTCTGAGACTCAAAGTAACAGAAGTGGTAATTGTACATGTTATGTAATTTTAATAGCAGTGTTCTATTGGTGAGAAGAGAGCACCGTGTAGATAGATACAAAAGCCAATTTTCAATGAGAACTGAAACTGTTTTCTGCCCACTCAATCCTCATTATTAACAAGCATGTAACTTTTATTTTTGCATGTCTTCTGAGAAATGTACATCAAATTAAGTGTGTGGTTTATATACACACATGCTCACTTTAGAAGTGAGTCACTGTATATTTGACGGTCACACTGCGCAGATGCCTTCATCCTTTGTAAACAGGGAAGGAATGAAGTTAGAGAAAGATAAATCTTTTAATTTCTTTTATAAAATATATATCTTTAGGCTTGCAATAACAAAAGCAGCTGTGAAAATGTTTACACACACACGTGTGTGTGTGTGTGTGTGTGTAATATCAATGTGTTTCTCAGTGCCTGTTGCAATTAACAAGACATTTCTGTGAATGAGATATGGCAGTAAAGCAAACCCCTTCTAAAAATAAAGAGACAGATGCTATTTTATTTTCCGAAAAACACCAATCAAGACAGAGAACTAATTATACTGGGGTCCCCCCCCCCCAAAGCTGTCTACATTATTTGATTTTTATGCTGAAGGGACTTCCATCAGTGTCTTGGGTTAAGAAAAGCTGGGCCATGAGGCAGCTTAGAAAAATAACTATCACCCTCTGCTAGTGGGTAATGTTTCAACAGGCTGAGACTCCAATCAGCCAAGTAAAATGCCCTTTCCGATGTCACAGCTTATGCTCCTCTCTCCTCTTAGATGGAAATGATGCCGCATAGCAATGAATCAAACAAACATACTCATGGGACTCCTGTTGCAGCAAGACCCCTACAGACCCCCTCTCTTACCAAATGCTGTTGAGGTCACGCTGTATGCTATTCAATTAATCAGCTAATTAAAGAAAACTCTGTTTTTAGCACATACCAGGAACTGCCAATGTCAGACTAGCTACGTAAGACCAGCAAGACTAATTGAGATCCTATGAACCACACTAGAATCAGGATGCTTTTTAAAATCATCTATAGTCAACCTAATGAACTGAAACAGCAAGAATGCAACTATTTAAGGTAAGACACACACACTTTAAATTAGAGATTACTTTTCAAGAGCAAGCTTATGCAGCACATGTGAGTGTTTCAAGACACATGCTACAAGCAGAATCTGGGCTGAACCCTATATACGGTGCTAGCATTTTACAACAAACTGGTGCAATTCAAGGAGAGTACAGGTTCTGTTTTCTGGATACACTTTTGTTGCATGACACAAGAAGAAATCCTTAAGACTTCTTGTTTACAGCAAGTATCATTCACAAAGGCAATGGAATTCACATACACAGTGGGGGGGGGGTATTTCTGTTGGCCCCTCCATGAGCAGCAGCTTCCCTGGCTACATCAAAGCTACTTTAAATTCAGGGGAATTTGCAACTCAGCTTATGATGTGGTACTTGTGAGAGGACTACTTGGAAAGACTGCCTTGTATTTACATGCAAGAGTGGACAGACTATAATCTTTATGCTGTTTAAAATGAAATATGCCATTCTGGAACCTTTTCACAGCACACAGTCCAGAAGCCACACACAGGTAGTTATGGCAAAAGTACACTACAGACTTGTTGTAATAATGAATTATTATGAGGTCTTTGTCTTAAACGCTATGGCGGTCTCTCTCTGATTTTACCCTGGCAGCCAGATGGGGCTCTCTCAGTTCCAGGGATAGCCTGTTACTGTGAGAACACAGTAGGCTGGAATTTCACAAGACACAGAATTTCTGTTCTTACAAGATTCTGCAAAGCCTATGCATATGTGGACTTGCCTCTATCGGGCCTGCATGAACAGTGTGTCCTAAGCACTCTCACTTGAATATAGGGTTACCCTTAGATTATAAATTGTTTCTCTTTTACAGGCCATATCAACTGACTGAGAAGAAGCATGTTTTCACCTCTTTTGGGGTATCATCTGTGAAACTACAATATAGCCCAGTAGACCCTTCCTGGTTAACCTGTCACAGCTTTGATGCTGGATGGAATAGGGAGGAGAAGGGAGAAGATTCTATCTCATCTAAGCTTCAGGAAGAAGTGCTAGAATCCAGGAGTAGCAAGGTTTATCTTGCCTGGGCAGGATTTGTCCCGCGGAGATCCTTCCATGGGCCAGATCATGCGTGTGTGTGAGCACGTGTGCCCGTGATTTTCGGCGTCTGCGCAGATGCTATTTTCGGCGCCACGGAAGCGTGTCCCCCCGCTGTGCTCATTTAGCGCAGTGCACAAGCAGCAACTCAGTTTGGGGGAGGCTCGTGGGCCAGTCAGATGACCTACACGGGCTGCTTCTGGCCCATGGGCCTTAGGTTGCTGACCCCTGTGCTAGACCCAGGATAAGGATCTGCTCAGAGCAAGGGAGGTGCTTGCAAACTGAATCATTGCAGGCAAAGCTGAGCTACCCTGAAGATTCTGGGCAGCTATAAAGAAGGATTTACATTTGCTGAACCTGGGCTCCTGCACAAGCTGTCCCCTTAGGTAGGTACGAGCAGTCTACCTGAGAGCAATTTCTGCAGGGAAAGCTAGTACCTCATATTTGGTGACCGCTTATATAACAGACCATCTCTCCCCACTGCACTCCATTTTCATCTGACTTGACTATAGAAATAGATATAATTGTGGCCCTTTTATTATGAGACTGTTGCCAACTGCATGAGGCTCCACAACACATGTGTATCCATTATCTAGATCACACAGTTGGGGACACATTTTCAGTCACTGCTGGCAATGAATTCTCTACTAAGCAAAAACAATGGCCTCCTTGCATTTTCCCCCCTTATGAAGCATAAAGCATTCATCTTCCTCTCTCTTTTAGGCTTTATTTACACAGAAGCAGACTAAGTAGCTACTTCTGCTCAAGAATAAGTGCCAGACAGAAGCACACAAAGTAGAAGAATCCATAGCTCACTTCATAAAAAAGTAACATCTAAGTTTTGAGTAGCACTGTTATCTATGCCAACTAATCCCTGCTGTGAGGACAAAACCAAAACTCTGTTTTTATTCCAAAAGCAAAGCTGAATACTTCAAGCAATAAATACCAGGAGATAAAAGTAAAGACCACATATTTATCAGTCATCTGGATCTCTAGAAGCAATCCCAAAATTATAAGAGGTCACCTAAATGGTGCTTGTGTGCAGAGCACAAGTTAAATTGGGAAGTTATGGATAGCTCATCCTCCAGCATGCACAAACAATCACACACTTTTTGCTCATTATTTATTATGGTTAAATCAGAGGAAATATAGGTTTCTGGATTGACCTTAGTTAATAGTATAAAAATAACCTGCTGTGTATGATGTATGGTTTTAGTTAAATTGATATACAATATAGTAACTGGCTTCCTGCCAAGCAACATGGAAGCATTTTTAAAGACAGCTTAATCCAATTCTGTATCTTTGAAACAAAAATAAACTCAGGAACTCATAAAAGCTGTTTGGGAAAAGAGCATATAAACAAGGTAAAAAGTAAACCGACAACTGAAGAAATTGAAAACAAAGATAATTTCATGTAGATAACTTAATTGTAATTAAGAAACATTTGGCATGTATTTTGATATAATTCAAAGCTGTAGCCAATTAGATGCTTGAATAAGCCTGCAAAGCCACAAATGTATAATTAAAACAAATACACTGTAATGCACATAGAATGATACCCAAGAATAACAACAACCTTTGATTCACATTTCTGGCACAGCACTATTTTCAAGTTTGCAACTTTGTTAGCAATGTATAAAAGCAAATTATTTTCCAAAATCAGTCCCTCACAAACAACTATTCATAATTAGACAACATTATTAATAGCATAATGCATAACCCAGGTTACAGTATGCGAAGGTTGAAGGTTTTAATATCAAACATTTCAGAGTTTTTTAACGCTGTAGTAAAAAGTTATCTAAATGCTTAGCAGCACCACATGAAACCAGGAAAGAAAGTACGTATATTTTTCTTCCTACGTGCCACTACTTAAATCCTTGTAGACAAGCATAGGCTGAAACTCACTTATTTGTATATACAGAACTCCTTTTTATTTCATCACTTAGAAGAAAAGATTTCACTTATTAAAAGCATTACAATAAAGGTCACTCAGGGCCAACTTGTTTAAACCAACAGGGCTGCTGTGAATGCAGAAACTGAACAAAGGAGAAATTCCCTTACGTTATTAACATGAAGGGCATGGCCATGCATCCCTTTTGATGAGGAATGGAAGCAACCAACCACTAACACACCAGAACAGGCACTCAATTTCAATGGCAGTACCTCAGTGTAATCTTCCCTCCAATTGTGTGGTGGAGGCATGGAAGGGGCACATGAATCAACAACAGCCCACTGCATGTTCCAAGAAATGCACAAAGTAGTTCAGATCTGTCATATTCAGAGCCTGCATATGATTATGCAGCTGGCTATTGTAGGCTTCTTCAGATTTCTTTAAGAAACTCCAAGCTAGCTCTATCAGAAATTTGTTAATTCAGGTGATTATACTTCAATTATATTGTTTTATACAGCTTTTTCTAAACATTTTTATCTATAGTTCCATTATTTTATTTGGCAAACCCTGCTGAGAAGTCCCTATTGTTTATTCATTGTATTTAGATTAGCAGAGTTCATGTTTGCTCAGGGGATTGTTTACGTCTTGTTTTTAATAATGAAAAAAATACAAAAGACTTCCGATGCTGCATCATATCAAAGCAGCTTTACAACTAAGTGGAAATGAAAACAATCCACTTGAGCTATCATCATCGCTCAGCCTTGATGAAATATTCAAAGTTAAAATATAGCTAAAAATCGTATTGCGTTCCTGGGAAGACAGAAATAACAACTCAAGAAATTGGAGTAATATAGTTACAGACTCTTTCACTGCAACAAAGTAAGCAAAATGAGAATGGATACAGAAACAGAATCTGTGAATCTAGTCAGTTTTGGCAACGGACCATGAGCTAGTTCCACAAAATACTACCAACACAAGTAGTCTATTTGTGAAGCTAAGAGTAGGGAAATTATACAGATGATTAAAATTCTTCTTCCATGAACTAGAAGTCACATCATCTTAAGTGTATTGGTCATGATCCAATATAGGTATAGTCCTCCTGCCCACAACATGCATCAAAAATTTTTTTGTCTGATCGTCTAAACCAATTTTAATATGAGAAACTAGAGTCACAGGTTGTGAAATATCAGCAGAAACCAGGTAACATTTTAATAATACATCATTTATACCAACGCATTTTGCAAACCTTGAGGAATTACACACCCACACCCACACCCCGATGTCATGTTATGGCCTTACTTACATATGCTATTTTTTGTTTTGATTTCTTTTTAAAAAGAGCAATTGCTGGAAATAGAACAGGCCTTGCTAGCCTCTACGTATTGGAAATTTTGTTTTTGAACGTACTCCGAAGCATCACTTCCTTGTAGGGACATGGGATTTGTGTTCTTCTATAAACTGCATCTGGGAACTGCAAATCCTATGCTCTCTAGCAAGAAGCACCACACCTGAGTTCAGAAATGCCATTTCCAATCTAAGACAATGAAGGCCTCTCTTCTAGAGCAAGCTCTCTACTGCCAGTTATAAACATACAAAGAAACACACTTCTTAAAGTATTGTACACCCCCCTGGCTCCCCCTCCCCTAAAGAGGAGAGCAACTATTTTGCGGTTTGTTTGTTTTGGCAAACTTGAAAAAGGCTTTTAAAAACCTGGTTCCACCTCCCTCCAGATTTCTTTGGAAAAGTTGGAACAAATAAGGATTTCATGGCAAGGCATGGAGAATTAATGCAGTACTGTCTGTTGTCCAGAGTCTTCTCCAAATTTTTACTGAAGCCTTTATGTACAGCAACTTCCATTTTTATTCGTGGGCATTATTTTTGCATGTCGTGGTTATAAGAAGTTTAAACTAAGACAATTTTATGATATTTAGACTCTAGATTAGCCCTTTCCATCACTTACCACAAGCAAACTAAGTACATTCTCTTTAACTCTCAGGACACAAAGACAGCTAACAAATCAAAGGTTGCATTACAAGCAGTGTTAGAAACTCAAAACTGGGTGCCAAACGGTTCCTTAAACGAAGGTTACAGTTGCCAAAATGGAATTTCTAGCGGCCATTTTTGGGTAACATGGCTCTAAAGTCTGATTTTTCGAATGGTAGTCTCACTAGCTTTACATATGAAGCCCAGCTTGCATCTGTACCCAAGTTTGTTCCTGGCTCAATGCTTTTGGTTTGTCTGGGTAGACCAACTACGAGCCTGGTCAGGCATAACAGCTGGGTAGTGCAACAGCAGGATACCAGGAAAGAAGTGGCTGTGGTTTTTATTCTAAGTAAGGTAAACGTAAAGGACCCCTGGACAGTTAAGTCCAGTCAAAGGCGACTGTGGGGTTGCGGTGCTCATCTTGCTTTCAGGCCAAGGGAGCTGGTGTTTGTCCACGGACAGCTTTCCGGGTCATGTGGCCAGCATGATTAAACTGCTTCTGGTGCAATGGAGCACTGTGACAGAAACCAGAGCACATGGAAACACCATTTACTTTCCTGCCACAGCAGTACCTATTTATCTACTTGCACTGGCATGCTTTCAAACTGCTATGTTGGCAGGAGCTGGGACAGAGCAACGGGAGCTCACCCCATTGTGCGGATTCAAACCGCTGACCTTCTGATCAGCAAGCCCAAGAGGCTCAGTGGTTTAGACCACAGCGCCACCCCACATGGTGACACTTAGCCATGATTTGGCTTAGCATTATGTGCAAACTGAGCCAGTGTAGTTCACTGTCCCTTCTTATGTTTAATAACTATATTGAGACAATGGCAACAGCGGTTCACAGCGACGGACTGAAGGTGGGTTTTTATTAATAAAAACTAGATTTACATACAGATGTGCAACCCATACCTTTCACTGGTGTATTTGATGACAATATTAAATTAATCTGGCAATTTGTCTTACTGTCGTGTAAATCAAACAAATTAGAGTACCCCCAAAACAGGGGTTGTCTTATACATGTAGTTGTGTTATACACAGAAAAATATGCTAAGTGGAATACTGGAGTTAGACATTTAGGTATTAGACTTTATAATATTGACATTCTGATGAAATACTGTTAAAATGTTTAAATAAGGGGATAATTAAAATTTATAATGGTTTAGAATTGCAGGACTTAGATACAATAACTGTTTAGTAAATTCATTTGGAAAGGAAAATATGCCAACATTGGCTTAGAACCGATGCATCAATCCAAGCCTTTTTTAGAAGTAGCTTAAGCGATGCAGAAGGCAGGGCAGGGCAGCCCTGTTGAGCAAGCTGTCATCCATTTATGTAGCTTTGCATACCACACTCTGTCTTTGTGAGACTGCCATCATAAAATATGGAGCATTATACTCATGGACAATATCATAACCATGGCATATATGCAGTAAACCTGGCTATTCATAGGCTACAAAAAGTCTGTTAATGATTGGAGCCAATCACATTCTCTATTATTCCTTTACAGACCAGTTGGCAGCGACCAGCTGGTTGCGATGGCTGCAATCCCCACTTTCGGAAAGGATTTGCTGCACTTATCAGAAAAAAATATGCAAGGTAGCCACATCACTCTCATTTTACAGAAACTGCTTAAGGGGTACCGCTACATTTTGCCTAATAACTTTCTATGAAGGCTGGACACTTGCTTTGTTTTTATACCAAAAACTCAGAACCTGGGGCATCTGCTCAAGAGCAGCCCTGGAAGCTTTTATGGATGCCATTGCATCTGCAGGCACTGGGGTGGCAACCCTGTTGTACAATATGTAGAAATGGAATAGCCTAGATGGACTGCGTGTTCAAAAGCCCACAGCTGTTTTTTTTTAAAATACAGCACGACTACAGAAATGATAAGTGCTGTAGTGGAGCAGCAGATATTTTCTGCCTTCACTGATAGTGACGTTTTATTAGACAGACGTCCAGTTTTATTAGATACTGGAGACAGGTTTATCCATACAAATGAAAATAATTATACCAGTACCCTTCAAATTACTACTATACTCGCTCTGTTTCTGCTACTGTGTTTCTGAACAGTCCTTCTGCGTGTGGGGATGAGTATTATTTCCTCCTTCTGCAGTTGTGGCAGAGATCCAAGAGAGATCAGAAGGGACCAATACATAGAGCTTGTGGTAGCAAGCCACTTTCTAATACTAGGGCATGCCGGTAACCCAGGTCCAAGTTTTTTCTTTCCCTTCATTTTCAAGAATGTGCATTCTCCTTAGCACAGGCATATGTATTAATGGGTGTGTAATCTGCAGTTCTCACATTCAGCTGTTGTTCACAGGAAATACTGAGAAAAGTAACAGCACAAACCATTCCCTCTATCCAACTGAGGCTTCTTACAAAACAATTTCCGTCTCCCAATTTCTTCACCATGCTCTTTTAGCACCCACCTCATCTTGAAGTAGGGTCAGTAGTTGATAACTTATTCCACAATCTTTCTTTTAACCTGCCCCTGTAAGAGTTCAGGAGATCCTAAGATATACCAGATCAGAACATCACTGAAGTGCTTTGTTCAATGTGTAGCGTTTTACACTTCTGTTTTTCCTTAGGCCCTTATGATCTTTGTTTTTTCCTTTAAGTAACAGCATCTGGTATCCTATGAACGCAAGAGTATCTCAACCCTGCTTTTAAAAGTAAGCTCCTTCTGTTACCAAAAAACAAACACTCTTTGAAGACCAAACCTAGGGCCTTCGAATTCACCTGACACATAACAAGTAATGAAACATACGAGTTTTCTACCCTGTCCTGATTATATACAGAACATTCACCTGACATAGGAAAATCCTTCCTATGAAAATAATTTCAAGCATCACTTCCAACCAGAAGCTTGCAGTGTTGGACTCTAAGACATGAAAGAGCTTCACTGCACTACCTGTTTAAAACAACCTCATTGTTCTGTACAGATTTCTTGCTGTTAAAAACCAAAAGTTTGGTAAAAGAAAAAGAAAAAAGGAGGCTAACGCATAAAAGAATGAAACAACACAAAAAGCAGGCCAGGGGATTACAAGAGAGACTGATTAGTGGGGCTCACACTGTCATACAAATCCACAGTACTTTTCAATCAAAGTTGATAACAAGGAAGACAGGCAGACATTGTGACACATATTTTGCAATGTGCATGTTCTATGTGAATACTAGAGTCCAGCATCTATATCTTTAGAAGTTAGACAGAAGCAAGCTACAAATGCACAAGTTTAACTATAATATTGTGTTGAAAAATGCCCCATCTTCACGCAAATATTTTGATTTTCCTAGCACAGATGTGCTCTAAAGCATACTATTTTGCCACAACAGCAATGCCAAGCATAAAAAATGGTACAACTGCTTTCCTGTAACAGAGACAAATTCACAAAGCAACAGCAAACTTTTCAAAATCAAATAATTCTTAAGTTACAACTTCCTCTGCAGCACACAGGGAGTTTAGTAATACTATCAATCCACTAACAGGCATCTCTCAGCAAGCCGAAGTAAAGACTGGCCAAACATTTTTGATATGCATATGCAAAGTCTTTGATGGGCATTAAGATCTTTCAGCCTGCAAAGAATCCCCAGAACAGCCTGAAATACTTTTTGATCATCTTTACAAGACTGTGCTTAGTCTTCCAGAAATATTTCAAGTTTTAACAAACATAATTTTGTCAAGATTTCAAATCTGAAATAAGAAGCAATCTGTGTTAGAGACTTCCTGAAATCAAATATCCATTAATCTCATTATAATATCTCACAAGCAATAGCTAAAAAGCAACAGTGACCCAACTGACTATATAGCTGAATACATTATTTACTTCCATAGCTAGAAGTGCAATAATCAAGCACCTCTGTAAACAATGAAGTACAATCTTGGCCAAATTCCAAGACTGAACTTATGTCAAGTTGGCAAATATGTAACTTGAGAGAGATAATCACAGTAGCATGGCAACAGTCTTGCTGAAATATATCAGATCAGGATTTACATGCTCAAATTATTTATTCAAAGGGGAAAATGCAAATAGCCAAAACCTGCTTCTACAAAAAACCAAACTATTTGACAATCTATTTCATCAAGCTTCCACAAGAGCATGATGCCAAAGAAAAAGGAAGAGCAAACCTAGAATTTGGCAGTTTTCTCTTTTGCTAAAAATACAACCATTCACCAACAAAATACATCAACAATTAACATAAAACTGCAAAACCAAGCCTTAAAAATAAACTTAACTGAACCTGGCCTGTTTTAATATTTTCTAGCATTGCATTATGATCATAGTTTCTGAAGTAATTAATGAAAGTTTCCTAAAATATAGTAATTGCAAACCTTTATACCAGAAACCTAACAAAGCAGACCAAAGTGAAACAAGACAAAATTTACCTCTGGTGAAATTTTCAAATATATTCCAAATAAATAAAATCCATTTCAAAACTTACCTACAGTTTGGAGGAGGGTCTAATGTAATTTCTGCAAGTTCTTTCTGAATTCTTAAGAGAAAAGAGATAGAAGTTAAAGGGAGAGAGTTACTTTTCCCTCCAATTTATTAACTTTTAAAAAATTAACACCAGTGTGTAAAAACTAAGTTCTTATGGTACAGGAAATATGCCACAAAAAATTAAGTTACACGTTGATCCTAATTGGCTGGGGGACACACACTTCAAATACCCCCCCCAAATATGTTTACAGTTTTCATTTTTGAAAACAGAACCAAAGTTCCTGTTTAAAAATTTCCAAGGTTTAAAAATCAGTCCACACAAAAGGCATAACAGCTTACCAAGAAGCCAATGCCAACAGTTCAGTAGATTTTTCATCTCCCCCATCGCTCCACGACCCACATACCATCAACTATCCTGTGGGCTGGGGAGGGGAGGACTAAAAGAGAACAGCAGCCACATTGCTGCTGCCAAGGAGAGAATAAAGGCTCTACTTCAAAACTGCAGGCTTTCTTGCTTCAGCCAAAGCAGGGAGATGGAGGGGAGAAAGTCTTTCTGCCCCTTGTGCTCCCACTCCCTGGAAGCAGGCAGCCCAGGCAGGCAGGCAGGAGTGAATGAGCAGCAGGCAGATGAGCTGCCTGCCCAGATAGGTGGAGTGGGTAGCAAAAGGAAGAAATAACTTCCTGTTACTGAGTGGCAAGCATAAGGAATTGGGGTGAGTTTAGTAGGAGCTAGGGACGTGGGTGGCACTGTGGTTGTAACCACTGTGCCACTTGGACTTGCCGATCGGAAGGTTGGCGGTTCGAGGCCCCGCAATGGGGTGAGTTCCTGTTGTTTGGTTCCTGCTCCTGCCAACCTAGCAGTTTGAAAGCATGCAGTGCAAGTAGATAAATAGGTACCGCTCCAGTGGGAAGGTAAACAGCATTTTTGTGCGCTGCTCTGGCTTCGCCAGAAGCGGCTTAGTCATGCTGGCCACATGACCCAGAAAAACTCTCTGCGGAAGTGGACAAACGCCGGCTCCCTTGGCCTGTAAAGCGAGATGAGTGCTGCAACCCCAGAGTTATTTTGAATGGACTTAACTGTCAGGGATCCCTTTACCTTTTAGTAGGAGCTATGAGGGGACATGGTGGGTAGGCAGAGTTGGCATGCAAAATGGACATGGGCACAATCAGTGTGTGTGTGTATACAAACACAAGCAGAAATAAATGCAAGCACTGCCTCAACATGCTTTCCAGATTTATGTGCTACTTGCCTCGTTTCTTGCATTTCAATCCCCCCCCCCACAAAAAATCTATACTGTATAACAAATTCCCTTTGCTCAAGCATATGCTTTATCCAAGGAGGTGAATTCTGAGCACACATATACCTTGCAAAGCACAACAAATCCTATAAAGACAGTGTACAAGCACAAAAACCTGATTTCCCAAGATAAAGATAAAAAGAATTGTGTTACTCTGACAGGACATGCTTTAATTCCAAAAAGGCAAATGGACTACACATTTGGATTACCTTGAGCTAATCTTACATCATTACTCAGTATTTTTAGATGTTCAATGTGTATGACTAAGCCACCTAGAAAGAAAAATGGGTTCCTAGCTGAGAAACGCTATGCAAGTGGTAATGAATCAACATGTTTACAGAGCTAAAAGTTTACAGTCTGCCCATCTGCCATAACGTAAAGAATCTGATTTTCTAAAACCATGATAATTTAGATACTGCAACACAATCAAAGTAAAAAGATCCATTTACACAAAATTGGTTGGATCAAGACTAAAGTAGTTGCACTTGCACTTCACTGGAATCAGCTAGCATATTCATTATAGCATAAACTTTTATAAACTACAGCCCCCTTCATCCATTTTTTTGTGAATAGCCACTGTTAATAATTATCAATGCTGGCATATCTATTCATTTCATTTCTTTCTAACCTCACTATTTAAAACCACCACCACTGTGTATGTGTAAAAGAAACACACACAGAGAGAGATAATATTTCACGCATCTGACAAAGTGAACTGTACTCCACAAAACTTTATGCCGTAATACATTTGTTAGTCTTTAAGGTGCCAGAAGATGTTTTGCTTGTTTAACTGGCTCTCTTCTGGAAACCTACAATGTGAAGTAGTGAGTCATTACTTAAGTCCTATTTATTTCAGCAGGAACTAAATGCAACTAATTGAATACGGATGCAACTCATTGAGCACATACAGTCGTACCTCCTTTTGCGTCTGCCCCGTTTACAGTCCATTTCATCCAACGTCTGCGGCAAACCCGGAAGTACCAGAACAGGTTACTTCCAGGTTTGCTGCTCGCGCATGCACAGAAGCACTACATCGCACATGCGCAGAGAGGCGCTTTGTCGAGTGTCTCTTTCGTCAAGCGTTCGGGGCTCCAGAACGGATCCCGGATGCAAAAGGAGGTACGACTGTATATTCACTGTGACTTAGTGGGGGGGGGGGTTGGGTGGTGGAGCAATATAACACTTATATCTGATAGGCATGGTTAACAAATCAAGGAGTAGAATCTGGCACACCCTTCCCCAGCTTCCACTTTTGCTATGCTAAAGTATCAATAAAAGCCTGAAAAATGGTTTAGATATCAGGAATTTGACATGTACCCTGGCAACACTTCCTGCTAAAATAGCACATTTAAATACTTAATTTTAACTGTTATGTAAATCAACTTCAATCCGGCTTCATTCCAAGAAACCACACTTAGGATTCTAGCTCAAGTCCCACTGGTTGCAGAAACTAAACTTCATTAAGAACATTATTCATTGTATCTCCTTCTACACAATTGTCTCAAGGTGATGTACAACAAAAACAGCAAAAAGGAACAAAAAAATTAAACTGTTAAATACAAAAAAGAAACAGCCAATACAAAATAAACACTCATGACAAGAGACCCATTTAATCAGCTGGAAAAGTCTGTTGGATCTCTTTTACAAAACAGGGCAGCCACACTAAAAGCTCTGCTCTGAGTTACTGTGGAGTGGGTTTCTGAGATCTTTTGGACTTTCAGGAGAAATTTTCCTGCAGACTGCAGCTGCTGTAAAATGAGTTCTTTGTGTTTTCTACTGCTTGTCCAATTGACGCTGGGAAACTGAAAATATTTGATCATCCAAATTAATATTCCTGTACATGGTATTTATCATAAGACAGGTTATCTGGCCAAGTATATTTGGTTATTCAAAGTGATCAGTTTCGTGGTACAATGTGTACGCAGTCCCTGAACAAATATGCTCTTGGCAGTTAAGTGTATGCGTGAGAGAATGTATTCTCAATTTACAAGGTGCCAGTCTGTACATTTTACCCATGGTCCCGAAAGAAAGTACTAACAACTGCAGTATGTGCATTTTCTGGTTTCACATAGGAAAACATAAGCAATATATATTATCAGGATTCTTTAGCTACTCTTATTTCAAGATTTCAGAAGAGAAGAAGCACTCAGTACAATGTAAAAAATGTTTCAAAAACTCTTGGATCTGAATTTGCATTGGTTTTATGCTGCATCATCTGCAGTTTATTTTTATAGTGGTTTTATGTATTTTATAATGTTATTTTAATGGAAGTTTACAGAACCCATCCTTAACAATTATATTTGGGAGCAGGATATAAATCTATTAAATAAAAATAAAGTACCCTTTAAAACATGACTTTGGAGAAATATTAAAGCTTGCTGTTTTTTATAAATGGCAGGCTTTTTGCTGGCACTTTCGTATATGGCTGAGAAATGGAATTCTTCAAGAGACTGTTCTAGCTGAATACATTTAAACTAAATAATAGATAAGCAACCACAAATTCCACACATGGATATGTGTTAATGTGAAGAATGCATTCAAGGATTCAGTTATTTGACATTGTCCCAGTTCAACTTTTCCTTTTGTATGTGATTAATATAAGCACACAACACTGTACAGGTTTTGTTGGAACTGATCCATGTTGTTTTACTACAAATTAATAAAATTATATTCTCTTTAAAAAAAGACCCACAAGTCTTGCATTCTGTATGTGTATGTGTGAAAAGCTGCACATAATTAACCCAGCAGAACAGGAAAACCTCTTTGGTATACAGTCATAGGTCTTGTTATGGTTGCTTCAGGTTACATGTTTTCGGGTTGTGGACCGCGGGAAACCCGGAAGTACTGAAACGGGTTACTTCCGGGTTTTGCTGCTCGTGCATGTGCAGAAGCGCCAAATCGCGCCTGCGCATACGCGGTACCTCAGGATGCGGACGCTGCGGGTTGCGGACGTGCCTCCACCACGGATTACACCTCAACCCAAGGTTCCACTGTATAGCATGCCCTGATTCACAAGTCACATTAAACCGCAGATAATGTTTAGCTATGGTTTAACATTAATGAGCAGTGTGCTAATGCTTAGAAGTCTCCCCTCTCTGGCAACCATAAACGACAAGCCATCCAAAGGTTTGTTCTTGGCTTGGGTTGCTGGGAGGGCAACAAACCATAAGCTTGGCTTCAGATGACAAGGCAAGGCTTGTAGGATATTGCTCCTGGAGCAGAAGAACAGCAAACAGAAACTTCTGAGCAACATGCATTAGCATGCTGCTTGTTCAGGTTGAACCATAGCTAAGCATGAACTATGGTTCAGTGTGATGTGCAAATGTGTCTATAAAACTTAAGTGTATGCCGCTGAAGTTATTTACTGGACTCTTATATTTCCATTTACAACTAGACCTCAATATATTCAACAGAATTTGAAATGTAATGAAACTCAAGAATTCTGCCTTTCAGATGTCATCCAAATAAGCACAGCTGCAGATACCAAGAAAAACAAAACTGTATTTTAAACAAAAACAGATCTTCCTCTTTGGCTAATACTCGATCTCACAAGAGGAAGGAAAAAAGGACTTTAAAAATCCTATCTCGTTCTAGTTCCAGAGGGTATTTAACAATGGCAACTAGCTTGCTTTCAGGTTTTTTTCTTCCTCTCTTTAACATAACCGCACAGGACAATGCTGAACTAAAACTTAACCATTAATGGAGAAAAAACACATTAGAACAGAGGGTATGTAGATATTTATAACCCTTGATCACTGCAAATTACTTTTATAAATACACTTCTGCATTCAATCATGAAGGTTCCAGCACATGCTAGTGCAGAGCTTTCCAAGCTTTTCATGTTGGTAACACACTTTTTAGACATGCACCATGTTACGACACAGTAATTCAGTTTTGCTAGCAAACTGGAGGTTAAATTAACCCCTTTCTAGTCCTGGGAGGAGCGTGGGGAGCGCTCACATGACACACTGCAGCTGAGAAACTAACGTGTCGCAACACAGTTTGGAAAGCTCTGCTCTAGTGTGACCAAGAAACAAACACCAGGATAGGCTATGTAGATGGGAACAAGAACATAGCCAAATGCATGTCTTCAAACAGACTATTTTTAGGCATATTCCTAAGATGTTTTATAGGTACCCTTAAAATGTGGAAGTGTAGATGTGGCTTCAAATTTCCTGTTTAATGTATAGTCCATGGCAAATCCAAGTTTCTATGAAATGGCCATACAGTAAACTTGTATAAAAGTAAGTAAATAGTTTGTAACTTAGGACATGGTTGAGAAGGGGCTGAATCTACTGCACACTCCAACTGGGGTCACCAACTGCTGGGAAATGGATAGCCTTTACACTGGGGGTCACCAAACCTTTTGGGATCATTGAGCACATTTCAAATTCTGAGAGAATGCTGGGGACACCAATAAAAAATAGCTGCTATTGATGGGGAACATGGCATAACATAAAATTAGAGACTGCCACCCCTGACAACCCCAGCTTACCATGGGAAGTCAGCTATGTCCTGCTGATCCCGACTGTGGTGATCACTCAATATTGAATTTACACAAACAACTCACCCCCTGATGCTGTGAATGAATAGCAACAGGGAGCATTCGTTAGCACCAGGAAAATAAACTCAGTCGCATTTCATAGAAGTAGCTTAAAAGATACCTCTACTCGAACAGGTAGCTGTCATTAAATCCCATGCAGTGCCCTTGCAGAAACACCAATGGTGGTGAAACTTTTGACACTGGGTGTCCCAGCCCCTATCAGCAGAGATCCTGCAGAGGGCTGGGCTGCAAACCCCCAGGACTCTTTGAAAGGCCTTCTCTTCTCTCTAACCATCCTTCCATTCACCTCCCTTCATACTGGATGGATTTTCTACTAGTATTTATCAATCAAAGGTTGTACGCAACCAATTCATACTTGAGAGTAGAGCCATTGAAATCAATGGATTTAAATTAGCCATGGCCACTTATTTTAAAGAGTCTACTCCAAGTAGGACTTCGTTGGAGCCTCATAGTTTTATATTAAGAATTATATAATACAGTTATGGCTGCACATCATCTTTTTTTTCATTTAAATTTTTGTATATTTTATGAACAAGCATGAGTATTAGCTGGGTGCTACAACAAAACATACTGGTTTGCAACTAAATAGAATCATTATTGAATCTGGCTACAAATACAACACTTTCGGTATGCAGGGCACAATTCTTCATTCATGCTTAGCACATATACTCTGCCTTTTTACAAAACAAAACAAAAGATCAAAGCATTGCAGACTGGTATCTGTTTAGAAACAAGGCATTTATATTTAGCCGTTTCTCAACATACCACAAGGATATTAAGCAAGATCATCAATTTGAAGGCTCTGGATGCAATCCTTTGCACACTTATTTCGAAGTAAGGCCTTTTCAAAAACAGCGGATTGGGCTTTTAAGTGCCAGTAACTTTTCAGAAGCTAAGGCTAATAGTTACTTGGCATAATATCATCTCTACATATAATGGAATGCAATGTCTGTCTGTGCTCTTTGGTTGGTAGAGTTATAAACAGTCATAATCTGAAAATGTACATATAACAAACCTCCAGTAGCTAGGGCACAAAATAGGAATACAAGATCAACCATATGGGCTAAGTGGATAAGCCAACATTAGTGGACTGTTGGTACAATTATATTCAAGTCAAAAGTAATTGATAACAATTATTTAAAATTCTGCTACCCTTAATCTTAAAAACACATTTATTCTTAAAAATCTGTACTTTAACTTAACATGAGTGCATGGATTTTTAAAGAATGTCTTCTTTTTTCATTAGAAAATAGTCTGTGTCTGAGGTACAGGTAATAGTAATTAGTTTATAAATTGCTTTTGCTTTCAAGTGCTATCTGTTTGGGGCATAAACTAGTGCATCTTGAACAAAGCTTAACATAACTACCAGCTGTTTCATCTTCTCTTCTGGCTCAGTTAACTCCTCAATCTACAAGATTATTATAACTATTATTTAGAATGAAATATTTGCTATAGTTAACATAGGTATGCCAACATTTTCATAAAGATATTAGCATTACTGAGACCATTACAGACAAAAGTGTCTCTCCACATATACAGCCGTTTAAAAAGGAAAACATTACATTATAAATTTAGGCGAAATATAATTGTTCAGATATTGTATGACAAAAGCACAGTTTCTTGTAGGTGCCCTCTTCTGTTGTATTATGTTTCTCTTGCCAAACAGTGTGTTTGTGGGGCTTTAAAAACCTGCAAAACCTTTTTGATGAGAAATCAAAGAGGCAAGGAAAAATCTGTCTGTGAAACCATAAGCAATAAGTCCATGTAACTTCCAAGCCTTTTGCAAACTGTCATTCTTATGCTGTTAGCAGTAATTGCCACTAAATGAATGTGTTTTGTTATGAAAAACAAAACTTTTAAAGAAAACATTTCATCTTTTCAGTAGGCTATGCCAACTTAACCTGTTAAAAAGACTTAAGATCCAATCTATGCTTGCTTACTCAAAAAGCCTACAGAGTTCAATAGGACTTACTCACAAGTGTCTGTAGTATTATACAGTTAAAATAGAACCACAGAACTGTAGAGTTGGAAGGGACCACAAAGGTCATTTGGTCCAACCCCTCCAATGCAGGAATCTTTTGCTCAAAGTGGGGCTCAAACCCACGACCTTGCTCTAGCAACTGAGCTAGCTCCTACATTATGCACAGTACTATTTATCTATTTAAGACATTTAAGACATTTTATTGTCTCAGAAAATGAGACAATAAAAATGTATCACTAACCTGAATGCTACTTAAAATGCCTGCTGAGACAGAAAGTTTTAATCATGGGTCTGAGGTTCAGCAAGGAGAGTGCCTTCCTTATCTCAGCTGAGAAAGTGCTGCAGTTTGGGGCGCATTACACTGAATACATGTCTTCTAGTAGTTGCTGGCCATGCATCTGAGCCACAGGAGACCAACAAAGAGACTCCACCCAGGATCTCTGTGTTTGGGCTGGGATAGAAGGGATCAGCTTGCCAATTGGAAGGTTGGCGGTTCAAATCCCTGTGACGGAGTGAGCTCCTGTTGCTCTGTCCCAGCTCCTGCCAACCTAGCAGTTCGAAAGCACATCAAAGTGCAAGTAGATAAATAGGTACTGCTCCGGCAGGAAGGTAAATGGCATTTCGGTGCACCCTGGTTTCCATCACGTTCCGTTGCACCAGAAGCAGTTTAGTCATGCTGGCCACAGGACCCAGAAAGCTGTCTTTGGACAAATGCCAACTCCCTCGGCCTGAAAGCGAGATGAGTGACGCACCCCACAGTTGCCTTTGACTGGACTGTCCAGGGGCCTTTCACCTTTTTATAAGGGATTACCCTAGACTCATATGGTTAAGATCTTTGTGTATCAATGGTCTAGCTGCAGCATTTTGCAGCAGTTGGAGTTTCTGGACCAGGCACAAAGGGCAGCCCCATATAGAATATACTGCAATAATCAAGTTTTGAGGTTACCAGTATTTGTTTAAGAGCAGCAAGCACCAGTCCATTAAGTTGAGATGTGTTCACAACACCCTGGACCCAGCCGGTCAGACATCCCACCCGGCTGACTGTCTTTCACCAGCCAGGATGAACAGAGGTCAATTAAGTAAGAAGCTGGTCACATCATTGCAAATGTCTTGTTCACATCATCAGGGCACATAAACTGAAATAATCCCATAAAATATATGAAGGTGCTGCAATGGACACCTTGACCAGACTTGCAAAAACTGCTGTGTAAGGGAGTTGTGAACTGTCCAATGCTTTATGCTACCTTTATCTGTGTTACACTGTTGCTTCCCCCCAACAAATATATTTTCTGGCTTATATATTGGTGTTTGAAAAGCTAGCCTGGAGAAGGATTCCTCAGTCCTCAACTAGAGCAAAATAAACATGATTTAATAAACAAATTATAGGCCTAATCCATACCAGTCAGTTTACAATGGTATAAACAAGCATTACCATGAGAATACAGTAAGAAACACTATCAACAATAGGAATACACCATGAATGTCATTTGGCCCATTGTTTTAAACGTTGTTTCCTTTTAAGAAACAAGTCATTTGCTCTCCCTGCGATCATTTCTGGCTAGTTGTGGATCAAGCATTAAAAGCATACGTTGTTGCCCTAAAACAACCCAAAATTTAAGAGGACTGAGAATGAGCATTATTTAAAGGGCATATAAAGCTATCAACTGAGAAATCCACAGGAATCTTAATGTGCATTTGCATATATTCTATTCAGTGGTTGCCATACACAGAGTTTTGAGGAATATTTTGCACACAACGAAGTGAACCAAATAGTAGCTACTTACGCAGTGTTTCATGTGCATGATGGAGTAGCTACACCGAGCAGAGGAAACGCTAACAATGTTTTAGACAAAACTGGTGTTGCCAGAATGAAGAACGACTCAATAACATGGAGCAATAGAAAAGCAAGCAGTAATGTCACAATGTAGCTGGTACACTTAACAATTAATTATATATTTAACCAGTCACACTGTTAGATACTTTAGATAAGTTTTAGTTTTTTAAATCCATGACTGGTTTGAGTTCCCCAGAAATAGAATTTGAATTCTTCTGTTCAGGCTTATGCTGCCATGTACTTGCGGGGAAACTATTAATGCAGGCTCCATCTGTGCAGAGTCTAAGCACACCAATCATTCTCATGAAGTGACTGATGCAACAGCCTAAGATCTCTTAAGTAGCTGTTCACCAAATCTACCTTCTCTCTTGGGAACGAGAAAGCCAAAGGTACTAAGGAGGTCTGCTGTTTAACACTATGAAATGAAAATGCATTTTCAGTCATACTGACATTTTACCTAACCAAGCAAGCAAAGGAAAACATCATATTTTACAGCAGTAAGTATTACTATAGCATTCTATCACACTGAACTGCTGAAATGTCCAAAATGTATTTAGCTAACTTATGCCAACAAATCTGAAAACTAGTCAATCACATAAACGCAAGTGTGCGTATCTATGTATAAAGGTACAAAACTGCCTCAATTTTAATAGCAATATAGGAATGTCAGTGCATTTACATTAACTATTATTATTATAGCCATTTGGATTAAGAGCCAGTGAGTCAACCAACCAGTGATCATACTAAGGCTAACACAAACATACAACCCTGTGGAGTAATAAAATAGTCAGCAGGTGAATAGATGCCTACTAATGATGTTAATTAACAGGATAGGTAGAGAAAAAGTCCACAGAGAGCAAGTACCTTTTAGCACTAGTTGAAAGTTTAGCAGCTGTTTTGCTAGATATTTTGCCCTCCTTTTTCTTGGGCTGAACCTGTTCTCTTTCTTGATCTTGTTGAACACCTTCCCGCTGATCTCCATCAGAGCTGCCTCCACTAGTGCTTGGACTATCGTCAACTCTTTGCCCTTCAGTGGACATCTTAGATTCTAAATGGAAAACAAACAAGCAATATAAATAAAATCATAGCTTTGGTTATTACTCATCCAAACAAATTATGAAGCCATTGGGAGAGGGAAAGCATCCAGAGGTTTGGACTGTGATGTCACTATCATGCAGATGACATACAGCTGCATCACTTTTTTTCAACCTAAGAATCCAAGGGAGGCAACAGAATTTTTAGGAAATGTATCTGGGTAGCCGAAGCTGAAATTCATCTTGGGAAGACAAAGAATCTGTGGGTTGGGAAGTTTGGGGTACTCCAAGATCGGCTTTTCCCAACCTGGCATTCTCCAGGTGTGTTGGACAACTCCCATCCATCATGGGCAGGCAAAGGAATTATCATTCAAAACCTTTGGATGGCACCAGGTTAGCAAAGCTGTTGTAAACTTGTAATTGTCAGGTGAGACACAGGTAGCAAGTCCAGCTTGTATGCTGGCTGCAACCCTATAAGCGGGTGTCACACATTGGCCTAAGTTATCCACATACTAGTTATCTCCAAGCATACCTACAATGCACATGCAGTTGCCTCTTAAGATGATCCAGATGCTGGGAAGCAAGGACATGGTGGAAAGCAAGGAAATTTGAGAACCTAACACCAATTTTAAACCAACTGCACCAGCCACATTAAACTTCTGGTCATAATTTGAAGTGTTGGTCTTGATCTTTACATTTTGGGGCCAGGGTTTGTAAAGGATCATCTTGCCTTGCTCTTGTTCATATACTGCTTTGTAATGCTGCTTTTAAAAGTGAACAAAACTCTTCAATAATAATCTTGGGATTTTTGTTCCAATGTCACAATGTGAAAAATACTTCATTTATACGCATTCCACTTTTATCCTTATATGTCTTCACTTGTATTAGATAAAAAAAGAAAAAAAATCAGATAGGATAAGCAACTATTGTGAAAAGAAGGGTAATGAAAGGAGAGCTAATGCTAAATATATAAATTAGAAGCCTGAAGTAACACTACAGAGTTATTGTTTTAGCAAGTAACTCATAATAATCACCTTATCTGTTTTAGGGTTGACAACTTTTTCATCCGTCACTTTCTGAAATATAGCAACCCTAATCTATTTCCTTAATCATATAGACTATTTTCCATTCTTTGGGATAACATGTACAGGGATTCTCTTTCCTCAAATAAGAGCAAAAAGATTTGACCTAACTTAATACCCACCACAAGCCAATACCTATGCTAATCTCCAGACTCTTTCCTCAACTTCTTCTATGGTGAAGACTCTTTTCAATTTGTTTTTGTTTTGTTTTTATTTTATTTTTAGGAGATAGCCCTCAGAATATCCTAAGTAATAAAAAGCATGATTCTAAGTGTGTTCATGTAACATGCACCTGAAATTAGAAGGCAGCCTCACTTGATCAATAATCTTCAACCTAGTACAGTACTCTATATGTAAAACCTAGTGTTTTAATATCTCTCACATGTCTGCCTTAAACTCACAGCTGCAAACAGCAAGAAGCTGGCACCTAAAAGAAAGGCCTAAAAATGTAGAGATTTGGATTCACTTAAATTTGGATGGAAGCCCTACAGTACCTTTAAATAACACCAAGATTACAATCTTATGTACACTTTCTCCTACTGGACACAATGGTACTTCTGAATAAACATGCTTAGGATCAATCTGCATTAGTTACAACAATCTGGTACAGTATTTTTAAAAACTTCCTGGGCACAATCCAACTAAAGTTAAGCTATTTCAGATCATAGCATTTAAACATATTCTTAACGTTATTACTGAAACATAGTAAATACAGTATGTTTTAACTTTGGTTAGATCTGTAATCTACAAGGGACATTAATATAGCAATATATAAAAGCCAAGAATCTCAAACTGCACAGCAGGGTACAAGTTGGACTACTTTAAGACTGAGCAATACCAATTCTAATTTTATAGGAAGGCAGGATAGAACAGTGGATAGATCAGTTTTTGACTGAGCTTTATTTTTATTTTGACTGGATTTATTTTTTATTTATTAACAGAACTTCTATTCTACCCATCAGTAAAATTTAACAGGGCAACTTACAAAAAAAAAAAAATAAAGCATCATAAAGATAAAATATGATACAACCCAAGACAGCCTATTGGAAAGATACCATGATGGTATTAAAAGCTGCTAAGAGATGCAGATGAGTAAAAGAGCTGCATTCATCCTGTCTCTTCCCCAGCACAGATAATGTATCAGGATGGCCAAAGTGCTTTCAAAGCCAAAATTGGGTCTAAAACTCAACAAAATGGGTCCAAATAGTTAGTCTCTTCCAAGTGATAATGGAATTGCACCATCTCCCTGGCTCTTAAACTGTTTCCTTGGAAAAGAAATTTAGCAAGCTGGTAGTTATTACAACCAGCGTTCGAAACTCCCATTGTTCTAGGCACATTTTGCAACAGGATTTCATTAGCACAAGCAGTTTCTGAGCTCTGGGCACAGTACTGCGCCTAAGATTTCAGATTAAAACTGCAGAGTGAAAGAAACGGAGTTCATTCATTTTCTGCTTTGTATTCTTGTTATAAAAAAGGTGCCTAGACATTCCGTTGTTGTGCCCATAACCTATGTTTAAGGTGCCATTTAGCTCCTAGCTTTCACATCTCAGTTTCTAACACCGATTACAACCTTCCAGGTCCAGGAATATTTTTTTACTGCCTCCTTAAGGGCAACTCAGTCTCATAAGGAGCATTTTCCAGCTCCTGGTTCCAGACAGTCATTCCATCAATGAGCCAAGAGAAGCAAAGGTCAAGCATGCAGGTGGCAGGCTGTACGTGTCTAATAATATTGTACATAACATTCTCATGCCTGAATAACTAAAATTCATCCAACAAGGACAAGACTTAGCTCTGGACACCCCTGTAAACCTGGGGGAGTTTGACTATTACAATTTGCCACACAGGGGTGATATATCCAATAACACTGTAGGGGAGGAAAAGCTTAAGTCTCACCTGTGGTTCTGATTTGAATGGGAGGTGGGGTGGGCACATTTGGTTTTTATTTTATCTTTAAACCCAATAGTCCAGGAGCAAGTGTCAAAAAATGCATGTCATGATACAAAAGCTTTTGCCATCTTGACGTCTTACAATGTTGTGGCATTTCCAAAATTGCACAACTGCAAGAGCTTTTAGTAAGGCAACCCCAAAACTCTTTCCTTGGACTAATAATGAGATCATGAGGTACATAGATGTAACAAGCTGTATTGGTTGGGGAATCATGTGAATAATGTGCAGACTATCCAATCTGACGGACTTTGTTGGATTTAAGCCCCTTTCTGGTCCCTCCAAAAACTGGTAGAGAGGACCGTTAATTACATCATAAGGTACACACGAACGTGGAACCCTGTAGCAACAAGAATCTGAATAACTCTGCATACAGTAAAATAGTAATCTCCCAGTGCCAGCCTCTGAAATGTACTTGGGAAATAACAGAGCAACTGCAATGTATTGACTCCAGCTCCCAGCACCTGAGGCTAAACCAGAAGGGTATGATTGCTGTATCAGAAAGTTCTTAAGAGTAAACAGGAACATGCCTCTTAACTTTTCCTCAAAGCAAAAGAGTTTACAAGAACAGTAAAGTGGGTCTTATTCCCAAAACCAGGTTAGAAACCAGGTGAAAGCAGATACAGAAAATCCTTTTCACCAATAAGAGTCTGAATCAACAGTACCACCAACTGCTCTTCCACTTTGGTTAAAACAGTGAAATTTGCAACCTTCATATAAAATCAGAAGGACATAGTTATTTTTTTAAAAAAATCAGTAATCTACAAGAGCTTCTTGCAACGTATATGGAAACGGTGCCTATCTAAGTGAACTTTAATGTTTCCTCTTACAAGTATTACAGAATTTTACTACTCTATAGTTTTATCACTGTTAATTTTAATCCGATTTTAGGCAGATTCTGCCATTTTCTTTTCTTTAAGACTTATGTTTTAATTGGAAAGCTACCTTGGGAATCTTTTGTGAGATTGAAAGACAGGATAAAAATACCCTATATAAGATGAGGAAATTAACTTTTGGAACCAGGCCACTGTTTCTTCACAGCAAGCTATTGCCAGCCATGATGGATATGGGTCAAGCAAGAAAAATCTAGCATCGTCTCTTCTCCCACAGCAAGACAGTACACTTCTTTCACTGCCCCTCTTGCTCATGGTGAGAAACAACAATAGGCAATTTGTAAACATCCTGCAATATTTGCCACAAATACAAAATACTGCCCAGGGAGGCAGGGGAAACAATTTAGATTACAGTATTTCTCTAAAAACACATACACTGCAGTTGGATTATGATGTCTTTTGATTTTGCCACAATGTGGGCACCAATAGTTCTTGGAAGTCAGTAAGTGAGTAATTTTTACTGAGCTGCCTCATCTGTACAAGCCCTAACTTGCAAGCAAAATTGGCTTAGGATTTAAGACATTAAGCAACAATGACCAGATCAAGCAAGATATATTTTTTTTACAACCATTGATTAAAAAGTAGCATAAGACTAGCATTTTTATGTCAAAAATGTTACAGGATTTGGGTTACGGGAATCAGTTGAATCCTTGTTTTATTTTATTTTTTTAAAAAAATAAAGGAAATATTTGGGCTACACTTAAGTCAATCAATTAAATTAAAAACATTTTGATCCACTGCAAAGGCACAGCAGATGAATGAAGCAGATTTTAAATATAATTTTTAACACAAGCTATCAGTGACAAATCAAATGACAAGAAACACTTTAAAAGAGTTATTCTCTCTGTGTGAAAAAGCAACAGCTTATTCTGTGTGCTTCAAATTATGGCTTTTCTTCCTTTACAACTATTTTCTCATATACAAATTTATATCAGTCTGCTAAGACTGTATCAATCAAGTGATAGCCCTAGAAAATATTTTTTTAAAAAATATGAGGAGAGGTTACAGAGTTGCCTTCCTATTTTAGCTATTCTTTCCTAAAAACTATTGATCTTTTACATAACACGTTTTGAAAGGAATGATGGCACAACATGCACATACTTCGGAGTGACTTCCAAAAAAACATCAGTAACCCTTTTAGTGAATTCCAAGCACACGTTTGCCCTAACAATTGTACTATAAATATTACTGCTGTTGAAAAAGAACTATATTGTATTTCAGAAGTTCAGGTTACCATTCATCAGATAAATGCATAACAGCAGCAGTCCATAACATATCATTACTTTAACAAGTAATGCCAGTTTTTACAACAGAAAATAAATATTTTAATCTGTCATGTCTCTCTCCCTCTCTCTCTCTCTCTCTCTCTCTCTCTCACACACACACACACACACTCTCACACACTTCTATGGTATAAACTGCATACATTTAAACTACACGTCAAGTTATATTTTATTTGAAGGAGCTTAGAGCTAAATATAACTGGGATAAAAACATATTTAGCCTGTGAAGTTTAACCTTTTGCATGTGGTCAAAAGAAAAGAAAATAAACAAAACAACAAACAATCTGAAAATCAACAGGGGAGAGTGACACTATAGGAAAGTATTTTATTGCCGTTATTAATACCACACACAATCAAGTAGCCTCAAGGTTGGGTCATAGTGCAATAAACATAAAAAATGGGGGGGGGGGAGAGAGACACTGCCTAAATCCCTTTTCTATTAAATTACTCCACATCCAGAGAAAGGCTTTTAAGCGTCTGGTAAGAGAAACACATAGGGATGCACAAGGGTCAGAGAGGTTAAAGTCTTTCCAAGACTACAAGATAATGAAGGAGAAACATGAGTATGAAAGTATCTGGGCTGTCTACGAACTTACATAAAAATGCACAGAACAGGAGCTTCAAGTCCTCTCCCTTTCTACCTTGTTCCCCACTCAACTCAAGGAAGAATAAACAGAACCTTAGAAACTGGGATTCAAATGGCAAGGAAAGACACTGATGATGTCTTCTACAGCAGCCTTTAATTTCATATAAGCGAAGATGAATTGAACATTTCTGCTGGGTTCGTGAAAAGCAGCAGCAAGCATTACCTCACTTCATCTTCATTAGAAGCCAATCAGGGTGAAATGATCAAAACATTGGGGAGGGGAGAGTAGGAGAACAGGGGAATATGGTTTATAACCAACTAGGCCAAGGTTTCTAATGTATGGCGGGGGGCGAAGGGGGAGAAAGAGACTGAAGCAGCTGCTCTGGACTGATACAGACACAGACACACAGAATAGATACATACAAGTCACTTATTTTTCTATTTCCCCAGAGGGGGTGGGGAGCCACATGTCATAGACATAATTATGCAGTAGTGGAAATGGCAAGAGGTTGAAATGGACACTTTTAAAATGTGACATCCTCTCCTTCTCAGGCACTTTCTTGGAAAGGCAGAAACAAGAGAAAACCAGGGTGGTTTGCTACATAAAATGTAGCAAAATGAAATAGGGGGAACACAGACAGTGGACGATGGAAGGAAGGAGACGGTGTGGTTTTTTTCCAACCAAAAAGAGAGGCTTGAGGCAGGCCTGGGATACATATTGGAGACATTCCAGAAAAAGGAGTGGGTGGGAGGTATGAGATATTTCTTTGCTACAAAGAAGATGCTGCTAAGCATACAAAAGCCTACAGACTTGTTCTCGCTACATGTTTTGAGTGAGGGGCAGGAAAGGGGGAAGTTGCTTGACCACCTCCTCTTTTGGAGAACTTAAGGCAGTAATAATGAAGGAGAGCAATTGGTGCTGTACTTCTCAATAAAGCATTTCTCTCCCTAACTGAAAGGAAAAAGATAATTTACTTTGTGCATATGGAATAGGGGCAATTAGGACAAAGAAGGTAAATGCTAATGGGACAGCGACACCAGCAATAGCAGAGCAACCTGGGAGAAACTGGATTCAGAAATAGGTCTGGTGGTTCCATTTATTTTAACAATGAAAATAGAAGGCTAAGCAACAAGAATAGGGAGAATGATGGGAACAATGCAAAAATCTCAAGGGGATGGCCTTTTGTTTTAAGGAAGAGAAATATATCTGGCTGAGTCAGTAGTATGGTGCAATGAAGAAGTTACTGGGGTATTACTGGTGATGATGAAAAGCAGCACACCAAGAGCACAGAAGGACAGTAATGACTGAGTTATGACAGGACACTTGATGGCTGTGGTATATTATATGGAGGATTTTCTCAGGAAGTGGGAACAAACACTGAGTTCTACATGATGAATTTCCAATACAGAACCTCTTGGGTGTAAGAATCCACACACGTGGCTATTAGCCATTACAAATATGCAATGTTTCCTTCATTAGCATGACATGAGAGTTCCACGCAATAAAACAGTCTATCCATCACCTTAGATGACACAGACATGTGTGTGTGTGTGTGTGTGTGCGCGCACACACACACAGACACACAGAGTCATATAATTTCCTTTAAGGGATAATCATATAGAAAGTTGCTCACATCTGAGGTAGTCCTTGCCATAGTTATCCTAATGAGAGCTTTGGCTCAGAGTGATGGAATTATTGTAGAGAATATTTGTTATATTGGGAAGAGGTGTGTGTGTAGCTAAACTTGAGAGTGGTACCATTTCTTTTATAAAGTGGATCTTTCAGAGGACAAAACTTTAGTTGATGAGGTCAAGTTAGCGATGAGCACGATAAAGCACTCAAACAGCATTTCTGACGGCCTATATTTTAAGAAACCATGAGCAGCTAGGAGGACAAAGGACTTATTGAGAGGATTAAGAACTTTCGGAAGGACACTGTGCAGAGGGTTTGCCTACTGCAGAGTATCAGGGCCAGTGACTAAAAGGCTGTGGAAAGGGTCATATATTAGGGGACATGCCCTGTTTTAGAACTAGACACGACACAGCTATGATAAAAGCAGAACATGGAAACTATTGCTTGGGTGGGTCAGGGATGCTGTAGCAAAAACTAGTTTAGAGGGGGTGTCTGCCACAGGAAGTTGAACAGGCAACAGCAGTATTTTTGTTGTGGTGAGGTAGGAGGTCCTAAAACAGGAGATGTGCTGCATGAGAAAAGGAGTGTCTGCCATATAAGTGTATCTCCAAGGAACAGAAGCCATTTGGTTCAGGTGCCTCAACATACAGTACTGAAGCACACAAAGCCACTATTGTGGGTCAGAATTAACACCTCAACCGAGCCCAGAATGATCGGGGATTCAAGACCCACCTTTCTCCCTTCCCAACTAAAAGGTGGCGAGAGGGCATTAACAGGATGGTCATGAGGTTTTTTTAAGGAGAGGCCGGATGGTCATCTGTCATGGTTGCTTTAGCAGAGATTCCTGCATTGCAGGGGGTTGGACTAGAAGACCCTTGGGGTCCCTTCCAACTCTCCAATTCTACTGAAGGAGAGTGGGGGCAGCATGGCAAGCAGAGGAATGGATGGTGAAGAATTAAGCACAAGGCGGGGGGGGGGGGTGAACAGGAGAAATATTTGCCCTAGAACTGGGCAAAAAAAGGAGGGAGGTGAGGTGGGGAGGACTCCTTAGCGCAAGTACTTATTTTGCCAGCATCGAAACATGGGCTAAACAGAAAGGATGGGGGGGGGTTAACTGGAACCTTGGGAGAATCCTGGATGGAACCACCCCCACCCAATGAAACCACTGGGGGGGTGGCTGGTTCAAGGGGGGGTGTCCTGCCTCCTGGGCAATAAAGCATCATGGTGGGCAACCGCGCGGGGGGGGGGGCGAGAGCAGGGCTTCGTAGTGAAGGGGGCGGCAGCTGTGTTTGAGGAGGGGGGGCACTTTGAGGAGTGGGGTTTGGGGAGCGTGTGGAGGAAGAGAAGCGCTTTTACCTGTGGGAGGAAGGGCAGGCGCGGGTCTCTGGCTCTCCAGCTTCGGCGTGTCAAATCCTCGTCGCGAGGAGGGGGCGCCCAGCAGGGTTGGGCTGGGTTGGGGGGGGGGTCGGGAGGTGAAGGGGGTGGGGGAGTTCCTCTTCAGCGCCGGTCAGCGAGACATGCGCGCCCGACACTCTTCTTCTTCTTCCTCCTCCTCCTCCTCCTCCTTCCACCCTCCCTCGGCGGTGACTTCTCCAGCAGCTGCTGCTGCTTCCTCCACCGCCGCCGCCTGAAGAAAAGTAAACCAGCCGCCGCGCGCCCCCGCGCGCGCTCCCGACTGGGCCAATTAAGCCCGGAGTTCGAAGCGAGGAGGGGGAAGAACAGGAGGCGCGCTTTGGGTTGCTGGCTTCGCAGAATGACGGAGCTGAGGCGAAGTCGCTGAGGAGCCGGGAGCGAGTGGAGAGGTGGGGGCGGGAGGGGAATGAAAGAGGAGAGAGAACGCGCCTGCGCGCGCGGCCGCAGGGCGGGGGCAGGGGAAGCACGAGTTTTAAAGGGAAAGGGAGGCTGAGGGGAGGAGGAGGAGGAGGCTGGGTAAAGCGCAGGAGAAAGGAAAAGGGAGCGAGGTGCTGAGTGGGCAGAGCCGCGGTGAGCGGCGGGGAAGGGGCGTGGCCAGGCTGAGGGCGGTTGGGAAGCGTGGCGTGCGAGGGCGCCAGTTTAAGGGCGGAGGGGGAGAGGGGGCGCTTGGTTGCTCGACCTCCAGAGCCCACAGTTCTCTTCCAGGAGACGTCGGGCTCTTCCACTTTTCTCTCAGCCTCTCTCTCTCACACACCGATGAAAATACTTAACAACAACAACCCCCTCCATCTGAACGAGTTGCCTCAGCTACTCTGGGTGGCCTGTTACAGAAATAAAATTTGTTCCTTTCCCTGTATGAGGTTCACCAAGAAGCCCGTATAGAGACCACTAAGGTTTTCTATCGGTCGGAGAAGAACAGGGACCAACCAAGGATATCTTGGAGCAAAGCGACTATTTAGCGGTCTACACCTCCAACACACACACACACACACACACACACACACACACACATATGTTATATATATAAACTTGGAGGTACTGTGTGTGTATATATATATATGTGTGTGTGTGTTGGAGGTGATGTAGACACAGTACAGATACAGTCTGGTGTGCTCTGGTCTATGGGGTCACGAAGAGTCAGAAACGACTAAACAACAACAAAGACACAGTACACACATATGTATACATAAACAAAATATGAAACATTTTTTAAAAAGTTTCTGCCTTTGGGTGACTTATAAAGGTTTTATTGTTGCCTATCTCCTTGGCTCTGTGGCTGCGTAACTCCCAACATTTCTCCTCAGGTGAAAATAGGGACGTCCAACAATTCCAGCATTTCTCTGAGGAAATTTCTCTGAGGGAAATTAAAGACATCCTGAGGAAAAGCAAGACATTCCAGAATTCCAGGACTGTCCCTGGGAAATAGGGACACTTGCAAGGGTCTACAGTGGTACCTCAGGTTAAGTACTTAATTCGTTCCCGAGGTCCGTTCTTAACCTGAACCTGTTCTTAACCTGAAGCACCACTTTAGCTAATGGGGCCTCCCACCGGAGGAGCACGATTTCTGTTCTCATCCTGAAGCAAAGTTCTTAACCCGAGGTTAGCGGAGTCTGTAACCTGAAACGTATGTAACCTGAGGTACTACTGTACTGCCTGTATGTCCCTGAGGTGTGGAAGGGGGTCTGATCTGAGAGAGCTGCCATCTCTGACTAGCACAAGAAGGACCTGCTGGGTCCCACCTAGGCCAGACCCCCTGTTCTGTCATGGCGGCCACCTAGATGCCTCAGAAGACAGGGGCGGCTGGTTGTACAAGAAGCAAGGCCCACCGGGGTGAGGTGAGTGCCTCAGGAGATCCTAATGGCTCCCTTGTCCCCATTGTTCTTGATGTAGATCAGTGGTTCCCAACCTTTTTTTGGCCATGCCTAACCTAAGCATCTCTAAAATCCTGCTGCCCTCCCCCCGACATACAATTCTTATTATTCAAAAAGTGAACTCCTATTCACATGGAGGAAGTCTAAAAGGCCATTAACTTGGTCTAAACAAGCTTCCAAAGAACATGACATCCATGAATGAGAAACAGAAAAGGACAGTTGAAGTACCGAGGAAGAAATCACCAAGAAATTGTTAATAATAATACGAATATGAAAAATAGCAAATAAAGCTTCAAAACATGTAATAGGGAACTGAAATGCACAAATATAAAATAATGTTAACAGAAACTTTTTCTGTAACACTTTGATCATTTTAATTACTATACAATTAAGGTACCTAACAAATTTAAAATACAATTTGAACTCACCTCAAAATAAGTAGAACCATAAGAAATGCAACAAAATAAAAAAAAACTGTTAAGTCATTCTCGAATTGACCGCTTAAAAATCAAATTGCCCCCTTGTGGTGCGTGTGCCCCACGTTGGGAACCACGGCTATAGATCTTCCCTGGCGGCTGTGGGGGAAGCCGTTTTCAGGTCTGCCTCAGGTATCAAAATGTATTGGGCCAGCCCTTGGGTCGCTTTAGCGCTCTTTGGGTGAAACAGTGAGGGTCCTCCGTGCTGTGCTGCCAGGAAAGAGACAACCAAGTATAGGCAGCGGTGGCAATTTCTGCTCGCTCAGTAACTCTGTCCAGAGAGCAGAGAATCATTAGGCAGAGGAAGAGCAGCGTTTGCTCCTTGCAGCCATTTTTTTTGCCCCTTCCTCCCCAGTATGCAGCCCAGAGATCAAGGGCAAATGGGCAAGAAGTGGTGTGGAGATTTGGTTCAGTTTCGCTTGCAGTGCTGCCTTTAATGAGGGCACACAAGACAGAGAAGGAGGAAGAGGCTGATCCTTGTGGGAACAGTTGATGCCCCTGAATAATGGTCTTCACCCTTACTTAGTAGCATGCCAAGGCTGGCTGGGCAAGTAACGGTGGCAAGCAATGGCAGTTGTTGCTTCTGATTTTTTGCCTGTGGAAATGCACACAGAGAGAGGCTCTATCAGCTTGTCAAGACTCTCTGGTGCAAGCAGCGTGAGCAAGCAAAAGGTTTTGCTGCTGCAGGATCATCTATCTACCTGTTCTGCTCTCTCACCCTCTCTTTCTTTGTGGGTGGCACAATAGGGAGGGTTGGGCCCCATATCTCCACCAGTGCACCACCCAGAGAGTACGCAAGTGAGAACACGAGAAGATGAGGTGGCTACACCTTGCACAAGCACAGATTGTGCTCACTTGCCTATCGCTTTCGTTTTCTGGTACTGTAGTGTAAACCGTTTTGAGGTTTCCCTCCCACAATCAAGCCGTATAGAAATGTTGTTAAATAAATAATCAAAAATAGGGATTGTGCCACCCTAGAGAAAGAGAGTAAGGAAATCAGCAGAGGCCCCTCTCTCTGAGCGGTGCATTTGTACCATCCTGCATTTTGCAGATTCTCCAAGTCTTTATTTTCTAGGGATAGTCCTGTATTTACAGAAGCTGTCCCGGTTTCTGATTTGATCCCGGAAAGTGCCGCTTTTCCTTAGGACGTCCCTATTTTCATTGGAGAAATGTTGGAGGGTATGGAGTTATGCAACCCCCTTCCCCGATCCAAGGAGATAAGTAACAATTAAATTTTTAAAAGATATCTGAAGGCAGTCTTGTATACGGCAGTTTTTAAATGTTTTATTATGTTTTTATATATGTTGGAAGCCACCCAGAGTGTCTGGGGCAACTCAGTCACATGGTCGGGGTATCAATAATAAAATCATCATTATGAATAGGACATCCCTATTTTCATCGGAAAAATGTTGGAGGGTATGTGATGGTGTTGTTCCTGGCAGAGAGCAGAACCCCTACTCAGCCAGCAAAGCCCCCAACATCCCAAGTGGGCCTTCTTGAATATCAGGCTTGAAGGTAGCTGTGCCACAGTGCTGACCCCTGACCCCAATATTGGGAAAGCAGTTGAAAGAAGAATAATTGGGCAGAATGGAAAGTCAGTCCACCTACCTTGAGATGAACTCTTTCTATGCAGGCCATCTCTTCATATTTGCAAGAGGTAAGAACAAATTAGTTCCACACATGTGCAGCTGCATGGAAAATCAATGATGGAAAAGATGATTGTTAGTTACTTCCCTCCCTGATGACAAAATATAATGTCTGAATTAGACTACAGAACTTTTGACTGAATAAATAAACAGTTGAATGACAGAATAAACTAGGCGGAGTCAGTTTTCAGAAGCCGCAACCAAAATTAAGCAGGTGGCTGAAAGCCCCAGATGCAAGACAAAGGCAACATGGACAAGAGGACAGACTGTTAGGTGTGGGCATTTGAGACTTGCTGGATGGCACTGGGCAAACCTCTTGTGTCTCAACTTAAGTTTGCCATCTGTTTGGATATATTTTTTTATAGCCTAGGCTGTTGTGCATGGAAGTTTGCAAAATATTAAGATTATATTGTTTGTCATTGTGTTGAATTTTATGGGTGTCATAATTATTTTAAATACATGCAAATTTTAATCTTGTCTGGAACTAGAATGGTCATTCTTCCTGATTCAGCTCTTTTTTCTCAGGGATTCCAGAAGATTTAACTAGCATGGGAGAGATGTGTTCCTAGACTGCACCCCCCCGCAACACACACTAAAGTGCTTTAGAGGCTGCTATATCATGTGCTGCAGCTGGAAGCTTAATTTTGAACTGTTATTAATACAACAGTACAGTGATGTTTTCTTAGTCTATTTCTAACCAAAATAATACTCTGTTTTCAAAAACATTGTTGAACAGGCTATTATAAAGTCAGCACAGCATACTGAGGCAGAACCTTCAGAATTGCAGTACATAATAGCGGGAATGGGGATGGGTTTGGTGGTGATCTTTGTTGGGAGACAAGTGTATTAGAAGTTTATTTTTACTGTGATATGCTTGAAGTATACTTTTGATTTTTTTTTTAACATCACTTTACTCAATAAGTGTCACTGCTAACAGCATAGCATTGGAGAACATTTTTTAGTACATGGCTATAAATATAAATAAACAGAAGAAGTACCTTCTATTTTTTTAAAAAAAGATTCCTCACCAAAAGTAATTAGTATCTAATTTCCACTGGGAAGAAGAATCTTTAAGCAAAGCATAGGGGATTTAAATAATGTAAAGGTGTACAGAAATGTTGTCTTTGACTTCGTAATTTGTTCAGAAGCACTGAAATACGAGATTATACTTGTTCATAAAATTAGTCAAAAACATTAATTATCCAAAAATGCAAACGTGACAAGCGTTGTTCAACATCATAGTAATCTTTCACAGTTTTCTTTTCAAGCATCTTCTGCTGCTCCTCCTCTCCTTTGCCAGAAAGCAGTTTCACAATCAAGTATTATTTAAGTGGAACCACAATGGGGAGGGAGAGTTACCCTTGAATAACAATGTGAAATCAGTAAGCTTCACCGTTTTCAAGTACTATACAAAGTAAGCAGCATCCTAAAGAATAAAGATAAAATATATTAAGGATGAAGTGGGTGGTATAAATAACATGTTTTGATGGCTTCACCAAAATTCTGGCATATAAAATAAATCAGTATTTAGTGTCAAGAAATCAGTAAAATAGTGGGGCAAAAAGGAGAACCTTCTCCATAGTTGGGACCCTTACCTTTTAAGTATAACTGGATAATTTGTCTTCAGACTATTAGCTGTCCCTTAATCAAGTATAGGAACTAAAAGTTCTCCCCCCTCTGAGCAGAAGGAAGACGGAAATACAAAAATCCTCAGAGGAACGGATTGTCTTTAGCTATTTTTGCTTATATTTTTGTAACTTGAAGTATATGATCAAAACTCTTGATTAAAAAACAGTACTTATATTTCTCTATCTTGTTGTAAAGAATGGTTGATTCCAATTGCGTATCATCCTATATGATGCTGTGTTTCAGAGGAAGTCAGGCAGATTATGCGTGGTTGAGGGCTGAGGACAATGGTTTTAGAACAAAAGAAACCTGAGAAAAAAGACAGATCTAATCTGTGAAGAAGCATATAAAAAGACAAACTTCTAAAGGCCTAGATGTTTCTTGTCATCAAGTCTGAGAAAGTTGATTTATTTCCTTTACCACATCCTTCTTCCATACTTGCTGTGAAGGGAGTGGGCAGGGGGGGGTGCATTGACAGTTGGAAGGCAACGCCCGGAGAGCAGGAGGAGAAATGCATCTGGAGCAAATAAGATATGCAGGTTTGACTGATAAGCGAAAGGAGTGCACTGCCAAAATGCTCTGGCAACACCCAATGAGGCCATAAGGCAAAGGGGGGAATATGATATGATACGTTACTGGTGGTGGGGTGGTTGGGAGGTGCTGCTAGGGTATAAAAACTGCTTGCTTACGTGTTTTAGGGGCCCCCAGCCTTTGGAAATAATTCCGCTGGTGGTCTCTGCGCAGATCACAATAAACTTTTTCTCCGAAGGAACTGAATCCCTGGTGCTTCTTTGTCACCTCTGCGTCCTGGGTAAGCGGGCAAATGGATCCCAAGTAATTAAGGCTTCAGATTTGGGGGCTCGTCCGGGATTTGCCCAAACCCATTGGACCGGAGGCCAGGCTCGACCGCGGTGAACAGCTTGGGCTGGTGCTCGCAGCTCCAAGCGCGCACCCTGCCAGTTTGTAGGGGGAGCTAGCCACACCGTCCCAAAGTGGAGACACCCGGTCAAGGGAGAAAAACGACGGCCGAGGAAAGTGACCCACAACGGGAGAAAGGTGAGCTCTAAGGGAAAGGGGCTAGAGGCTTGATCAACCTCACCTGGCCGTGGCAGTAAAAGTGCCGCCAGGAGGGTAGGAGGGGAGGACAGAGGGGAGCCTGTGTTGTGTGTGGTGTGAAAGGATGAATGTATATGTGAGGCCGGGGCTTAGCGTCCCCATGGCCAAGCGTGTGTAGGATTGTGAGTTTCTTGGCAGCGCGAGCTCGCCAAGCCACAGTCTGTAGCAAAACCGGTGTGTTTGAAGAGAAGTCCCGTATAGGAGCAGAGTATTTTGTTAGACATGGGATCTGGAGGCAGTAAATGTACCCCTTTGCAGTGTTTACTGGATAACTGGAGAACAGCTACAAAACATGACTATTGGGGTTTTAAGTTGCTGAAAGAGAGACTTAGAACTTTATGTGAAGTACTGGCTGGCCATCAGAGGGCACTCTCGACCTGCAGTTAATAGACCCCCTGTGGCAAAATATAGTTAATGTTCACCCGGACCAGATTCCTTATATTTCCACCTGGAAAACTAATGTGGGAAAAAATCCCTCGTGGCTGGAATCCTGCCGCAGTAGAATAGACCAGGGCGCCCGCCTGTGTGCGGTCAGAACGAAGCCAAAACCCCAGGTCTTACAGGACCCGGAAGAAGAAGGTGTATTGAGACCTCCTCCCCCATATGCCCCACCAATGGCAGTGCCAGGGGAGGCCAAAGATGATGAATCAGATGAGGAAAAGGGAGAGGATGAGGAGTTTAGACAGACTATTGGAAAGTTGACAAAGGGTGGAAAGAGGTGGACTGAAGAACAAAGGAAAAGAGTTAGAGATTTTGTAAATGACTTTAAGGAAGAAATAGACGTTAGTGGGCACTTAGTGAGTGCCACAGAGTGTAAAAGGGAGCAATGGAAGAAGAAACAGAGACATTGGGAACAGGCTTGGGATAGAGCTGCCCTGCATAAGGCAGCCAAGAAACAAAAGGAGAGAGCAGAGAAGATAGCCCCCCTGCGCCGGGTTTATGACCCACCGGGACCCCCAGGGGTGAACGGGGCGCCAGCGCCACGAACATATACGGTCCAACATGTGCCTTTCTCAAGTGCAGATGTATGTAATTGGCGCAATCAGAACCCCTTTTTTTTTTTTTTTGAGGAGAACCCAGCGAAAATTATAAAATTGTTTGAATGTATTGACTGGGATAAGGCGGGCCTCCCGGAAGCCTACTAATTTGATAATAATAATAATAATAAATTTTATTTGTATCCCGCCCTCCCCAGCCGAAGCCGGGCTCAGGGCGGCTAACAACAATCAAAACAATCAAACAATCAGATAATTGCACATTCTAAAAAAAAAAAAAATCCTTCCAGTAGCACCTTTTTTTGTTTTTTGTTTTTGTCTTGACTATGGCAGACCAACACGGCTACCTATCTGTAACTATTCTAAAAATATTTCATTATAAAAATCAATTGAAATCAAATTAATGGCAACTGATTAAGCAAGATTCTGTGCAGGTTGCCAGAGGAGGGAGTCAGGCTGTGCCCTGACCAAAGGCCTGGTGGAACAACTCTGTCTTGCAGGCCCTGCGGAAAGATGTCAGGTCCCGCAGGGCCCTAGTCTCTTGTGACAGAGCGTTCCACCAGATTGGAGCCGCAGCCGAGAAGGCCCTGGCTCTAGTTGAGGCCAGCCTGACCTCTCTGAGGCCTGGGACCTTGAGGATGTTATTATTTGCAGACCGTAGGTGATGAGAGTTAGGGAAGTGATTCAGAATCATGAAAGCCACCAAGGACTTGTTAAACCACCTGGCTGAGGCTGGATACCGGGTATCCAAGAAGAAGGCGCAGATATGTCAACCAACTGTAAAATACCTTGGTTTTGACATCTCTCACCAACAGCGAACTCTAAGGGAGGAAAGAAAACAGGCTATTATCCAAATACCAGAGCCAAAAAACCGCAGGGAGCTCCGTGGTTTTCTGGGATCCGCAGGGTTCTGTAGGATATGGATACCTAACTACAGCAGCATTGCTCGGCCCCTGCATGAGTCAACTAGGGGAACAGAGAAGGATCCTTTTATATGGGGCAGGGAACAGCAGCAGGCTTTTCGGGATCTCAAAGTGGCATTACAACAAGCCCCAGCGCTTGGCATCCCAAACCCCGAGAAGCCTTTTACCCTGTTCATAGATGAAGACCAGGGGGTAGCCAAGGGAGTTTTATGCCAGAAACTGGGAAATTGGCAGCAACCCGTTGCATACTTGTCAGAGAGGCTAACCTCAACAGAACAAGGGTTGCCCCCCTGTATGAGAGCAGTTGTGGCAGTGGCCACCCTACTCACAAAGGCAGATAAATTCACGTTCGGACAAGACACCACTTGTGTGACTCCACACGCAGTCCCAGCCTTACTTGACATGAAAGGCACCTATTTCCTATCACAAGCAAAAATGAGGAAGTGCCAGATGTTGTTATTACATCCACGCCTGAAGTTTCAGGTTACCACAGCCCTTAACCCAGCTACCTTATTACCGGTAGGAGAAGGTGAGGGACCGACCCATGATTGTGTAGAGGTCATGGATGAAGTGTATTCCAGCAGGCCTGACCTTAAGGATGAGGCAAACCCACATTGGCCTTCATGGTTTGTGGATGGAAGCAGCTTTGTTGAGGCTGGACAGCGAAAGGCAGGATATGCAGTGGTAGCCCTTGAAAACAACGTGGTTGAGGCCAGTTCACTCCCACTGGGAACCTCAGCCCAACTGGCTGAAATAACGGCACTTACCAGGGCCCTGTGTCTAGCAAAAGGGGAAAAGATCAATATTTATACTGACTCAAAGTACGCTTTCCTCACCCTGCATGCCCACGGGGCACTGTGGAAGGAAAGAGGTCTGCTCACCTCCAGAGGGGGTCAAGTGGCGCACCCTCAGGCGCTCTTAGACCTTCTGGACGCTGTCTGGGAACCTGAAGCAGTGGCAGTGATACACTGTTATGGACACAAAACTGGACCTAGTGAAGAGGCCAGGGGAAACCGCCTGGCTGACCGGGTAGCAAAGGAAGCAGCCCGGGGTTCATCCCCAACACCTTTCATTGGGGCCCTGGTACCAGAAGAAATTCTGGATAGCACCTTGAAACCAAGGTACTCTGCCCATGAGGTGGCTACTGCAGATGCTGAGGATATGGATCCCAGGATCATTGTCCCGGCAAGTAATTCAGCGGTACCATGAGTCCACCCATGTGGGACCTGATGACATGACCAAGCAGCTGGAAAAGTGTTTTTATGTGGCCAACCTTTACCAACTGGCTGCCCAAGCTTCCAGGAAATGCATGTTGTGCCAAAGGAACAACCCTAGAACTGGACACTTGGCTCCACCAGGAGTTCAGCACAGTGGGACGGCACCCATGGAGGACCTTGTTGTGGACTTTACTGAATTACCTCGATGTGGATTGTATCATTATTTGCTTGTGGCAGTATGTACGTACACAGGCGCCCAGCGGACGACCGCTCTGCTGGTATCACTCCGGACCTCTAGGCACGGCTGAAGAAGTGGATGGGAGGAGCGCCCGCCGGCAGCGCTCCCAGCGTGCCTGCAGTTTGAGTAACACCACCTGATAATGTTTTAAATTCCGAAATAACTCTAGTGTGTATTATTTGGTGTGAGGAAGAGCCCGTGGGTATTTTGACACCAAGTGCCACCTACTCTTGTGGGTGTGTGGTAATCTACCAACCTTGGGCTCCTTCCCCGTGGGGCTTGTGTTTGCCCTCCACCCACCAAGGATATAGTCACCCCGCAGGACTAGAAGGGTTCTATTTGCATACTATAGGATTTGATCCTTGGAGGTTTCCACGACCCCTTTTATCCTGATCGCCCTGAACGCCCAGGCAGGCCAAAACCTTCCCCAGACCCTTATCATGATTAAGGAATGGTGGGAGGAACCTTGGAACCATCGGGCATGGTGGATAGGGGTGACATGTACTGCCTTGATTATATGGATGCTGTTATATTTCTGTTGGCACGAACGCCATAGGTTTTCTGGAAGGAAGCGATCCCCCTCCATCCCCTTGATGATCCTTCTCCTATTTATGGTGGGAGAATCCACTCCCAAGGCCAAATGCTTCCAGGCCTTAAATCGTAATAGCATTTTCCCCACACATGAAATGAGAAGACAGGGGGCTCAGAGTCTCTATAACAAGTGGCTTCAATTGGCAGAAAAAGTAGCCCATGTTCCTGTACAAACTTGGGAAGGAAGGATGGGATATGTCCTACTAGACAATTTCCTCCCAACAGGGTGGCTCCGGGGGCTCTTTGCTATGCTTATGGGACCTTTGCTAATTTTGCTTTTGCTCTGCTTCTGTATTCCCTGCTTTTGCAACAGATGATGCAAAAAAATGATGTCCCGAATGATGGGACCCCGTGTGATTGCCCTCATGCGAGAGTATAGGCCTATCCCTGCGAACGAACCTATGGGTTAGGTTGTTCAGAAGAAGAGGAGGGAAATGAAGGGAGTGGGCAGGGGGGGGTGCATTGACAGTTGGAAGGCAACGCCCGGAGAGCAGGAGGAGAAATGCATCTGGAGCAAATAAGATATGCAGGTTTGACTGATAAGCGAAAGGAGTGCACTGCCAAAATGCTCTGGCAACACCCAATGAGGCCATAAGGCAAAGGGGGGAATATGATATGATACGTTACTGGTGGTGGGGTGGTTGGGAGGTGCTGCTAGGGTATAAAAACTGCTTGCTTACGTGTTTTAGGGGCCCCCAGCCTTTGGAAATAATTCCGCTGGTGGTCTCTGCGCAGATCACAATAAACTTTTTCTCCGAAGGAACTGAATCCCTGGTGCTTCTTTGTCACCTCTGCGTCCTGGGTAAGCGGGCAAATGGATCCCAAGTAATTAAGGCTTCAGCTGTTATGTTACAAGTTACCACACAATGCTGTTTGGGGACCCCTGCGTGGGATGTTAGGTGATATGCATGTGGGGACAGATTTAAGCTGGTTGGTAGAATGTGGTGTATTTTAAACCATGGGGCATAGTAATGAGTAGATGGCAGGAATTTGTGTTATTAATTGTATATGCCAGGTGTGGGCAGCCTTTGGTTTTCCAGACAATAGCTCCCTGGCTATTGGCCATGCTTACTGTGTTTGATGGGAGTTGTAGTTCAGCAACATCAGGAGGGCCAAAGGTGCCTCACACCTGGCCTATGGTGTATCAGAGAAGAAGACATCAAAATGGATTATACTGGTCAGGATGAAAAAATGGAAAAACCCTCTTGAATGAAACCCAAAGTGCATTGTGAACTTTGGAGAAAATGAACTTCTTATATTCTAATATCTCCTAATTCTTGCGCTTGGGATAGGATAAAAATAGTAAGTAAATTAAAGCACAAACAATGTAATTTGCTAATTACAAGTGAAGATACCAAAAGTAATCTGAATTGTTTCCCATACAAATCAACAAGTGGTAGTGGATCCGTAGAATAAGTCTTCTCCTTCTTTCTTAGAGCAAATGGGAGAGGCACCTGTTCACAGTTATTTTCAGCTTGCTCTCCCCTCCCCCAAATACTCATCTTTATATGCAAGGTTGGCAGGAGCTGGGGCTGAACAATGGGAGCTCACCCCGTTGTGGGGATTTGAACCACCGACCTTCCAATCGGCAAGCCCAAGACTCAGTTTACACCACAGCGCCACCCTAGCATCAGTAAAATGGATTTTGCAGCAGGAGATGTGAGATTGAATGAGTGGTTTGGTGGAACTGGCTTTCACACCACATTTCTGCCTTGAACTCAGTTTCTGGCTATGAGCAGATTGTATATCTATGTCTAGTTCAGCATTCTGTTTCCAGCCAAATACTAGAGTGCTTACAAGTAGGGTATGAGAGCCATAGTATTTCCTTATTAAACCAGAAACTGGTTTTCAGGGGTATACTGCATCTGCACATGCAGGTTCTGTTTATCACAGTTGATAAGAAAGATTTGTATAAGTGGTGCAGGCAGGCAGAAGGAGCTCTGGATAGGTCAGGGAGAAGTGAGTGAAGCTGTGATGGGATTAGCTTTAGAAGATTATCAAGATTTATGCAATCCTAAGTCTTTTGGAGTCACTAGCTTGTACTTGTAATTATCTAACTGGTTAGATAATACATATTTGACTGACACCAACTACTCCTCCAGCCTGTAACCACTGAGCCCAAGTTTATTTTTCCTTTTGAGAAAACAAATACAACTTGCTTTTGAAAGTGTTTCAACTCTCTGAATCTTTCCACTTTGATTGTATTGTTTTGCTTGTCCAAATGCAGTGGAGATCAGCTAAATGGCTTGCTATGTTACGTTTCCCATGAGGTGAAGGATCACAAAACTATAAGTATCACAGCTGCTTCTGCTTACTGAGGCCAGTAATGAGCCAGAAATTGGCCAGGAATTGTAATGTTGTGGATTGGTCAGTGTACAGAGAGTAAGACAAACAGAAAAACTGGATACACTGGATACACATTTCCTCCCCTTTCTTCATACAGAGGGGAGGCTAATAGAAAGATGGCTATCTTCACCTTGGATTTAATCTAACTGAAGTAAACATAGAGATCCCCCATTTTCTTCAAGTAAGCTTTGATATACGTTGATTGATTGATTGATCTTTATTACGGCCATTGGCCCGTCACACCACCATAATGTACTTGAACCTCCAAATTTAAAACCGCCAAAACTTACAAAAAACAGACAAGAACCAAAGCAAAACAAAAACAAAAGACCAATTGCCACTGTAAAACGTTTTATATGTGCTGTGCATAATTTGACAACACGCTTCCCAAACAAACAGAGGGAACACGTCATTTAATTTTATTTACTTTTGCTTATAAGACTATGGCTGAATTACATTATCCAAGCATAAAGCTTGTAGGGCTGCTCTTTGTTTTAGATGTGGTCCATTTTAATTTCAGTAACAAGTGAGAGATAAGTGTTATATCATCCTTTTTGTTTTTCACACCTTTTCACTTCTGTATAAGTGCGAATTTCTGAAACAGATGCATCTACCTACTTGAGCTTTAAAATATTCAGAGAGCATTTAAGGTGCATGTTGGTATTAGCTATTGTTAGTGTTTTTGTTGGCCTTGTTATTCTTGAATCTGAGTTGCATCTGAGTACTAAAGGAACTGACATATATTTACTCAGTGCTAGTATCAATTTTGAGGGGGAGGGCCCTCAGTAATATTATTGTAATCCTCACGAAGGAGAGCTTATCAGAAATGGGGGGGCAGTTCTGGCCGCTCAGTATTCAGTCTGGTGCAGAAAAAAGTGCAAGATGAGGCAGTTGTAGTATCCGCCACTAATTCTACTGAGCCCTGATGTTATGTACTTTAGGAACAGGTCCCAGAAGCATTGAAGGGAATAAAGATGGTGGTGGCTGTAGTCACCTTGCCTAGTGCTTCTCGTAAGGAAAGATGAGCCCTACTGGATCAAGCCAATGACACATTTAGTCCAGCAGCCTATTATCACAGTGGCCAACCAGATAGGGAGCCTGCAAATAGAACCTGAGTGAAACAGCATTCTGCCCACCTGCAATTCCCAGACACTGGAGAGAGACCTGTCAGGAGTGAACATGAAACAATGGTACCAAATCGTATGGGAAACAGCCTTACTAGAAAAGCTAGCCAATAGACTGAAAGTGACAGTGGGACAAATAGAGGAGGATACCTTTACCCCTTATGGCTTACCTTTATCACGTATGCAGCCCAACAGGACAATAAGAACCCACCGACAGCATACAAACAATCTGGCTAACTTGACCCAACAACTCCTCACACCACGCAAACAAATCTCACTGCAGCCAACTAAACACAACCAACCATGCCCTAGGGTCCCCACCCAACCACTTTCACCATTGAGGAAACATAATGAACAAACAGAAAAAGAACCTACCCAAATGATGCTGACATAAAACCCCCCACATAAACACTAAGTATAAGAATATAACTTTAACACTTCCTCTCCTTTTTCTTCTTCCCCAACATTATTCTGCCCACAGACTGTCTCTGCAGAGTGGTGCATGCTCTAGTTATCTCTCGCTTGGACTACTGCAATGCGCTCTATGTGGGGCTACCTTTGAAGGTGACCCGGAAACTACAACCAATCCAGAATGTGGCAGCTAGGCTGGTGACTGGGAGCAGCCACCAAGACCACATAACACCCATCTTGAAAGACCTACATTGGCTCCCAGTATGTTTCCGAGCACAATTCAAAGTGTTGGTGCAGACCTTTAAAGCCCTAAACGGCCTTGGTCCAGTATACCTGAAGGGGCATCTCCACCCCCATTGTTCTGCCCGGACACTGAGGTCCAGTGCCGGGGACCTTCTGGTGGTTCCCTCACTGCGAGAAGCCAAGTTCCAGGGAACCAAGTAGGGAACCTGCCCTGTGGAACGCCCTCCCATCAGATGTCAAAGAGAAAAACAACTACCAGACTTTTAGAAGACATCTGAAGGCAGCCCTGTTTAGGGAAGCTTTTAATGTTTAATAGACTATTGTATTTTAATATTCTGTTGGAAGCCGCCCAGAGTGGCTGGCAAACCCAGCCAGATGGGCGGGGTATAAATAATAAATTATTATTATTATTATTGCAACAAACAAACACAGTTCTGCACCCTTCTGCAAAGAAGTGGGACACTGCCAAGGAAGGATTTTGCAGGATATGAAATATCCATATACTCTGTTTTCCAGTTTTAGTTCAGCAATAACAAGCGATTCAGTGACGACCTTGCCATTGTAGGTAGAAGATCTCAAAGCACAATAAGGGTACAGATTTTGCATGTCAAGAATCTCTAACTGAAGCCCCAACAAGGTTCTTTGAGCTAGACTTTCCCAATCCTGGATTTGACATGTAGGCTTGTATGTGAAGAGCTTTCCAGTACAAACTAATTTATTAGCTCATCTGATAGTTCCGTGCTGTTGTTCTGCCACAAAAATATACTCAAAACGCTATGTTACTGGACCCTGTGGTTGTACTGCAGTTTCATATTTCCTTAAAGGCCTTATTTGTGGAGCACACCTTAGCTTTGTAGAACACCTCAGCTGTGTGGCTGAACAAAAAAGCTCTTTGAAAGGAATACAACAAAAAAGAAAAGTGACAAATTAACTTCTCAATTTTTAAAAGATCAATTCTAGGCCATTCTCAAACTATTTTAACAACTTTTTGAACTTTTCCTATTCCTGCTGCAGCTGATGCTGACATGCTTTCATTAAAAAAGGTAAACAGTAAACATTTTAGGGCTTGGCACTACTGACCATGATGACTATTTTCTTTTTCTTTTTAAATAATTATTATTGAAGACTTTCTTTGTTTACAAAAGTATGTGCATTGCTACTTTACTCAGGTTGTAAAGTCTTCTTCATATGTTTACAAAAATATGTGCATTGTTACTTTTCTCGGGTTGTAAAATCTTCTTCATATATTGGTTACATATGATGTGAAATAAACAAATTCCCAAACCCGACTAAACATCCATGCCACCCCCCAAACCAAAAAGAATTTAAAAGGTAAAAAAGAAATTTTAAAAACATTTTAAAAAGAACTCTGCGCTGTTTTGAGTTCTCCTGGGCGGCAGCAGTGGCAGCCGTCCTTATGAGGCCTGTCAGGCCCCGCCCTGGGCCAGGTAGTGAGTGGCAGGGACAGGACCTGCAGGTACTCACAGTAGGGGAGTCCTCCTGGGCAGCTTTGTTTGTTTGTTTGTTTGTTTGCAAGGAGTCTGATCTTTGGGAAAATGTGTCCCTGCTGCTAAGACAAATGGGAAACTGCTTCTTCACTTTAGCTTAATCACACATTCTTATCTAGGTACAGTGGTACCTCGGGATGCGAACAGGATCCGTTCCGGAGCCCCGTTTACATCCTGAATGGAACGTAAGACGCAACGGTGCGTCTGCGCATGCACGGGTCTCGTTTTGCCCCCTTCTGCGCATGCGCATGACGTCATTTTGAGCATCTGCACATGTGCAAGCAGCGAAACCCGGAAGTAACGTGCTCAACCTGAAGCACATTCAACCCGAGGTATGTCTGTATATTCATTCAGCTGTGCATCTGATTATGCAGTTTTCTCTATATTATATTTTCGCTACACACAACTAGAGGTGGACGGGGGCATAGCGCTGAAGATCAATGAAAACACTAGTGCAATGTGACAAGGGAGGAAGCACCAGCCTTGGAAATGAGGAAATGTTCCATCTTCTCCCACATTTAGAGTGAGGGCAATGGGACACTTTGTTTACTCTCAGTGAAAGTGACATATAGATTAGATTGGATTAGATTTAGTCAGTTTATGTATTGCTGTGCACAAAAGAAGTCCCGAAGCAATTTGCAAGAATAACATACAATATGCAATAAAAATCCATTAAAATGAAACAAATACTTAAACTGTTCATATAGGCAAATTTGACTAGCCACAGGATACAATAACATCAAGATGTTTAATATATGTTCCCTCTTTGGCTGGAATCCTATAGTGAAGAAACTGTTTCAAAGCCACTGGGGTAGCATGAGACTCTTAATTTTAGGGTCATGGGTTTGAGCCCATTGTTGGGCAAAAATATTCCTGTATTGCAGGGGTTGGACTAGGTGGCCCTTGTGGTCCCTACAGTTCTATTATTCTAAGGACAAAATTGCACCACTGCATCTGTACACCGGGAGACAAATAGATGCAAACATTTGCAGGAGTGGAAGGTCGGTTTTTGGAGTGTGAATATTTTAGCATCCTCTGAAACAGGAACATTTGTAGTAACAATCAAGCTTTGCAAAATGTTCAGCATATCACAGCTCCTTACACTTATCTTTGTCATTTTGCACATTCAGAAGGAACAACCATCAAACTCCCAGAGAACAAATCTGGCTGCTTTGCAACAAAGTAAAGATACAGATTTAAGAAAGAAATGAATCATGATTTTACACTTTGCTTTATTTACTTGCACGGGCCCAAGACACACACAGTGGACATGTACCGTATGAAAGTACTTAAGCCGTCTCTGGCATTAGTTTTCGGAAGCAGGGAGAGAATGGTTTAAATCTGCTTCCTCTACAGATGTTGGCAAGACCTTACTTCACCAGAAGTTAAGAAAGTAAAGAAGAATGTAGCAAGTGACAAAAAGGCATAAATTAGTTTTCCATTTTCAGAGAGCAGATGATGGTGTGTTATAAATTTGATGTGTCTGTCACTTCATGGACACGTTTGCTTATTTATTTTATAATAAATTACTTCTGGCATCTGGAACAGAGTTCACATTTGCTTACTGCATTGAAAAGCTATGAACTTTACTGTTTCCAGTCATAAAAAAAATCTACAGAAACTAGGAAACTAATATTAAGGAGAAAGATGTCCTTTATGGGATCACCTGGGATTTCTGTTGTATGACTGATCTTCTTGGCTCTTAGTCTGTCATCTCATTTTAACTGATTTTCCTCTTCCCTGGGCACAATCCAGTAAAAGTTAGTCATGACTAAATGCCAATGAAATAAAAGATACTGAACTTAGTCAGAACAACTTAATCCTCTTTCTGTTGCTTTCGGTTGGATTCCATTGTGGGTAACTTGCTGGATTTTCATCTATTGCCTTTGCCTCATTCTTCCTTTGGTTCTTCATGTTAGGAAAAATGTGAGGATGGGGGTGGGAGGCAAAATACGTCATGCAGTATTTCCATATAAATAATAATAATTGTTAGTATGGAATGTTGGGAAATAACCAAGGGAGTGTTCCAGGCAGCTGCGACTGGGAGGTGGTCTACAAGCTATTATTTGTACATCCATCCATCCATACCCATTCATGTCCATTGTGTTACATAATTCCATCAGTAATCAAAGAAAAACCACACAACAGATTTCTTCCCTTCTGCCCTGATCACACAAAAAATGATTTTTTTGGTACTCTTTTGTATAGATTATTTTTATTAAGTCAGTTTTTCAGGCACAGAAACATTTTTAGATGGAAAAACAAGAAGGAAAGGAAACTGATCTTAATAAGGATCTGGCCCATGGTGCCAAATAAAGCCCCCCCTCCTCTATTTTAAGGGAAAGGAACTGAAAGTCACATAACTATCCTCTTAGTTGCAGCAGCCCTCTTTTGTATTTGATGTACCATTTAAAATGACAGTAACCAAATATTGTAAACATTTGTATTTAAAGTAACTGTCGTAAAGTTAACCACCTAGTTCAATTGCTCCCAGATGTTTTCCCCCATGGACATTTTGAAAATTGCTGAGGGTCTGGGTAGACCACTTAGTGATTGTTCTGACCGTTGTAACAATTGCAATTCCTTAGAATTCAAAGTAACGAATAAAAGAAGTGATAAAACTGCAGTTAAAAATCAATATGAACATTCAGTGTGACGGATGTGCTGTTTTCTATCTTCAGCCACAAATACCCACAGCCACACAAACCTGGGTGTAGCCAAAGGGGGGCAGGGGGCAACTGTGTCCCCAAAATCAAGTAAATTAATAAAAAATACTTAAATAACTGACCAAGCGCATCACAGATAACTCAGTTCTGCCCCCTGCAACATAAAGCCTGCTCCCGGCTATGCCCACGCACCTGAATGAAGAGATAAAATGAGTTATTATAAGATTCAGTTCTGTCTCAGCAAAGGGACTTCATGTAGATTGACACCATAGATTTACAACACATCCATTGCACATTTAAAGCACATGGCTTTCCCAAAAGAATCCTATGAATAGTAGTTTACCCCTCATAGAGCTAAAGTCTCAGCACCCTTAGCAAATTCCAGTTCCCAGGATTCTTTGGGGGAAGCTATTTACTTTACATTTGTGTTGAATGTGCTTTAAATGGTCTGTAGTGAAGAGTGAGAATGAGTCAGGCCAGAAAATAAGTATGACCTGGAATTATTATAATTAAGAAAGTCAACAAATATTGGCAGTTTTGCCAATCATATTATTGCCAATCATATTTTGCCAATCATTTTATTTTTAAAGCAAAATAGTTGGCGTTTTTTTAAAAAAATTATGAATGTATAATCCACACTTTCATTTAAAATGTGGAATACATGTGGAATACAACATATAAGAACAAAATTCACAAAGATATCCCTAAAAATATCATTAAAAACATCAAATTACAATGAACACTTTAAGTAGATCTGTTCAAAACAAGTTTCAAGTAGGTTTTACTAATTACACAATGCAAGCAGTGTACAGTGGTATCTTGGTTCTCGAATTTAATCCATTCTGGGAATCCAAGGTGCGTTTGAAAACCAAGGTGTGGTTTCCGTTTGGCTGCAGGAGCTTCCTGCACTCAAGCGGAAGCCGCGTCGGATGTTCAGCTTCTGAAAAACGTTCGCAAACAGGAACACGAGCTGATTTGTTTGATAACTAAGCGGTTTGAGAACCAAGGTACCACTGTACTGACATTTTAAAAAAAAATAAGTTTTACCTTAAAAAGAATCAGGAGGCAACAAGTGCATTTTCTCAAACAGCATGCATAAACGCTTCCTATAAACTGATTCTGTTTAACCTCCTGTTTTAGACATTTTCTCACAGCAATGTGAAGGGATTAAGGCCTAGGTTTCTTCTTTACATCTGCAGGACTCACTAAACTAAACACTTATGTAGCACTTTCCAAAAGTGGCTTTGCCAGTTTTCTCAAAAGTACAGTGGTACCTCGGGTTAAGTACCTAATTCAGGTTAAGAACTTGAGTGGTTGTCTGTTTCCTCTGTTTCCCACTTCTGTACAGTGGTACCTCGGGTTACATACGCTTCAGGTTACATACGCTTCAGGTTACAGACTCCCCTAACCCAGAAATAGTGCTTCAGGTTAAGAACTTTGCTTCAGGATGAGAACAGAAATCGTGCTCCGGCGGCACGGCAGCAGCAGGAGGCCCCATTAGCTAAAGTGGTGCTTCAGGTTAAGAACAGTTTCAGGTTAAGAACGGACCTCCGGAACGAATTAAGTACTTAACCCGAAGTACCACTGTATATATATATTCTGAGGGATGGTTCTACCATTCAGCCTGTAATGGAATATGAATTCCTATGAATACCTGAGTTCTGCTAACTAAGCAGTTCAGAAATGAAGGGCACTTTAATATTGTAGCATTCGAAACAAGCAACATTGAGCATGGGATTGCAGTGCTCTGGAATGAAGGCAGCTCCTTTGAATAAAGCATGACTAGGGAGGAATCTGGGGTCTTCCAGATGTGGAGTTGAATTATAACTCCCATAATTTCTACTGGACATGCTGTCTGGGGGTGGTGGAAGTTCAGCAACATTTGGAGGACCACAGGTTTCCCACCCCTGCTTTTGGAATAAAGGCTGCCCCTTAAATAAGTGATCTCGAACAACTTAAATTCCACAAGCTCTCTGTCCTACAGTTTGATGTGTTCCCATCATTTTTGTTCAGGTACTTTATCTGCATATGGTTGAAGTGCTTACAAAATAGTTCCTTAGATTCTATAGAGCTTTTGTTCCTTGGCAGACTGGTATTTTGGATCTGTGTTTCCTATCAAAAAGACAGTAATTTACTACGTCTTGTACAGTCTTTTATCACCAGTACGGATTGGAAGATGGCACAAAAATAACAGATGTAGCAAGCTGCGTACATTAGAGCTCAGTCATTTAAAAATGTGGCCGAGGTGTATTGTTTTTATGCCTGTGTTTTTGCTAAGACATCTGATGGGGGATAACTTAATTTATAGTAGTCCTATTAATTACATGTTTTGTTATTAGTATTCCCTGCAGTCTTGCTCAAAAACATGTGCCAATTTATCCCCTTCAGCTCTGAAGCATTTTCTTTTTAGGGGGCAGCAAAAAGATTCAAGGTCCAAGTTTTGAATATTTGTGGCTTTGCCATCATTTTGCATAACATATTATATTTAGATGGCTATGTTTCCTTCCCTAGATTTAAACATAACTTAGTATTAGTTTGTTCAAAATAATAATATTTCTTTTCATAACATTTTTGCAAGAGTAAGAGCTTGGAAAGAGGTTAGAGAGAGATGTTAGAGAGTCTCTTAAACATGGCATAATTTTAGCTATCAAAGATGTCATCAATCTGTAGTTTGAGGATATAGGATGTGCCATGGATTATCAAAGGATACCATCACTGTTCTCTATAGGAGAGGGCCTCCTGCACATATCATTTCATCAAGAGGTCTGTTCTGCAAGATATTGGAATTGAGCCTTTAGTGTAGTGGCACCTTCCCTTTGGAGCTCCCTCTAGTTATTCTAGTTAGTCTAGGGATGCGGGTGGCGCTGTGGTCTAAGCCACTAAGCCTCTTGGGCTTGCTGATCAGAAGGTTGGTGGGTTTGATTCCCTGTGACAAGGTGAGCTCCTGTTGTTCAGTCCCTGCTCCTACCAACCTAGCAGTTTGAAAGCACGCCAAAAAGTGTGCTTCCCGGCAGGAAGGTCAACGGCATTTCCATGAACTGCTCTGGTTTGCCAGAAGCAGCTTAGTCATGCTGGCCACATGACCTGGAAGCTGTCTGCGGACAGACGCCGGCTCCATCAGCCAGTAAAGTGAGATGAGCGCTGTAACCGCAGAGTCGTCCGCGACTGGACCTCATGGTCAGGGGTCCCTTTACCTTTTTACCTAGTTACATATCAGATGGGCACCATCTCTATTGTCTTTTCAGTGCCAATTGAAGACCATCGTTTTGCAACAAGCCTTTTAAGTGGAGATCTGTCTGTGCCTATATTGGATTCAGTTTTGCTTCTGCGTTCAAAATTGTTTTTAATTGTTTTAATTGTTTAATTAAAGAGCAAGCTGTTTGTAAGGGATTACAATATATGCACTAGAAAAAAGTTTCACCTTGCATGACTTTTCAGAATAAAATTTAATTCAGCAACAAACAAATCATAAAAGATTAGTATTTTTTCCAGAAAGAATTTTAACAGTATGGTACACAGTAAACAAAAGACTGTACACATTTTATGGTTCTAACTGTCGGTATACATGCTTCATGTGAACTCCTTATCATTAGATTGTGACAACTGTGTTATAGATTACCTGTGATGAAATCTACAGTGCCCACCAAACAAAGTGAAAAAACAGGCCAGCAAGGTCAGATTGGTACCCAGGAACAATCTTCTACAGAACAGACCTAGAAGAGAAAATGACCACCACTTGTAATTTACAGTCAACGGTTAAGACCACTCAGCTGTACCATCAATGATTTACAGTCCGTCCTGCACAATGACATTTCCTTTTAACAGGCCTTGGATGCCAGACCTGCATTCATTCATTCATTCATTCATTCATTCATTCATAATTTTTCTTACCTGCCCTTTATCCAAGGTGGAAAATACACAGCACAAACCATTTTAAAAATCCAATTAAAAATCCAAACAGGGTAAAACTTACCAGCAAACAGCCTCTTAACCTAAACCTGCTATTTACCAGCGACAACATGACACTCAAGAGAGTTATGGACCCAGATGCCAGCTCTGCCCAGAAAGCTGCCCTGACAGCACTATTACAGGACCTGATAATCTCCTCCACAGCATCTAAGGATGAAGTGTAAACAATTATTTGCCAACAATGCCCTTTGGCCTGTTTTTGTAAAATGCAGATATCCAGAAGGAGGAGGCAACAAATGTGTCTTCAGAAATGGAAAGCCAGTGGGGAAACATTTCAGCCTGCCAGCACACACTCTGTAACTAATCTTAAGATGGCCCTCTTTGAACAAAAGATCTTCAAAGGGAGACAGCAGCAGGGAGGCTGCTGAATTACAATACATCAAGAGGTTCAGCACCATCAGCTGCAGATTGAATCTCCACAATGGATTTTTATCACACTACATGTGTCAATTGGCTTACAATTCCAGGATGTCTCTATAGTAAAATGTTTTTTTGTGGTTGTTCTTTTTGTAAATAGCTACTGTTACTAAGGTATGGTAATTATCACTGTCCTTATTTTTCCAGCTTTCATCTCCTTCTGACCTCTCTGCTTACAACCTCCTCCCCTACATATAGATATGCACACACACCACATTTACAAATACCTGCAACTGAGGACAGAACCATGCATCTGATAAAGCGATCCAGAAAAATGTATGTGGTAATCAATTTGCTCCTCTTTAAGATGCCACAAGTCTCTTCCGCTTTTGCTGCAAGAGACAAAGATAGCTGTCCCTCTGGAAATAATGAGGAAATCTGTTTGTGGGGTGAGGGGGCAGCATAAGCTTCAAGCCTCTCTCCCCCACCCCATACCGCTGTCTGGGGAATGGGATGGCTAATGAGAATACATAGGGTAGAACAGTGTGAAAGTATCAGAACCTAGGACAGTGGCAGGGATGTTATCCATAAATTGTTTCTTCATCCTCACACATGCAGGTACTTGTTATTTCACATCATAGTTGCATCGGGTGTTTGTAAATTTTTAGACTAAGATCTGATGCCAGAGTCTGATTCTCCAGTTGCTGTTTTAGTCCTATGAAGAGCTGTGAAAACAGTCTGTAACAGCCTGATTACAACCTTCTCAGCAACATTTTGCTCTAGCTACGCAGATGATGGGGCTGCAGCACTGTGGCTAACAAAGAAGTCATTTAGAAGTGTTGCTGTTTTTATGACTTGATGCCTCCCTTGTTAAGGGTTTCGTTATCTCCTCTGCCCTCTGCTCCTGCTGCTACGCCTCTCCCAACCAGATGCAAGTTCATTAGCACTTTCTGCAGCCAAGCTTGTCTTTAAACATTTGTTTTCTAACAAAAAGTTACATTGGGGATTGTACAATCTGGCAGTTGAGCAGTTTTAAATGGTGCTGAATAATTTACTGAAAAGAGATCCTACAGAAATTGGTTCAGTTTTTTAACCCTAAAATGTACAAGGTTTTGCAGGTTGTTATGTTGCCAGGTCTTCCTGAATCTAGCTGCTTTAGATCTGCTCTAAAGTCCAAAAGCTGCATACGAGACAGATTTAAGGCTCTTCAGTACAATGCTGCATGAAACCACAGCGAGTGCTTACTAGCCACATTTTTGCTTTGGAGTTTGAAGCTGAACTGATGACTCCTGGGGAGCGCTGTTTCCTGCTGTCTAAGTAAAATGGTGGTTGAGGGCTTGTTCACAGTTCAAGCTGGTGAGGTGAAAATGTGGGCTGAATTTATTGCTAGCTGAGCTGGGCTTGGGAGTTGTGTTTCACCACAACCAACCCTTGTAGTTCAGTCCACATTGACCACCACCCTGGTCAACCCACTTTCAGCAGCTTTGCAATGGGGCTGTCAGAGCTGGCCCAACACAAGCTTGGCTGCCGGAGACAATGGACCAGATGGTGCACATGTGCAGAAGCCAAGTAGACCGGCAGTTGAATCTTACTGCAACACTTGCAACACTTATTTCATCCTAGCTTACGGGATGAAGGGCTGGCCACGTAGTGTATCTAGGCCTGTCCTCTTAACACCCCCTGTCATTCCCCACTCCCCGGCACCGGTTATTGAGGAAAAAGCCTCACTGTTCTGTAGGCATCACCTACAAGGGTCTAATTGCAAGTTGTGCTTGTGCGTATGACACCCCAAGCAAACACCCGCTTCCCTTTATGCAGTCCTCCTTGTCACTGAGATAACTTGGTTGTGTTCCCCAAGATAACACTATATGTGCAGGACAATACTAAATTTACAATTCAGACTAAGTTAAGCCCTTTTAACTGATTTCAATAGGCGAGAGTTGAAGAATGGTCCATACCGTACTCATTGAAATCCAAAGCACATTTTCGCTTTGGCTGGATCAAGCTGGAATGTATTGCTTGGCGTTGCTCAGCCCAGGAAACCTTGTCCAGGAAAGTCCAAAGGTCAGCTCAGTTTGGATCCTGAGAATACTGCACTAACCACAGATCTAGTGGCTCTCCACATAGGGCAACTGCAAGGAGCAGTGAGAATACCTGGTTCTATTCCAGGTGGCACTCTGCTAATCCTGCGTACATTTTACTGTATACCCCTTGCATTTTCACTCATTCTTCTTTTGCACTTCTCTGTCATTTTGACTGCTATGTTCCTTGCAACAGCATACAGAAGAGGAAGGGATGGGCTCGGTGATAGAGCACATCCATTGCAAGTGCAGGGTCCCAGATTCAACCTCTGACATCTCTGGGCAGAGTTGGGGAAGACTCCTGTGTGAAATCTTTGAGAGGCATTGCCAATCAGGGTAGACGACACTGAGCTAAGTGCGCTAATGGTCTGGCACGTGCCTAAATGCTGTGGAACTGGGGAAAGAGAAGACATTCCTGAATGCCTTTATTAAAACAACAGTTTCATGCTCTGGTTTAGTTGTTGTCCATCATCACAAGCAGGGCAAAATTACTGAAGAAGAGCGTGTTTTTGTGGGACAAAGTGAGGAATTTAGAGTGATTGAAATACAGGGAAGCCAACAAGCACCCTCTTAATTGTTTCCCCTGCCTCAAGATGTTCAGCTTTTATTAAAATAATTGCTGTAGGCAGCTATCCATTTGAAATCTAGTTAGCCAGGATTGCAAGCAAGTTATCAACTGTGTGAAATAAACAAATTAAGCTGACAGCTCTTTAGAGGGTATAGGAATTTACTATTGCATTGATACAAGCCATTATATTTGGTCATTGAGTTATACGTTCAGAATCATTAAGCTTTACCATTTTATTATATTGCTTAAACTGTTCTGCATTAAACGTTATCATATGCATAGCAGCAAGACATATTTTACGCAAATATGTGCATACTGAGGTGAGAGAATTTGCATAATTATTAACAGATCCCTTTGGGTAGGACGGCTGGTTCTACCTTAAGTATATAATTTCCTTGCAAATTGTTGCATGGGCCACTTTGATTTCTTGCAGACGAGGGAAATATCACAGTCTCTTTATGAGATTTGTATAAAGATAATCTAAAGCCAGAAGTAATTAGTGGACTATTTATAATTTAAAAGATAATCTTATTTTTCTTCTCAAAGTCCCTGGGTTGCTTAAATCAATTATACTGTGATGATGTTTATTACATACCACATAAGCTCTGGCCCTTATTCTGCAGCACATACCCTTAGCACATTTTTTTTTTAAGTTATCTATCCAGACTATTAAATTAGTACACCTCTCAGTGCAATTTTAATATAAACCAAAGAGGACAACAATCTAGTCTAATCTTTATTATGGCAATATTAAGAATTCTACATAATGTTGCTCATTTGAAAAAGGGCATTGCTTATTTATTTATATAAGCAAAATCTATATACCGCTTTCTCAACAGAATACCTCTTGAGGTATGAGCATCAGTCCTTTGTTGCAAGTCCCTTCAGAGTTCCTCAATAAAGAACCTTGATTGAAAATATCTCAGAGCCAAGTAAATTTTTGTTACAGCTGTCCGCGTTCAGTGAGTTTTTTCACCTCTGTGAGACTCTCACTTTTCTTTTTTCTGGTGGGAAGAGGGTAGAGAAACAGCAGCCTCTTTTCTTCTGAAGCTTTTGCTGCTGAAAAACAAGTAAATATCCCTTTGGAATAATTAGGTCCTGAAGACTTTGGTTTAGGTTGGTAAACAATGCAAAGGAAGAGTTCAAAGAAACACTCCCCGCTCCTATATGCTGTGGCATGTTTTGTTCCATCATCTGATTCACGGGGTTCAACTGGAGGCCAGGAAAGCTGGATATGAATTTCTCTTGCAGTGTAGAAATATTCTCACTTTGAATTAGAACATTTTCGACCAGGGAGACTGTAGCTACTGTGGGTTTTGCTGAGAGTTTTGTCTCTTACAATTTATCTGCAGTTATAGAACCAGTTTAAACATCTGTGTTGTATATATACAAAATATATAATCCTGTCTTTGGGCTGCAGCGTCATCAATATGTGGGTGACTCATATCTCTACCTCTTGTTTTCACCCACTCATTCCTGGGAGTCTGTTGAACTCTTGAACTGCTATCTGGAGGCGGTTTGGGGATGGATGAGGGCGAACAAGCTGAGGCTTAATTGAGACAAGATAGAGATGTAGTGGGCGGGAAACCTGACTAATCTGGATGGAGGTTTGCAACTGGTCTTGGATAGGGTTGCACTTCCCCTGAAGGGCTTGGTCATTCCCCCTAGCTTTGGTTGGTATGCCAGCTATGACATGCCTAGCGAGAGCAGATCTAGTCTTGGTTACTCATGAACATCTGACATCCAGGCTAGCTGCTGGACATTCAGGTTTTATGAGGCCATTTTTGAAGATGGCTCAGAAACAATACAGGTATTTCAACAGGTTTTTGTTGCTTTCTCTTAAAGCTATGCTAAAAATGTTTTATGTGCTTAAACTGATTTTAATGGTGTGTTGCTATTGTTGCTGTTACTCTTCTTGGATGATACAGTTGTTTTAAAGGTGTGTAGTTTTTTGAAGGATGTAAAGAGATCGCAAAATAGATGTATCACACATATGTTGTTGTTGTGTTCTTATGTTTTACACAAGCCACCTTGGGAGTGCTTTGTCCTAAACGGCTACCTAAAAGTACTAGAATAAATAAATATAATGTACACACTTATAAAGATACATATAATTATTTGTCAAATATCTGTCTGCAAGCAATCAGAGACATGAACCTATGCTGGTATTTGGAACAATAGTGGAAAAGGTTACATTTGATGCCTTTGTGAGGGTGTGTTTATTTTATAAGTAGTATCACGGTCTCTTCTGGGTGACAACTGCCATCAGCTCAGAATTTTTCTTGGTTGTAGACTAAACTGGCTTGCCATTTGCTCCATATTTCTCCAAAGGGGCCTGACTATATTGTCTGAATGAATCATTTTCCCGAGAGAAAGATTTAGCTATCAAGCTGTTAGTATTCTTGACAGGCCATTCTTGCCAGAGCTTGGTTTCTGTGTATAAAAACCTTGTCACAGAAGGTAAAAAATAATGTAAATGCAATGCTATGAAGCATGAATTACTCATAAAAAGTACCTTAACCAAAGTGGCAGAATTCAAATGAGTAAAGAGATATACACAAAATAAAACAAGATGTGTGGCAGTGTCAAATAGAAGGAAGTATGCAGTATGATAAATCCTTTAAGGACTATGTATATACAGTAATTGACACTCATCTCGATGGTGAGCATGCATAAAGCTGTAGTGTTCAGTGCTGCGTTTTAAAAAGGCCAAGGAATAACCAAATTGAATTGGGTTCCACATGTGTTATACACTGCTATGAATGTATGCCTATTCCAGTATGCAATCCTTCAGCAAATGTTTGTTTGTTTGTTTGTCCTGGGATGTTGAACCTTACAAATTTGGAAAACTGTAATATTACACCTTCATAGTTACTTATAGTTTCTCCTTATGTCTCCAGTGTTGGCTGGGGAAAAAAAACCATATGAGCTGTGCAGTGCCAAATTGGGCTTTGCTTCTGGCTGCTATAATATCTCCTGGCAAGCTCACTGACAGCTGGCACACATGAATCTCAAGTACAATGGATGCTTGGACCAATCACAACCTGAGGAATGCAAAAGCAGCTCATAGCCCGCTTCTCCAGACTCCCTGCAAATATACATTTCGACTCTTGCAAACAGGGCTACTCTATGAATGTTCTCACATGTTCACACACTATATATAAATTTATTATTTTGGAAAAACGTTTGAGGTTTTATGTGGGAACTAAAGCATTTGTCAACACCTGAAATGGGGGACAATGTGTAAGGATTTTCATGGAGGCAAGCCTGTTTCGGAACATTCTGGAAAGTTCTTAAAGGTGTAGGTTTTACAATAATGTAGCTGAGTTGTGGATGGTGGTGGATCGGTGGAAGCCAGCCACATAATAAGCAAGCCTCTTTTGAGTAATTATTTGCACTGTGCGTTCTGCTCCTGGCTTATGCATAAAAAGTGAAAGACAACATAGAATGGAGGATGGAATCTACATTTCAGGACACATTTGTCGGTCCCTTAAGACCAACTATTTAGCTGCAGCTTATTGTCAAGCAATGAAGAGTAAAACAAAACAAAACAGTACATGTGCTGAATTTTTAATAATTTTTATTTTTCATCTTATTGTATAGTATATCCAAGAACACACTTTGAGTGTTGCCTTCACTCTGCAATGTCTTCACACCCCTTTGAAACCTGAAATGGTATCCCTTAATAACATAGATATACATCAGTGCTGAAAATATAGAAGATATCTTTGTGCTAGGTGAATAGATTGAAATGTTTCATTGGAAAAGTATATCCAGATCTGGATCATTTTATCCAATTTGACATCCTTCCTTCATTTGTGATTTTTCTTTTAAAACTATGTATTCAGTTCAAGCTGGAAAAAGCAAAATGATGTGATTCTACTGCTGAAAAGAGATTCTTTTTCTGTGGTCCATGACTCACGAGAGTGGCTGCAGCAGAGTGGCTTTTTAAGAATTTCATGGATAGCAGGCCATTCCTTTTGACCCCTTCTTCTGCTACCCTTTGTAAAGAGGGAGAATGTGGTTTCTGGTTTTCCCAACAGCTTTTGAAGAGTGGCATGCTTAGTGCCCAGAGTCCTACCAGATTTCTGCTTGAGCTGCAGTTTGATGCACTCTTACTTGTGAACAAGCCCCATTGACAGCCCAACTCTACATGATGTTAATTGTGTGAATGCAATTAACATGTGTGGCTTTTGTATGTAAATAGCACCCGTAGGACTGGGGTAGGGTGGGTTCTTTCCTCACCATAGTCCCAGTAGTGGAGATTTTCCTTGAAATGCAAATAACATCTTTCAAGATTGTGTTAGGGGGAGAAAGAGTTAAACTCCCTCTCACCATCCCCCCTTTGGCCAGGACTGCTCAGGCTTCCCTGTGGTTGTTATTTACATAACAAAAGCCATGCATGTTAATAATAATCATGCAATTAATGTCACGTCCAGTTTCTTCTGAATACTATGCATTTACCTCTGAATAAATATGCTTAGGAGTGTGCTGTACCGAAACATAATTGTGCTATGGGAAATTTTAATGTTGATTTTAATGTGATAAGCAAACAAAAGAAAGCAAAATCAGATCTTCCTTTGATGTTATGGCTATGTGTAGGTTAAGTGGCTATGATCTGCGTGGATGTTGGTAATGTGTAGTGAGGGGAGACACAGGAGAGTGCCCATCTGGGGCTTTTTCAAAGCAGGAGCTGATGCTGTAATCTGCTTGAGGGTACTTGACAGATCTTCTTGCTCTGGCAAGGGAATGAGGTGATAATGAGGCATTCAGGTTAGTTTGTGACAGATTAGCATAGAGGAGTGAGTCATAGGATGAGGAACACAATCAAGCAGAGGATAGATACTATATTCCTTTTCTCTTATGCGGCTTGTACTTTTAAACGGTAGCACTTCTTTGCAATATCGCTTGCATTTCTCATCAAAAGCTAAAGGATGAATTTCAGCTAGCTGAAGGTACGTATTTTGTTAAAGCTTGCTGCGTTAACGCTATGTAGTCAGAAGCAAGCACTACTAGTTCAATGGAGTTTACTTCCAGAAAACTCTAAAATGGATTTCAGTCAATGGGTGTGTGTGTGTGTGTGTGTGTGTGTGTGTGTATGTGTTGCATTATGGCCAACACAACTGCCTGCATTTTTTGGACTTTCTTTAGGTGCATAGCTAAGGAGGCTGTCTTAATAAACTCCTGCACTTCAAAATTTACCACTGCTCCGTTGATTGATGTACTTATATATTTACAAGGATTATGTCATGATTAAGACAACTGGGTGGAACCCATCAATCACTAAGCCAAAAGAGAGAGAAAGAGATATTTTGTGAGGCCTTGCGCAAAGCAAAGTTAGACATGCAAGACCTCAGGCTGATTTCTGCAACCTGTATAGGATGTCACAGTTTTGTATGTGTGCTCATCTGGTGTGGGCTGGAGCTGCTTGTGATTACAGGCATATAGGAAAACTTTAACAAGTGGATAAGAGAGCTTTGTTTAAAATGCAGAGAATGGAGGATTGGTTAGTGTTCTGAGGAAGAAGATGGGGGATAGGGAGTTGGGAATTAATAAACCAGAGCAGGAAGTTTTCAGCAACCAGTGGAGGGTTGGAATGCCACAATTCTAACTTTATATGCGTCTGGAATAAAGAAGAGAACTTTGTACATTTTGAATTAAAAGTTATGATTTGATCATGTGCTCTAAAGCAGGGGTCAGCAAACTATTTCAGCAGGGAGCCTTTCCACTGTCCCCCAGACCTTGTGGGGAACTGGACTATATTTTTTTTTTGGGGGGGGGGGTAATGAACAAATTCCTATGCCCCACAAATAACCCAGAGATTCATTTTAAATAAAAGGATACATTCTACTCATGTAAAAACACGCTGATTCCTGGACCATCCGTGGGCCAGATTTAGAAGGCGATTGGGCCGGATCCAGCCCCCGGGCCTTAGTTTGCCTACCCATACTCTAAATCAGGGGTCAGCAAACTTTTTCAGCAGGGGACCAGTCCACTGTCCCTCAGACCTTTTGGGTGCCCGGACTATATTTTGAAAAATAATAATAAACAGATTCCTATGCCCCACAAATAACCCAGAGATGCATTTTAAATAAAAGGGCACTTTCTAGTCATGTAAAAACATGCTGATTCCTGGACCGTCTACAGGTCGGATTTAGAAGGTGATTGGGCCAAATCTGGCCCCCTGGCCTTAGTTTGTTATCAATGCACTAAAGTGTTTTGGCTTTCTTTTTTCCTGACAGTTGGATTTCTCAGAAGGACAGGGAGATTTTCTCCAAACATGTTGTGAAGAAAAACCACTGGCCTCAGCTGTGATTGGTGGATTGGCACCTGATTCAGCAGAGCATCAGAAGATCTCTCTGGCTGCACTCCCAACACCGGTAAGCACAATTTTGATTGCTGCTCTTATTGTTGTGGCATTTTGGATGTGCAGTTTAAGGAATTTTGGTCTAAACTTTACCTTGGCTTCTAAATTGATTTTTATCTGTTTACATTTTAAGTTATGTCACTTTGAGACCTTTCTTTTGTCCAAAGCTGCTAACAAATGCAACTACTAGTAACAGTAATAATAACATTGTGCTTTTTGGTGTCAAGTCGGGATGTTGGGGCTGAGTATTCTTGATATCCACTGTCAATAATCAAAATATAGTTTCAAACTTTGGTTCTGAGAACTGCTAAGTTTGAAATATGGCATGCATACACCAACTCTTCTTACCTGGACTTTGACTATTGGATCTCTTTTATAGTATGTCCACTATTGCTAAATCAATATTAGAAACATTTGGAATATCTCTTCCTAAATTGTGCCCTGTTACTTTTAAACTGAGCTCTGATTCCCTTCAGTGGTGTGAATACATCTGACTACCGGTTTTATGTTGCAATTCTAGGGTAAAGTAATAGCTTACTTGATTTTATCTGTGCTTCCTGTTTTTATGTTGCAATTTTACTGCAATCTAATTCTATCTCTGATGTTTTAATTCTCCAGACTCTCAGTTCTGGCTTGTAAAAAGTCCTTAGTGAGTATTTATTCCTTTCATAAAATACATGATTAAAGCAATAAGAAGATTTAATGCAAACACCTTTAGATTACTTGTTTTCCTATCCTTTGTGCTTTGGAATCACAGTTTCATTCAGTTCACATATAGTAATATGGTTTACTCTATATCTATACCTATCTACATCCCCCACAACCCTGTAAAATAACTGATAAATCCAGAAAAAGAGAAGGAGTATGTTGAATTAATTAAAACCTCTCAAATTATTGGGAAGGATTTACTGAATATAAGGAACTAACTAATAAAGGCAGAATACTTTGACTGTAAAGTCTACTATACACAAAACCTCTGATTTGAGAGTTGTATAGTAATCATAGTCGTTATGTAAACTTCATTTTAAAATTGGTATTTGGGACTGAAATCCTATACATACTTCACTGGGAATTCAAGAAAAATTATTTCTGATTAGATATGCAGAGGACTGACTTGCAAGTGTAGCTGGTTTATTTACTGCTACACCTTTATTTTTATACTCCTCTAGTTTGCATGAAGGGGACGCGGGTCGCGCTGTGGGTTAAACCACAGAGCCTAGGACTTGCCGATCAGAAGGTTGGCAATTCGAATCCTCGCCATGGAGTGAGCTCCCGTTGCTCGGTCCCTGCTCCTGCCAACCTAGCAGTTTGAAAGCACATCAAAGTGCAAGTAGATAAATAGGTACCCCTCCGGCAGGAAGGTAAACGGCGTTTCCGTGCGCTGCTCTGGTTCACCAGAAGCGGCTTAGTCATGCTGGCCACATGACCCGGAAGCTGCAGACAAACGCCGACTCCCTTGGCCAATAAAGCGAGATGAGCGCTGCAACCCCAGAGTCGGTCACGACTGGACCTAATGGTCAGGGGTCCCTTTACCTTTACCTAGTTTGCATGTAAAAGTCATGACTGTGTTACTCCTCCTTTTGTCTTTCTGCTGCTATGATGCTACCCAAAGCCAAGCCATGATTCACCTTAACCTCATATCCAAATCTGGGCTCATAGTTTGTCTCACTCCTGACAAACCACGAGCTGTAGCCAATATTTATTATTGGGTGGTTTGTTTCCCCCAGACAAAGAGCTCAGGTTTGGACTTAACACTAAGACAGACCATGGTTTAGCTCTGTATAGCAGAGTTGTAGCAGGGCCTTAAGAGTGAAGCCGCCAAGATTTTACTTAGCCATCACTTCCCTTAGACTGGGTCATTGTGTCTATTTGTTTATAATCTGGCAGACAGGGCCTGCATTTCATAGTTCTTGTACCAAGACTAGAAAATTGACAGGAGCTTTATAAACCCTAAAGTACCACAGCAGTGAAATGATTAGGTTTACTTGTACTGCTTCAAACATATTTCATTGGTTTAGTAAGCTTCAGCCAGAGTGGTGTCTGCGCAAGGGTCTGGGAAAGTTTCATTTCTGCCTGCCTTGCTGAAGTGAATCTCCAGACATTTGGAACTTTTCCCATCCTCAGTTCCTCACTGTGTTGGCAGGAGGCCATGAGCAACTTCTGAAATGTTTGATTAAGATTCAAGCAGGACTGAGAGAGGTCCACAAAGCCATCACCAGCAGGGGGTCATGTTTTATGGGAGTAAGGTTCTAACTAGCAACTTTTACTTGACTTCAGAATACATCATAATGCCATCCTTGAACCTAAATACACATACGTGCAGTGCCTTAAACATCAGGGACAATTTGTGGAAGTTCATCAAATACAGTGGTACCTTGGTTTTCGAATGTAATCTGTTCCAGAAGACCATTTGAGTTCTGAAACGTTTCAAAACCGAAAACTCAATAGGTGACAGCTAGGCCTCAGGATCTTGCACTCAGCAGAAGGTGCATGGCATGTTTGACTTCCTAGGCGTGTTTGAAAACCGAAGCATTTATTTCTGGGTTTATGGCATTCGAAAATTGAAATGTTCATCAACGGAGATGTTCGAAAACCGAGGTACCACTGTACTTTGCTCCCCTTTGCAATTGTCACTGTAACTATCTGGTGCTCAATGCTCAAAATATATCAGATATTTTGCATCCTGTTCCATTACTTCCCAGTGTTCCAACATAAAATTATGTCATCCTGTTGACTTCTAAGCACTAGACCTATTGCTATGTAATGATCTGTTCTGCCTGCCAGCAGTTTGCATATGACAATGCCATTCCTTTGGGTGCAACATCATGTGAAAAATGGTGCCATCAGTGATAAGAGTGGGATGATAAACAAGGTTTTCTTAAAAATAATAATCAAATACTGCAATACTTGTCAGGTTGCATTCTACTATAACAAAAACAGGCCTTATCAAAATAGATTGCATTGCGTTTGGGGCCACTGGGGTGGCACATAACACTTACATTGGATATGTTCTCTTATTGCTGCTGCTTGCTTGCATATCTGGGCCAGAAAGAAAGTGAGCTGGCTGTCTTTACAAGAACAAATATGTGATGGGAGACTTCTTTTCCTACATGGACTGATCTGTGGAGGAGGGCTTTCACTTACTGGTCAACTCCTTTTTTGTATAAGAGTCTTTCTCTCCCCCCCCCCCCACATTGCAATTGTTACCAGGTGGGATGGTCATCTTGCTGTTCCCTGGACTGCTTAGCTGGGTGAGTGAGTTTATGAACCTTACTCTCCTAGGCCTTTTCCACCAGCCCAGACTTAGAAAGAGGGAAGCTTTGGATTTATGTTTTCCAAGCCCCAATCCTTACAGAACCTTGTGAGCTATGATTAGAATTTTTAAAAGTAGCTTAGCTGTGCTGTCTTTGCACACAAGGGTAGGTTTTAGTGTGGGATTCCAGATAATTGCCTTTTAAAACCACTGAAGCCAAATGTCAAGATATATTAAAAAATTATTAGGTGGAAATAGGAAGGCAACTCTCTCAACACACAAGCTTACAAATAAAAACAATGGAGTCAGACTGGGTAGTTACATAATATATAACATGCGTATGTAACATACATACATATGCTTCAGCATATGCAAAGCTCCTTGCAGAAGAGATACTTTAAGAGAGATCATTTGAATGCAGGGAAATAAAGACTTGACACCTTACTTACTGATGGGAATCTGAGAACAGTGATAGCTGACTGCCTTGTTTGTCCCAATGACAAAATAGGTCCCATCTCAGTAGTCTGTTTTGTGAGTCCAAGGAAATGCAAAAACCATAAAGGGGAAGATGATGTCACTTTGATCAACCAGATTACCATTGTAGACTTTACTTCTGACTCTGAACTTTCCTTGCCTGGCCGTGTTAGACCAACCAAGCCATTGTAAAGAAAGGTTTAACTTGAAGATGCATATTCCAAAACAATACAGTGGATAGCTATCTATTCAAGGTTATATGTAAGGAATAAAATATCAGACACTCTAGTTGTGCTGTTGAGCTGTGTAGAAATATTGGAGTTCATCATATGGACTTAAACCTGATATTACTGATGAAATGCTACTAACTAATGTGAACTTTAGGGTAATTTATGTAACATCCTTGTCTTCCTAGTGAATCCCATCAATGTTTTTGCAACGTCACACATGATGTCTCTGAAAACTGTCCAAAAGAATAGAATACCACCTTTGAAACCCAACTCTGAATTCCAAATTGCAGGCCTAAGACTGGTGACTCATTCATGCATGTGTTTATTCTCTCTCTCTCTTCAGTAAATGCAATAAGCTAAGCTGGTAGAGTGTCACAGCTGGATGCATAGACTTTGTTCTATAGTGAAGAGCCATTCCTGGGTGCAGAGAACCATGTTGTACTTGGAAGATTCTAAATTAAGGCCGTATGTGGAAAGAGCACAAGTGTGTTGGGTGGGGAACAGTTGTAACATGTGGCAGTCTAGATTCTTGGTGGTTGTAAGTCACTTGACAAGTTTGTACAGCAACACGGAGAGGTCAGGACTGATTTAATTAATCACTGCACCTGGAAATCTGCAACATGACTTCTTGGCCTGGTCTTAATGCTATAATGAATGAAAAGCTGATTACCTATGACATTTCCCCTGAAAGGAAGTGTTGAAAACATATGGTATTTTGACTTTCAAGGTTTTAAGTTAATGTTGACTCGAAATGTCATCTGCAGGGCACATTATCAGCATTTGATTTAACATCAATATGAAATCTGGAAGGTGGCAATCTGATAAGATCTAGAACTATGTTGAAAATGTAAGTGTCTGTAAAAAACATGTCACCAGCAGAATCTAGTATGGGCTGAAGTCACTAGAATATGATTTACTGTTGGATCATAAAGGTTCTAGACACATAAAACATAGCTAAAAACATAACATGGCTACATTATACCATTTAAAAACATACAAAAACCCTATCAGTCATTAATATACACACACAAAACCAATTCCCATAACAGCAATAGCATAGTCATAGTGTTGCATGCCTTGGTAACCTCTTGACTGGACTCGTGTAATGCACTTGATGTTGGCTCGGAATTTGCAGCTAGTACAGAATGCTGCATTTTGGCTGTGTTTTTAGATAGCATTTTCACAACGTAATTGTTCTTATTGTTACTTCTTATTGTGAACCACCCTAGGATATACCGGTATTGATGTCAAGGGCTGTATACAAAACTCTTAAACCAGTAAACATAACAAAATAAAGTGGCAAGTTACACACATCTTTCCTGTGTGTTGCATTTCTAGATAGAAACAGACATATTCTTCAATTTGTTCTTGTTTAGAGGGCTCAACACCCTTAAATAAATAAAAGGGTTAATATCAGTAAAAGTAGTGCCTAATATCAACCAGCTACTCTGAAGCATGACAGTAGGCATTCATAATATTTGTATAAGAGAGCCTAAGAATTAATTGCATGTAGATGGCAAACATGTGTCATAGCTAAAGGAAAGTATACATATAGTACTTATATGTATGGTAGTCATCTGTAACTTACTGGATCTATTTAGGATCACATTCTAGATAAGATGTGATAATGAAAAGCGACTGGCAATAATGCTACTCAGTTTTCATCTTTGAGCTGCTGACATGAGTATACTGAATGGAATTCTGATCAGTTCACAGAAAACTTTAAATTCTCCCCCTCCAATCAAAATAGTTTATCAACAACATACATACTATTACAGAAATTTGTAAAGTTCCAAGATCAAATTAATTAAATAGGTTGTTCCTGGAATTTTAAGTAAGCTAAAAGTGCATAGGGACAAAATGAAAACCAGCTTGTATTTATAGAAATAAAACCCTTTTTTCCTACAGATTAATTGTGGCATCTACAAATTCAGCTACATGGGTTTTTGGCATTGTTCTACAATAAACTGGTTGATCATGGTTTCGCTGTCTCAAAGGATATCTCTAAGATCAAGGATGATTTTTTTTAATAAAAAAACTGATGGTATAGACATAATACATAAAACGTAACAAGGGAAGTAAAACTGGTTTTTAGTAAAAAATAAAAGATCAAGGCTGTTATACCCCAAAGGTCCACATTTCACCAGGAAGGGGCATTTTTAAAAGCAGACTTTCAAACTACATATCAAATCAGAGGGGGAGCTGGATTGTGCCTACTGTCCCCACCTCCAAACGCCATGTGTTGAGAAGGGTAGATTAGCATTATTTGAACTAAATAGATATATGGAAACATTTCATTTAACCTGAGCATGGAAAGCAAGATTTGCTTGAAAGCACCACTGGGACATATCATTCTCAGCACTTTATTACCCAGCCCTCCTTGTTAAATATTTCTCATCTCCAATCATAATAATCCCTGAAGTAAAACGGGCAACTACAGCCTGGGCTGGAGAAAGGTGAAAAAATTGTTTACTACAATGCACATAAACATAATAATGGACCACACAATATTCATGCATAACAAAGAGCCAGCAACCAGAAAACTTAGTTCTATAATAAACCAGTTATTTAATAAAATGTAATACATTACGAATACTACTGCAGTTTCCTTCCAGCCCTGCTTTTGTTTGAAGCACAGAACTTAATTTTTAACGCAGGCTTACTGCTTTTCAAGGATCCAAACATTGGCAACCTTGGAACATTTTGTTTTGCTACAGCACAATTCCTGTGCAGTATATTATTTCAGTGCCTGAATGATGAGCAGCAGTTTATTGCCACTTGGGTTAATTAAAGAAGTACAGTTTGATGCCCTCTTGCTAGCATCTCATGACAGTTGTCAAGACGGCATAATCTAAAGGCTTCGTACTCATCTTTAGGCAATGAATTATTGTCTGCTTGACAGCTTTTTAATTCCTTATGCCAATAACTGCTGTCTAGCAACTTAAGGGTATTGGATCATTGTTCAGCTGTAAATATTATATGCAATCAGGAATTTTGCCTGTTGGACAAAAGAATTCAAAATCCCTCTCCCTTCGTTTCTCACTAATGGCTGTTATCTAGGTGATGAGCCACTTCCAGCTAATAAAATGTTCAGTCTCCTCATTAGGTTCACACCATGGGACAAGAGGAAACAATGTTGTGTTCAGAAATGACACGGGAAAGGCATATTTTATATGAATGTCACCCATTAAAGAATGAGATTTCCTATTGCAGTTCTGTTTCATTCAGGGTCAAACTGCATATTCCATTCTTCGTCTGTTTACCCTTGAGTGGAAGATTTTCATCCACAAATGATGAGGGTGTGAAGGAGGTACTAAGTTGGATCGTGACCATGTCCTGGAGGGTGGGAGAGTCCACATCTTTGACCCCTGCTGTGATCCCATTCTTGATTGAGGGCCCTGCAGCTGGTATTAGCATGGTGGGAGGGAGGGGAAACTCCCATTTGCTCCTTTGACGAGAATCCTAAAGAAGGGGTATTGCTGACATTGATTGAGATAGCAGATACCATTAGTTCATACTGAATTAGCCCATAATTCCCCACAATGTAATGAGGCAACCTGTGGTTTCCTAAATCAACAATGTCCTCCTTTTCCCTTTCAGAGTTTTCCCTTTCAACAATACTGTAGAGATCACTGGTTGGGAAGCTGCAACCTTCCATATCTTGCAGACCTCCAAGTCTCATCAGGGCCAATCAGTGGCGTAGCGTGGGTTGTCAGCACCCGGGGCAAGGCAAGCAATTTGCACCCCCTAACCCATGGATTTGCGCCCCCTAACCCGTGGATTTGTGCCCCCTAACCCTAACCCCCAGATGTTGCGCCCGGTGCGGCCGGCCCCCCCTGCACCCCCCACGCTACGCCACTGGGGCCAATGGTCAGGAATGATGGGAGATGTGGTCCAGCAGATCTGGAGGGCCATAGGTTTCCCACTCCTGAGTTGGCATCCATCTGTCTCGGGAAACAAAGGAGGATCCCTTTGGGGATGGAGTCAAACTGTTGGAAGGTTGCAGCATCGGCTGTGGCTATAGAGACCAATAGGGGAGAGACATGTTTTGTGGCAGCTGAAGCCAACAAAGGCAGCCAACTGTGCTGCTGTAGATGCACCATGGCATTTTTTCTCTCAGTGCTCCTCCCAGCGGTCATTCCTCCTCTGGTCACTGCTATAGATGACTTTCTATCTCCAGGCACTGTAGTCATCTGCAAGGGATTCCCATCTCTGGTGTAGATCTAAAATAGGGAGATCTGCAGGTACAATTTCTAACCCATGAAATACCACTGTTTCTGCTGCATCATGTACTATTTTATTTGAGTTAGCAGTGTGCTTTGTTGTCAGGACCTGTGCTTTATATATTTTTTTCATTTTAACTGTAAAAATGTAGTGTGTATGTTATGAATATTATTGTTGGTAAAACCTGTTGACACTTGTTTGTCAAATGCACTTCTGATGCTTGAAGTAATGTTGAAGTTGTTTGCACTTCCTCTCTGGATTGTTCAGATAACACTGTTGCTACTCTTTTCCTCTTAACAAAGATGCAAAGTCATTAGGCAGGAATTGTGCCTTGGTATAGTACACTGTTTGAATGGATTTTCTCAAGGTTGGACACTTGAACTAAAAATAGACAGCAGCATCTGTAATGACACACACTATGATAGCTGTTTCAGGTTGCTTACTGTAATCATCACTGTATCATGTTATGATAAATTATTAGCATATTTTCAAAATGCTGTTGAAGTGTTTACAGCCAGCTGATGTCATATCCCACTGGATAATTGTTTGTTTTAGGGGGAACACAACATTAATTTGTGTAGTTTTCTTAGTCAGATGCTACAAAGGGTCTTTTCTTTACTATATTATACCAACTTCTACAATCCAGATCAATAGCTCTTCCTTTAGCATAGGAGTAATTAGTTTTCTTGTTGAAAGGAGAAATTATGTTTATACAGTACCTACTCCTTAAGTAAGACTTGATCCACAATTTGCTGTTTATTTTAGTTAAGGATGTGCTGCTTTTGTTTAAGCCAGTCAACATCACTACAGTAAAGTAGCATGATCATCATTGAAGGTCAAGAAAAACTTTTATTGATGGACTTCTCTGTTTTAAAATGTAAATCTGTGAATCAGCCGACTGGGATAAGTTGCTTATCAGGTGTACAGTTGACCTATGGACTCTACTCTTTGACTGGAACCACCAATGGTATCATGAAGATGGTATCTTCTCAGATGGCTCCAAGGTTTCGTCACCTTGTTTCAGGGACTGGCAGGACATTGGTGAGTGTTCACCAGGGGAAGGGGGATGGAATTTGCCTGGGGAGAGGGGGGCAGTGGTTTGTGGATTCATAACATAAAGAAAAACATAATACAAAGTGGATCTTTTTTTTTTTTATGAGTCAAAGACTTTATTAGGTTTCAAGGAATATGATACATCATGACGTAAACAGCTACGTAGATCAGCCCTGTATCCAAAAATCATAAACGGAGAGCTCAGCAAAGCTTTGAAGCCAAATCAGAGCAACTGGTAGCCAACCAACTTGTAATGGGCTCCACAGGAGGGGCAGCGCTGGGGATTTCCCTTGTGCATCCAGAACCAGATCACAGTGCTGTTGTCCTCTTCACAGATGCAGCCCACAAGCCTCTTTTCTGTAATTGAAGGGACTATGTTAGGGTCTTCCTTTGTACCAGCATATTGTTTGGGTGGTAGCATGTTGTAAGGATCCAGCCCCTTCTCTAAAGCTTTCATGGTTTTCCTCTCCATTCCTGTAGCCTGTTCTTCATCACTGGGGATACCTCCGGCCCCCATGGAGCGGGCGACCCCCGTCAGGTGCAGCGGCCCCCGGCCCAGGGAACTCTGGCCCTCGCAGGGCCTCATACACCCGCAGTAACCTTGACACCATGGCAACCCTCCGTGGATCATTCTTTAAACAAGAAAGGGAGTCTTCAAGAGTGTTGGTCAAAATGATCCTCAACTTCTTTTAGCCCCTCACAGAAAAACATCAGAACTCCTTTATTTATAACACCATCCTATTTCTAGGGTTTCTGAATCTTGTAATATTTGGCAAAGCAGCATTATTGATCGAAGCAAGTAGCATTAATCTAAACTGCTTGCTGGCCCAGGAAAATGCAGATTCATAAGTCTGGCATCTACTCTCTTTTTTTATATATAATTTTTTATTAAGATTTTTTCATACAAATGCATATTTAACAAACAAAATAAATTTTATAACATCTTTTCATTCTACTTTGGACTCCCTCACGCCTCCAGCTTCCACTTGCATCATTAAAAAGAATTTTTTTCCAAGCAAATTATCGTTTTGTTTAAAATCTTAAATCCAATAATTTAGGTTAAACTCTAATATAAAATATAATTTGATGGTAGACAGTTATTTCTACTCTGGCATCTTTGTTAGCATTCAGCCAAATTACAGTACTTTTGTAGATAAATCTTGAATTTCTTCCAGTCTTCTTCAACCCTCTCCTCTCCCAGGTCGCGGATTCTGCCAGTCATCTCGGCTAGTTGCATATAGTCCATCAGCTGCATCTGCCATTCTTCCAGTGTGGGTAGATCTTGAGTTTTCCAATTCTTAGCAATGAGTATCCTTGCCGCCGTTGTAGCATACATAAAAAATGTTCTGTCCTTCTTAAACACGTTCTGGCCGACAATGCCCAGAAGGAAGGCCTCTGGTTTCTTAGTAAAGGTATACTTAAACACCTTTTTTAGCTCATTATAAATCATTTCCGAGAAGGCCTTCACTCTAGGACAGGTCCACCAGAGGTGAAAGAATGTTCCTTCATTTTCCTTACATTTCCAACATTTATTATCAGACGAATGGTATATTTTAGCCAATTTCACTGGGGTCATGTACCATCTATATATCATTTTCATTACATTTTCCTTCAGAGCATTACATGCAGTGAAGTTCAACCCAGTGGTCCACAACCTTTCCCAGTCCTCAAACATTATGTTATGCCCAATATCCTGAGCCCACTTTATCATAGCTGATTTAACCATTTCGTCTTGTGTGTTCCATTTCAGCAGCAAGTTATACATTTTTGAAAGTACCTTGGTCTTAGGTTCTAATAATTCTGTTTCCAATTTCGATTTCTCCACCTGGAATCCTAGCTTTTTATCATTCTTAAACACTTCTTTGATCTGAGCATAATGTAACCAGTCTCGCACTTTATCTTTCATTTTCTCTAAACTCTGCAATTTCCAATTGTCTCCGTCTCTTTCTAAAATTTCCTAATATTTTGGCCAGTTGGCCTCCATATTAGGTCTTTTTCGGGCCTTAGCCTCCAAGGGTGACAACCACCTCGGTGTTTTGTTCTCCAATAAGTCTTTGTATTTTGTCCAGACATTAAATAATGCTTTTCTGACAATATGGTTCTTAAAGGCCTTATTAATCTTAACCTTATCATACCATAAGTATGCATGCCATCCAAATGCATTGTTAAAACCTTCCAAATCCAGCACATCCGTGTCCTCAAGAAGTAGCCAATCTTTTAGCCAGCAAAAAGCTGCGGCTTCATAATACAACTTTAAGTCTGGCAGGGCAAAGCCCCCTCTTTCTTTCGCGTCCGTTAATATCTTAAACTTAATTCTGGGCTTTTTGCCCTGCCAGACAAATTTAGAGATATCTTTCTGCCACTTCCGGAAGCTCTCCGTTTTGTCAACAATCTGCAAAGTCTGAAACAAGAACAACATTTTTGGCAATACATTCATCTTGATGGCAGCTATTCGGCCTAACAATGAAAGTTTTAGTTTTGACCAACTATCCAAGTCTTTCTTAATTTCAGACCAACATTTTTCATAGTTATCTTTAAACAGACTCAGATTTTTTGCTGTTATATTTACCCCTAGGTATTTCACTTTCTTCACCACAGTTAATTCTGTCTCTCTCTGAAACCGTTCCGACTCAATCTCTGTCAAGTTTTTTCCCAACACCTTAGTTTTTTGTTTATTTAGTTTAAATCCCGCCAACCGACCAAAGTCTTGAATCAGTTGTAATACTCTTTTCGTACTAGATTCTGGCTCCTGTAATGTCAAAACTAAGTCATCTGCAAACGCTTTAAGTTTATATTGTTTCGCTCCGACCTGTATCCCTTCCACCAACCGGTCCCCTCTAATCATGTTCAGGAGCACTTCCAGGACCGAAATAAATAATAACGGGGAGATCGGGCAGCCTTGTCGTGTTCCTTTTTCAATTTTAAACTCTTCTGTAACCACATGGTTAACTATCAATTTAGCCTTTTGTTCTGAATATATTGCATCAATCCCATTCTCAAACCCCCGGCCCACTCCCATTTCTTTTAAATTTCCCTTCATGAGCTTCCAGGATATGTTGTCAAAGGCCTTCTCCGCATCTATAAAAATTAAAACTGCTTTAGTGTTTATGTCTGTTTGTAAAAGTTCCAATATATCTATAATGTTCCTTGTATTAGCAGACATATGTCTACCTGGGAGAAAGCCTGCCTGGTCTTTGTGAATTACTTTGTTTAAAACCCTCTTAAATCTACTTGCCAAAACATCTGCAAATATTTTGTAATCCACATTTAAAAGGGAGATGGGACGGTAGTTCTTAAGTTGTGTCTTTTCAGTTTCCGATTTTGGTATCAATGTGATGAAAGCTTCCTTCCACGATTCTGGCGCCTTCTTCCCCTCCATAATTTCATTGCTGACCTCCATCAGTGGTTGTATCAGATAATCTTTCAGTGTCTTATAATACTTGGAGGTCAGCCCGTCTGGTCCTGGAGATTTGCCCAGTTTCATGTTCTGGATGGCCTGCTCAATCTCTTGTCGTGTTATTTTGCTGTTCAAGATTGTTCTGTTTTCTTCTGACAACTTTGCTAGTCCATTTGTCTCCAAAAATTGTTTAATCTCAGTTTCGTCTTGTGGCCCTTGAGTATATAATTTTTTGAAATATCTCTGGAAACACTTTCTAATCTCTCCGGGGTTCTGGATACATCTTCCTTCAATCTCTAAATTTGTCACTGTATTTAACTTTTGTCTCTTCTTCAACTGCCAGGCTAGCAGTTTTCCACATTTATTAGCCGATTCAAAAGTTTTTTGTTTCATTAATTTAATTTTCCATTCTATTTCCTGGTTTATCAGTTTAGAATATTGTGCTTGGTAAAGTTTAATTTCTCTCAGAATCGGCTGAGACTTCGGGTTAGATCTTAGCTTCTTCTCTAACTCCTTAATTTTTTCCAGAATTTTATCTTTCCTTTCATTTTGTTTCCTTTTCTTTACAGTGTTCTGTTGTATCAGGAACCCCCTCATCACGGCCTTGCTTGCGTCCCAGATAGTTCTTTTTTCCACTGTAGTGTTCATGTTGATCTCAAAGTAGTCCTTTAAAGCTTTTTGGGCCTTCTCAGTAATCTCCTGATCTCTAAGCAGGCCATCATTCATCTTCCATCTGAAGGAACCGGTTGGGATCAATGTCATGTCCATTCTCAGTGCGTTATGGTCGGAGCATGTCTTTGGGCAGATTTCCACTTTTCTAATCTTGGGTGCCAGACCTCTAGTTATCCATATTTGGTCGATTCTTGTCCAAGTCAGTTGGGCTTCAGAGAAAAATGTTCCTTCCCTTCCCAAGGGGTTTCTCACTCTCCAAATATCAATCCAATCCATATTGTCTGTCATTTCAAAGAAGGTCTTTGGTAGTCTCCCATCTTTGGTAATATTTTGGTTCTGTGACTTATCCATGTTGGTTGATACAACTCCGTTCATATCTCCCATCATGATGATGTTGTTGTAGTCCAGATAATCCAGCATAGTCTCGTGCAATTTCTTGTAGAATTCCGATTTCCCTTCATTTGGAGCATAAATTCCTAATATCAAGATTTTTTCTCCTTGGTATTGTATTTCTATTGCCAAAATTCTTCCAAGTTCGTCTTTAAACAGAAATTTAGGTGAAAGGCTCTCTTTTGCATAGATCACCACACCTCTCTTTTTTACTGTGTCCGAAGATATAAATTCCTGACCAAGTCTTTTATTTATTAACACTTTTCTGTGGAGCCTAATCACATGTGTTTCTTGTAAACAGATAATGTCCAAATGTTCCTTATTTAATATGTGAAAATTTTTTCTCCTTTTTTCTGGAATGTTGCAGCCATTTATGTTCCAACTCAAAAGTTGCAGAGACATCCTGAATAAATCTGTTTATTCTTGCTGTGGAGGTACCTTATTCTCCGGTTCTTGAGGATCCGAGGGTGCAGGTTCCCCTGAAGGTTCAGGCCCTGGAGGTAATCCGAGTCCTTTGTGAAGGTCTTCTCCGTGTGCCGCCAAAAACTTGTCTCTGTCCTCCGGCGTTCTAATTTTGATCTTCCTCCCTCTAAAAGTAAACGATAATCCTTGGGGGAACTCCCACCTGAAGATAATTGAGTTGCTCCTTAACAATTTTGCTAGTTCCGAATAATCAGATCTGAGATCCAACAGTTGTTTAGGAATATCCTTGTAAATTTCAATTCTTTTGTCCAAAATGTCCAGTGACTTTCCGTAGTGCAGGCCCAAAATCTTGTCCCTTTCCTCCTTTGATCTCAATATTATCAAACAATCTCTGGGCTTCTCTTTCCTTATAAGTCTTCCAAGTCTGAAAGCAGATACTATTTTAAAATCTTTTTCTTCTAGGTTCCAGAACTTGGAGAATTCTTTAGTTAGGAACTCAGTTAAGTTGCCTTCTTCCACTTCTGGTATTGAGCGTATCCTTAAGTTGGCTTCCCTGTTCCGAAGTTCTGTCATAGAGAAGTAGATCTGATGTTCTTCTACTTGTTTGCTGAGTGGTCTTACTTCTTTTTCAAGCTGTCCCAGTCTTTGGCTAGTATCCTCAGCCAATTTTCGATTCTCACCTACAGCCTCCTTCAATTCTCCGATAGATTGAACATTCTGTGCCACTTGTCCAGTTAATCTGTTCAGACTTTCTGTATTTTGATCAATTTTAGCTGTTTGCTGGTCAACCTTTCTGTCCAAAGCCTCCAATTTTTCAAAAATTTTCTCCAAAATAGAGCCACTTGCTCCTGAGGCCATATCTTCCAGTTGTAATTCCTCAGTTTCTCCCTCCCCTGACCGTAGCAGGGAAGCCGCTTCTATCTCAGGAGGCAGAGTAGAAGGCAAAGCAGGCACAGATGATCTACGCTGTGAGGCTGCAGATAAAGTTAAAGTTGTTTGTCTGGTTCTTCCCCTTTTTCTTGTTCCACTCATTCCAAAGTTATCTAAAGACCAAGGTCAAACTGAAATGTTCCCATGAGAAAGCAACGGCCCAGATGGTAACAGTCAAACAGGAGGCCGGGAAAGAGAAAGTAAAACAATGTCACTGCTGTAGGTCCAAAATCCTCTAGGGGGAGCTTAAAATGTCTTTAGAGAGGAAGGCAAGTCCAATTCAAATTAGTAAATCTAATTCAGTGTCCAAAGACCTCCACAAATATAAATTTTAGCAGAGTTGATACTTAGAACAAAACAATGTTTCCAATAGTGCTTAGACAGCAAGTATTTCAAAGTTGCAAGTTCAAACTCAGAATATTTCAAAGTTCAGATTCAAAGTAACCAAGTTTGCAGACTGACTGCTCAGTTGCTCTAGCAGCTCCAGCACCTGGGGTTCTTACTTTAATTTGTAATCCAATATCTCAGCAGAAGAAAGGTATCCTTGTCTCAGTATAAGTCCAAAAAATCAGCCACTTAAAGTCCTTAATCCGCCCAATAAGACAGTTTAAATAGGAGCCAGGTCAGTTAGTTAAAACGTTACTCTTTGTCTCCACTCCTCCTGCTCTTTACTTTCAAGTTCAGTGTCAGCGGAAGACGGACTTCCTGTTTATCGTCACTCCGCTTTCAGCCAAATTTACAGTCTTAAAAGCCTTAAAATTTGTAGGATCCGAATTACTCACGGGTTGTTGCTTTCCAGATTTAGCGGTTTCAAGAAGAAAGGTCGGCGCTCACCGGCAACAGCAACGCGGCTTCACTCCGCTGATCGCGAAACGACCCACAGCGCCGCTACCCCCTCTGCGATCCGGAGCCCCTTACGGGGTCCCTTCAGCGTTTTGGGGGCTGCTTCTGGCGCCCGCCGGGTCTCAGGACCACAGGCTTCTGCCGCCTGTGGTTTTCCTTGATGGGTCCCCGCTTCGCCGCAGCGAGCGACCCGTTTCAGCGGAGCTTCCCTCTCCCTGTCAGGAGCGGGCAGCCATTACCGTTCGCGCCGCCTCCGGAAGTCCATAAGTCTGGCATCTACTCTCAATAGGATCCCTTTAAATCTCTCTGAGTTCACTCTAAGCCTCTTCTTGACTAGCTGGATGTGTGGGTGTCTGTGTACACTAAAATGAATAAATACGTTTAGCATTCTGGGCGAAGGGCAAGGCTCCCTCCCCCAACACCCATGTTTGTGATGGTGATCATAGAATACTGTAACAGAATCATAGAATTGTAGAGTTGGAAAGGACCCTGAGAGACAACAGGTCAAATTGTGCTGCAATGCGTGGTTCTCAACTAGTGAAACTGTGGTTTTTATTTTGCTGATAGCTGCTATATTTTTAGACCAGGGGTTTAACTGCTGAAAGCTGCCTCGTATAATACATTTGTATTGGAAATGTGAGGTATACATTTTTATAAAGGTAAAAGGTAAAGGGACCCCTGACCATTAGGTCCAGTCATGGCCGACTCTGGGGTTGCGACGCTCATCTCGTTTTATTGGCCGAGGGAGCCGGCATACAGCTTCCAGGTCATGCCCACCATGACTAAGCCGCTTCTGGCAAACCAGAGCAGCTCACGGAAACACCATTTACCTTGATGCGGACCACCATTTACCTTGATGCGGATCGTAAAGCTGTCTGACGTTGCGGCTCTATCGATAAGGCAAGATCGATATCTCTCCTAACATATCTTACATTTTGGAAATGTACATCCAGTTTTCCCCCCTTCAATGGGGGGGGGGGCGCACCAAGAGAGTGGGTCCGGGTCATGCTTCCGGGTCATGTGGCCATCATGACTAAGCCACTTCTGGCAAACCAGAGCAGCGCACGGAAACGCCGTTTACCTTCCCGCCGGAGCGATACCTATTTATCTACTTGCACTTGACGTGCTTTCGAACTGCTAGGCTAGCAGGAGCAGGGACCGAGTAACGGGAGCTCACCCCATCATGGGGATTCGAACCGCCGACCTTCTGATCGGCAAGTTTAACCCACAGCGCCACCCGTGTCCCTGTACATCTTTATACAAATCAATAAATATCAGGGCCAAAGTTGGGACCTGGGTTTCCTTGCAACACATTGTTCTACGATTAGATTATTTCTCTCCTGGTGAGCATCAATGCTGATGCAACTTCTGGTACAGGTACAAGCAGTTCCTGATAATTAACTAGTTGTACTTAACTTGCAGAAAACCACCTGCACATTCTTAAAGGCCATCTTTTTAAATATTACTTCTCACAACTGAATCCAGGCAATAAAAAGAGGCCCTGGAAAAGAGTCAAATTTCACAGAAAGCCTTTAATGTGCCCAAGTTCTTCACTTCCTTGGTACTACTAGTCATGTCTTGACCGCATCAGAAATCAGGGCGTTGACACCAGCTTTTTAATTTTTAAGCTAAACCAAGTTGTGCATACCAATCCATTCTTAATGCTCTCCTAGATCTGTGTGGAGGGCAGGATCTGTGAATAAATTATGCCTTCTTGAGAACACTTTGAGAATTATTAACAAAAAGCAAATCCCTTCTTTCTCACAACTTTGCTACGTATTTTCACCTCCTCACTGCATACTTTATGTCCTATACTTTATGGATCATCTTCAGTTCTCCAAGCTTTGACTTGTGCTTCTGTGTGTCCACACACACCAGGCTCTGCTTTCTGTAACACTAAAAGAATTCTATATGTGTGCCAACATGTTTTAAGAATTGAAATTGCAATGAACATATTTCATGTTAGGTGATACGCTTGAATCCTAACATTGAAGACTTTCCATGCTAAGCGCGCTTGATGTTTTGAAGAATAGTTGAAGGCTACGCCTTTTTTCCCTTTTACATTTTCTCCTGACACAAAGCCTGCCTTTTGTGGCAGAAGCGATCTTGCTGCTGCTTGGCTTCAGTCCAAACCAGTGTTTTCCTCTTTTTATCCAAAGCTGGAAAGTGTTCTGGGTTTGGAGACATGCTAAATATCTCTTCTTATTAAATGCTCACACTTCAGAGCTGCTGCTATCCTCGGGTGAAAGGGAAGCCAAGATCTAGATGCTATTAACTGGTATTGGTGGTGATTTGGGGTGGGAGAAAGAGAATAAACCTATGCATCAGTGTCATGTGAGTTAATACCTTTTTAAAAGCTCGTGAGATGCTGTGGTGGAATTAAATGCTTAACAGTAATTCAAAAACGGCTTACAAAAATACAAGAATGTGGATCAGTGAGTGTGGGTGAAATTATGCTCCTGGTGTATATGTGTGACACATGAGAGCACTTACCTGGAAATTTATTACCCAGCTCTGAGCAAACAAAGCATGACCTACATTTGACTAAAGTCAGCTGTCGCCTGTTAATCCTATGGGCTTCTTTTTATTAATGTCACAATTGCTAATGTGGTATAACATTGTCATTACTGAAGAACACAGCGGGATAAGCTGCAGCTGTTATTTCTCTTTCGATATCCACTAACTCATTAGCATCTGAATTTTGGGAAATACAATTAGTGGAGATTATGGAAGGCCGTTCACCTCCCTTTCTCTTTATATAAATTAATTTCCCCTTAAATCTTGACAGTCTTCCACGTTCCATGTTCACTGAAATTTGACTTAAAATGAAACTTAAGAGTAGTATCGCTTAGGAAGAATAATGAAGCGTAAATATTACTACATTGTGGGGTTGATTATCCTCACCCCAAGGCTATAAAGTGTCCTCTAATGTTCATACAGAAAGAGTGGAGGAAGTGTTATCAGTCTGACTTCTGAGGTATCCATTAACTATTGCATTTTAATTAAGAAATTATATTTCTATCAAAGCATTATTTTTTTGGAGGGGACCCATGCATTTCATACATTTTTTCAATGTCTAGGGGAGGATATGGGAGAAAACAAGGGGTAAGAGCCATTTTCCCCAGCTCACTTGACCTGGTGGAAGGTGGAGGTACGTGTGACACTTTTCCTTTGACATTAGTTATTTTTTTCTGAAAACACCTTCCTTAATTATTTTAATAAATTATAAAATAAGTGTTGAAGGTTTCTGAAGGAAAGCCAAAACATTCTAATAAAGCCATGATATTCTGGATAACAAAAGGATATTATGGATAAAGAGAAGAATACATGTGAATGTGATACTTAAAATTTAATTTACCTTTTGACCCCAGAACATACTTACCTGAAAGGTGCTATAAGCAGAGAAAGAAGGACTTTTATTAAGAATGGTTGCTGCTGTCATAGTTGCTACTATTGGAAGCAAAAAGTGCCTGTTAAGGAAGGAATGCTGCGTTTTGGCTGTTGGTCACATTTGGATGGGGGAAGGGTGACAAATGATAAATATGGTCAGGAGAAGAAAAGCATAATTTAAAAGCAACTGGAGTCAGGTCTGGCACCAGCATCCAGCAACTTGAGGTATCTGCTAGGTCTCACCAGTGCTAGCCCTTGATTTGGATTTTAGTTAAAAGATTACCTGAAGGTGACAGCTAGTGGGCATTTTGGTTTCCCACAGTGCCCTGGAATGATGCTTCATCAGAGGCTTTGTGGGGAATTAAATGGTCAGCCATCGGTCCCTATACAGCAGGGGTCCTCAAACTTTTTAAACAGGGGGCCAGTTCACTGTCCCTCAGACACTGTTGGGGGCTGGACTAAAAAGGTGCCAGAAACATGCTCTTTTTCATGTATTTTTAAAATTATTATTATAAAAACATTGTTTCGAAATAATATCCTGAACAGACACACAACAGGCACTATCAGTAATAGTATAAATCACCTATACCCCACCTTTATACTTCATTTCTTCTGGGTTATTTGTGATGTTGTTGTCCCTCATGCATATGACTTTCTCTGCATTGAAGTTTATTTTCAAACTTGGGGAAGTCTGGGTGGAGAGCTTTATTTTAAAGATTAACCCACCACTATTTACATGGAGATTCCCTTGTACGACAAACTTTTGCGATTCAGACTTCTCTTCTTGCTAATTCTATTTGCATGTGTTGCCTGTGTTTTTGGTGCTTCCCTAACTTTTAAGGTTGCCACATGGGACCTGCATGCGCATTAAGGAGGCAACTGGCCGGCGAGGCGCTGCTCCGGCGAGGAAGGAGCTGGCCTGAGGGGAAGGGAGGAGGGTAAGGGCCATAGCTGTCAACCGTCCCTTATTTGGTGGGAAACTCCCTTATCCCAGCGCCGTGTCCCGCTGCTATCCCTTATTGATGATGTCCCTTAAATTTCCCGGGTTTCAAAGGAAGCAGCTCCTGCTGGCCAGGGAGGGAGGGAGGCTCCAACTGTGTTGCTTGGCTGCCTGGCCTGCCCCCCTCCGGCCTCCTCTCACCAGCCTCGGCCCCTGGGAGCCCCTCCCCGCTGGGACTGGTGGGAGCCTCGGGCCCTTCCGCCACCATCCTCCTCGTGGCCGCTGAACTGAGTGTCTTTGCCTGGGGTAGCATCTTCGTAGCTTGGACTTCGTTTTGCACAAAAAGTGGTTGCTGCTTATAGTTATTTAATTGCAGTGTTTCATCAGCTTGAGCAGCAACCTCTGGAAATGAAGGGCTAAAAACCGGCGCTGCTCTCCAAAATTATCTGGTCCCTTTAAACTTCGTCTTTTAGCTGGTTGTTTAAAATCCCTTATTTTGGCTGCTGTTCCCTTATTTTCAAATCTGTAAGTTGACAGCTCTGGTAAGGGCTGGCGTGGAAGGGGTTCCTTCGCCGTCGTCCCACCCTCCAGTGGCTTAAAGGGACAGCGCGCTGTTATCAAGCAGCTGGTGGGGGCGGTAGCAACTGCGTTACCAGGGCTTTGTTACACGCGCACGATTTTACCTCAGGGCTCTTCCTGCCTTGAGCCTTGCAGGCTGGCCGGATCTGGCCCATGGGCCATAGTTTGAGGACCCCTGCTATACAGCTTGCTTTGGCTGGAATAACTGGTAACAAAGTATTGATGTTAACTATTCTTTATTTATAGAGCATTGATTCAGATTATGGCGCTTTGGAAATGAAATATATTTCTAAGTCACTTTGCATCGTGTTTGAAAATTGTTGCTCTCCGCCTGCTGAGCTGAATACTAAGAAATTGCTTCTCAACTTGAGCTGAACATTATCTTTATTTCTATCTGTACAACTCTCATTTTTAACGTATTCTTTTTATTCTATGTATCTGAGGTTTATTATGACATATGTGTCTCTGTGTCATACATTATTGCTTTATTGGTTCTCAACTACATTTGAATCAGCTGTCACTGCCAGCCTGGGAGTTTTCATTCTGAATTTATCTCTGGAAAGTCTCTTATCTATGCCTAGTGCCTGTCTAATATTTTGAACAGCAGTTCTGAAGCTCAAGGGGAGAATAACATGCTGAAGGCCCTATTCAGACTGGATTCTATTAAATGCATACAGCACAAATTTTCCTTCTACCAGTTGGTGAGTTCCTATTTGAGACAATGGGGAATCAGTATAAATATTGAAATTTGTTTTATTTTGTTTAATTAAAAAGGATGGGGAGCTAACTGACTAGGGAGGAAAAGCTCAACCTGGCCTACATCTCACCTCACTTAAAAAGGTTATGCACTTTAGATGGCTGGACAAATTTTGTGCTTCACTCAGCCCCAGGACCTGCTCCCCCTGACAAAAAAACTGTATCCCACCCTAGTTCATTTTTTTTATTTCAAGAGTTGGCTATTCTAAAATCAGACAATGAGTCTGTGTTGAGATCATTTCTATGCAAATATGTCTCAGGTCAGTTTACTGTTTTGGGACTGCTGATTCTGTTTGCCTATAAAGAAGTTTTTAAATAAAAAATATGAATTAGTTCTACCACCACACTTTGAATATTATTTTGTGTGGTTAACAGTACACATTGTATTAATGCTCCCTTTGTTATACCATTAAAAAAAACCACCATTGCTGTATTATAACATTGATTTTAATTGTTCTTTAATAAGAACTCTGAAGTTAGTCAACTCCTAAACATTTTATGTGATATATTTACTTTATAATAACCAAGGGCTTGCCACAAGGAGGAGCTAAAGTATCAGACTGAATTATTCTTACAGATGAATCTGGACATACATTTTTCCAGTGGGAAGATCTGTTTACATAATATGTGAGTCCTTTGAACTAATCTCAGTGCAATGTGTGTATATGTTTTCTTAAAAAAATGAGTATGCTTAAACAGAAAGTTTAATTTTGTTACGGTAAACTCAGGAGTATTAAACAATTTTTATAGTAAGGAATATACTATATTCTGTGTTGGCATTCCCAGGTACATGGCAGGTGGTAAATGAGGAATCACATAATTGTTATGGAAAGAACTTGAAGAATACAATCCTAAATCAAGAAGCTAGTAACCAAAACAGAGGAATAGCAAAAGTCAGGTGGATTGTACCAGCTAAGCTTTTGTGGGGAGGTTCTGCCATGTTGGTCTTCATGCTAATTGGCAGGGTGCTGGTAAATTAGTATTTGCCCTGCTCCCCCAGAACCAAATCAAAGCTTCGCCCTGAGGTAATTTCAAGAGGATGAAAGTTTGTACTGTGTTTCAAATGGGTTTCCACCAATACTAGAATGGTTCAAAGGAGTGCTTTTTTCGGGGGGGGGGCACAGGTATACACATGCCCCTAGACATTTTGTGAATCTAAGTTTGGCCTCATTGAGGGGCAGTATTTCAATATGAATAGGAAAATGAGAGTACCCCTAAATGTTTTTTAAAGAAAAAAAGCACTGGTTCATGGAATGGCTTAACAAGCCCCATTCCTTAGACAAGGACTGGGCGATCCAAAATGACATGCATTTCCCGATTTTCACCAGAGAAATGTTAGAGGGTATGGTATTTTGTATGAAGTAAATAAGTAAAAAGGAAAACTAACTTTAAATGAGTAAAAACGAAAACTAACAAATGCCACAATAGGACAATTGTTGATATTGACATCATGCTTACAAACTGACAAGGAGCAACATACATATTCAGGCAACATACATAGTTCAGGGAGATAACCTGGCCTCATAGCTTTACTTGAGAATAAAGTAGTATCACTGGACTGTGCCATTTTCTAGTGAATCTTCTAGAAGTCTTTTAGTTTACAGCTTACCAGTAAAAATCAGAACCTGGATTCCAATGGATTTGTGCTTATTGGTATTACTGTGAGAACTTCAAGAAAGAGGAATAATTCAGGAGGACTGAAGTTTCTGGTCTCTCCTGCATTTGCTTTCGACATTGGAGGAAGCAGACCTAACACAGACCATAAGTGAGCATCCACTATCTTGCCAAGTGTAACAGATGGACAGACGGCAACAGGGCAACACTTCTGCCGTTTCTCTCTCCTGATTGCTCTATTATGCAGTCAGAAACTCGAGGAATTTGCATATATGTTAAATCACAGTGAAATTACTCAAAGGTGTTGCCACTCAGAACTATTGTTCAACCATAACAATGCTCTGTTCTGTGGCGTGTGTGTATATGTGTGTGTGTGTGTGTGTGTGTGTATATATATATATATATATATATAAAACTCTGCTTACAGCACCAACATTTCAGAATATGTCCATCTCAGCTGAACAGCCACAGTTAATACAGATCATCTTTTAATATTTCACAATAGGTAGCAGTTAGAGACCTGGCTCACACCTGGCTCCTTAATACTGCTGCTCTACGTTGGATTAAATTCCATTGAGTTCAATGAGGTTTAGTCCCAGGTATGCTTCCTTGGGTTTCCTTCTTTAGGGCGGTTTCCAAACCCCCAAACTTGAGATGACTACTTTAGGATTCTTTAGTAACAGATACGGACAGGGTTTCAAAGCTGCACCCATATTAAAAACATATCTTCTGGCTCTTGTTTTGAATGTGTCATGTTTCTTCATGATTCTGCACATATGTGCAGGTGTGTAGAGGAATATGGTGCTCACATTGGCCTTCCAGATGTTGCTGAACTACATCATCCCTGGCTTTTGACTATGCTTGCTGGGGAGTTGTACTTCAGCAACATCTTGACCTGATAGCTCAGTTGGTAGAGCATGAGACTTGTAATTTCAGGGTTGTGGGTTTGAGCCCCATGTTGGGCAAAGGATTCCTGCATTGTTGGAAGTTGGACTAGATGACCCTTGTAATCCCTTCAACTCTATGATTCTATGTGGTCTGGAGGACCAGTGTCCGTCCCCCCCACACTAGGCCTGGATCTAGACATATCAAAAAAGCGATTCAGTTAAAAGGGAAATCCCGTTGGAGGAAGATAGGACTCCACAGCGCCATCTGGTGTCACAGTGTTATAATTCAAATAAAGCACATTTTCTTTACTAATGTAGCTGAGTCCTGGCTCTAAAAGGACAGCCTTTTTCCTTTTTTAAAAAAAGATATGCTTTCTTTTGTTCAGAATTATAGCATTATTCAAAACAACCAACCTTAACATGAATACAACTACAGTACCGTAATGAAGGCTCAGATCCTAGGCATACTTATTTGGGGTATGCCTCCATTGAAGAAGGTCAGATTTACTTCTGGGTAAACATGCACCAGACTTGGATATAACATTTCATTAATTGGGCAGTAGACCTGAAGTTTAGCTTTAACACCAGAGAAAATCCCTTAAAACAATAACGTCTTTGAAAGGCTGTTAATAGTTGCTTTCCTTCTCTGGAGCTCACTAAAGGAAATGCCACAATTATTTTCTTGCATTCACTGGAGGCAGCAGATCAAGGGAGGCGTTGGGCTACCCTTCAGCTTAATTAAGTAACCCTGCTTAGATCTCTCTTTGACTTTTTTGTGCGGGGGGGGGGGGGAGCCAAAGAACGCACTGTTTTGATTTTGTGCCTTTGTGCCACTGCCTGAATAAAATATAAATCAGAGTTCCCCTGTCACAATTCACTCCATTTCCAGGGAAATTTTCCTTTCTTTAATTAGGCACTGAGCCAGCATATCCATTCCAGGCCAATGCATGATAACCCAGCACCAGTATATCTATTGCAGGCCAGCTGGAAAAATTCTATTAGCATGTTTTATTTCTTGAGTATAAGGAACTCAGAATAAAACCTCCCTATGGGTCTTTTGGCAAGAGGGAAGTTTCCCTCTTCACACATTTTTGCCCTTTGGGGCAAGTTTAATGGGAATGTAACATAATAATAATAATGCTTATATTATTTATATGCTGCCCTACTGACTAGGTTGCCCCAGCCACTGTGGGTGGCTTTCAACAAATTATTAAAACACAAAAAATCTCAAGAAACCCCCCTGCACAAGGCTGCCTTCAGATGTCTTCTAAAAGTCAGGTGTTTATTTCCTTGACATCTGATGAGAAGGCGTTCCACAAGGTGGGTGCGACTACCAAGAAGGCCCTCTGCCTGGTTACCTCTAACCTCACTTCTCTCAATGAGGGAACTGTCAGAAGGCTGAGATCTCAGTGTCTGGGCTGAACGATTGGGGTGGAGATGCTCCTTCAAGTATACAGGCATACATACATTTCTCATGACATGTTTCTTATCATGATAGAATATGCTTGTCAGGAAAATGTACCATATTGAGGCCACACTTTCTCCATAAAGCTGGCCTGTATCAAACCAGAGTGTGGCCTATAATTGCTCTCTTACAGGTAGAGCAGCCTTAATTTAAGACGAAACCTTGGGAAATGCATGGAACTTTGGGCAGTTTTAGGAAAAGCATCACGTGTCCTTCTGCACAGGTGCCTGTTACATGTTAGGGCTACAGACAGGCTTTATGGGAGGCTTATAGCTGGACCAATATGGTAACATTTCCAATAAACATTGTCTTGTTTGTGGGATGCGAGTTGAATGGGACTGGTCCTTACTGGCATGCCAAAGCTCTATTGAAACTCCTTCCAAGGTTTTCCACTATATAACCTACAAAACCCATTTGAAAGAAGCTTCTTTTTAGGTGGAAACAGCAGCTTAACATTACTGTGCAGCCGACTATCTAAAACATACATGGCATTCAGAGTGATGAGCACCACTGATGCCCCATGAACCTACTTATACAGATATTTTCCCAAGGAAGCCAATAAGTCTAGAATTTTTAAAGAGAGAATTTAATCATCTGCTATAGTAACTCTTAGTTACGGAGCTAAATTTAGATACTCCAATTTATGCCATTCCCACTTGACTTGCGCGCAGAGCTTGGGAGGTTACTTGAAAGATTGAATGTGAAAAGAGGAAAGTGAAAGCTAATTGAGAAAGGGAGTTCCATGTAAAATAATTGAAAGAGACATTTGTGAGCAAAGGCAGACAACAAATGATGCTGCGGGTGTGTTTTTAAGCCTTTTATTTATGGACATTGATGGGGATAAATAGGGTAGGATATTTTAATATGTAAATTACCAGTTTAAACAGATTACCCAGAGCTTTCTGTTTAACCCAGTGGTACAAATACTTGGGGAAATTCCACTCAGCACATAAGATGAGCCTACCTAGATCAGACCAAAGCCTGTCTAGCCTTTTGTAATACGGCTTCTTGTAATATGCTAACTAATGCCTATTCAAAGCTCAAAAAGCAGAACATGGGCAATAGCTTCTCCCAGTGGTCCCCCCCCCAATTATTTTGATATTTAGAGGAGTGCTATCTCTAATCACCAATATACCAAATGTAAAGTATAAACCTTTAAATATGTAATATAGAAATACTTACATGGGGCTGTCAGTGGTACCCCATCTAAGAAATTGATTGAACTACATCTACGTAGCTTCATAAATACCGTAATATCAGTTCTTGGACAGCTTGTAAGGTCCAAAGTGCATATATGAAGCACAAATACTTTGCCATATGTTGGTGTTCTGTACAGACAACGTAACTGCTTTTGTCCCCAGACACACTGAAGCCAACATTTGGCTGTCTTTCTCCATTTAAAGCCATCTAAGCTAGGTTTTTGAGAATGCTGGAAAGAAATCAGTGCTGTCCAGCCTTCCACACATCAAAGGAAGGGCAACAGTACCCATCCCCTCAAGGCCTCCTCTACGATGTTTTATCATTTGAAGCTGTGATCTCAGCCAATAATAAGATCTTGGCAACAACTCTTGCAGACACCAGAGTTTGCTTTCTTGTGTTCCTGACAGTCACAAGTGACTATTCGTTGAAGATGGGTGTGGGAAGCAACTGCTTGAAATACGTAGACTCTGACTCTATCAAACCTTTATAAGGCTGCACAGTATGTCGTATCAGGTCTTTTAGAAGATATACATGGAGTGCGTGTTTTCCACAATGGACAACATTTGAACAAATCAAGTTTATTGTGATGTAATAACAACATGGCATCAGTGCAAATTAAATCTTTACAAGATGCTTGGCGGTTTTGTAATTGTGAGGTTTCGGGCAGTTTCATTTTTTAAGAAGGTATATATTTAATTCAGTATGCTTTTTGCTGCTCATGGTGCATGAGCATCTACAGTCCTAAGCCTCTACTGGTTTTGAGACTAGCAAGGGAAATCCATTTTGCCTTCTCCCCTCTAGTTCTTTCAAACTGTGTTACACTTAGATCTTTTCAGTGATGGGCAAACTCCCTTCATTTGGTTGGGAATTTGCATAGCAATTATGAAACTGGAGAATGTTCAGGGAAAGTTCCTTTAGCTCCCAAAGCAGAAAATCTGACAACTGTTGTGCTGTTTTAATGCTATTATGTTATTGTATATTTTAATTATGAATATGTTTAGTTCAGTGTTTGTGTAATTGTTTTCATGCTTTGCAAGTCACCTAAAAACTATTTTGCAATTAATTAGTATATAAATTAATATAATTGATGATGATAAATAATAATAATAATAATAATAATAATAATAATAATAATAATAGTAATAATAATAATCCACTCCAACTTGCTTCCAGTCCTTTATCTTTCTTATCAAATATAGCCATACACATTGTGTGATCTGGAGAAATTTAATTTCCCAGGGTCTTTGGTAGCTGTATCAACGCTGTAGCAGCTTTCTAGGCCCAAGAATGTGGAGGTAAGGGCATAAGAAATACAGTCTTCTTTTTGCCACTGCTGCAGTTAGCAGGTAAATGGTGGCAGGAGAGACTGGAATCAATATTTCTCTGGCTCAGGTTATTATCTAAACTGGAGAATAACTATTAGGCAAATAGCATCTGATTTGGAATACATACATGAATACCAAATTCATATTCTAAATTGTGTATATATGTGTTTTGGAGACACCACCAGACTTTGCTTTTCTCTTACCTCCACACAGTGCTTGTGCCAAGCTATTTTGCTCCCTGGGCAAGGCTAGCTACTTGCAGCCCCCTTTAAAAAATGCTAACTATGGTTTTTAAAAACAGGTTGTATTTTTTTTGGAAAAGCACAAAACTTGAAACTGCTACATTTATTTTACATTGGAAGAATTAGCAATACAACAGTCTTTGATTATGTTTCTCAAATACAAAAGAAAATGTTTTAGCACACAAATCATTTTGAATAATCTTGTGAACTGAAGTCTTAAAAAATTCAATTTCAGGCACACAAAACCACACTTTCTGTGCATTTTCCTTTGCAAATTTTGTCACCAATTCCTTCAGGTCAAGTGCTGGTGCCTGGGCATGTTCAGTTGATATAGTTGCCAAGTCAACTAGTGTCTTTTGCAACATTTTTGAGTGTATATAAATTTATAAAAGTTTGAGCTTTGACAAACTGTGTTCACCATTGGCCTGATTCAGATGTACTGACAAAACATGGTTTATGGTTATGAGGATGAGCACTGGGCTGGCTCAAGTTCTCACCCTCTCTTCCTCATTCACCAATGAGGAGGTAATTTAAAGCTTCCCTTGTAGTTTGGAACAAACCACCATTTCCCATTTTGTCCAAATTTGGGAAACTCTGCTTTGCAAAAACCATAGCTAGTTAAGAAAGCAGACGATTGAACTATGATTTGACACTCTAGCTTTTAAACTGAATATCTGAAATAGAAATAGAAAGCTGCTCCAAACTATGAAGGAAAGGAAGAAACGAAGAAGTGTGTGAGTATGAGGCACATACACAAAGGAGTGGGGAATGCACAAGCCCAATGCTTCCTGAAGCATGTTGTCATGTTTGCTGAGAGATCTAAATGTGACCACTCAGTCTGAGAAAGTAGTGTGACTAATGATCTGATCTTATAGGTCACTGTTTTACAATATTGGTGAATAATTGGGCATCAGTATTTTCTGCCAGTTCAATGCCGAATTCACAGTATGCCCCAGGCTAAATTGTGCTGCAGCAAGGCTACTGTGCAAAGCATAGCTTCAAAAATTTCAGTAGGCATAGAGAATGAGTAGGGCTTTCTCTGTCTTTTCCTCCAGGATTATCAAGTCAAAACACCTATCTGCTTTATCAGACATCTTTCTTTTTACCCATTTGACTAAAAATATAAATCTAATCATATATTTGTGGAAATGAATGTTTAATTGACACTTGTTCAAATTAAGAGAACTCTCAGAGTCCAGTAAGAATAATTTAAGGTGTCAGTTCAGTTTAGTGTTATGCTCCATCTCGCATTATAGCATTGTTAAAGCATGAAGCTGAAATTCTAACTTGCTGGTTTTATAGATCAGCAATGTATTATCAAGAGCATCCATTGGAGGACAGTAGAACACAGCAAATCAGGAGTGGCTACATATTGCTGATGTTCTAAAGGGTCTTTTAATGTGTTTTAATAATATTTTTCTTCTTCTGCATAGAAAGAGTCATGATCAGCATTGCTCTTTATCCTCACATATGTGCCTTCCTCCCCCATCCCATGGAATATCCTTCCTGAATAGGAATAAGTTTTATTTTACTTATGACTTGCAAAGAATTCACCTAGGCACTAACCAAACTGACAGCAACTTATATACATACCTGGACAAACATATCACATGTGTCCATTGACAGTCATCTGGATTCCACTTTTGCAATGTGGAACTTGCTACTCATTTAACTTTTTCCAAATTTACATGTACAGTGGTACCTCTGGTTAAGAACTTAATTCGTACTGGAGGTCTGTTCTTAACCTGAAACTGTTCTTAACCTGAAGCACCACTTTAGCTAATGGGGCCTCCTGCTGCTGCTGCGCTGCTGCTGCACGATTTCTGTTCTCATCCTGAAGCAAAGTTCTTAACCTGAGGTAATATTTCTGGGTTAGTGGAGTCTGTAACCTGAAGCGTAGGTAACCTGAGGTACCACTGTACTAGGATATGGGTTTAGTTAGTGTTGCATAACCTTCTTTATTTTGAAAGTATTGGAAATTCAAATTTTTAGTGTTTGTGACATTAGTCTTTTATGAAGATCAGTAGAAGTGTGAAGCAGTGTCCTGCCTCTCACCAAACCCACACAGACAGAGGTTTTTCTATGTATAAGTAAGAAAGAGATTTTTATTCAGGCAAGTAACAGTACAGACCTGGCAGCAGACCCGTTCAGGAGTTCAGGTATCAGTCAAGATGTTCAGAACTGGATGGAAGCAATGCAGATGTCCCAACAGTTTCCACACCCCACTTGCCAAGCTTTTGAAGGTGAGGTGTGATGCATTCACTCATGAGACTCACTCACTTTGTGGGAATGTTGGGATTGAAAAGACATGCTTTTCTGAGGTGGCTGCAAGTGCTCTGCTCTGCAGAGGTGGTGCCTGTTTCCAGGCAACAATATTGCACTCTCCTCTTCAAGCTTCTCATCATTTGCTGCCTCCTCCTAAGGTGCTTCCCCCCGCCATGGTTGCCTACAACCTCCACTGAGACTTTCCACTTAGTTGGGAAGTTGGGGAAGGAGCTGGCATCCCTGCTCCCCCTTCCGAAACAGATGAAGTAAAGGAACAGTGGGGAGAGCCCTCTGTTCCAACCCTGGTTCCCACCAACCGGCACCCCCTATTTCCTCCTCCTCCTGTGCCTGACAACCCAAGTCCAATCCTGACAGCATTGTGGAGTGATGACAAGTAGCACTGGATTAATAGTTTACAAGTTGGTTTTCTGCATGAGCTTTTGGAGGTAAAACTCAGTTCATCAGGTGTAGGCCTAGGTAGAAGCAAGCAAAGGAGGGGGAGAGTAGGCAGGTAAAAAAAATTCCATTTAAACAGATACTCACAATATACGAGTGGTGATACGTGCAGCAGGCATAAATGGAGGACAACAGCAAACTGTGTTTCTGTAATGTGCATAAAGCCAACAGTCTCTGTTCTAAGCAATCAAATTTTGCTTAGAATTTTGGTTGACGCAATCAAAATTTAATTTGAGTTCCTTTTCTTCTATCTTATCATGTTCCATTTGTCTCCCTGAATTAAATTCCTGTGTCCATAGAATTAAAATATTCACTAAGAGGTTTCCAAATGTTGTTGACTTTCAGATCTATGCCTGTTCAGATCTATTTACCTTGAAGTCAGATGCACAGCTCATATACGCCTTGCACTGGGAGTTGTATGGAATTTCTTCCAGACTAAGATTAGACAGGCCTGCTCTCTGTTGAACTCCAGGTGCTTAACAAATACCTTTCTATTTCAACAAGCATTTTAAGGAAGTTTCTTGTTTTTATGATTAATTTTAATAGTTCTTATCCATGTTATGTTTTTTAATTTTTATGTGCACAGCTTAGAAACTTTGATAATTAAACTGTATATAAGCAATTTACATAATACTAACAACAATAACAATAGTTAATAAGTTAGGCTCATATGATACGCACTTAATTCTCAATACAACATTAATTTACATGAAGTACCCTGGATGTGATGGATTGTACAATTGGGATCACAAATAGTTGTTGCTTTTTTAAAGGGGCATAGTAGCATTTGGCTTTGTGGAAAGGTGCGGTTCCTAACTCCAAATTAAATTAAGGCGTGTACTCCTAACACCATTTATCTGGGATTAAAGTCAATTGATTTATGTATGATTTGGTTCTGAGTAGACTGCATTTGGATTACACTATGCAGTGGTACCTCGGGTTGAGAACTTAATTCGTTCTGGAGGTCCGTTCTTAACCTGAAACAGTTCTTAACCTGAGGTACCACTTTAGCTAATGGGGCCTCCCGCTGCCGCCACACAAATTCTGTTCTCATCCTGAAGTAAAGTTCTTAACCCGAGGTACTATTTCTGGGTTAGCGGAGTCTGTAATCTTAAGCGTCTGTAACCTGAAGCATCTGTAACCCTAGGTACCATTGTAATTGTCAATGGTAAGGGAGTTGCCTATACACAGCCATAAGTTTCTCTCCAGTTACTTTTATGAGTATAGGATTGTTTCCAAGAATTGGTTGTAGGTCTCATCCTTTTTTGTTTGTCTTTACCTTGCAACAAAAGTAGTTGTTGTTGTTGTTGCCGTTGCCATTCACTACATGTGTAATTAGTAGTTATTAAGGATCAATTCAGATGGTCCAGAACTGAATGGTGGTTGCTTTATAGCTTATGTATGAGGCCTCTGCTGTATCTTAGCTGTCCTTATGGCGGTCTGCTTTTAGCTTGGTTGGTCCCAAATTGTTTAGGCCTGTATTGATGATGTCCACCTCCCCACACTGTGACACACTATTAGCTTTTAGGTGGCTTTCTCATGACTCAACAGTAATATTAATATACTCTTTTAGTTCCACTGGCTTCCCTTAGGTTTACTTCAACGAATATTCCAGGACTCATTTAACTTGAAATGGTTCAAATGGTTTAATGCAGCATTAAAGCCAGCTCCTTCATTGTCTGCTATAACTTTCTTTTATGGACATTGAGTGCATAAGCACATTCAAGAAACAGTCCCTATTTTCATGTTTCGACATTGGAGGGTGTGCAGTGGGCCACATGATCCCTTACAAGAATAATAAATTGATAATGATTGGTCTCTGTTATTTAGTTAAGGGATTGTCAGATATATTATAACTGATCTATTGAAAACAAGAAAATTAATCCACTAAAATCTCCCCAATTTACAATGAAATTGCCCAGACTGGTAAGAACAAAAGTGATGCTGCTGCTCATGGCCAAAGTGAATGTTTCATGCAGAAGTTTGTAATATTATCCTGATTCCCCCCTTGGGAAACAGAAAAACAAATTTTGGAGAGAAAACCTGAGACTAGAGTAGCAGCAAAAGAAGGGGAAAATGAGACATGTTTAACCATTTATTGCCCTGCCAAGCAGCTTCCCTCTATTGAAATTTAAATGAGGGACAATTAAATCCCCATGGAGAAAAAGCCATTGTGGGGAGGGGGCCTAATTGGAAAGGGAGAAAAGGAAAAGTGTTTCATACCTCCGCAGCTTCTTGGAGGAAAATTGTGTCCTCAGAGTTTGACCTTCAAGCACTCTTACGTCATATGACATTACATAAACTATTGATTCAACTTCAAACTGTTAATGCTAATAATGAATTCCTCTTTAAAAGGGTCCCTTTAGACTAGTATTTCCTGCAATCATTTTCAGATCCCTCCAGAATGGTGTTTTGTTTTGGTGGGTTTGCAGTGCATTTGCAGTGGATTTACACTAGGCTGTCCATATATAATTCTGCTTTATTAGTAGCTCTGTGATGTTTCTCCAGTATTTAACAAGAATATTGCTGTCTGAAGGGGCAGTCTTATATACAAAGAGTGAACCCCCCATGTGGAACATTTATGGTATAAAAGTTACAGGATTTCAAGGGGAGTTACAGAATATGCACTTACTGGAATTGAAGCAGTATGTCCTCAAAAGCTTTGTAGGCACTTTTAGTATTGAAAGCAAGATAATATCTAATTGCCTCGATACCACCATTAATATAAATAATCATGAATGCATAATAAAACCATTTTTAAAGGGGCCCCTACTTGTTGGTTTCACTGATTTTTATACTTTGTTGTTGTTGTTTAGTCGTTTAGTCGTGTCCGACTCTGCAGGACCCCATGGACCAGAGCACACCAGGCACTCCTGTCTTCCACTGCCTCCCGCAGTCTGGTCAAACTCATGCTGGTAGCTTCGAGAACACTGTCCAACCATCTCGTCCTCTGTCGTCCCCTTCTCCTTGTGCCCTCCATCTTTCCCAACATCAGGGTCTTTTAGGGTCTTTTCCAGGGAGTCTTCTCTTCTCATGAGGTGGAGCCTCAGCTTCAGGATCTGTCCTTCCAGTGAGCACTCAGGGCTGATTTCCTTCAAAATGGATAGGTTTGATATTCTTGCAGTCATGGGACTCTCAAGAGTCTCCTCCAGCACCATAATTCAAAAGCATCAATTCTTCGGCGATCAGCCTTTTTTATGGTCCAGCTCTCACTTCCATACATCACCACTGGGAAAACCATAGCTTTAACTATACGGACCTTTATTGGCAAAGTGATGTCTCTGCTTTTTAAGATGCTGTCTAGGTTTGTCATTGCTTTTCTCCCAAGAAGCAGGTGTCTTTTAATTTTGTGGCTGCTGTCACCATCTGCGGTGATCATGGAGTTCAAGAAAGTAAAATCTCTCACTGCTTCCATTTCTTCCCCTTCTATTTGCCAGGAGGTGATGGGACCAGTGGCCATGACCTTCGTTTTTTTGATGTTGAGCTTCAAACCATATTTTGCACTCTCCTTTTTCACCCTCATTAAAAGGTTCTTTAATTCCTCCTCACTTTCTTCCATCAATATTGTGTCATCTGCATATCTGAGGCTGTTGATATTTCTTCCGGAAATCTTAATTCCGGCTTGGGATTTATTCAGCCCAGCCTTTCGCATGATGAATTCTGCATATAAGTTAAATAAGCAGGGAGACAATATACAGCCTTGTCGTACTCCTTTCCCAATTTTGAACCAATCAGTTGTTTCATATCCAGTTCTAACTGTAGCTTCTTGTCCCACATAGAGATTTCTCAGGAGACAGATGAGGTGATCAGGCACTCCCATTTCTTTAAGAACTTGCCATAGTTTGCTGTGGTCAACACAGTCAAAGGCTTTTGCATAGTCAATTTTATACTTTAGTATGATGTAAAGCTCTGGCTTACTATATTATTTTCCCTTGGGGTTGTGTATATATATATATATATGCTTTCGTAGATTTTCACGGGTACAGGAATGCAGGTTTTGGTGTCCTCGGGTGTCTTCCCGTGTAAAAGTTGGGGTGTCTAGGCGACGTTTCGACGAGGTCTCACTCGTCATCTTCAGGCTGGTGCTTTCGGCTTCTTGTTACTGGAACAGAGCAGGATCTCAGTGTTTGAGTTCCTATAAATACTGTTGAGGGGGTGTGGTGTATAGCCTCCAATGTTCTGGGCAGAGAGGAAGTTCCCAGGCTAGTGTGCCTTTTCTTCTTTTGTTCCTTAATTACTTGAGGGATATCTTGAGTGATTTCTTGAGTGATATCCTGAGTACCACTTAGGTGGGTCATTAGGTGTGGATTAGTTGCTAAAGTCTTTGTGTCTTGACCTCTTGAACTTTGTGAAGAGTTTTTCTGAGAAGATGGCTGTACTGCACTTAGTTGTGCTCTGGCTTGGCTTCGTGTATAGGGGCGAGCTGTGGTTTTGTGGCCTGTGTCAACCAACCGCTACTTACATGCACAATCACACCACCACCCTGCACAAATAAACTCCGTAGCCAAGACTCTCATCTCCAGAACCAAACGCCTGGCTGACAAAGACCACTTGACAACTGAGTTACAGAATCTCTCAAATGTGTTAATTGCCAATGGATACCAGCAAAACAGGGTTACGAAGCTAATCCAAAAAGAAACACCCCCCAAAAACCAAGACACAGAAGAAAACAATGGCATGGCCCTCCTTCCTTATATCAAGGGCACTACAGATAAAATTAGCAAAATCCTCCATAAACACAATATCAAAACAGCCTTTTGCACCAACCAAAAAATAGCCAATATCCTCAGAAACCCCAAGGATAAAATCCAGTTGGAAAACCAAGGGGTCTATGAAATACCCTGCAAAATCTGCCCAGCCACGTACATTGGACAAACAAACAGACGAATAAATGCACGTATCGCAGAACACAAGAATGCCGTCAAAAAAGAAGAAAAAACTTCCTCTCTTTTCCAACACATGAAAGAAACAGGACACGAAATTAATTTTGCAGATTCCAAATTGCTCTTTAACATGGAACATCACCACAAGAGAATAATCATGGAAGCCATCGAGATAGAGAAACACCCTCACAACATGAACAAGCGTGACGACACATCCCGCTTGCCAGACATCTGGAAATTAGCCCTCCCCACAAAAACTGACACCAGATCCAGAGGCACACAGAACGCCATCACCAATCAACCACACCAGACCCAAACCCAGACCCTCTCCACAGATAAATTACAGACACCATCCAGTAGCCAAACCATGGTGGCACCTCCGGATGCTGCACCCCCCTGCAATCCCTACACAGATCTGGCTGACACAGGCCACAAAACCACAGCTCGCCCCTATACACGAAGCCAAGCCAGAGCACAACTAAGTGCAGTACAGCCATCTTCTCAGAAAAACTCTTCACAAAGTTCAAGAGGTCAAGACACAAAGACTTTAGCAACTAATCCACACCTAATGACCCACCTAAGTGGTACTCAGGATATCACTCAAGAAATCACTCAAGATATCCCTCAAGTAATTAAGGAACAAAAGAAGAAAAGGCACACTAGCCTGGGAACTTCCTCTCTGCCCAGAACATTGGAGGCTATACACCACACCCCCTCAACAGTATTTATAGGAACTCAAACACTGAGATCCTGCTCTGTTCCAGTAACAAGAAGCCGAAAGCACCAGCCTGAAGATGACGAGTGAGACCTCGTCGAAACGTCGCCTAGACACCCCAACTTTTACACGGGAAGACACCCGAGGACACCAAAACCTGCATATATATATATATATATATATATATATATATATATATATATATATATATTTGCTTTCGTAGATTTTCACGGGTACAGGAATGCAGGTTTTGGTGTCCTCGGGTGTCTTCCCGTGTAAAAGTTGGGGTGTCTAGGCGACGTTTCGACGAGGTCTCACTCGTCATCTTCAGGCTGGTGCTTTCGGCTTCTTGTTACTGGAACAGTAACAAGAAGCCGAAAGCACCAGCCTGAAGATGACGAGTGAGACCTCGTCGAAACGTCGCCTAGACACCCCAACTTTTACACGGGAAGACACCCGAGGACACCAAAACCTGCATATATATATATATATATATAATGTTGACAGAGTCACTTAGTTACACAGAATATTATTTTGCACCCTTGCCTAGGAGCATGTTTTTAAATAATTGAAATGACAGCCCACCATTTGACCTGTGTGGAAGAGAGACGGCGCTAAGATTTGGAGGTTTGCAAACAAATACATGAGCAAATACGTTGACGCGCAAACTGTTAAATTAGTCCATACAATTGTGTTCAGTATTCTACATGGCCCTAGATGAGGATAATGCAATCCCTTCACTGGTCTGTGTAATTGCTCTGGGCTTGAGATGGTAATCCCATAAATCATTTCCAATCAGTATCGCAACAAAATAAAACAGCATTTCAGTAGAATTTTTACAGTGCAATTCTAGGCCTGAGTGACCTCGGAGGGACTTACTTCTGAGGAGGCATGCAAGGGATTGTACCGGAAACACTGTTGAAATACCAATTTATTTTATTATGATCCTGATTGACTATGATCAAAGTAACTGCCATGAGACTTGCTCCGAGATGGGTGAGCTTAGAACTGTAGCCTTAGGACAGAGCTGGCCCAGTCATTGGGCAGAGTGAGGTCACTGCTTTAGGTGGCACAAGCTTGTCCCACTGCCTTTGCCAGTGCTGGACAAATGCTGCTGCTAGCGGCACCAATTTTGGGCAAGATCACACCCATTTTGTGAAAGAGCTTGCCTGAAATCAATGCACTCTTGCCTAAAATTGACAGGGTGCACAGCGGCAGCCGAGCGGGCAGTGTTGGTGATGGTGGCAGCAGCAGCAGCAGATGTGGTGGTGGGAGAGGCGGCAAGGCAGAGTAGCTCAACCCATTTCACCTCAAGCAGCAATACAGGATTCATTGCCTCTCTTAGGAGCTCCACAGATATCACCCTGATCCAGTAAGAATGATCTGTACAAGGAACCAGGCTTCTACTTATGATTATGGTACTGATAGCATGCATTGCATATGAAAGAGTCCAGGTTTGTTCAGTCCCAGGCATCCTCAGTTTGAAGCATCAGGTAACAGACGATGGGAAAGGCCTTTGACTAACAGAGGTTCGAGAAGAGTGGCTGCCAGTCAGAGTAGATACTACTGCCCTAGATGAACAAAAAATCTGACTTGGTACAAGGCAGCTTCATGAATCTCTGTATAAGGAGTGTGGAGGAAATTTCCTGTCATCCAACACTCAGAGGTATGCAGAATGGTGTGCTGTGTGTCTCTAGTTTGAGGAAGGTCTTCATTTTCCCATCCATCCCGAACTGACAGTCCTGTCAAAAATGACAATGCTGCCTCTCTCTTTGGGTAGAGAATGTGTGTGAAGTTCCCTTGAGTGGCAGTATCCTTTGTATTTACTGACAGGAAAAAGAAGAAGAGTTTGGATTTGATATCCCGCTTTATCACTACCCTAAGGAGTCTCAAAGCGGCTAATAATCTCCTTTCCCCTTCCTCCCCCACAACAAACACTCTGTGAGGTGAGTGGGGCTGAGAGACTTCAGAGAAGTGTGACTAGCCCAAGGTCACCCAGCAGCTGCATGTGGAGGAGTGGGGACACGAACCTGGTTCATCAGATTACAAGTCTACCGCTCTTAACCACTACACCACACTGGCCACACCATAAGTGGCTGCTCCACTTCCCCACACAGGAAGCTGAAGCTGAGGTGCAATGGTTTTTTACAAGGCTACTTTAGGAATTTACAGTTGAGCAATGATTGGAAGCTAGGTTATACACATATGTGCACATGCATGTACACACACGTCCTTGGATCTAGAGAGGCATGAGTCAAGGCCTGTGTGTATAATGGGGATTTCCTTTCTCTCCCCCCCCCCCCCATGCTACAGCTCTGTATTACTACAATTGAGGACCAGAGGACCCTTTGCAAAACACACATGTGATGCAATCAGGGAGGAATGGGCAGAAATTAAGGACCGCCATCCATGTGCTAGCTAAAGTACCTTCTGTTCTTTCAATGCCAGGAGTGGCCCTTTTAAATCAGAGGCTTCCTATTGTTAAACATTGTAAAGCCATCATATATATTTTTGTTATGCATCAAGAAACAGTATAGCAGACACCCATGTATTTCTGTGTTTCCTCTTTTGGAGCTGTCAGACTTTCCCAACTTTATGGAAGGTGCCATTCATCAAAATTAGGATTCAGCATGAACCCTGATGTATTTATCAGCTATGCAACATTATTTTCTATTCTTTTTTTCCTTGCAGATTTCTGAGTTTTTCCTATCTGTCTCATTGGAGATTTAGTTAGTAAGCTATATAAATAAGCACGGCATATAGGTTCATTAGATTGATAGGAAGAGACACCTTGTCACTTGTGAAAAGATCAGGTATATAAATGGAGCCAAATTAAGTCTAGCTACGGGCCAGTAAATTACAAAATAATTGACAGGAGTCTGGCCACATTTGTCTGCAGGCTCCTTCTATCACAACCTGTGCAAATGACAAGAATTGTACCTATTTGTAAGAACTAGATCTGGACAATGCAGTTTCACCAAATGAATCGTAGTAACAGCAGCAACAACGAGGAAGCCTTTGGCAAGGTATGCAATGCGTATTTCAATAAATAGTTAGGATTATATCTTGATTCGCTGCAGATTGGGAGTGTGCTGTTAAGTTTGCTGTGTATACAAACCAGGTTTTTGTGATTATTGGATGCCCTTAACAAATATAAAAAGATTGCAAAGGAAGAGGCACGGTTGGCAGGAAATTAAACTAGGGATATAATTTCTAGGCTAGGAGAATACTCCTGAGCATGTTCCATTGACAAGGTTCTAGATGGAGAATTTTCTAGAAAAAACATCAAGTGCTCACACACAGCCTATAATTTCTTTCTGACACTGCTACTTAAATATCTTTTTGATCCTGATTTTTTCCACAGACTGTAACTATTCTTATCTCCTATGCACAGACTGTAACTATTCTTATCTCCTTTCTTCAAAGGGACCCCAAGCAGCACCCATGATTTTTTCAATTTTGTCCTCAGAAGAACCCTTCAAAGTAGGTTAGATTGAGAGAGAGTGACAGGCTGAAGGTCACCCAGTGAGCTTCCAGGCCAATTGGAAATTTGAACTGTGGTCTCCTCAATCCTAGTTTAATATCATTTCTGCTATTCCATACTGGCTCAGTCTTTCTCTAGGAGGCAACTGCTGCATTTATCCTTATTCTGTGCCGACTTGACTAGCAATGACTAGAAGCCATTCACAGATTTGCCAAAATTGTAACCAATGTGCCATTTACTTTTCAGTATCAGTTGGGGACAGAAGACAACAGCCCTGGGTAAAGCTAATTCACCATAGACTAAATGCTACAAGATACAACATAGTGATGAGGAACCTAGAGCTGATGGACCATGCCCCCTCCCGACTCCCTTAACTGGGATGGGGTGTTATCATCCCCATTGTGGTGTGCTGGGTGCAGAAGGGTTATATACATACACAGGTCTTCTAACAATCAGCAGCAAGGTTTAGTACCAACCAAGGACTAGTCCCAACATTTCTCTTTGCTAGTATTGGTAGTGAAAAGTAGCTAAAAAATGAAGCATGTTTTGAATTCCATCTATTTGGTGGAGGCGATCTGAGTTTATTCCACCTTCTGTGTGATATACCTCTTGGGCTTCCCAGGCACTCTTCTGTTTTGGTAATAACATTTGGAACACATGTTGGTAGATCGACGTCAGCAAAAAAAGTTACAATAGAAATGAGGTCCTGGTTTATTTTCGGAAAATAAAAACTCATTCAGAGAGTCAGAGCTGCGCTTTGGAGTCTGACCGTGTGAACTTTCTCTGTTCCAGCAAAGAATTGTGAAAGTTAAACCTTTCTTTACCTCTGAAGATATAGAATCCTGTGAGCTTACATCAAAACCGTTCTATCAGTTTTTGGTGTGCTTCTTAAAAAGTTCAATATACCAGAAATCAGTTTGACAGACCCATCGGATAAGATCACATCATCTCAGCGATATTAAGAGCTTAGGGCATTATATTTCTCCAGCTGTTACTTCCAGATAGCAGGAAACTGATTAGTTAAGCTCCCTTTGATTTTTCTTTTACCTTATCTGTATGCTATGATGGAGGCACTTACTGGTCAATTTGCATAGGCATATTGGAGAACATAAAGTTTTCCCTTCCTATAATTGCCCTTAGTATTGCAGGTATTTGGGGATTTCAGGCTGCAGTCCTATACCCATCTACCCAGAAGCTAACCCTGTTGAACGCAGTGGGACTTAGGTTGAGTAGACATGCATAGGATTGTGCTGTCAACAGCAGAATTTTGATTCTAAACTATTTGAGATTAAGAAATTAAACATGAAATGAAGGCTAAAGTGTTGCCTGGCATATCTACATTTCCCGAAATTTAATATTTCCCTATCTATTAATCTGTTTATGAATTGGCAGAGGAGCCGCATAGCCCTGGCAAGGATACAAAAACATTCACTGTTAAATATTTGCTTGAGTGCAGTGAATCAATCTGTATTGCCCAGATGTTGTTCATTCTTTAAACAATAATTTCCAATTTCACCCTATCTGCACAGAGATTAATTTTCCCACATAGGTACATATATTTATGGCTGCCACAGTAACCCACCAATATATTGTTCTATTTAATGGCACCTTCACAAAAGTTGTAATCCAGAAGCATTAATAATGTGGTGGTTGGCCATTAATTTCACTGGAATGTGGACTATTTCCAATTTCTTATCAAAAGTAAATGAAAACTGATGGCATGGGGAAATGTGTATGGTATCCCTCTGGATTGCCTTGTGGCAGGTGATACTGGGATTATTGTTGTACAGTGGCTCCAGTCTTTCCTGAGGTATAATTCTGGACATTTATCAAATGCAGAGGTTTGAACTTGATGACCCCTCCAACTCTACAATTCTATGATTTTAAGTCATGTGACTTGGGCATGTCCGTGATATATTTTTCTTGGTCTGATGTTATCTGTATCAATTTTTGTATTGATGATATCCTTGATGTTTGCAGTTTGTCATGTACTTTTAAATTACATTCTTGTAGTATGGGGGTTAACAGCAGGAGAACAAAAGTAGATTTTGTGAGCCCTTATGGTTGCTAAGAGACCTATACTTTGAGCTTGGATAGATATAAAACCCATCACCTATTGCACAATGCTCCCAGGATCTCACCGCCGACATTTAAACACATTTTTTATTACTACCAATTTTGGGTGGATACCTGTTTGCACATTTAGGTGACTAATATCAGTTTATACGTTTAAATTAAGATGAATGCATTGATAATTATTGTATTCATAATGGGAGAAGATTTTTTAAAAATTCATTTTCTCTCTCTATTTTTTTTCCTTTTGTTAAATTTGTTATTTAAAAATCTAATAAAAATGATGATGTCCGCATTTGAGGAGCCATTGAAAATGTTTTAAAACAGCTGTCCCCAACCTGGTGCCCTTCCAATAATATTGTCAAGAGTTGTACAACCCTCATTGGCCATGTTACCTGATGGGAATTGGTGTCCCAACAACATCTTGGGGTGTGTGTGTGTCAAGTTTTGGAAGAGTTTCTTAAAACAGTACACCACCACATCTTCTCTTTATTTGTAATCATTCTTTTATCACATTTCACAACTGCTGTTACCTGGTGTGAACAAAACATTCTACAGGGACATAAAAAAGCATTTATCTTAATTGACAGGTTTACTGCTGTACCACGGTAGGGCTCAGCTTTTATCTCGGCTATTAATCAGCATAACTAAACCAAAGCAGTTGTAATTTATGACAACATGCACTCTGACTATTCCTATTTACAAGAGGCAGTTCCTGTTTCCTGATAACCGGCCTGATAAATTGCTGTCCTGTTTTGGCCAGTTAGGGATGCCTTGTTCCTAATGCTGTTAGGGTGAGCTGCTGGGGCTGTAACTTCAAGTCTCCTTCCTTAGGCTTTCAATAAGTTGAACTGAGTTGGTGGATGAGTGGCTGCATCTTGTCTCTAGTGCCCTGAAAGTAAACACATCCCTATGGGCCTTAAAATGCCATGCAATGCCCAGCCTACCTTCCCATATGCACTTAAAATGTGAACTTTGAGCTGTAGATAACTGGTTAGATCCAGAGTAGGATGGTCACACTTAGGTTCTGTTGAATCAGTTTAACTCATTTAAGTCTCATTTATTTCAGTGGTTCCAAAGTGTGGCTCCGGATCCAACCCAATATTTTCTAGGACACTGATACATGTCAAATATGTCAAAACAAAGAAACCAACATTCTCGTGGCTTTGGGTCTGAAATCACATTTTTGAAACTGGGTTGCAAGCCACAGTATCCAAGTTTGTCCACCCACCTAGGGAATCTTCAGATGAAAGGGGGATTAGCTATATTGACTGTTTCCTGCTTCTCTTGGTGGAAGACTTTGCTGGACTTGTGTGAGCAGAAGGACATGAAGTTATACAATCCACAGTTTATATCTTGTTTGTGCTGCTTTAAAAAAAAAGTAAAGGTAAAGGGACCCCTGACAATTAGGTCCAGTTGCGGACAACTCTGGGGTTGCGCCGTTCATCTCGCTTTACTGGCCGAAGAAGCCAGCGTTTGTCCACAGACAGAAAGCGAGGCAAAAGACAAAGGAGACAGATACAACTGGGTGTTAATGTGCAATAAATATGAGAAATGAGCCTATAATTGTAAACCTCTAAAACTATATCTGAACAGAAGAAGATTAATTGAGTTAGTATATAAAGTGGAACCTGTGCTTTGTTATGGATGCATTAAGGTTTCAGCTTTGAAATGCTTGCTGGAAACTTTTCTATTCAGCCAGACCTATGCTGCAGGCAATGTTTTTTGCTGTGGTTTGTAGACGATGCAGCATTGACAGCACAGTTCTATAGAGTCTCATCAATTGTTTTGCCCAAGCCTGCATGAAGTTTGGCCTTACCACCAGTCTGATGAAGACCCACATTTCTGGGTCAGGATGTCACCAGCACTCCGTGCATCAGCACTGGTGACCGCATGCTTAAGGTGGGAGACGATTTTGTCTACCTGGGCTATCAACCACCAGAACTATCAACCTTTCCGTCAGTGGTTAACTGGACAAGCATACTGACAAGGTAGCTACAGCAATGGCTCGCATCTCCAAAATGGTATGGAGGAATGTGATGCTGATGACCAATGAAGGTCTGCCAGGCTTGAGTGTTGAGCATGCTGCTTTATGGAAGTGAGTCATGGGCAACTTACACCACCAGGAGCGACGCTTCAACATTTTCCATATGTGCTGCGTCAGGAAGATTTTGGGCATCACAGTGCAAAGCCCACATTCCCAGCATATTCACACTCCTGTCTCAGCGACATCTTCGCTGGCTTGCTCATGCCCACAGAATGGAAGATGGCAGGATCTCCAAGGACGTGTCCTATGGGGAGCTGGCTTCAGGCACCAGACCCACTGGCAACGCAATTTTCCATTACAAAGGTGGCTGAAAATGTGACATAAAAGGCTGGTAACACCAGCCCTGCCATGTGTGAATCCCTTGTAGATGACTACAGTGCCTGGAGACAATCAGGTTCTGCATTCACATCAGTGACCAGAGGAGTAATAACTGCTGGGAGGGGCACAGAAAGAAGAAATGCCATGGTACACCTGTATCAGCACAACCAGATGTCTTCATGTGCCCTAGCTGCAATAAAGCATCTCTCTCTTCTATAGCCACAGCAGGTGCTGTAACTCTTCAGCAATGCCCGATGGCGCACTCCGCTATTGTCTTCCGAGACAGATGGCAACCAATATGGTTACTGTATGGTTTTATGTATTTTTGTAAACCACTTATATGTTTTTAATGAAATAAATATATAAGTATATAAAGTAAATAGATAAGTAAATAAATATTTTCATAAGTAAATAAATTAAATAAGGTTGAGAGAAATTCAGCTTCAAATGATCCAGCATCGTTGAATCACGCCACTGTGATAGGCTCATGCTGTGATGCAGCAGTTACCATAGTAATTCTCTCCTTGGTAGTGGCAGCTGCAACACTAGTTAGTTATGCAGTGACTGCTAGCACTGAGTAGTGCTATCAGTGCAACACATTCTTGCTGATGTTTCAGGCTGTTTTCCAACACAACATTTCTCAGTTTCAGGAGTTGCTGGATCTATGTGTGGCTGCCCCATGTAGTGAATTTCTGAACAGCAGGTGGCCCCCTTCCTCAGCCACTAGGCTGACACAGGTTAACCACTAGGTTCTTCTGGGAAGGGTGAAATGTAAAGAGATTCCTTTTTCAACTGAGCCTTGCATGAGCCACATTGTCTTCCTGAGCTCTGCAATGTTCCTGTGTCCTTGGTTATTCTACCTTCTATTTGGTCCTGATTTCTGACTTGATCCTGCCTCCTGGTTTTCCCTTTGGCTTTCCCCAATCAGCCATCACAGGTGCAAACCATCTTATCTAGGAGTTGCAGTTATTGTGCAGCATGGTTAACAATGCCAGGGCTTTGAGAGCTTTAGTAAAAACACTCTCTCAGTTGATCAATTTTGCATGCCAAACTTCTTAAATCCACTCCTTAGGATCTCCAAGTGGGATTGAGAAAGACTCCTGTTTGAAACCTGCTGCCAGGTAAAGTAGATTGATAATGAAAGAAAGCAGGAAGGAACGAAGAAAAAAAAAAGGTGTAATAGGAAGGAACAAAATACACCAACTGTAATAAAAGAAAAGAAAATGAAATGAAATAGCAACCCTTGTTCTAGATTTAATTCTGATCAATAGGAAGAAATTGGTTGAAAGTGAAGATGCCAGATAACTGGGGAGAAATGATAGTTTTGACTTACTGAAAGAAATGCTGAGTCTCAGTTTGAAAACTTCTAAAGACAATAATTTTAGGCTGACTTCTAAGTACTTTTGTTCCTCTCATTTTATGTAATCTGCTTTAACTTCTTTAAATGCCTGCAGATTTGGTTCCAGTGTACTTTTAAATAAATGGAACTGACTGCATAGCCAGTCATAGTACAGAATAATAAAGCTTTCAGAAAACTGTTATGATCCATTATATTTCCCTTGGAAAAATGCCGGGTCCCATCAAATGTATTTCTGTTCATGGACGGCAAGTTTGCTGCTCCAAATGCCCAGTGACCATTGTGTATAATTCAAGCAGTCATTGGTTGTGGGTTCACAATAAATTATGTACTAATGCACCTACAATGCTAAAAGATTATGTAACTGGAGGAGGATTTTATGTGTGAAACTAACTGGTTAGAAAAGCATCGGCAAACAGTTGCATGACTGCAATTGTTAACAGCCCTACCCCATGCATGTTTACATAGAAATCCAACTGTGCTCAATGGGGCTTTTTTTCCCTTCTAGGAGTAGGCAAATGTGTCTATTTCTGTTTCTCTATTTCTTATTTTTCCTCTATCAGTTTGCAATTCTTTTTAATGTCCTCATGAAAATTCATCACATTTTAGTGCAAATATCTCCTAATATACATTATACATGTAATTTTGCCTAATATACAGTGTTCCCCCCCAGATAAATCTCTCCTAATTAATTGCATTTCTGTAAGTTATTTTCACACATAAATACCTTTTTGTGCACACTTTACCTTGGTATATGCATTTTTGTACACATTCCTAGACTGCAGAGCTGCATTGCAAAATTTGGAGAAGTGTGAATTTTGAAGGGTGGCTGTATTTTATTTACATATTGTTTTGGGAAATGCAGATTATGTAGGCCTTGCCTTTAAATTTGATCTGAATCAAATTTCTGCTCCATGCCTTCTCCTTGGTATGTTTAGGACTGCAGTCTAATGTGGGAACCTTTCAGACCCAAATTCTAACTCTTTGCAGCAGGGCTGGAGATTCTGTGGTCTTCCACCCTCCATCCTATTGGCCATGCTGCCTGGGACTTATGGAAGTTGGAGTCAACATCTGGAGAGCCACCAATTCACCATCTTCTTGTCTCCTGTGCAGTCGCACTTCCTCTCCTCTTGTGATTCTCCCTACCACTCATTCTGATACAATCCACTAAAGGTCATAGGCTTCATTTTACATAGGGAGCATGTGCCAAATGTGGCACTTCTGTGATTAGGGTTATTTTCAGTTTCCCAGGGTCAAAAAGTGCTTAACCAACTCACCACCTTCTTGCATTGATTGTTGATGTGAGGGGGCTGAAGGGCTAATACATGAGACAAGATAGTTGAGCTGGGAAAAGCCTCCTTATTTTAATGATTCCATTCACAATGTTGATAAATTGGATTTTTAGAGGAGACTATAGACCTCTTCAGGTGTTCAATGAAAGATGCATGAGGAGCTACTGAAAGTGTGCCAGCTAGCATCACTCCTAAACCTGATCTGAAAGCAAACATTTTCTGACTATAACAGAGAGCTTCTTCTTCTTCTTTGGCAATTACTTGTAGCCAAGTAAGATTGTCTTCTATGAACACAGCCTTAACAGTGAGTCTGTAAGTAACTGTGGAGGCCAATTCTGGATCCACACATCATTCCACAGTGGGGACATAGGTTTCCAGGCGGGAATTGATCACAGTGAGGGTTTGCCAAACTTGCCTTCCTCTTAGCACGTTTATCCCCTCTGTCTGGAGTTTGAGTGTCTTCAACACGCACAACACCTTTGGTAAAGGCTGTTCTCCAATTAGAACATTCACAAGACAGTGTTTCCCAGTTGTTGCTGTTTATACTACATTTTTTAAGATTTGCCTTGAGATAGTCTTTAAACCTCTTTTGTTGACCACCAGCATTACGCTTTCCATTTTTAAGTTCAGAATAGAGTAGTTGCTTTGGAAGACGATCATCAGGCATCTTCACAACGTGACCAGTCCAACGAAGTTGATGTTGAAGAATCATTGCTTTGACACTGGTGATCTTTGCTTCTTCCAGTACACTGGTATTAGTTTGCCTGTCTTCCCAAATGATGTGTAAAATTCTTCAGAGACACCGTTGATGGAACCTTTCGAGGAGTTGGAGATGGCGTTTACGAGTGGTGCATGTTTCACAAGCACCCTCCTAGCTTCCTTACAAAACAAAGCTTTTCACCTCACAGGGTTATAGAATGGATAACAGTTGTTCCTTGAGGAGGAATGGGACACAGTTTTAATACATTTAATAAAATGAACTCTGTTTTTGGATCATAGGGGCCCACATTTCCACCTTATTCAGTTTTTTAACTATGGTGAATGGGTGCTTAGGCAACTCTGCCATGTTCCCAGGAAGTTGATAAATGGATTCTGGTTGAATGAGCATTTTAAGTGTTGTATAATTACATCCTCTTGCTGGGGAACCTGGACATCTTATCAAAGTGGAAATCTACTTCCTAGTTAAAAGTATGCAATCACTGCTTTGTGGTCATGATTTTGGATCATGGATTGTTTGGGGCCAGGCTGGTGTCAGACTCTGAAAAGCATAATAATAATAATAATAATAATAATAATAATAATAATAATTTATTATTTATACCCCGCCCATCTGGCTGGGCCTCCCCAGCCACTCTGGGTGGCTTCCATAAAAACCAAAAATACAGTAAAATATCACACGTTAAAAACTTCCCTGAACAGGGCTGCCTTAAGATGTCTTCTGAATGTCAGGTAGTTGTTTATCGCTTTGACATCTGCTGGAAGGGCGTTCCACAGGGTGGGCGCCACTACCGAGAAGGCTCTCTGCCTGGTTCCCTGTAGCTTTGTTTCTCGCAATGAGGGAACTGCCAGAAGGCCCTCGGCGCTGGACCTCAGCGTCCGGGCAGAATGATGGGGGTGGAGACGCTCCTTCAGGTATACTGGACCGAGGCCGTTTAGGGCCTTAGCATAAGCCAAGATGTAAGATGACTGGATATGATGTGTTTCCTCTCTCTCTTCTTGTGCTGCCCCCAAAGCTTGTGGTCACTATTGTACAACCCTTCTGTGAAACACAGGGTATTTTGTTTCGTTCGTTGTGAAGGAAAGCCACATGCATCTTTCAAAGGATCATCGAAGAGGAATTAGAGTAAATTATATAGTGGGCTTGGAGAGCTGAAAAAAAAGCTCACATCTGACAAGCAGTGCACCTCTTGGGTTTCAGATAGTACATGGGTAGACAAGTCTAAGAAGCCTGGGACACAAATTTTCATGGCTATGGTGGCTCATTTACCAAAAGCATTGTATTCAGCATTAACTCTAGAAGTGTGTACTCAGTTTTGAGCAAACTGAGCCTCCTAGAGGGCTATGACAATTTGTGCCCTGTGCTTTTTAGACTCTTCTACCCATGTACGCTGGCTCCCTCGGCCAATAAAGCGAGATGAGTGCCGCAACCCCAGAATCAGCCGCGACTGGACCTAATGGTCAGGGGTCCCTTTACCTTTTTACCCATGTATTATCTGAAACCAAAGGAGTGCATTGGTTGCCAGATGTGAAATATATTGGCATTATTTTCAGCTCTCCAGCCCCACTAATTGTCTAAATTCCTTGCTCCAGTTGAAAACAGGCAGAAATGTGTTTGCAACCTGAAGATCCAGAGTGCTACAACCCTATACACCCTTGCTTGGGAGTAAAGCACAGAGGGACTTACTTCTGAGCACACGTGCATAGAATTGCATTGTAAATTTTCAGAACTTTTTCTGACACATACCTGTGGGAAATGAACAGCTGGGATGGGAATTTAATCTTGTTAAGGTTTATGACAGGGTGATAGCTATGGTCTGGCTAACTATCAAACACTTAACACAATTTAGCCATAATGAATCATAATCAAATTGCCTATGCATAGTGTGTAGGTGGTACATGACAACTGATATTAAGGAAGGGCTTCTCAAATTGCAAAAGAAAGCCCTGTGCAGGGTGATCATTTATTCCCATTATAATGTATTTAACTTTTTAAACACACACACACAATCCACAGAGAAGAATGTATGAATTACCTTGCAATAGAGGAAACTGTTGTAGTTCAGCAATATCTGAATGGGCAATTCCATCATCCCTGGGCTGGGTCTGATGAAAATTTAGATCCAACAACAAATGGGCCCTAATCCATGCAGTACATAGAATTAAGAATGCCTTGCTACAATTACTTTATGATTATATTTTTGTCTGAAGTGCTTTACTAAAACATTTTCATTATGGCAACATGAGCAAGGCACAATTTGGGGGATCATTTATTTAAAATAATTGTTTTTAAATGTTTAACAATTCTGGGAAATCGTTTATAATAAGGAAAAAAATAAGTGTGCAGAAAGCCTTTTAACTTTGTTTGAGCACCTGCTTCATCATCAGCCATGGCTGAGTTTTTCCCCCATCTGTAAATCTTCATGCCAGAAGCTGGAAGCGCTGTCTGCATGAGGAAAAAATGTATTTGGATTTTAGACTCATTTTAGAAACCACAGAATGTGTCATCTCATTGTCAAATTGCCTGACCAATAGTGGATATTGCCTTACCAATTTCTGGCCCCCTTGAACAGATTAAGGAAAATGCAGGCATATCCCAAGTAGATGATCTTCAAAGAGCACCAGGTTCTTCTGAAAATGTGCTTTTGCAAAATGTGTCATTTACATTTTCATCTTTTCAGGTGCAAAGTAATATCAGCAGGTAAAGAGGCAATCATGTCAGCTTTACTAGCAAGAAACTGATGAACACCCCCTCTTGAGGCAGTTTCCACTTACTTTCTCGAAAAATGAGTAAGCATTTTTCTGCTGCACAGGAAGCAAATGTCTTTTATGAAGCAACCAATCACTCCAGTCAGCTTGAAGTTTCTGAAGGAAAGTTCTGGAAGCACCAAGGTAGGTGTAAAGAATTGTTCTGTCTTCACTACTATGTGGTAAAGATATGACAGAATATTCAGCTTCTGGCAGCATATGAGCAGTTTATGGGTTTGTGCAGCATAGGAGGTGGCCTCATAAGTGAATATTGCTTCTTTGGTGTTCTGTAAGGGGTTCAGTTAAAAGTGGCCAGGACCAAAAAGTGAGCAATGTTGCGAGCACCTGTTTTCAATAATTTGGAATTTAAAGAAATGCAATGTCATGGGTCTAGTTTCTGTGGCTCTTAAAATTGTGTTGGTTTAGGAAAATAGGAAGTTGCTTTATGGGATCATTGGTATGTCGAGATTGGGGTTGTTACCACAGTGTGATGGTGCCTCTGCAAATTTTCCCTGAGCCTACAAAACCTCTGTTGCAACCTTCTGCTCATCGCCTTCTTTATAATGGGTGGGTGGGACTGGTCACCTTTTTCTCCCCCTTGAAAGGTACATAAAAGTGAAAGAGGAAGCATCAGCAAGCAGAGCATCAGCAAGAAGAGCATCAGTTTTGGGTACTTAAACAGGTTCCCAAACTTGGTCTATAGCTGTTTTTGGACTACACTTCCCATCACCCCTGACTACTGGTCCTGCTAGTGAGGGGTGATGGGAATTGTAGTCCAAAAACAGCTGCAGACCCAAGTTTGGGAAACCCTGGTCTAAAACACAACTCAAGACTGCTCCCATGGCTATCCCAATCCCTGATGATCATAAATCTTATTGAAAACTCTTCCAACCCATCACCACTTCCAGGCCTAGCACCTGAGCCAACTCTCCTGATTCAGAAGTTAGTTACGCATGCAGCCGGTTCAATTAAGCTGGGACAAGCATGGCACTGCAGATGTGTATCCAAATACATAACTGGGTGCAGAAACCTGCTTTCACACACACATTTCAATGATGTCAGTTTCCAGCTGTACCTCATCCAGTGCCATTGTGCTGTGCAATGCCCATGCATATGTGAATCAGCCCTGTGCCATATTGTGATGCAAACATCACGGCCATCCTGCGCTTTGTATTGTGCAGTTAGTACGATTTGAAATATCCCCACGGCTAAGAAACATGACCACGTTGCTTCCTTGTCACTTGAATGACTATATGAGCTGCACTTAATTCTGAAGGTTCTGACACAAGGATCAGGAGAAGGCCGTTTTCTATTCTGAAAATCTTTCAGAAAACAAGCAACTCTGTCATCACACCGATATTTATATAATGGCCGAGCGTTGTCTGCACTGTCTGTAGCTATTTTGTCAAAAAGAATACTTTGATGGTTTATGAGTATCTGCTTCTCATTAGATTTTTTTTTTTTGGGGGGGGGTAGCTGCTGCACTGTAATATAGCTAAAATGTCTGCATTGCAGAGGCCGTATTGAGGTGTAGAACTCCTCGCTGTGCTAATTATCCTTTTGAACATACTGTGCTCTGCAAGGAATGGAAATAGCTACATTAATCACCACGTGGGGTTTCAACGTGAAAGGTTCCTTTTCAAGTGCAGGTTAAAGCCATTTCCCAAGCAGTCAACGACTATCTGTACACAAAGACATTTGTGCTTGAGGGATTTGTGGTTCAGCGGCTCGGCTGAATTTTGAACAACTGGGGGGACACTTTGGGCCAATCTTTGAGTATCGTTTTCCAATTGCCAGATGGGAAAGAATTTTGCATTTCGGGATAGTTCTTAGTCCATAGTGGTTTCCTGAAAGCCCCCACCACTGAAGGAGTTGGAGAATGTGGGACAGGTGTGGATGCCTTGCAACTACTGCATCCTTGGACCTGACTTGAATCTGCAGAGGGAGGAGCTGGTCTTTGTGCTTGACTAGCCACATAGGCTACAGCAGGGTCTCCCAAACTTGGGTCTCCAGCTGTTTTTGGACTACAGCTCCCACCATCCCCATCTAGCAGGACTAGTGGTGAGGCATGATGGGAATTGTAGTCCCAAAAAATTGCTGGAGGCCCAAGTTTAGGCAACTCTGGGCTACAGGGTTGCTTATTCAGGGAGGGAAATGGTCTTCCTTCAGATCTTGCAATGGATCACAAGTTTTAGTGGTTTGCTGATCAAACCTTCTTCCCCTAGAACCCTGGGAAGGGGAATAGGAGTCCCCTAACAACTTACAGCTCCCCTAACAAACCACAGCTCCCAGAATTCCATGGAGGAAGCCATGTCTGCTTAAAGTGGTACTGTCGTGCTTTGAAGGTACGGTCACCATCTTGTCCTTTGCCTCAGGCACCCGAAAGTCTTGGTTGTGTCCCAGTGTCTGACCCTGTTAATTTGTTTTTAAAAGTTTCCATTTTCTCTTTGATCTTAATTTCCATTCTTGGAGCGACACGAACTGCTAGTGAGAGCAAGCCAATTAACTACAGAGCCCTGACTCTTAAACTCCCATAACAACAAGCTGCTATTGTTTCTGCTGTTACTTCTTCTGTTTAGCCCAGAGGGAACTTTGTCGTTCTTTTGTTCTTCCCCCCTTCACCAATTTTCATGAGCAAATGCCAGCGTAGCTAAAATCCAGACGCTTGTCGTTTGACACCAGATAGAGTGCAGTACGATTAGCACGATTAGCTGGTTTGGGATTTAGCTTTCCACTGGAATTAATGCTCTGGAACATTAATCTGCTGAATGCTGCATGTTTAGAAAGTTTTTGTGTTTGCATATTCTTTTGGAAAGATAGTTGTGTTTACACAGGCTTAGATTTAAAAATGTAATTTCGTGCGTAACCGATGGTGTGGGTAATCGACTGATAGCAGGCAAAGATTAATGCCAAAAAAGAAAATACATATGTAGTATTTAAGCTGCATTAATATTCATAATGTTCCCTGCAGTTATTATGTATAAAATACTTTAAAGTGCCATTTCTTCTTGGAATTCTGGTTTGTGTTGTTTCCCACCACCACCTTATTTTAAATTCTGAACAAAGCTTCCAAATTACATGGGCAGCTAGGATTTCTGCTTTGCTACTTTTTCTAGTACATGGAAAAGTTCTTAATCAGATTAAATATGTCAATTTTGCCATTTCAGCTTATTCCACTAATTTTAGCAATTGTTGGTAATGATGAGTCTTTCCATCTTTGTGCATTGTCAACATTTACTAAAGGTTGGAAACCTCCCATAGACTTTTTGCATGAAAAAAAAAAGGAAATAATGACATTTCAATTTGAGGATTAAAGATAATGATTAATAGAAAGTGGCTTTATTAGGTGTTATACTGGAGTGGATGAAATGAATAAGGTTTATTTGGTCAGATGAATAATCAGAAGTTCTTTAGCTTCTTAACTTTTTCCTTCTCTCTTTCTGTTCTTTTTTCTCTATCTCTTCCTCTTTCTTTTTTCTTTTCTCCTCTTTTCTTTCTCCTTTTTGCCTTTAGATTAATGTTTTAGTTTGGACAAAAATGATATTTGTTAGTAAGTTTTTATTTTTCTATATAAATACAAATAATGAAAATAATAAATTTAAAAACAAAAGTTCTTAATCAGACTTGCTTGCTTTGTTGTTGCTGTTGGAGCCTGGGAGCCCCGGAAGTTTTTTTAAAAGCCAAACAGGAGGAGAAATTTAAATCCTGACACATGCAGCAACCTCGGTTCTAGGCACAATTTTAGGGTGCTTATAATGAAACTAAGCGGGCACCTCCCTTTTTAATGGCATTTGAGGCTTAAAACTCCCTGCCACATTTCCCAGACTGTCTCCACTAGGGAATGCTTCATTAGCTAGAGAAGGTTTGACCCTTGTTGCCAAAATAAACCCAATATAAAGCCTAAGAGCTTGGTTCAGATGGCATTGACACAAGATTGACACCACCACAAGAGACAAGCTGTTCTAAGATGAACAAAACTGATATGGCGTATTTAAGAGAATTGTTTACATAAGGGAATAAAGTGTTGCCTTTCAGATGGCAGGATAAGATTGCTTAATTGTACGGTTCTTAGTTAAACAAGATTAAATTTGCTTGTTACAGTTCTTAAGAGTTTTCCTCGGCTAAATAAACTCTCAATAGGTTTTCCTTCAGGCAAGATTTCCCTAACCTTCATCCCTGCCAAACCAGGATTAGATACTATATAGCATTTCCCCTCTTCTTCCAGCTCTTTCTGCTGCTTCTTACTTCAGTGATGGTTCAGATGTTACAAGGACTGCCTACTGAAATTATTCCTGTGGTTAGACTGCTGTTTGATGCTGGGTTGTGCTACCTGTGAACCAGGCAGAGGGCCTTCTCGGTAGTGGCGCCCGCCCTGTGGAATGCCCTCCCGTCAGATGTCAAGGAAATAAACAACTATCCGACTTTTAGAAGACATCTGGACGCAACCCTGTTTAGGGAAGTTTTTAATGTTTGAAGTTTTATTCTGTCTTTAATGTTCTGTTGAAAGCCACCCAGAGTGGCTGGGGTAGAAATAATAAATGATTATTGTTATTATACCTGATTGAGGAATCATCACCATCACCTCACAGTATGGCTTCTCATTCTTGAGAACCACCAGCTCCATTCTTCAAGCCCTCTTCTAGCAGGCTTCTCCATGATTCCAAAACTGTCCCAAAACAATCTCTTTCTCTCCTGACCGGAACTTCTGACGAGTCATGTTCTTACTGCTTTTGGGACCAAGGCTTTTCTTTCAGCCGGAACTCAGTTCTGGCATCTCTCAGGTGAGCACTGTTGCCATTATACAAGGGTGGTGTTCATGGTGAGTTCTGGCACCTCTTGCTGAGATCTCAGCTTTTACTAAGTATAGAGCTGAGACTCATAGATGGGTCTCAGCGAATGAGTCAATTTGATTATTTTTTGTTGCTCTATATATTATCCCAAAGTTTGAGAGTTAGTAGCAAAGATGTTTTAAAGGTTGTTGAAAACAACCCCATTGAAGAAGATAACAGTGGTCACCCAGACCTCATTGTGTTTGCAAAAGGGCCTCCAAAACAGTTCAGGCTTCAGGGCCTCAAAAATATAGGTCCGCTATTGCCTCTGTTCAACTTTAAAAATGTTCTCCAGACTTCACCATTCCTTCTGTCAGTTTCAATTTTATTTGTAAACGATATTATAAATAAAAGAATCACAAAGCTGTGCTTGCTTGATCGAAACAACAATGCAGCAAGTGCTCCCCTGCAGACTTTGCAGCTTGTTGCAAGTTGGCCGAAAAAACTTGAGTTGTACTCAGTTGTAAAATGCTTCTTTGTTTGTTATATCTAAGCAACGCTGTTTCTTAGATTAACCATTAATTCCAAATTAACAACACCTTTTGTCAGAAAACGTCAAATTAAAATATACAGAGAATAATTATCCAATTTTCTATTCATAGTATTAATAAAGCAAAGCACAATGAAATATCTTAGTGGTGGTTTTTTTTTAAAATTTGTTTAGTGGGTTGTTGTTGTTTTGCTTTTATTATAGCTTTACAAATATAATTTGCATCAGTGCAAATATTAACTACCTCTTGATTCTTAGGAGAGTTGTTTGGAAAAGATAATTTCAACAGACATAGTCAGCTCTTCACCAGTTCATGATGAAAATGGTGGCAATGCGCTGTTTCGCCCTCCTCAGCTCGAAGGCGAGTTGCTGTTAGCATTGGGTAGGCAAACTAATGCGCGGGGGCTGGATGCGGCCCAATCGCCTTCTCAATCTGGCCCACGGACGGTCCGGGAATTAGTGTGTTTTTACATGAGTAGAATGTGTCTTTTTATTTAAAATGCATCTCTGGGTTATTTGTGGGGCCTGCCTGGTGTTTTTACATGAGAAGAATGTGTGCTTTTATTTAAAATGCATCTCTGGGTTATTTGTGGGGCATAGGAATTCATTCATCCCCCCCCCCCCACAAAAATATATAGTCTGGCCTGCCACATGGTCTGAGGGGCAGTGGACTGGCCCCCTGCTGAAAAAGTTTGCTGACCCCTGCGTGTTAGCACTGACAGCTGCTGCCCTTCACTGGCAGATGGCAGTCCCCTCAGTAGGTAGAGTGAGTCACCTGCAGGAGAGGAAAAGCAAGCCCATCTTCTCGCACCATCTTGCAAGGGACTTCAGCGCCACCTCTCTGGATTCTCTGGGAGAAGTAGGTAGTTGGCAGAAGAGGAATTGGGCAGGAGAAGAAGTGTCATAGTGTTTCATGTTGGTTTACACAGAATGTAGATGCTAGTCTTCACACAATATATGCAAGCGGTTTCTGAGTTCCCAGGAACTTCTGGCTTCCCTTCTTTGGCTCCCACACACCCCTTTTTGACCCCGGACAGGGATATGATGCACCCCCCACACCCTCCTCCCCTGGGCCCTGTCTGAAGGTCCCTAGAGTCTGCCTAGCAAAAGCTTCACTGAATTACAACCCTTTCCTCTTGCTGGGACCACCGTCTGAAACATACAAGTTTAAATCAGATAATTATTTTGAAAGTTTCTATTCTTACCCTCATCAACAATACCAGGATGATTCACAACAGTGCAATAAAATTCCAATAAAACCATCACATTAAAATGCATGACAGTGTCTGGATGAACAGAGAGGTCTTCAGTAAGCACTGAAAGCACAGCTGTATTTTGTTGAGGAGGTGATTCCATTCATAAGCTGCTGCTATTTCTACCACTTTCTATCAAGTGGATACATTTATATATCACTGCTTCCTGTCTGGAAATTTTGTACATTTGGTGAAAAGTATTCTGTCCTTTGGCTGCCTTTAAAAGGGAATGGGGCTTTCCTTAAGTCCTAATCTTTTGGTATCTTGCATCCCCAGTCAAAAGATCTCGCGAAATAGTGCTCTGCTTGAGACCCCAAAGAGCCTTTGCAAGGAAAACTAGACAGACAGTACAGAGGCAGCTGGATTAATGGTGTGACAACACTTCTTTATGTGTAATCTCTGTTTGGGTTATCTGCTTTCTGCAATGTGTGGAGGGCACCTTGGTGCCGGAGAGCTCGTTGTGCAGAAAGGATATCACACACACCCCACCCCCCCACCCCATTCTACGAATACAGTTTCTATCCTGGGTCAGAAAAAGTTTGAAGAAATGCATTCCAGAAAAGTTGCACTTTGTTGCTGCATAAACGGGTGCCTGCAAAATTCATTTGGAGCTTTCCCACTTTGCCGAGTGCCTCCAATAAAAGCACTGAAGCAAAGACGATAAATTTCCGTGAATGGAAAGTAGTCAAGCTGAAAAAAAGTCATTCTTTTGTAAGTCAATAGCGTAATATCTAGGATTTAGCACGTGCAGAAGTATGATATTAAAGCTCACCAGAAATAGCCTTAGTGACCTTGAACATGGGCCTTTAGAAGGTGAAAATATATCCCATACGATCTCGAGTGGTCTGCAGAGTCAGCGTATATACAGCCGTTAGTGAACATGTCTTTTAGTTTTATAATGTACTTAGAAGACTAATCAATAAACCTGACTTTGGGAAATACAATCCTCTTCCTCTCTCTGAAGGAAAAAAAAGTGATATATATCTTCTGGAAATCTAGTTAAAAAGTAGATTTCTTGTTTCTCAAATATGCTTTGGAATGTCAATAAAAAGAAGAAGCAAGATGCTTCTGCCTTAGAAGGATAAAGGGTAATTACATCCCTTGTTTCAATTGAGTTTGTGACATGCCTGCCATGCCCTCAAACTGGGCTTTGACTTGTCTTCTGTCATTTGTAAGAAGTTGCTCAAAACCTGGTGCTTGGCAGCGGGGAAGATTTGCTGTAGGACAGGAATGCCACAGCTGTGCCGGACCAGATTGCTCAATTCTTTTAATGTTAACTTGAATTTGACCTGGCAAATTGGGAAGTAACAAATCGCCAGGCTTGATGCCAGCTTTGGGCAGACCAATCCTGCAATCAAATGATGCTGTGAGGAGGAAGCTATACTGCCTCTACACCTATGGAACAGCTGCTCTGCCCTTTAGGTACTCAGGAGAAGAAAACACACTTCATTTCATTAAAATAGAAAAGGTGTAAAATAGTTTTGTTTGTTTTCTATACTACCCTTCATCTGAGGATAACCAAGTGGTTTACAACACTAAAAAGACAAAAATAGATAACCCAGTAACAAACAACCAGCACCCACCAGTTTAAAATGTCATAGATTATTCAATTCGCCCAAAGACCCAGGAGAAGAGGAATGTTTTTGCCTGGTGCCTAAAGACATGGAATGAAGGCGCCAGGCAAGCCTCCTTGGGGAGAGCATTCCACAAACAGGGAGCCACCGCAGAAAAGGCCCATTCCTGTGTTGCCACCCTCTGGACTTCTAACAGAGGAAGCACACAAAGAAGGGCTTCAGATGATGATTGCAGGGTCTGGGGTGGCTCATATGTATAACATGTTGCAGTAATCTAACCTAGAGGTTACCAGAGCATAGATGATTGACGTTAGGCTATCCCCCATCCAGATAAAGGTACAGCTTGGCCACCACCTCAGCTTCAAGTGACAGCAATGGATGCAGAAGTACCCCCAAGTTATGTACCACCAAAGGAAGGCACCCTCCAGTTAGAAAGCAAACAGGTGGTGGAGGGGTACTGAAGCATCAGCAGGGAGCAACAACCAAATGCACACACATTCCTATAGCTACAAGAGGTGGCACCTAAGGGCAGGAGGATATAATATCTGAGAAACTATTCATTACACAGTGGGCTGGGGGAAACCCCATCCCACTTGCCCTGTGCTTAGACAGGCACAGCAGGTGATATACATGGTTGTGGGGGCATGAATTCAGGATATTGAAGAAGTGGTGCTTCTGTTTCCACTACAGCACTATATGACTAGGACATCTGAGAAGGTAGCCAAGGTTGTGTTGGTGTGCCCCATGGTACACAGCATGGCCCTGAGTCATCATTCCAGTGGGGCCAGATAGGATCCTTCTCAGGTTCCACTGGTCACTGAGGAGGAGCCAGTACCACATCAGGACCAGTTGTGGTCCACGAATAGGTCACCAGCAGCTTCTTTACCAGCAGTCTGACAGTAAGCACACAACACCTGAGTGGTGGCAGGCTGGAGGTGTTTCCATGGGTGTCAGCTACTGAGGTCAGGGGAGCATGCAGGTTAGGAAATCTGAGGATCTTATCATCTTCATAAGCAAGTAAATTAACAGGTTTATGGAGGCAGTCTGTGTATCAGTAAAGATGTTTTTGAGTGTAGAGAGGACTAGTGTGAGAAGTAATGTGAGACTATATTTTAGCTTATATTTTTTGTTCTTTTTCATGCCAACAATTTATCTCAGAACACCTAATAATAAGCTTACTTTCCTCCATTATACAATTGGCCTTGTAACTCTATCTTGAAGAGCTCTTTACTGCTGTAAACGTTGCAGGTTTCCCTAGTTACATTATTTTCTCTCTCTTTCTGTAGGAGATTTGTATTTTTTTTTTAGTGGACATAATGAGTGATGCTGTGATGCAGGTTATTAAATTCAAAATGTTTCCACAAAGTGATCTGCATTGCCTGAAAGACATGGAGAGGGTGACATAATACAATTATTTCTAAGGCAAGAGGTGGTTATATGTAGGTGGATGTTTCATGTTGTTTGTCTCTGGTGAGCCATCCTATTAGTTATTGCTTTTCCCAGCCTTCATTCCAGCTCACACCACTTCTGCCTGTTTGCCTAATTATTTGTTGTCGTATTGGGTCTCTCAGTTATAAGGTTGTTTTGGGGAAGGAAAGTTTATGTGCCTAGCTCCTTGAGAGGAAGAAGCCCTAATCAGGTCAAGGTGTCTTGTTGGTTCACGAACACCAAACATTCCTCTGGTTTAGGAATGTGGGACAGGTATAATGAGCAAGGGGTTCTTGTTGTCATTCATATGATGGATGGTTATTAGGAAGTTCCATTTCCTTATTGCTTCCAGTCCACCATATCTCTTCATCATTAGAACACCGCCTGCATATAAATATTTTAAAAAGCAATGCAGTCAAATCTAATGTGTGGCTCATCCCCTTGAACTTGCAAGGGTTTCTTCAAAGCTTACGTTACTGGAGTCTACAGGGGTTTAATCCCACTGAAAGGAAAGACAGGGAAAGTGATATTTTCCATAGCAAACATTTTCTCTTGCTGAATACACTGATTTGCAGAGTAGAACATGAAGGCAGCGTTTATTAGTCTAGTAGGCTTGAGATTCTGCTTTCTTTAGCTGGCACATCAACAGTATTTTGCCTTTAAGTGGGTTCTGTCAGTATGTCTGTTGATTTCAGGTTTGAGCCCTAGCTAGGAGAAGGAATAGGAAATTTACTCTGCCTATCATGGCATGTAGTCTTGATGGTAAACTCTTCAATTTGACTGCTGTCTATAATTCCATCACCATCCATTTCCCACTCCCACTTCCCCTCGATGCTGTTTTTAAAGTGAAATTGACTGTCAGTGAATTATTTGGTCCATTGACAATTATCTTGAAATCTGTTTTCCAAAATATGTTAAAAATCTAGCAGCGATTTCTTTTTACCCTCTAGCTGGGGTGGTGATATTTTTCAGCATGCATTTCTAGACTTTTCCAGGACTGGGGCAGGGCACATGCAAGTGGGGAGCAGGCCTAAAGTGAGCAGAGCAATTGATGCAAATGTTTACCTCTGCAAAGTAGGCTGGTTTCTACACACACACACACACACACACACACACACACACACACACCTGTCCTGCATCCAAGCACACAAAATTCATTGGGAGCACTCTAGGGCATATTCCAGCCAGACAAAATCACTCTTAAATGGATACAAAGAAAGGCAGTGGAGTGTGTGACATGGAAGTAGAGGGGTCTGTGGGGAGCACATTTGGGTCTCAGACCTGAAGCTCCCACATTGCTCTAGATCATAGAATCAAGATGTTCTTGTAATGGCTGTGTTCAGACTGAGCACACATATTATTAGTTCTCTTCAGGCATTCCTTTCACCATACAGTTAGCATCACATGGAGAAGGAAGGAGTAGTAATAATAATAATAATAGTAATAAAAAATTTATACCCCACCCATCTGGCTGGGTTTCCCCAGCCACTCTGGGCGGCTCCCAACAGAATATTAAAAACACGATAAAAGATCAAACATTAAAAACTTCCCTAAACAGGGCTGCCTTCAGATGTCTTCTAAAAGTCAGATATTTATTTCCTTGACATCTGATGGGAGGGTGTTCCACAGGGCGGATGCCACTACCGAGAAGGCCCTCTGCCTGGTTCCCTGTAACCTCACTTCTCGCAGTGAGGGAACTGCCAGAAGGCCCTCAGAGCTGGTATACTGGGCCAAGGCCGTTTAGGGATTGGCACACTCACAGCCTCTGCAACTTGTAGGACAACTGCAATGGGGAATCTCCTCTGCTTGTGCCAGTTTCAGCAGTAGAGGGTGGTGCGGTAGGGTGCTGTCACTCACCTGACCTATCATAGGTTGTGTTGCTGCTGTTTACCAAGACTGGGGTGAGATGGTAGTGAGGTTGGCACAGTGCAAACTCACTGGCAGGAGTACTGGATTGGCTCCCCTACCACCTTGCCTCTTCCCCTCTATGTCCTAGTAAGCAGCAGAAATGCAACTGACCAGAGGTCAGGTGAATGGCAATGCCACACCATACTATCTGCTACTGAGTTTTAGGCCCTGAAGCATCAGGACTGAGGAGCCTACAAGAGTAGAGCAAGCTCCCCATTGCAGATGTTCATCATCCAACTTGTAGAAGGTACTGAGGACTGCAATGAACAGGGTGGAGTGGAGCAAGTGTGCTCATCCATACTTGTTAACTGTGTGGACAAATAAACACCTGGAGAGGGTTCATGTTTACATGAGGCTTGGTTGTAATAGCATTGTCATAGACACATAGAGTAGTCCTGTGCAAATACCTTTATCTTGCCCTAATGGAGAAAGAGAGTTTTACTGCTGCTTCCAAAATTTATGTTCCTATTAGTTTTGTTGAACTGTTGGAAGAAACTGATTAGCATTGATTCTTAAGAAATCCGCCAATCAGTCCTGCTGAATCCCAACAAACCATATTTAATTCTGGTTGCGATTTGTCTCCCTTAACCTTGTATTGTGTTCATTTTCTTGTAAAGCAGAGCCTTTTGAGGTAGATAAACTCTGGCTAATAGGCTTAGCATTGGCAAACAATTTCACAGGCAAACATATTATTCAAGTAAACACTCAGAGTAAACCTAGATTTGTACACATTTCCCTTTAGATTTGAATTGATAGTTGGTTGGAGAATTGTCTCTGGATACATGCTCCAAAGTTATTTCATTAGCATTGAAATAATTTCCACAATAAAATATACTAGACAAAGGGTTTTAATTCTCTTACCACCACCCCAATTATAAACAGCATTGAATGTGAATATTTGTGACCATTTCTTTTTTTGTAGTTTAAGGAATCTACCACTTAACCTAAACCAGCTTCAGATACCAACTTCCTCGAGAAGTTGTTATCATTAACCAATTAAGTAAAACAATTAAGTTCTCATATTGAGCTTATAAGTAATCAAGTTATGTTTTGAATTTTAACACATTTAATATAACCCATTAAAGCACTAGTGTAATTAATTGGGGGGGGGACACAAACTAAGTGAATATTCTCAATTAAAAGAGCTTCAACAAGTTATTATTTACCGAGACCAGGAATTTTAAGATGATGTCAGGGAGCTGCCATCAGCTCAGAGGCGAGAGGTGGAAAGGCAGCTGGATTACAGGGAGTCTCCAAAGATTGTGGGAAGCAGCACTTCCTCAGGGCCGGAGGGAGGAGGATGCAAGAAAGAGCCAAGACACGTACATGAGCAAAGCGGGTGGAAGCAGGTCCCCCTTTACCCATGCCCTCCCTGCGCAGTAGGTTTTCGTGCAGAGAAGGGAGGTGTCGGATGGGGGTCAAGAGACTACTCTGCTGGGGAAAGTTTAAGGACCGCCCACTCTCAGATTCTGCTAGTGACTGAGCAAGACATGGAATTGAGCTGTTCTGCACTGTAAATGTTTTTGCACCAATAATAAAGCCTTTGAAAAGACCAGTGGGGGTCTTGCCTGTTCACTCTTGAGCAACCAAGCCGATAGGCATAACAGATGACATGTATTTTAAAACCAGATGTGAACAGATATAAGCATGATCATATGAAAGGATATTGGTGGTGGTGTATTGTGATTGGCACCTGCTGCCAATATTTGTACCACACATACCGGTATATTGTGATTTATATTACTTGTAGTGCTGCTTTGGGAGAGAAAAGGGCTGTTGCCTCCAGTGTCCTGAATCTGCAGAGGTTAGCAGAGCTCTGTATGTGCCTAACTATTTTGTGGCTTTCTTGGCAATGGTAGCATAATCTCTTGCTTCAAATTTCAGTTTCCAAGATCAATGAGGAAAAATTCCTCCCATCTCTTCATCCTATTTGCCTTCAGGAAAGTGGGAGTTTGAAGTGACCTGAAGTCTTAGTGGGATTTGCCTTGCATCCATAAGGCTTCAGGCTTGACCATCTAAAATCTCACTGTATAAACTTGATTTTTAAAATAATGTAATTTTTAAAATTAATTTTCAAGAGCAGATAGAAGCATGAACATAAACATTATCAACATTATCAAATCAATTGGTTCCCTGCCCTCCCCCAGAACAGAATATTAATGCATCAATTTTTTCCATAAACCTCTATTTGCAGTTAGTGAGTGCCAGTCACCAGGGTGTTCATTATAAAATCGTCAGCATCAGATGCATCATTCAGAGCACACACTCTCTTAATTAATTTCTCAGATAAAGCAATTGTCCATACATTCTGTTTCCATTGTGTGGCATGCACATGATCAAGTCCTTACCAGTTTTTTGCTATAAATAATTGTGCTACTGTCAGAATAAAAGTGATAAGTTCCTTGTGTACCAATTTAAGTTGGGTTTCTTTAAAAATGGTTAATAAACCTATTCATGGCTTACGTTCCTGGTTCATAATTTTGTTTATTTCTGTAAATACCCTTTCCCAAAATGGCTACACTAATTCACATGTCCACCATTTACGGAAAGTTGTACGAATTGCCTTTCACCCTCTCCAGCATGCCAAAGACCGATCCTTTGTCAATATAGCTGAAACTTGATTCCTATCCAAATGAGGCATAGATTGAGGGAAGCAATGCTTCTGTATTCAAAATTATTCACAAGGTTTTGAGATACGTAGTTCCCAAGAGTGAATGGGTAGAAATGGTAATGTGGCATGATGGGCATAGAGGAAGGCTCATAGGAATGGAGGCAGGAAGAAATAGTATAAGCAGCTGGGGTTGTGAGCAGCTTCGGTTGGGCATCTTCCCACCATCCTCTCCCCACAAGAGAACAGATGTTCCTGCTAACATCAGGGCTAAAGTAGTTTGTGTCAGGAGTCATCTTGGCTGATTATGCAGGCCACTACACCTGGGCTTCTCAACAAGTTAGCTATCTCTGCAAGATACACTTTTTCACAAAGTCCAACTCTATTCCTTAATTCACAAAACAAAAAAAATTCCTTCCAGTAGCACCTTAAAGACCAACTAAGTTAGTTCTTGGTATGAGATTTCGTGTGCATGCACACTTCTTCAGATACACATCTGGTATCTGAAGAAGTGTTCACATCTGGTATCTGAAGAAGTGTGCATGCACACAAAAGCTCATACCAAGAACTAACTTAGTTGGTCTTTAAGGTGCTACTGGAAGGAATTTTTTTGTTTTGACTATGGCAGACCAACACGGCTACCTATCTGTAACCTTAATTCACAAGTCTTCTTCCTATGTGCACTGTACCTACTTCCATTACAATTCAGTTGAAAAAGTAAGTTTAGGCAGAGTTAGCTGTGAAGTTACGTTGCTCCAGCGGAATAAAACAGTGGGATATGCTCAATAGACAATCACATATGGAGTTCTTTATCTTTCATACATTAAAGCGCTTTCTGCAATGGAATCAGTGATCCATATTTTTTGGAGTTGTCTCTGCCCCCTTTCCTGTATGAAATGCAGGGAGACGTGTGAGATTTGGGGAGGAGGGTCTGGCATCACACTGATCTTTGGAGGGAGACTCCTCACTGCTGCTGCCCCCAAATCCTAGTGCAAGGTTAGGTATGAGACTGTATCTGCCAGTCTCTTGTGGCATGTTATTGCCAGGCTGAAGGATGAAGTCACCAGTGACAACCTGGCATTGGAATTTGTGGACCCTTGTAGGAATTTTGTTACATTCAAAGCAGCACTTAATCCATTCCATCATCTTCTCCCACAAATAGTACAAATGGGCAAGGACTCAAGCACCACGTTTAATTGATAGCTTGAACTGATTAATTTTGTAATATTTTTATGCACTTCATATCAGTTGGAACGTCGTGGTGTTTTCATTTCAAGGAAGAGTCTCTTAAGCACTTTGACTTAATCATAAATCTTCTCATTAATATTTATTTTAGCCACTTTGGGAGCAGCTGATATATCTTTCTCTGGCAGATTCAGATTGGAGGAAGCATTCATTCATAGAATCATGGAGTTGGAGGGCCCTTGTCATCTAATCTGCTGCTTGATGTAGGAAATCCAAAAATAGGCTGGCCTTACGAGATTATCATCCTAAATATACAATCAGATATATATCCACTCAAATGCTCAGATGTGAGCCTACTTTATTTACAGAAACTGCACACTGAGCATGGTGTTGTGGAGTTTTCAGCTGGTAGTTTAGGGATGCTCTTGGAACTGACCTTAGAGTCAAATTTCAAGGTCTTGACTGTAGCCAGAAGTGCTTTAGACAATCAAGACCAGTGAGCCAGTTGCATTCCTTTCTGGAACCTTCCAACATATCTGGTGAACTATGTCTTAGTCATCTCTCCTCGATTATTGTAACATGAATTGTGGGATTGCCCTTGAAGACTGTTTAGAAACTTATATTAGCTCATAATGCTGCAGTTAGGCATTTTAACGTGAGTTGGATATATGGTTGATGTTATGTCTTCTTTCATACCCCCTCTGAACACAATTCAGAGTGCTGATTTTTATCTATAAAGGCTGAAACAGTTTGGGACTAGACTGCTGAACGACTACCTTCCTCCATATATTCCTGCCTGAGAACCGAGATCTTCCACGCTTCATCTGTTCATCAAGTGACAACATGCAAGAGGGTCTTTTCTGTGGTGGCCCCACCATCTCTGGTCTTTATTCCTCTTTCTGGAGGGAAGTTAAATATTTTCTTTTTAAACATAGTTTTTGAGCTCTCAGTTATTTTCACTTGTTTTCTTTCGCTTGTTTACATTATTGTTATTGTTTTACCATACAGTCTTCTTAGGAAGAGCGAGATATTAATGATTAATTTAAGAAAATAGATATTTTTGTTGTTGCTGTTGTTTATAGATTCTGAATCTTTTAAGCACCTTGCAACCCCCTGCCTTTAAGAAGATTTGTCACAGGTATTTTTGACTGTGTAGTCAAGTCGCAAACAGCTGTGTTTAGATTTTGGGAGGCACTTATATTTCCTGTAAGAACATATCATGTTTTTAAAGTTGTCTGACTTTTTGCTAAATTTCTCTTTTTAGCACTTCAGTTCCCTGTGCAGTGTTATCTCTGACCCACATTATATTGTTCTCTAGACTTGCACTCTTTTCCTCTAAGCTTTCGGCAAGACAGTTCTTATCCCCCGCTTGCCTTGTTCTGAGCAGTTTTAAATTAGTTTCAAAAAATGTCTAATGCATTCTGACCTATTTCCTGTCTATCAGTGTGTTTAGCCAGACATTTGTATCATCCTTTATAGCCTCTACACTGCTTTTTAGCTAATTTGTGTGTGTGTCCCAAAATAGAGAGGGCAAAAAGGAGCTCCAGCTGTAGCTCAGAACCCAATCCCATGGGTATGGAGTAGCAAGGCATCAAAGAATGACTCCTATCTACGGTTTTATTTCAGCATCACACAAAAGAGACTATTTGTTCTTTCCACAGTGCACCACAACCACATTGCTGTAATTGTCCTTAGGTACCCAGGCTATAAATTAGACCTTCATGACCCTCCTTTTAAATGGAGGGCTTCAGTCCTGCTTTGAACTATGGCACTTTCTCTTTCTTCTCTCAGGGAAAAAAAAATGCATAGCAGCATTTTCTTTTTCTGTGCAAACATATTGGGACGCGTAATGGTTCCCGTCACCTGCCCTGTCAGTATGTTCAGAAATAACTTTTGATTTAGGTCCCAACTGCATTTGTGCTTTTGCTCAAATAAACAAGCCCTGATTAAAAAGACAACAGAATAATATCAAGTGAAGCCTGCTATAATGAAGTTCAGGCTTAGCAGATGAATAAGGTGATGATGCTCTGGAGATCTGCCCATCATTCCAGAATCTTAATATGATCTATCGTTGGGCACTGATAGTATTTCACTCATACACAAAATCAGTAGCATTCACGTCCCATCCTGCATCTTATTTTGGATGCATCACTTTGCATAGATCAGGGAATGGGGAACTGGCCCTCTAGATGACATTGGACATAATTTTATTTATTTATAAAAGTATTTCTACTCCACACCACCATATCATAAAATGTCAAGGCGGTGTACAAAATTAAAACATGGAACGCCATTAAAAACAACACACTGATGGGCTAATAAAAATAATAAAAACCAGCAACAAAGGCCTGTCATCATAAAGAGTTCTTCAAGGGATGCCTAAAAGTCAAACACTAGGGTGTCTGCTGAATCTCTGTTGGAAGAGATTTCTGCAGCATGGGACCAGCAACACTATATGCCTGATGTCTGCCTTTAACTCCTATGAACCCCAGCTGGCATGGGCAGTGGTCAAGGTGATAGACGATGCAATCCAATAGTATCTGGAGGGCCACGGGTTCCTTATTCCTGGTACAGAGTCAACACAAAGAATTTTGTTTATGGACCATTATCAGTACTAGAGAAACAAGTGGCAGTAGCCACAATTCCAGTGGCGCTCCCCCCCCAACATTTCCTGGATTTGTGACATAAACAATGCCAGCTGATATCAACGATTTGAGGGATCCTTGATAGTGGGTGGCTGATGGGAGCATTCTGCTGCATCTTACATCCATCTACTAGCTAGCCACGGAACAACCGACCTGGCACAAGACAGGCAAGCTGCATATGGAACTGGAATACATTTCCTATGTTGTCCAGTTATATCCTGTGTTCAGCTCCCATGCTACTGCCTCCATTACCCAGAAAGAGCAACACTGGAGTTGTGATAGCTACCACCATAGACATTTTGAAAAAAAACCAAAAAACATTGAACAGATATATTTGTGATAGCAAAATGGACTTCTACATTAGATGCAGTAAACTTCTGAGTACCAGGTCTTGGGGCGAAAAAGGGAGGTTATTTCCTTTGTACTTTGCGCTAAGAATTTCTGGAGGCTTCTGACTCACAATAATGGAACTAGGATGCTGGACTTCAGTATCATCTTTTGCCAACCTGAAGCTTCCAGGTGTTTTCAGCTACAATTCCCACCAGCCCTAGACAGTATTGCCAATGGCCATAGATGATGGGAGCTGTAGTCCAAAACACCCGGAAATACCAGATTGGGGCAAGTTGACTTAGAAGATGGACCCATGGTCTGATCTACTAAGGCTGCCCATGTATTCTTCATGGGTAACCTACCATCTAATTATTTAAATAAGGAATAATCCAAATGAATCCTTTGAGAAGCTGATTTCACACCATACTGCAGGCATTTTTTGTATGGAGTTTTAATTCAAGCTGGAAAAGATTGCTTACTATGCAGCCACTGCTTAAAACCACAATTCCATGATGAAACTCCTCCAGCTGTATATATGATGAGCCAGATATTGATAGGCTGCAGTCACAAAGTGAGCTTATTTTTAATGCTACCACCAGGGCTGGCCCATGAGAAGCCAGATGGATTGGCAGTTGAATAGAATCCACACTGCTTCAACAACACTGGCAATGAGACAACATCACTCCTCACCATACCCTGTACATTCTACTTTAAGGTATGTGGTCAGGCTGCATGACACACAGAGCTCTACCATTGAAGATGAGGACCGTCTGTGCTCCTCCTGAGCATTTTCTGCCTATGGTGCTCTGCCCTGAATACTACCCTTTCCAACACAAACTCATCTTTGTGGTTTTGGGAATTGGCTGTTTGTCTTCTTCTTCCTCCTCTGTTATATTTGCTTGATAAGGGAAGACTTAAATAAATGATGCTTCTTTGAAATGCATCTTCAGATGCCATTTAGAGAACATTAACAATACATTAAAAAAATAAGAGTGGGGATCTCTGATTTTAGCTTCCAGCAAAGTCAGCCTTTAAAGTAAAATTCAGTGTTTGAATCTTCCCTCTGAGGGTGTACATCTGGGCAGTTCAATAAGTCCAGGAGGGAGAGCGAAGCAGAGTCTTATCAGGCATTTGCTTGGAGTGCTTTCATCTCCTTGGCACTTTAGTTCAATGAGACTGTGTATACAGAAGACAGATTGGTGTTTAAGCTCCCAGTGGACCACATAATATTGCTCTTTCTGCTGGCTTCAGTGAGGAAAGCCTGCCAGCTTCTCTGCAGAATGGCTCCCTGGGAAATGGCATGTGAAGAATGAACCAGGAAGAAATGTCTAGAGCACACTTTGGGAAATAGACCACTTTTATTCACTTAATCTATCAGCCTGGTGACTATCACCATATTCTTCAGTCAGAATGGAAAACTCTTTTGCTTTCTTCCTTTGCCAAGGCTTTGATGAGTGATTTTTTAGTTGTGCTGCTGTAATGGCAGTTTTGCAATTGAGGCCAATGGAGTGAAGATTTTCCTGTGAAATGGGGTGGGAGCGGACTTGTGCCGTTTATCCCTTGTAGCTCCCTGAACTCACTGCAAATAGATGTCTCTCAAATTCCACCGTGGAGAGAAAGATCGCATTTATGCTCCTGTCAACACTGCCATGATCGCATCTGCAAAGGGGGTTTATGTTTCTGCCAGTTTGCTTGTCTTCGTGCAGCACTTTAGATGTGCGATATCAAGAAACTGATATTTAGCAGAGATGTTGCCTAGTCCTATACACTTATACTTGTGAGTAAGTTGTGGTGAATTCAAGGGGACTTACTCCCAGAAAATGGTGCACAGAATTTCAACCCTCCTCATAATTAGATTGCTGGGGGTCTCAGGTAAGGTCTTCCTCTCTTCCTAGAGTCATAGATATATGGAGCTGAACGTCATCTAGTGAGTGCAGGATCCACAATTCTGGCTTTAACTGCAGCATCTCTGACAGACAGCTATCCAGTTTACCCTCATCTTCTGATGCAGCTGCTTAGGTTGAGGAAGCCTAATTCCAGTCAGTGTACAAAGGACCTGACTTCAAAGCATGTGACTTCTCCCATACAAGGGGGTGCAGGAAATTGTAGTGAAGAAACTGACTGTGCAGGCAGCTTGAAACGGGTACCAAAATCCCTATTTTTCCTTAGCTAAAATCCATTCACTTGAGCTCTGAGTCAATGTATAAACAAAAACCCGGCTGTATAAACAAGTGCTCAGAGTCATCCCCTTTATCAGTTCATGACGGCAAGGATGACTTTGGCTGTTTCAGTGGAGTAGGGGTGACATGTCTAGGTCTTATCCTATGTCCTGACGCACAGACCTAGTCCGGGAACAGTGCCAGAGTGTGTTCTTGGAGTTGGTGACCTCTTGCTCCAAGATAAGAGTAGGAACAGGAATACCCTTTTATGGTCAGAAGTACAGGAAGGAATACTCTTTTATGGTCAGAAGTACAGGAAGGAATACCCTTTTATGGTTAAGAATACCAGAGCAGGAACATATGTGATGTCAACCTGCGTGTATAGGCTGACGTGGTTGGATTCCTGGGGAAGGAGGGAGAGGGTGCCTGGAGGATATATATACTGCATGAAATTTCTCATTTCTTTGGACTTGCTGTGGATACACTACGCAGGTGCCTTTCTGCTGTTCCGGAGAGCAGAAATAAAGAACTCTTTCTCTGAACCAACCCTCGGTGTCATTTGACTTCCTTCCTCCTGTCCAGGAGCAACGCAGACCCAATTGGTGAACTCCAATAAGGCTACAGTAGCTGTGTGCGTGGCAAGCTACAGTTACCATGATTCTTTGGGAAAGCAATGTGTTTTAAATGCATGGTGTGGGTGTGACCTTACAGCCAGTCAGTGCGTGCCCACTAAGAGGTCACAGGGGAGTGGCCAATGAGAGTTCTGGTTTTCTTCTCCATCCTCCTCTCTTGCAAAAGTACTGTGGACACTTAAGCATTGCTGTTTTAAAAATATTTAACACCTAAGTAAACTGAAAATGCCTTATTTTGCTTGGCTGCTAGGAGAAAAATCATGTTCTTTCCCACTTGTTCAAGTTCTCTCCCTGTCTGGCAGTGAATCCTGACCTATACCATCCCCCCTCCCCGGTTCACTTCTCTGTGTTATTTTCATGGAGTTACTACTGCTTAATAGACATATTATTATTATTATTAGTTATTGAATTTATATACCACCCTATACCTGGAGGTCTCAGGGAGGTTCACAGAAAAGATTCAGAGCGGTTCACATAGAATTTAAAGTTTTTTCTCCATTAGGGGACATCATTGATGGGCACATGCTGTGGCCTCTTTCACAGCCGGCAACACACTGCCAACTCTTGAGGTCCCTTGACCCTGTTCATGCTTCTGCTCCTCTGTGCAGTGGCTGCCCCTTGACCTAATCCCTCCAAACAAGTGAGCTGTGAGAGGAGCAAAGAGCAGGAGCAACAGTCTCTGTTCACCTTGCTCTCTCCCTCTTGTCCTGGCCCCAATCAGGAAGGGGAATGACCTGAGGCCCACTCAGAGAGATGAGTCACTGAGGACATTCTCCAATATTTGGATCCGACATTGCTGGGCTAGATCATGGAATGAATCTGCCATAACCATTCCAAAGTGCTTTTGTCACACAATATACTAAAAACACATATATTGAAAACCAGATGGACCAAAGTGCTGGTGTTTATCTGGTGTGTATTTTAAAGGGGGGGGACCACAGCAAAACAGTTGTTACATGATAATCGGTAATGTTCAACATGTGAATGTCATTTCTTTTATTATTCCAGACATTTGCTAACAGCTCCCCCCCTCCCACCACTGCAAAGATGAATATATTCTTTGTGTGTGTGTCACCATGACTGAATAGAGAGAATACTAGTCAGAGGCAAGATGAAACAAGGGAGAGAAACAAATTGCTGTAATTTTGCTCGAATTAGAGTACAATGTAATCAGAACCTTTCTATGAGTGGGGTTCTTAAAAAAAAAAAACTTAGGACAACTTTGTAAAGCATAAAAGCTTAATTGTTTCTACGAAATATTGAAAGGTATGTTTCTAAAACTGCTGCTCTGGATTCCTAGGTAGATGTTAGCAAAGCACGTGTTGTGACAAACTATTACAGAAAAATTATATACTGAAAGTGATTGATATGTTATAGAATTTACCAGCAGACTGTAGGCAAATGTAGCTATTTCTTTCCAGACAGGCTGTCTAACCTGCAGTAATATTCAGTGATCATCCACTCCCCATCATCTTTCATGTGAAAGAAAAGCATAGTGCATTTAGTAATTTGGGGAAATGATTTGAGATGGGGCACATTGCTATTACTCTGTCTTATTCTTGAGTACATATGACTGATAAATGGATTTAGTGCTGCTGCATTCACTGAAGATTGGTGTGTGTGTATGTGTGTGATGCTTAAATTTGTCAGTGCTGTAAAGGCCAGTGTCGTGAGCAAGGCATACAATATGGACAGAGTGGCAAAAGGGGGAGAGAAATATAATGGTATGCAACAAACAGAAAGGAAAAATGTGAAGTTCAAAGAAACAAGACAGAAGGAGAATAGAATTCAGTTATATAGAAAATGATTAAGCACATCATTCACTTTGCTTGCAAATGGTTCATTTTATCTTCAGCTGGGTACCTTTGGAAAACAGGCACATAGGGGGAAGAAGGCCATGGAAATGTTTGAGCTGACACATAACATAACAGTGAAAGCTTCTACCATGTGGATTCCATGTGCTTTAAATAGCTCTAAACCGTGACTTGAATCAGGAAGCCGCAAGTCCCAGTTAGGATGTGTGTTGAAGTAGCTGAGCAAGCCAAAATAACCGAGTGTCACGATGGCACGGAGCATTCTAAAAGCCGACTCTTTCTTGATGGGAACACCACCATATTTGGAGCAAGGACACTGCTTTGGATGCACTGCTGTATGCCTGCATCTTGAGGCAGCTACCTTTTTCTGACATAGCTTGCTAATGTCATTATTGAATGTTGTTGGGTTAAACCAGAAAGGATGCCCATGTGGCCACTGTAAGGAATAGTTAGCTCCAGGAACTGAAGGTTACCTCTCAATATTACTTGAAGGTTAGAGGTCAGCTGTTTTGGGACTACAGCTCCCATCATCCCTAGCTAACAGGAACAGTGGTCAGGGATGATGGGAATTGTAGTCCCAAAACAGCTGGAGGGCCAAGTTTGGCCGTGCCTGATGTAGGGCTTCTACCCAGGAACAACTAGTTTTCCAAAATAGCTTTAAAGTTGTTGGAAGTGTTAATGTCACCTTATCTGCAAATGAAAATTTTGTTTGGTTTCGTTAGCTATATCTTCCATATACTATAGGTATTAGTATAATAAGCTGTTTAATACAATGGAGATGTTTAAATGCATTTTTTCCATTCTAGAAGATTTTGGTGTTTGATTAAAATGTAAAAAATCACTGTTAGGAAAGAATAGTATCCTAATTATAAGTATTTATCTACACACAATGTGGATTTTTTGCCCATTACAATGATTAAAATTAGCATTGTAATTCATGTCATACTAACACAAACTAGTCTTCATAGTTACATAGGGAATAATAAAAGCAGATCTTTTCCTCCTGTCTAGTGTAGTGAATTATGCAATTTATTAATCATCACTATAATTTATTTTGTGTCTATTTGTCTTCTATCTCTGCCAAATACTCTTATGCGTGATCTCATTAGATTTGATCTGTAAGTGATTAGAATTTGTTTGGGTTTTTTTTAATGCCTGCTAAAATAGGACATCTTGCTCTGAATTCAAGCCTAGTTTTCTAAGAAAACACCATGGAATTCTTTGTAAGTCACTTGGGAACATTTTTACAGTTAAACACAACTTCTAATTATTCAGAATGAGACCCCTGATCCTGTTTGGTTTGCTTGATGTTACGAGGTATTTGTGTGTGCGTGTGTGTGTGTGTGCGGTGGGGGAGGTGATTCCAGAGCACACATTCACTTGAAAATCAATGCAGTACTTGAACAATTATTATAAGAACACTTTGTATTCACCAATGTACATTTAGAGTTTACAACAATTATTGCCCAAAGCCATGTAGTGACTGCTTAATTCTGACACAAATTTTTGGTAACTTGTGCATCTTAATTATCCATTCTGGGTAAATACTCTCACTAAAGACAATGCAGAAAAATATATATTCAAAAATTAAGTGTCCCTTGTGCCCTGGGTCTTTTATAACAATGAGATCTAGGAAAGGGTTCTTATCTAAAATGATCATAATTCTTTAAATGAGTAAGGCAAAGGCTATACATATCTTTATTGTCCTGATGTACTCTTGGGTCACTTTATGCTTGCGCCAACTTTGTATTCCAACTAAATTTGAATACGTTAGTTAATAATGACCATTGTTTTGCTGTTGGAATTATTAATCCCTAAAGGAAACAGCCCAGAACCCAGAATTAATTACCAGCTGTTTTCTCGCTTGTTACTGGTAAACTTGGTTCAGCTGGAACTCTGCACACCATTGGCAGAGACTCGGACCGCAGAAATGTGAAATGTGATAGAGATGGCTCTGTGTGATATCATTTCCACATCTCTCCTGAGAGGGAAGGAGCATATAGTATTTTCCTTCCCCGCCCCCCCCGTCCCCCTCTCTCCTCTTTGACCAGTGGTGGGAACAGACATATACCCACCTGCTCCAGCTCAGGCATATGCCTGTTGCTGTTTCTACTGTAAATATATATTTACCTGCATAGTGTTTACTGCTGCTCTTGCTGAGCATGATTATGAGCAAGTAAATCGTATTTTAAACTTCTCAGTCTCTCTATGATTCTGTGTTAAGTGGGGTAAGAAAGGGGAGCCAGCTTGCTTTGCAGCTGGACTTGTGAGTCGAGGAACCGAAACCCGCGTGGTGGTAAATAAAAGACAAGGACACAAGAATTTTAGGTTAATGGGCTGAGAAGGGCCACAACCTTTATTGGTTACAACATGTGAGTGGTATTGGCTGAGGCACTGGATAAAACAACCTATACATGACCCCACCCATGCAGCGGGGGTCTTTTGTAGGTTAACAAACAGTGGGAGGAGCTTGTTGATGCAAATGCAACTGGAAGCTTCCCCTGATTTCACCGGGGGTCGTGCCATGGCCCTAGCCACCAACAGGGCATCGGACAGGATCCATGACTGCTGGATTCCTCTAACGGAATACCCTACAAGGGGTGGGGTAGGTGATGGCCAAACCCCGCCCTCCAACACACAACACATATTCCAATGCCTAACCACCAATACCCAAACCTTGTGACGAATTGCTATGAGGTAGGCAAAAAATCAAGAGGCTGGTGCCAATTAGCCAAATGGATAAAAACTCCTACCAGGCCACCTGGGCAACCAGGGTGACCAACCAAAGTCCATAGCAAGGCTGAAAACATGAACCTAGCCTAAAGGGTGGGCGGGCGGGTGATCCGACGTCTTCCGGGGGCTGAATAAGGTGCAGAGGCTGCTGCGGCCGCTTGAATGTGGCTAAACCCCTTCCCCAGACTAGCCCTATTGGCTGGTCAGCCAAGGGAGCAGCGCGGCAGCCGGAAGATGACACAGAGGGCCGAACACGCCCCCTGCTGCCGCGGGAGCGGTTCCCGTTCATAAATCCTCCCCTCTGTGAGGAGGAGAGGTTTTGTTTAAGGAAGGCTTCACAGCCCAATTCCTATGCTTTCAGTTTGCTGCTAAGGATGGGACGTACAACTCTGCTCAGCTCCCTGTTTAAATGCAAGTGGTAGGCTAATGTTTTTGTCTGTTCAACCCACACATGTGGGTTGAAGGATAAATTGCAATTAATACAGCTTCTCCTACCTATTAAAACCCATCTCACAGGTTGAACAGTTTCATCTTGGTGCTAGATGTTCTAGGATTTCCAGTGGTTTCCAAATTGTAATTTTCCCATGGCCACATGGCAGGAAGTGACTTCACAGGAAGAGGTGCGGAGCTAATAACCTCTTGTAGGCTTCCTCAGGATCTTTTACCCCAGTTGCTATGTGCATTGGATTCAAATTGATTTTATATATGGGTTGTTGTTGTTGTTTCAATTTTTTTTTAAAATCTTTTGTATATCTTTTTACATGTGAGTTCATGGTCATATGTAAACAGGGACACTGGTAAGCTTGGTAACAGCTTCTCGGTAACTCTTGCAAGGTATAACTAAATCAACATCTGAAGTTAGTTAAAGTCTCAGTCTCTGGAAACATGGTGTAAGCAAGCTCACAATGTTTGCAGCACTCTTGCCGACATTTGCCTCTAGGGCTTGTGCCTGAATCAAGAGGACTTCTAATAACCTGACCTAGTTTGTTTCCTTTTAAGCTTTGAATAAGTGAAAACGTTTTAGAACGCTGGATGCTACATTTGGAAGCCAAACAGTGGTTTGCCTTTTTAAAAAGTTTCATTTCCCCATTTAGTTACAGGCCTGTTCTGCTTGTGATCTTACACTCAAAGGAAATACAGCCCACTATTCCACAAATCAGGTGCTTCCAGTTTTTACAAGTAAAAGTTCTGTTAAATTCTGGCAGGCCTTTTGGGGTCATTTGTATATTTTTTGTATTCCCAGTTGTAAAATGTATGTCCCAAGCAATGAATGGATGTACTGTACAGAGCAGCCCAAATAATAAATGTGTTCAGTATTGCAACTTTAGCGTTCTTGGTCCCGGTCTAGAGAAAGATAGTCACACATCAGCCTCATTAAGATAAATGGGATGTTAGTTGGAACAAACATGTCATTAATTTAATTAATTGCAACAAGCTTTGGTTGCTTCCAGATGACTTGTTTACTGAGCATTCTTTTATTTGTTTGCCAGGAGATTGGATGATGTTGGCTATTTAATTACCTTTCATTCTGTTTATGGAGAGGTTAGACAATGTTTCATCAACAAACATTATCCCACGTTTTCTAGAGTATTTCCCATCACATTCCTTATTGCAAAAAGTCTGTTTTTGTTGTTGTTTTTTTTGGGGGGGGGAGGAGAAGAGTCGGTTTGTTGCACAAGACCTCCAAATCAGCTTTAATTGTGCAAACTGAATTTGCTGGTATGTGATTCAATCCTACCTAAAAATAGTGACTCTCTGAAAGTGCCCTAATTTTGGATTTTGGACAATATATGGAAGAGTTATCTTTGTCTCTTTCATGATATTGGGACCAGCCACTTAGCAACACATATTAATCTGCCTTGCTTTATTTGTTGTTGTTTAGTCGTTTAGTCGTGTCCGACTCTTCGTGACCCCATGGACCAGAGCACGCCAGGCACTTCTGTCTTCCACTGCCTCCCGCAGTTTGGTCAGACTCATGCTTGTTGCTTCGAGAACACTGTCCAACCATCTCGTCCTCTGTCGTCCCCTTCTCCTTGTGCCCTCCATCTTTCCCAACATCAGGGTCTTTTCCAGGGAGTCTTCTCTTCTCATGAGGTGGCCAAAGTATTGGAGCCTCAGCTTCACGATCTGACCTTCCGGTGAGCACTCAGGGCTAATTTCCTTAAGAATGGATGCGTTTGATCTTCTTGCAGTCCATGGGACTCTCAAGAGTCACCTCCAGCACCATAATGCAAAAGCATCAATTCTTCGGCGGTCTCACTTCCATACATCACTACCGGGAAAACCATGGCTTTAACTATAAGGACTTTTGTTGGCAAGGTGATGTCTCTGCTTTTTAAGATGCTGTCTAGGTTTGCCATCGCCTTTCTCCCAAGGAGCAGGCGTCTTTTAATTTCGTGACTGCTGTCACCATCTGCAGTGATCATGGAGCCCACGAAAGTCAAATCTCTCACTGCCTCCATTTCTTCCCCTTCTGTTTGCCAGGAGGTGATGGGCCCAGTGGCCATGATGTTCGTTTTTTTGATGTTGAGCTTCAGACCATATTTTGCGCTCTCCTCTTTCACCCTCATTAAAAGGTTCTTTAATTCCTCCTCACTTTTGCCATCAAAGTTGTGTCATCTGCATATCTGAGGTTGTTGATATTTCTTCCGGCGATCTTAATTCCGGCTTGGGATTCATCCAGCCCAGCCTTTCACATGATGAATTCTGCATTTAAGTTTAATAAGCAGGGAGAAAATATACAGCCTTGCCGTACTCCTTCCCCAATTTTGAACCAGTCAGTTGTTCCATATCCAGTTCTAACTGTAGCCTTATTGGAACTATAAATATAGTTTCTGCTTATTGCTACAAGTTTGTTTTACTTCTGTTGAGATCTCTTACATGACATATTTTAATAGAAGAAAAGATTCAACAAAATATATCTCATCTCTCCCTCTCTTTATACAGTAGACTTTTCTTGCATGCTATAATGATCGAAGAGTCACAGAACAGAAAGCAGGACATTATACAACTGTAGGAAATGTCAAAAGCCAGCGCTTAATGGCTGTTCTCATGGCCACATTACCAGAGACTACAAATAGTGCTAATGTATAATGAATTGAGCTTCCCCCTTTACAGCCATTTTGTTCCTACAGCTATTAATGCCCTTGTTGAATCATTGAAAAATATTAATGGGATCACCACCTGCTCAAATTTATTTGTTCAATATGTTTTTCTTTTCTTGTGACCCAGTCCCAAAGCATCAAGATTCTTAAACAATGATGTGGGAAACAAGAATTAACACAAAACTACAAAACATACCATATTCATCCTACCTTATGCATATAAAACATGCAGACAATGATGAAAGGGCAACACAAATATCTTAAAGTATGATTTGCAGCATGTACAGAATGAGAATGGAGTCACTGTTTAATTGCATACATATCAATTTGCTGCTGGCAAGTACTTAGCAAATTTCTGTGTAAATGTCAGACCTATGCTTATTCAGCAAGGATACAAGATCACAAGTGCCATCTGGAATGGGGAAGTGTAGCCTCTTTATTTTCTACTAGGATTCAAACTATAAGGAGTAATATGGATGCTGATTCAGAGGCAAATGAATAAATATGCACATTAATATATTCTGTAATTACGACACTCAGTAATAATAAAAAAATGTCATTCAGATCCTTGCCCGGATGTCTGTGTCTTTTGCGCTGTTTGAGGATGTAAAGGCCTATTTCTTCTTTCTCCTTCCAATTGTGAGGGATAAAAAGGGTAAATGAAAAATTCTGCAGCAAAAATAATATATTATAAATAAATATTGCAATAATCTGCAATACATGGCTTATAGGCCCAAGCCGTTCAGGGTTCAAAATTTAATACATACCCTCCAAAATCTCTCAGACGAAAATAGGGACATTTCTCACTTCCCCCCAAATGACCCTCCTCAACCCCCATTTTTTATTGTCATCCCCCCCGATCATTTTCTATCTGGAGACAGACGAGTGCTGCTACCACCACTCTTCTCTTCTCTTTGGCGATCACTCGTAGTCGAGTAAGACTGAGTTGGGGTTTTGGAAGACGCCTGTGTGTAAATTTGTTTTATGTGTGTAGATCAGTGCACGCTGACCAACACACAGTCTTCGCAGTGGGGCTCTGTTCCGATGGCATAAAGTAGTCACGACAAACCAGTAGATTCCTGTCTGCTGCAGCCTTCATCCGCCTTCACAGCCGTTGTAACATACCGCTTGTTATCATCTGCCTGTTTTGCTGTTGGAACATTCTTTGTCTGGCTCCTTCCCTTTAACTTTACCGCCTTGGGTGACCCTGCTGGGAGTACGAGATTCCCGACGGCTTCGCTCACAAGGGTCATAGGAACATGCAAGCCCACTCACCATGACAAGGGGATGACCCAGCGAGTGGGGTACCATCACACCAACAGTACACAACACACACGTCCTTCATCGACTTGAAAAAACAACAACCCTTAATGCCAATTTTATTTTATTCTTTGGTAGATTTACAAAAAGAAAAGCACAAACCAATAAATAAATTTCAGAAAGGGGAAAGATTAAATGTGAGCACACAAATATTTTTTTTTTTAAATCAAGACTCCTTGCGTTTCGCTTCACTCTCCCTTTCTTCCTACCCAGGGCTGGCTTGCCCTCTGCCTGTCCCCACAGCCAGCTCAACACACAGGGCTGGAACTCAGTGGCTGCAGCCTCTCCTCCTCTTCACCTACTCATGGGCAGCCACTATGAGCTGCCCAAGGGAGGAAGCCAGCAGTGGTAGCCATGGATAGGCAACAAGATGCTCCCTCACAGCTGCCGCCTCGAGACAAGCGCCGGCTCATCTTCCCTGAGCTCGGCTGCAGCAGCACCGATGGGGGAAAGAGGGACATTCTGGGATCAAATCAGAAGCTGGCATGGCTTTCATAATCCCGGGGCTGTCACTGGAATATCGGGACACTTGGAGGGTATATTACTATTTAGATAATTCTAAGCTGGGTCTGAACTCCAGAGCAACCAATACAGTGGACACTCGGGTTGCGAATGTGATCCATGCAGGAAGCACGTTTGCAACCCACAGCGCTGTGTCTGTGCATGCATGGGTCGCGATTTAGCACTTCTGCGCATGCGCAAGCACTCAAACTCAGAAGTAACCCGTTCTGGTACTTCGGGGTTCGGCATGGTGCGCAACCCAAAATCACACAACCCGAAGCGCCTGTAACCTGAGGTATGACTGTACTAAGTAAAGACAAGCAGAAAACACTCCAAGAAAGAAAACTTCACTGAGCATATGTGTTCTTCACCCTGTAACTGAAAGGGCCCATACAGGTAATATGTTAAATACTGAAGTAATTTCTAGGTATTTTAGCCTGGGGGTTGACACCCTTTTTCGGCCAATGAGTGCATTTGGCATTTTGAGGAGGTGCCGAAATTCAGTGCAAAATGTCTGCTGTGAGGGCCTGGCACGTAATGGTTGCCACGTCAAAGAGGAGACAAAGAGACTGAGCCACAAAGTGGTGGGGGCAAGCCTGTCCACCTGGCCCCCTATCCGTGTGGAAAAAGGCACCTACACCTGACATTGCCCTGTTCCCTCAAGGAGATAAGCCCTTTGCACTTCTCCTCTGTTCAGGACAGATGGGAAGGAGGGAGTCCCGTCCAGGCATCCAATGAGTTATGGGCATGTCTAAGGGAGCATGTTCAATGTCGGATAGCCTGAGCTTGTGCAAACGAACTGAGCAGGAAGATTCAACACTTTCTCTAGTATTGTGGATTTTTGGGGTGATATTTCATGAGAGCTTTCGTGGGGACCAGAGGAGCTACTGGTGGGCATGCTGGTGCTCACAGGTGCAATATTGGCAACCCCTGAATTAGCAGTATTCCCAGTGCTACCAGTGAAGCAGCCATACTTTCTTCTAAAGTGGAGTCCCATGGGTTTACTGGCACTGCTGATGGGGATGTTGCCCATGCTTCTTGGGCCTGAGAACTCTGGTCCATCATTCATAGGAAGGAGCACAGGAAGCTGCCTTGTACCTGTTGGACCTGTTCCATATCTGCTATTGGGTCCCCGGAGCACAGATCCACACAAAGTGGCAAACGACCTTGCAGGATACAACAGGGTTTATTTGAAATGCATATGCATAGCAAAGGTGCAGCGCAATAAGCTCGCAATCTGCACACCCAGTTCTGAGCGTGCCAGCTTTTTATACATTTGCAGAATACAATGCCACCTGATTTCTTCTAAACCACCCGATTTCTGGGAAATCGAAAGTTATAGTAAGTTTCTATATCCTTACATGGGCATATCCTGATTATGCTCTGTTCCATGAATCGCCCCCTCATCCCTGCCCCCTCCACATCACAGCAACGGGCATTCCTGAATCCTCCTTATCTCTTTACAACTTTGAATCATAAACATTTGAGAGGCCCCTCAATGCCAGCCTTGTTCTCCTGGTGGACCTCGTTTGGGGTGTGTGTGTTTCTTATGGCCCTACATACCAAGTCTGCCCATTGCTTCATCTAGCTCAGTATTGTCTACACTGACTGCCAGTGGTTGCCCAGGATTTTTAGTTTCTCCCCACCCTACCTGGAGATTCCAGGAACTGAACCTGGGACCCTCTGCTTTAAAGGCAGGTGCTCTCCCACTGAGCTATGCCTGCCTTTGGACGTGCTCTGGAATTTATGCTCTCCTCCCCTTTTTGCAGGTTCTAGCTTCCATTTGCAACTAACTGCACTTAGTTTAACATTCAGTTGTTATGCAGGATTGCAGCCCAATTGGGTTAGGCTGGAAATTAAGGGTTTATTCAGTATTAGAAATTACTCAAACCCACCTACGTTTCTATCATCATGTAGATTCTCATATCATGATTGAGCATTGACATATATGAGCCATTTGGATTATGTATATGTTTTAAGTTTTAAATTATAGGACCATGTTGGGCTGTTGCTTACTTAAAATATGTATTTTGACATATATAGTGTGCCTTTTGTTCCCCTCCTGTGAAATCATTGCCATTCTGCAATAATCAAAGAACATTTGTTTGCATTAAAGATATCCCACTTTGTCACAACAATCTGCTGCCTATTAAAAGCTTGTAGTAAATGGGCTCTTTACTATTATAAAAGCTGTTATCCAATGGGGACAGAATACAAAAAAAACACACACACTGGTTCCCCCACCCCATCTTCATTAAACAAAAATGCCTTTCATAGAAGCTAATTCTTTTCTATAAAGAAAAAGAATAAAATTCATCTTCTACTTCAAGAAAAACATGCACAAAGACCCTCCAATTACAGGCGAGAATAATATACAGGCTTTTTAGGAATCTACAACCATGAAATGTATTGCAATTATTTCCTTCCTCCTTTATATTTTTCATATCATTCATACAAAGCTCATGATTAAATTAATTTGCTCTGAATTTCAAACATAAATTTGCATGGATGGCAAGGGATTGTGTGTGTGTGTGAGGGGATGGGGGGAAGCACTATTACTCCAACAGTGTTCTCAGAGTGCAGGGAGTCCCTGCTGTTTTACCTGCTTACTGTTAATACATGTCTATGCTGCCATTTCCATTTCCATTTGAAACCCCCTGAATTGCCCTGGACTTCTACGAAATGCAGTTGCCGCTAAGTCATGCTACCTTCTGATGTTTAGTGACCCGAATTAAATTGTTTTAATGTAATTGACTGGCATGCTTTTGTATATGGAATAAAGCCTGCTCAGCAAAGACTGAATTGTGTGATTTTCTTCCTCTTGTAATAAAGATTTCTCTCCCCGCCCCTCACAGCCAAATGTGAGCAATGCTATTGGCTGATAAAGACGACAACAACCTTAAAATTTTCTCCCTCCCCCCCAAAAAAATATATTGACTTGTAGCAATGATTTCATATATGTGCCCCATACTACATTTTTCCACTTGGCTGGTCAACAATTTGCAACAAGTAATTAGCGATAAAGCATCAGTTCCCCGTGGAAGCAGTTTAGCTGAGGTCATTCAAACGAATATAGTAAGCAATTGGGGAGCCATTTAAGAGAAACACATAATTAGTATTTTATCTGGCATGAAGTCAAAGCACAGTTATTTTTTATAATAAATTTCCAAATATATGCTTTGGGGCACAAGAGAAGGAATGCATTTTAAAACAATTGGCAACCAATTAGGTTAACTTAAATAGACAGTGGCAGCTCACGAGATGAGTTGCCCTACTGCAGCTCTTTCAGCCAGGGAAACCTTGGCGTTGAGCTTTGTTTGGTTCCATTATAGTTCCCTGATCAGTTCTGAATGCGCTCGATTATAAAAAGCCAATGTAGATAAGTAATTGGATGTTATCATTCACACAGCCCTAGGAAGAATCAAGTCTATGTTTAAAATCTGCTTAAAAATAAATTAAAATTGGGAGAGGCTACAGTCCTTTACAGGAAAATACACACTTAAGTCCCACTGATATCAAATTGAATTTAAGCACACACAACTCTGGGCCTTGTCACAAACCATGGTGGTTTGTTTTTCTGTTTTGTTCGTTAACCTTTCGCATCATCATTTTTTGATCATTCTTGGGCATTTCTTTGGAGGAGATCATATGGTTGCATTGCAGGGGGTGAGACTAGATGATCCTCAGGGTCCCTTCCAACTCTACAATTCTATGTTCTATCCTCTTCCATGACTCCTCTGACCACAGAATATGTGCTATATCTGCACATTTTTTTCACAGAAGAACACCATACTGCTCAGGGTAGAATATACGATGGGTGTTTGGGTCTTCTTGAAATCTCTGGGGAACAATGAGTTACTCCAGGAATCAAGGTTAAGACAAATTAATTTATTAGAACTTTTACAGTTAGAATCAAAACTTGAAACAAATTAGGGTCTTTATGTGGGATCATGAAAGGATCCCCCTAAATAATACACATTTTTGAAATTTCAACACATTTCAGAGCTGTGTATATATAATATAGTTCTGTTTTCAGCACTGTACTCAGTGTCCTCATTGACATACAGTTAACATCACCTCCAGTATGTCCTTACCTTCTTATACTGTTTATAATATCCAGAGATAACCGTGTCCCACTGGTTGTCTCTAGTCCATCGCATTTCTGTTATGCCCAGTATATCAATGCTGTCTCCAGAGCCTCTTGTCTTTAGTGTCTTTCCTGCCTCCATTAAAGTTTCTCTGCTTGTATCCATGCTAGTTAATGTAAAAGTCTTTATTGTGCATTAAATGACCTTGGTGATCAATTAAATGAGAATGAATTGGGGATTTAGGGTTTTAAAGAGCAGCAGCAGTCTCACTTGTTTATTTTGTTTTCTCTTATTAAATGCTTTTAAAATACCAGATAGTGGGAATGTAGAACTTTGCACTGAGTTCTAAAGTACCGGTAGGCTCAGGCAAAGAAGCCAACCTCAATCAGTCATGGACAAGAAATTTTAAAAAGCAGAAGGAATGAAAAAGGAATTGGAAAGGGCAAGAGGAATTGGCTGAGTCAGATAGATGACGGCAAGGTAATGTTGACAGTGCCTCTTTCAGGCATATGATGTGGGTGTCTCTTGTTGTGTCGTTTTTCTGGACAGAAATTAGAATTCACATTAACTTCCATTTTGGTAAAATCCTTAATATTTGTCAATGTTCATGCGCATTTCAGTGAAATCACTGTGGTGTGGAGACCAAAATCCCATGGGTCCTTACAGTTGCAAAGAGACTTGTACTTCATTGCTGGAAGGCTAAATACCCACCACACATTACTCAGTACTATAAAGATCTCACTGTCCCTTTCTACAGTTGAACTTATATCTTATATGGTTATTGTCAATCTGGTTTGGATATCTAGTTGGAGATATGGACTACTTACATTAATACACGTTTTTATGTTAGGGTTGGTGATTTTTATTTTTATTTTATTGCTGAAGTGAGCCGAAGATGTTTCTTTCCATTTTCTTTTTCTTATATTTGGAAATTAAAAGGTTGGAGGGAGGGAGAAGGAAATGGTTGCCCAGTACAGTGACAATTCTGTTCCACATCTTGAATCAGGGAACAGGTGTACTGACCAGCTAAAAGGAGAATAGTGTCTTCCCTTGTCTTCTGAGTGGAAGATGAAGGGTCTGTTTTACCATTTAAATTGTGGTGCACAGAACTCAACATAGTACTCCAGGTGTGGTCTGATCAAGACAGAATGGAACGGGAATATTACTTTCCTTGATCGAGACCTTATTTGATGCAGTCCAGAAAAGCGTTAGCTTATTTTTTGCTGTTGTAACACACTGTTGACCCATGTTAAGGCTGTGGTCTACTAAAAACCCTACATCCTTTTCATGTGTATTGCTTGAAATCCATTGAAAATCATTCTGTTAGTTTAGGCCCATTTCTCCAATCTGTTATATTGAATTCCGATTCTGTTTTCTGCAGCATTGGCTACCCTTCCTAGTTTGGTGTCATCTGAAAATTTGATGAGCATCCCCTCAGCACCTTCATCCAAGATATTTAACAACAAGGGGCCCGGCACAGAACCCAGTGGCACCCCACTTTTCATTTCCCCCCAGTATGACAAGGAACAGTTAGTGAGCACTTGTTGGGTTCAGTCAGTCAACCAGCTACAAATCCACCTAACAGTTACCTTGTCCAGTCTGCATTTTACCAGTTTTTGGCAGAAGAAATAACTGCAAGTTCTTCTTTGACAAAAAGGGAACATCCAAAGAATTTAGGCTGACACAGCACATGCCTCATAAAGACTTCATTGAAGCCCTTAGAACAACCCAAACTTCCTGTTGGCACCTGTTTCAGGTTCACTTCCTCCCTTGTTTCTTTGCACCCGGCAGACCTTGTTATGGGGGCTATCTACCATGGAATCAAGGTCCCTCTGCTCTGTAAGCTCTGCTTCCTCCATGGGGCTCTTCTCATTCAGCTTCTCAGTTTGGATGTGGAGGGAAAGGCATCCCATCCAGACACTCCACCCGCATAATGGACTGCAGAGTGAGCAAAGTACCAGGAGATAGTGGCAATTCTTGCCCACTAGGACTGCAAGCAATTGCACTGATAGGAAGACAAACTGCTTTCTTTACAGGGTTCCTCCCAAAGACTGTGTTTGCCTGTACAAGGTGTCAGAAGACAAGGAGGGAAGAATTGTTTAGTTTGAATCTTGTAAATTTTGTCTATAAACCACAATACCCACCCACCTATCCATTATTCTTTTCTAATGCTGAGTTCTCTTCTTGAGCAGGCAAGCACAGTGCTGTTTCTTAGATGGCTCAGAAGATGTGGGAAGGGCTGTCTATAAGCAAAATGATTTCCAACATGTCAGATCCTGAGGATTACCTCTGGGCAACAGTGCATTAAAATACTTTTCCATCCTCTTCCATTTTGCAGATCAAGCCATGCCTGCATACGGTGGAAAATAACTCACAAAAGGAAACCTTGGGCAGAAAGACCCTCATAAAACATGATTTGTAAGAGAAAACAGATCTGTGCTTTCTAAGTTAATGTTTCACTTTTTCTTTTTTTTCAAAGTGCTGAGATATAAAAGTAGGTCGGCAAGTCTATTTATATAGCTCACTCCACAGTGTGGTTTAAATTAATGCTGGTGACAAATGTTTGATATGCCATGCTTTTGGTTTTTCCTTTTATAGTGTGCTAGCTAAATTTAGAATTGTTCAAAGAAGCTGTTATATGCAAACCTTAGGGCAAGACTTAGATCTTTTAGGCAGTTTCTTTTTTATTCCTGTGGCCTTCGACTTTATATTCATAAGCGACATACTTTATCACAGATAGGGGTACTCCCAATGCATTCCTGTTTCACCTGCAGGATACTGTTTTCATTTTCTTTTCTTTCTTTTTTAAAAAAAAGACGTGCTAGCCCCTATGGTTCCAGAAACAGCCTGGAAAAAGTGATGTTAAATAATAAGCGAAATGGCACTCCAAAACTTAATCCAACATTATCATTTGCATTTATTTGAATTTGAAAATGTCTGATATATACCTTCATCCAAAACATGGGCTGTGTCCATTTAAAGCACGCTTCCCAACCCATACCAGGAATCCTTGGAACTTTAGTTTGTCAAGGGTGCTGGGAATTGTACCTCTTTGAGGGATAATTGAAAGTTCCCAGAATTCTTGGATGCATTCAGAAAATGTGCTTTCAGTGTTTGGTGTGTATGCAGCTGCTAATTCCAGGGTGGTATACGTAAGAATCAAATCTCAATACAATATGAAAACAATTTTTAAAAAATAAAAATAAAAATCACAACAACACCGTAAAATATGAGAAATAATAAACTGAAAGTTATTTAACCAGCTAAATGGTTAAATTGTCATGATTTTAGAACAGATTCCCCCCTCCCTATAATACATAATAGCACGTAGACACCAGGGGCAGCCATTTTTTTCTGCACAATTCACCTTGTGTGTGATGGAAGGTCATAAAACACCATCACTTAGCAGAGGGACTTGCTTTATGTTCAAGATGTGTAGCAACTAGAATGCCCTTCAGACTTAGGCACTCTGACTGTGATGGCTTAGATAAAAAAAGGAAAGCAAAAATAATGGGGCAGGGAGGGTAAAAAGGCAGTGCACAACCCTTGGAACACTTCATAAGTCATTTTCAATTAGTAAGTTGTTTTTGTGTGGGAAGGGCTTCTGGAAGGATTCCCCCTAAAAATCCAGCAGGAAATGGGATGGATGTAGTCCTGTCCCCTCTGAAAACTGAGACAGACCAAACTTCAACAGGTCTGTCCATCTGTAATCAAGAGGAAAAAAATTTCTTTTTGTCTGACATACAATATAGCCAGAAGACAGAAAGCTCCTGTGTCCATTAGGATTGGTTAAAATAGGTTGCATTTTGTTGCTCTTGAGCCAAAGGATTCACAGAAGTATTTGACTACTTAATTGTTCAACATGGCAGCATACATATTATGGCGGAAAGTGGGAAATTATGTGATTTCAGCCACCAGGCTTTAACCGTTCTTTCTTACAAAGCTTGTGTGTTAAGGTCAGCAGAAGGGGGTCTCTTGATATTTCTTCCACCCTTGGAAGCTCAGGGGTGTACAGTAGGTGGCCTGACAGAAGGGCATTCTCTGTGGCATCCCCTAAGTTGTGGAGTTCCCTCCCCACTGACGTGCATCTGGCATCTTCATTATGCAGTTTCTGTTGCATGCTGAAAACACCTCTTTTCCCGAGCCTTTGACACCTGAGAGATATTTTTGGGTCCGACCCTATTCTTGTGACTCGTGGGACTCCTAGCCTCTGCCATTTCCAGGTAAGTAATATCGTACCTGGAACCTACAACAGAGGAGAAACAGGAAGCTAAGATGTGCAGACTGTTCACAATGAATGAGAAATAAACATGGAGTCCGGACCAAGGTGTTCTTGTTGTTTAGTCGTTTAATCGTGTCTGACTCTTTGTGACCCCATGGACCAGAGCACACCAGGCACTTCTGTCTTCCACTGCCTCCCGCAGTTTGGTCAAACTCATGCTGGTAGCTTTGAGAACACTATCCAACCATCTCGTCCTCTGTCATCCCCTTCTCCTTGTGCCCTCCATCTTTCCCAACATCAGGGTCTTTTCCAGGGAGTCTTCTCTTCTCATGAGGTGGCCAAAGTATTGGAGCCTCAGCTTCACGATCTGTCCTTCCAGTGAGCACTCAGGGCTGATTTCCTCAAGAATGGATTGGTTTGATCTTCTTGCAGTCCATGGGACTCTCAAGAGTCTCCTCCAGCACCATAATTCACCAAGGTAGTTGCACTTAATTATGACTCAGTTGAAGTCCCATTGATTTCATTGGGGACCAAGCACAACTCAACATAGGCTGCACTCATCCTATACATTTACAGCAACCCCCAAGGAATCTTTGGAACTGTAATTTTCCTCAAAGGACAGCTCCTGGCACCCTTAAACTACAGTTCCCAGGGTTGTTGAGGGGTGGGGTATGCTTTTGATGAATGGTGCATATGCAGCTTTAGTCTAGATTCCATCTAAATTGTTTATTTATTATTATTGTTTATTTATTACATTTATATACCACCCTTATCTTCCAAGGATCTCAAGGTGGTGTACATAGTTCTCCTCCCCGCATTTCACCCTCACAACAAGCCTGTGAGGTAGGTTAGGCCAGGAGAAGGTTACCCAGTGTGCTTCATGACTGAGTGGAGATTTGAACCCTGCTCTCCCAGATCCTAGTCCAACACTCTAACCATTACACCACACTGGCTCCTAGGTTTCATAGGCAACTCTCTTCAGTTCATGCAGGACGGCCTTTAAACTCCACCAGGCCAGCACCATTTCTTCAACCCACCTGCCTTTTAAATATTTTACATTCTCAGTTGACCTCCTCCTGTTTTTCCCCTCTCCACGCCTGCTGCCTCTTCTTCTTCCTTTTTGGTGAGCTAAATTCTCTTGGCGTTCTCCCCGCAGGAGCAGTTTAAATGTACTTTCCCACTAATAAATGATTAAAACTCTTTTGTTGTGTCATGCGTTGGTTTCCCCTCACAACAGACAGAAAGGGAGGACAGTTGGAAATCAGGCACTTTGGATTACTCACAGTATGGCCAGATGATTCAAGCGAGAGCAAAATATTTCAGGCAGTGGTTCAGGTGCCAGTGACACATGCTGCTTTAATCTGCCTGGATGGAAAGAACTGAAATCTTTCTGAGCCTTTTTTTTTTTTTTTTGGTGGGGGGAAAGGAAAGGACTTTTAAGAAGGTGACATGCTGATTTTACTGCCTTTTCATGTCTTCCCTCTTTTCTGGAGAGCAAGAGAGTCTGCTGAAATGAAAATGTGAGAGGCAAAGCTATCGGCTGATCTTGGATTGCAAATATTAGCACCCATTTTAATTTGATTTTTTTTACTAATCTTCAGTATAGGAACATCTTATGCTCAGCACTTCAAGGTAACACCCAGCTGCTCTCTGTCTCTCGGTCTGTTTCACTCTCCACGAGGGAAAAGCCTCAAAATCATAGATTAGATACCCCTGCCTGATCACCCTTTCGCTACTATCTCACATTCACGGTCAGGGTGGTTCAAAAGTGTACCCACCTTCTTGAAAGAATGCAGCAAGAAAGCTTGGCTAGAATTGGGAAGACCCAGTTTCAAATCTCCAGCGACCTATGGAGCTCAGTGGGTGTCCTAACCTACCTTGCAGGGCTTGTTAAGGGGATAAAATGTGGGGGTGAAATACTTTGAGTTCCTTGGAAGACAGGTGAGATATCAACGTAACCAACTGCGAGTTTGGAACTAGAGGAAAGTTGGCACTTTAGGAAGCTGTCTTATCCCGAGTCAGACCATTGATGCATCTGGATCAGTATCATCTGCATGGACTGACAGCCACTCTCCAGGATTTCAGAAAGGAGTCTCTCCCCCAGTTCTGCCTGGAGGTGCCCATGGAATAAACCTAGGACCTTCTTAAGAAGAAGCAGATGCTCTAACACTGAACTTCAGCCTTTGGGGAGGGGGATATCAACTCTGAATCAGAGAATCTTGTGTATAGATTGCTCATCCCCAACCAAATAGCCCACTTAAAAAGAGAGTCTTCCCCAAACTGGCAACTGCCAGATATTTGAGACTACAATTCCCATCAGCCCCAGCCATCAAGGTCAATGGCCAGGGATGATAGGAATTGTAGTCCTGGAAGGCACCAGGCTGTGGAAATAAGACTGTTAATAGGAGAACCTTTCAAGTGTGAAGAGTGTTGTGGTGGTCTTGGCTTCCCGTCTTCTTGCATCTTTTACCTAAACCAGGGCAGGCAACCTTTCCACCCTTGAGGGCCACATGTGGAGGTGTGTGGGCCCTTAGGGGCCACATACAAGTGGGCAAGGCCAGAGTCACAACTGGTGTAAGAAAGAATTTGTTTGCTTGTGACTGTACTGTTCTGCATAACTGTTCAGACTGTTGAAGAAAATCAATAAGAAAGGATACCTAAGTAGAGTGACTCTGCAGAAGGACTCTCCACCCCCAAAATGCAAAATCCAAATGCAGTTTAAATTAGATCAGATTTCACACTATTCCTGTCAGACAAACGTAGCCTTTCAGCTGCCAAACTATCTGCAAATCCAGTATGTTTTGTTTTTATTTTAAACCAATCAGTTACAGAATCCTAAATGGGTACTGGCCCACTTCTTCTCAAATAGCTTTACAGGGGCATAAAATCAGATCTTTACAGCTGTGAAATTTCAGCTAATATGCTAACATTGCAAAGGATCTAGTGTGCCTTGCACAGCTTCCCGTAGAATAAAAGTTCTGTTTCAGAACGTTTATGCACTGTGTAAGTTAGCATTCCTTTGATCTTCCTTCCCTACCCCTTTTAGAGTATGTTTACCAATCTAATAAATACCTAGTTTGGGTCAGAAATGGAGGCATGAACGCATGTTAAGTGGCAAAGGAGAATTTTGGAGGATCCACATTTGCAAATATGACAAGTTAAAAGAGTCACAGTGTTTAGAGTTCCACTGGATTCTGTTCGAGGCAACCTCCTGAATAGTTCTGGGGGAATGACAGCTGACAAAGACTGGTGGCACTATAAACACTGACTGCCTCTAGTAAAGTTTTTTGGAAATGTTAATTAATATATGAAAGTCTACAAGACACCATTCACTGTGAGATTCTGCTAAGCTCCCCATGCAATTTTTGCCAATGCATATGTATGCCTCATAAATCTTTATAGCTCTGGGATTCCCAGTGTGTCCTGTTATGATGAAAAAGGGATATCTGATGTGGAAAGTGTAAATAGTGTACAGAGAGCTTCAGTAAAAGTGTTTCATTTCTCACTGGTGAATTACAGTTTTATGGCACATAAATAAGCAACGGAAGGCAGGCAGGCAGGCTAAAACATGAGGAATAAACAGGTGTATATCATTCATGCAGCCATGTTTTCCCAAGTGAAATTGTTGTTATGAGAATATCTCTTTCTTTCTCAATTTGACTTTCTGTTATTGCTGTCAAAAGCAGTCTTCCTCAGCATGCTTCATTGAGATCAAAGCCTGGCTGACTGACACAGTCATTAAATGCAGAGTCAGGTTGCAGGGACCTGGATCTTGCAGTCCTGCGGTGTGACTGGTAGAAAGCAGACCGGAGAGGTGGGGTAGAGAGGGGGGGGGGAGTGGGGATTTAGGATGCTAACTTTGGAGCCTGATAGTGCCTTCTGTTGACTTCTCCCATCTTCAAGGATGCAGTTTTCCTTACTGATCAAAATAAGGCGGGGGGGGGGGAAATCACTTATTTGTAAAAATAATAATAATAAAATAATAAAAGAGCAGACAGGGAACTTTACCCCAGGAGGGGATCTGGGACTGCCTGATAAGAAGCCAAGGACTACAGATGTTTCAGTTTTCAAGTCTCTTTAGAAATGCCAACTCTTCTAGCTGTGATCTGACTTAACTGAGAAAGGTGAGCAAGGCTGCACTTTGAGGGCATCGTAGGATGCAGTTTCTCTTGGGGCTTGCTTTCCTGTGGGGTGGATTAACCAGCTGAAGCTGTCCTGGCGATTTAGGAAATGCTTTATGGAGGGAAACAAAATTCTGCCCATAGGCATTTCCCTCCAACGATAAACAGAGATGCTAGTGTTGCCAATGATCTTCGGTAAGTGTGTGTCACTTGTATAGACAGGAAAGCAGAAAAAGAAGGGAAAGGAAGCCGACTACTAGAATTTCATGCAGACCAGAGAAGGAAGTTTAATAATTAAACTTCCCTCACACCAGATTAGGTTCCTTTCTTTTTCAGTGACCGTAGCCAGTGTACCTTTCACTCCATTCTGAATTCTGACCTAATAAGGAGAATTAGGAATTGTGGCATGCATAGTTTGCTGAGGTTTTCTAATCCTTCCACTCACTTGCATTGCATTGCCTTCTCCCACCCTCTGTGCCTGTGTCCATTGTTATAGCACAGTAAAAAAAACCCAGTATTGATGCAATACATATGATTCCATTAGTGGTTTTTTTGTGAGGTGGTTTACTGATGCCTACATGCATTTGCACACAGGTAAAATGCCACATAAGGGACACGGGTGGCGCTGTGGGTAAAACCTCAGTGCCTAGGACTTGCAGATCCTATGGTCGGTGGTTCGAATCCCCGCAGCGGGGTGACCTCCCATCGTTCGGTCCCAGCTCCTGCCCACCTAGCAGTTCGAAAGCACCCCTAAGTGCAAGTAGATAAATAGGTACCGCTTTATAGCGGGAAGGTAACGGCGTTTCCGTGTGCTACGCTGGTGCTGGCTCGCCAGAGCAGCTTCGTCACGCTTGCCACGTGACCCGGAAGTGTCTTCGGACAGAGCTGGCTCCCGGCCTCTTAAACGAGATGAGCACGCAACCCCAGAGTCGGACACGACTGTCCCGTACGGGCAGGGGTACCTTTACCTTTACCTTTAAAATGCCACATAAAAACAATCTTTACACAGCTGCTTTCACCACCATGCTGAGATGCTTTTTTGGGGAGGGGGGAGGTTTGGCTGTGTAAACACCATGCAGTTAAAGCACATTCTCTCCTCCCCAAGAATTATGGGAATTGTAGTTTACTCAACACAGAGCTCCACTTCTCAGCACCCGTAACAAACTGCAGCCCCCAGGATTCTTTGGGGTGAAATATGATAAAAGCTGAGACATCACCTTGCCGACAAAGGTCCGTATAGTTAAAGCTATGGTTTTCCCAGTAGTGATGTATGGAAGTGAAAACTGGACCATAAAGAAGGCTGATCGCTGAAGAATTGATGCTTTTGAATTATGGTGCTGGAGGAGACTCTTGAGAGTCCCATGGACTGCAAGAAGATCAAGCGTATCCATTCTTAAGGAAATCAGCCTTGAGTGCTCACTGGAAGGACAGATCATGAAGCTGAGGCTCCAATACTTTGGCCACCTCATGAGAAGAGAAGCCTCCCTGGAAAAGACCCTGATGTTGGGAAAGATGGAGGGCACAAGGAGAAGGGGACGACAGAGGACGAGATGGTTGGATAGTGTTATTGAAGCTACCAGCATGAGTTTGACCAAACTGCAGGAGGCAGTGGAAGACAGGAGTGCCTGGCGTGCTCTGGTCCATAGGGTCACGAAGAGTCGGACATGACTAAACAACAACAACAACACGCTTTAAATGCATGGTATGTACACATTCCCCTCCTCCCCAAATAATCCTACTAACTGAAGTTTCTTACAGGTGCTGAGAATTATAGTGCTATGAGGGCTAAGCTGCTCTTCCCAAATGTTGTGTACACAGCTGTTGATGAAATGCTGCACAAAAATTGTATTGCTACATACAATTGCATCAAGATTGCTATTTTTGGTAGTGTTTTATCAACGTGAACATTATTGCTGGAGAAGGAGGAACCAGGCACAAATGAAATGAAAAACATAACATAACACTGCAGTGCCCTCTCAACAAAACTCAGAAAGAATGGAATAATGGGGAATTTGTAATGCTTTTGGTTCCACCGCATTACTCACTTGAAAACATTGGCACCAGCACAACTGCAATGAAAGTAGCTCCATAATAAAATTGATCTAAAAATGCATATATAATCATTCTTCACCTGGTTCCATAAGGACAATAAGAATTGACATCAGGCAAACCTCCTGAGGCAAAGCATTCTACAGCTGGATGCTGTAACAGAAAAGGCCACTTCTCCAGGCACTTCTCATTTATTTTGTTCATTTGAAGTATTTATAACTTGATCTTCATTGAATATTTTCAGTCCCAGGGCCGGGAACAAAGAAATTATATATAATATTGGAATGGAATGGAATGGAAAAGATAACAATACACAAGGATTACAAAATCTATAAAAACAAACCAAGTTAACAGCTCCAGCTCCAGCTCCATCTCAAAGCTAAATTACAATGAGGACAGCAATTAGAATTTCCAATTTAACCAAATACCTGTGGGCTTGCTGATCAAAAGGTCGGTGGTTTGAATCCCTGTGACGGGGTGAGCTCCCGTTGCTCTGTCCCAGCTCCTGCCAACCTAGCAGTCAAAAGCATGCCAGTGCAAGTAGATAAATAGGTACCGCCGTGGCAGGAAGGTAAACAGCATTTCCATGCGCTCTGGTTTCCATCACGGTGTTCCGTTGCACCAGAAGCAGTTTAGTCATGCTGGCCACATGACCCAGAAAACTGTCTGTGGACAAACACTGGCTCCCTCAGCTTGAAAGCAAGATGAGCGCCGCAGTCCCATAGTCACCTTTGACTGGACTGAACCATCCAGGAGTCCTTTATCTTTTACCTTACTCCCTGTGTGGCATGAATCATTGATCCCACAAATTCCACAGCAAGAACTCCCCATCACCTTTTCACAGAAGTTGGGAGAGTCGGGGAAAGAGCCCATGAGAACTCAGGGCTAGATGATGCATTATGCTGATTATGTAGTTTGCCCTCAAGTATAGGATTTTCCTTTCACAAATGGCTAGTGTGGGGGACGCAGACCAGATTAGAACCTTGGCATTGGGGTAGGCATACTTTTATCCTCTCTCTCTCTCTCTCTCTCTCTCTCTCTCTCTCTCTCTCTCACACACACACACACACACACACACTCCAGGTGGGCATGTGCCCCACTTCAGTGGGAGCTTTATCCCTCCATGGAAATAATTGGCATGGGGAACTTGATCCAAATACTGACTGTGGGGGTGGGATTGTTAAAGTTCTCTACTTCCATGCCAGGCTCAAGATCTGGCCACTCTTGCTTGGTATTTGTGAAAGAAAACCCCTGCACTTTAGGAAACCACGTGATGAATGTGGTTCACGCTAGAATCATACTAGTGTCTCTGCATGTGTGTGTGTTTAAAGGGAGATGCCTATGGTGTATATTACAATTGGATGTGTATGGATAGGGAGAAACAAGCAAAAACACTCCTACTTTTCAGTTCTTTATATCCTTAAATCCCAAACGCACTGAGAGTTAACCACAGCTGAGCAATGGTTCAATTTTCTAGTGGATAACATTCAGAAAAACTAAATTACAAAGTCGGGGCTAATGACAAATCCATATTGGGTGGAAACTTATTGGAAGCTTATTTAGATGTAGAATGTTGCTGCTTAATTCTGTTCCTTTTGTCAAATAGTGAAGTTAACACCACTGTTGCTTTCCTGCCAGCTGGAATAAGGATTTTTATTTTTATTTTTCATGGACCAGCTGGCTTCTACCTTTTCTCTTGACACATAACAGGCCAGTGTTCCATTCTTGAGATGTGAACCTAAATCTGATTCTTAATATTATTCTTGACCATTCTGTCGTCGCTTCAAGTGTATCAAATTATTACTGCCAAATACTCTGAGGTACTCAGATTTGATTTTGAGCAGAGGGAGAGTTTTTATGGGCCTATGTATCCTGAGATATATAATTATGAAATTTTGCAATATTACTAGTGCTCTATATAGTAGTGCTTAAGAACACACACCTTATAATTTGATTAATTTTCCCATTTAAAGCATGGATTCTTCCAGTAGAAGCTTAGGACCTGAAAATAATTGAGATTTTAATCTTGTAAATATTTAATTGACATCTGGAGTTCCCCGCAGCAATACTTTCCTAGCATTCAATGTTGCTGGAAATTCCTCTAACAGGACAATCCTCTACATGTCTTCTCGGAAGTCAGTCTCACTGTATTCAGTAGTGCTTGATTCCTGGTAAGTGAGCATAGGACAGCGGTCCTAGTCAGGCAAAGCAATCAGAATGTGACATTCTAGTGACATCGGCTGTTGACCCAAAGTGGCAATATCCTAGCAGCTGCTGTTGCCACTGGGCATGGATTTAGCAGACATGGGCCGTGCGAGGGCGGAGGGCAGAGGGGTGAAACAATCGCTTCATAAGACTGCAGTGCAGCTGGAAATAGAACCCAGGTTCTGTGAGTCCTTGGCCAGCGTCCTCAACTACACTAGCCTCCTTTGCTGCCAGAAATGTGTTCTTTTGTACTTACAAGCCTTCACAATCTGTAAAGCTATAGTCCACTTGATACTGGCTTACAAAAATGCCGATGCTGACAAAACTCAGAAAATCATCCTTTGGTTCAAATCTGACACATTTACATTGAAAGTACTTGGTCGAAATCAGCACGGGTCTTTTTCACAATTCGTTTACTTTTTGTATGGGACGCTATCGTGTCAGCATCACGTGGGTAGGTCTTTTATTTGTTCATTTATTTAATTTTTATCGGCATTGTGAGAGATTAGAGCAGCGGTTCTCAACCTGCGGGTCCCTAGATGTTGTTGGACTACAACTCCCACCATCCCTGAGCTCTGGCCTTGCTAGCTAGGGATGATGGGAGTTGTAGTTCAACAACATCTGGGGACCCACAGGTTGAGAAAGGCTGGATTAGAAGGTCCAGGGCCTCGCTGGTTGCGTTCAGCTGGTTGCAGTGTGGTTTGCTTGTGTGCATGAGGGAGTAGGATTGTTGGGTCAGATTAGCCCTTGTGTATCATATTCTGTTGGGGGAGATGGGTCATTATCTTGTTGTGCCATGTATGTGATAAAGGGGAATCACAGTGGGGTGGAGGCGTCCTCCTTTGCTTGTCCCCGTGCTAATATAAGTTTGGTGGTTAACTTCTCTACTAGGGCAGTTTTCGACACATTTTGGTTCCAGTAGTCTATGTTCACTCCCTATAGATCCTTCCAGTGTCTAGTTATGATATTTCTAGCCACTGAGAGTAAGTGACTTATGAGTTCTTTGTCATGTGCAGTGTTGTTCAGGTATGCATGCTGTTTACGTGGGTTGCATGCTAATTCCTACACAGAAATACTTCTCCATGGGAATTTTCCAGCTCTGTAAGCCAGGATACATTGGGATTGAAGGCTTTTTTCCCTTGTCGATGTTACGCAGCATTCATTTTATTCCTTCTTATTTGTTTATTTTAAAACAGTTGCTAAAAATAAGATCTCTGCGGCTGCAATCCTATGCACACTTACCCAGAACTAACGCCACAGCCCTTCAGCAGCCTCAGGTGGAATTTCCGACTCTGCTGAAAGATGGGGAAAGAGCCAAATTAGATGTGACATATGTCATGTACTTTGCCCTTGCATGGCTGTTTTAGACAAAATAAATAAATAGCTGATGCGGTGGAGCTCGATCAAGATGCTGATGTGGGAGGCAAGTCTCGGTCCATCTTCACCACATCTGCTGTTTGTCCCCAACCATGATCCCACTTGGAATTGCTCTCCCCAATCCCAGTCCAACCTGTTGTTCATAATGGGAGGAAGCATGGGAGAAGCCATTCACTACTGTGGCACCATTATCTGGCAAGTGCCATGTCTCACTGGTTTCTCAGGGTACCCAGTAGACCTCTTTTTGGGATTTCTTTTGTACCCCAAGATATTTATTCACTTGCATTACTCAGGCCTAAAACTTCGGGGGACATTGTTTGCTGCTGTGCTTTCTAGTCTGAAAAGGGAACTTGAGGGTTCAACTGTTTAGGGAAGTTTTTAATATTTAATGCTGTATTGTTTTTAACACTTGATTGGGAGCCACCTAGAGTGACTGGGGAGACTCAGCCAGATGGGTGGGGTATAAATAAATTATTCTTATTCTTATTTTTATTCTTAGGACTTAGGGACCCATCTCCACTGTCAGCACAGTGCTCATTGCTGGTTATCGGTTATCAGGTCCTGGACATAGAGCAGGTTGCTGAAGTCCCTGCATTTGGGGACACCCAGATTATTGGATTCCAGGACTAACCTACACTGTTCAGTTAAAACGTTAAAAATGCATTATAAAAATGTGGCACCTGAGGGTGGTGTAGAGCAGCTATCTGTCAGTGGAAATTTGCATTTAGAGCTATATTACATGGGTTTATTTACAGCGTTTTTACAGATCAGTGTAGTTCCAGCCTCAGTCAGCCAAAGCAAGCCATTAGAGCAGGGGGGGTGTCAGAAATGTGGGGCTTTTTATTTCCTAGGTGGATGTGAGGTCAACAAATGCCACCAGAAGCATTTGTATTTAGGAGCTGCAAGGCTAGCCAGTCAAATTGCAGCAAGACAAAAGAGATATATAATTAACTTATGGAACTCACTGCCACAGGATGTGGTGATGGCCACAGACTTAGATGTCTTTCAAGGGGATTTAAACAGCTCATGAAGAATAGACAGGGATGGCGGAAGCCGCCATTGGTCCATCTAGCTCAGTACTGTCTACCTTGGTTCGTGGTGCTTCTTCACGGTTTCAGACTGGAAATATGTCCTGCCCCAACTGGAGGTGCCAAATATTGAACCTGGGATCTTCTGCATGCAAACCAGATGCTCTACCACTGAGCTGTGGTGTTCAGATCAGATGCATTAACCGTTTTTAGTCATAGTGACAAACCGAAACCTCCATGTAAGAAGCAAGGGGTTTGGAGCTTCCTGGAAGCATACAGTTGAAAACAGAATGTTGAGCTAGACTAGATGTGGGAACTTTATCCTGTTCCAGAAGAGCACTTATGTTCCCATGGAGGTAGACGGTGCAGGATTACCCAGTGGGCTAACAAAGCACATGCTGAGGACTCCATTCCACACTCTTCCTCTGTTTTTCTGTTCTCTTTTTACCACATATCCGCAGGGGACGTCCTTCTAATGCAGATTAAATTAATGCAAGGAAATCAGATTATGTCATGTGCATGACATTATTATTATTATTATTATTATTATTATTATTAATTATTATTATTACTAATTCTATATACCTCCCTATACCCAGAGATCTCTGGGCGGTACACACAAAAGATAAACAAAAACCACAATATATATTATCAAAATAAAAACAAGAACTCAATAACCTCCCCCAAACACTCACATTTTAAAAGGGCATAGGACGTCAACCAAATCAACCAAAGGCCTGGTTAAAAAGGAGCATTTTTGCCTGGTGCCTAAAGGTGTATAATGAATGTGCCAGACAAACTTCCCTGGGGAGAGCATTTCACAAATGGGGAGCCACTGCAGAGAAGGCACCCTCTGGTGTTCTCACCCTCTGGACCTCTTGAGGAGGAGGCAGACAAAGAAGGGGCCTCAGAAGATGATCTCAGGGTCTGGGTAGGTTCATATGGAAAGAGACGGTCCTTGAGGTATTGTGGTCCTGAGCTGTTTCAGCATGCATGTAGGTTTTGTGTCATTAAAAAACACCTATTTTATATATTTTTCATTGTCTTTATTCTGAATTACGTATGGGGGTGCCTTAATTCTTCCATTGTCTAGGGCTTCTAAATCCAGCTCTTGCAGTAGGCTTATCCACACTTACTTTTTGCCCCACACTTTCCAGGCACATGCCCACTCTTTAAAACTCTGTGTCTGAGCAGGGGCTGGGGGGGGGGGACTGTGGCCCCGGACACACAATTTTGAGGGGCATTAACCAGGCACCCCCACACAGACGCCAGCATCCGTATGGATCCCTATCATGCATGCACATGCTAGTGAGTCCTGGCTCCCTTGCTACTGCCAGTGGTCTCTGGGCCCCAGAGCCTGGCCTGACCTTACCATTGTGTCCCCAGGCCTGTTGCTGAATGGTGGCCTGGCCAGCACTGGCAGGCTCAGTGCATTCCCCTGATGGTTAGCGGGCATGCACGGAGGGAGTTGGGCAAGGGGCGACACCATTGCAGCCCAGCCTATCACTCTTTTCTGTAGGCATCAAGGGGATTTGCCCCCCAAGGGCCACAACGACCAGCCGGGCTTCCCTCTGTGGAGGCGAGCAGGTGGTGCAGCCCAGCCCCACTTGGTTTCAGTGGGGAGGGGGGTTGCTGCAGTGGCATCAAGAGCTGGGCTGGCACAGCAGGCTCCATTCACCACCCTGTGCCACTGTGCCCAAGCACTATTTCCCCCCGCTCCAGACCTTTCCTCGTGAAAGCTCGCTCTTTAAAGCTAAAGCACAACAAACGGCAATGGAAGTTTTCTGCGGATTACCAATTGCTCCCATCTGGTGGTAAAGAGTGGGTTTTCCTGGGGAAAGCTCCAGAGCAGAATAATAATAAAACAAACAAATAAACGATAAAAATGAAAGCTTTAAAGCATAAGGCAGTGCCTCGAAAGAGCGGAGGAAAAATAAGCATGGATAAGCCGGGTATCTAATGAACTGTAATCAAACCAGAGTCATATAGTCACAGTATAATCTTACTCCTTTCCTTTCCTGCACAGATCAATACTGTAATTTGCTTCCCTATGACCTACTGTAAAAAGTTCACCCCAGGTGAAATCAAGAAGCTGGATAACTCAGCATGTTCCACAGTAGAGCAATATATCAGATCTTCTTCCCACACTCCAGCTGCAGCACCGACATCCTCTAGTCAACTTCCGATGCTGATCTTGCCCTACAGAAACACAAACGGTCCAAGGTCATACGAGCCACATGAGCTCCTGCCTTGAAGCCGATGGAAGAGGATATAATTTGTAAAAAGTGCTTAGTCACAATAAAGGGTTCTCCCGTGTATTTAATTCGATGCCTGTGTGCATCAAGGCAAATCATACACATTTGTTTTGGCTCGCATTGCACGTTCATTCATTATGACACTAAGCTAAATCATAATTTGGGACTGACTGATTTTGAAAGGTGGATACAGAGAGATTAGAGAGGCTAATTGTGACAAGATAGTGTCAGACACAGCTCTGTTCCAAGGATGCAGGTAGGGATTTAAGAACTGGGGTGGTGGGAGGGATTTTTCATAAAATGTTCATATGCTGACATACATGTGTAGATGGAAATTTAGGCTGACTTTCAAAAGGAAAGGAACCAAACTGTGGCTTTTGTTGTCAGGTTTTACTCTGAGCTTTGTTGGGATGCCAACAAAGATTTCCTGGGCCCATGACACTGCCTTATTATTAATTAGTATATTGTTTAATGCGAAAATAGGCTTTGAAGCGGTTTGCAACTACACAAGCAATAAAATATAAGCATCCAGAAGTAAAATGTGCAGTGGAAATGCACAATGAAACAATACTGTGAAGGTAGCTAAATATAAAATTCCATAGTTAAAATGTGCAATGAAACTGTCATTAAAAAGACACTGTATTAAACGTACAATAAAGCAATCCCATTAAACTAATACATGTATGTGGGTTGGACCCAATCGGGTTTGGACCCCAAGTCCACAATTTGGATGGTGGGTAACATGCCCTCCAACATTTAGAGACATCCTAAGGAAAAGTGGGACATTCTGGGATCAAATCAGAAACTGGGTAGGCTTCTATAAATCCAGGACTGTCCCTGGAAAACAGGGACACTTGGAGGGTTTAGGGTAAGCTCCCAGGCAAATGGCAGGAATGCGCCACCCTCACAGTCTGCATCAGGACTCCCAAGCAGGGTGCTGATCTGGATTGGCTCTCCCACGTTGGCTAGTTCTGCAAAAAGAATAATTGTAAGGTAAAGTAAAGGTAAAGGACCCTTGGATGGTTAAGTCCAGTCAAAGGCGACTATAGGGTTGTGGCGTTCATCTTGCTTTCAGGCCTTGGGAGCTGGCGTTTGTCTGCAGACAGATTTCTGGGTCATGTGGCCAGCATCACTAAACCACTTCTGGCGCAACGGAATACCGTAATGGAAACCAGAGCGCACCGAAACGCCATTTACCTTCCTGCCGCAGTGGTACCTATTTATCTATTTGCACTGGTGTGCTTTCGAACTGCTAGGTTGGCAAAAGCTGGGACAGAGCACGTATATATTGTTTGGCCCTAAGGTTTTTTTTAGGTCACATACATTATTATTATTATTATTTTATTTTTTATTAAATTACCATTACATCTATCATCTATCTATCTATCTATCTATCTATCTATCTATCTATCTATCTATCTATCTATCTATCATCATCTATCTCTTATCTCAGACACTTTCAAGACCTTCACAGCCTCTCTGAGAAAAGAAAGGCTAGGTCTGCAGTTATCAGTATGTGGATAGCACTGTACTCTACCATATTTTAGACTGCTCACTAATTAATTGCATGCTAATATCATTCAAAAGCAAATGTGAATAATTGAGTATATATTATAATTCAGGTCCTGTTTGATTATGATATGCAAATAGTGGGGAGTAAGTAGCATATGTAAATTTTCTGCTCTGAATTGGTCTTTCTAAGAGTACAATTAACAGTTTTCCTGATGGTGTGAAGGTATTTTGAAATATATATTTATCTTCCTCCATCTCTCTCTGTATATATTCATTTGGTTCAAGACTGTATCGCAATGACGAAAAAGTAAATTATTAGTTCTGTAGTGTGATGATGTACATTCAGCAGAAAAAGCTTCTATTTAGGAATCGGTCATAAAGATGTAATTATTCTCGTCATGGTACAATAGGACTCCTGATAAATATACAAAGAATTTGAAAGTGTATGTATTCATTCGATTTTTACTGTTGCAAAATCAATAATGGTTGGAGACAAGGAACACACTCCATTAACGTTCTCTGCTTTTATTATTAAAGAGTCGTTTTTCAAGTTTTCGCTAAATGAATTTAGTATTTGCCAAGCATTTTATAGGATTCAAGCAGTAACAGTGTCCTTGATCTCCTTCTTTATCTCTTCCTTTAAAGATGCCTGTCTTATATTGTCAAGAGCTACTTGAAACCTTGAATAGTGCTTTAGCTGTCAATCCTACACACCTAGACTAGGGAGCACATGAACACAATCAAACCTGCTTCTAAGTAAACATCTATAGGATTGTACTGCTAAAAGCCCAACAGGGTTTTATTCATGTAGCCGCTCCATTCCAGAGCCCCATGGGTGCAATTGTGTTTGCAAAATCATGCATTTCTGGTTTGCAGCTGCTTGCTGCAGTGTAAGCTGCATGCAGATGGAAATTTGCACATCAGCCAGGAGACACACTAAAGTCAGTGGCACTACTGATGAGTAAATTTGCATGGTTGTACCTTTATGGTAAAAGAGTCGTCAAATGTGGAATATTTCATCAAATCTCTGTTTCAGAAGATATTTGCTGTACAAGCTAGACTGATCACCTGAAAAGTACCACACACACACAGCATCCCTTTAAACTGCAAGGGTTTCTCGAGGTAACAAAAGAAGCAGCTGTGGAACCAGTCCAGAAATGATGAAAAAGTCACCTAGGCCTTTTTGTTGCATCGCCAAAACATAGGAAACAGATTCTTGTTCTTGCTTTTGGGGGTTTGGGGACCCCTACAGCAAACCTGGCTTTATTCAGTGTCCAGTTGCATTGCTACAGAGCCGCACAGTCACTTGACCCTTTTCAGCTTGGAAGCCCGGGGCTTGATTTTCACCTTCGGCAATGCAAATCCACTCAGGCATTTTCTTCCAGAAAAGCCCTGTCTCGTCTACACTGAAGACTTGCTCTAGAAGATATGCTTTGTCGTCCAGCAGCCTCTTTAGTTGCACAGGGTACGTCTTTGTCTGCAGATGCAGCCTCCCCTCTCACTCAGACATTCTTCAGGCTGAAGCGGATGTTAAAGCTGTTAACCCAACCGGAGATGGCTTTAAATTTCTTGGCAGGCTGGTCCCGATCTGTAGTGGAAGGTTTGAAATGGTCAGAGGGGCTCAGAGCCTTTTGGAACAAGATACTGCCAACCACAGGACCATGCTTCCGGTCCTTGTCTTCCAGCCGCAAGTTCAGTGCCATTTCCATCTTCACAAAGCCTTGTCCTGCACCTGACTCGTCACTTTTGCAGTCAGTGGTGTGCTTGCTGCCACAGCCCCACAGATCTCCTTCCCATGCACCTTGATGGCACAGATACTGGACTCATTCTGGCCAAATTTGTGTGCCACTGCACACACAGACATGCTGTTCTTCAAGCAGTCCAACATAGCCAATGTCTCTTCCAGCGTGGGAGCTATCTTGCACTTCTTTGGTTTCTCAATAGCTGCCGCCGCCTTGGATTTAGGGGTCATTTTGCAGTCTGAGACTCTGCCATCTGTCTTCTCTGCACTCTGCACCCCATCATCATCTCTACAAATACCTCCACAAGTCTCCCTCCTCCAATCACCCTCTCCAACTGCCTCTTCCATATCCAAACACTCTCATGAAGGCTTCTGGTTATTATTTCCTGCTCTCCTGCCTCCTTTCATACCAACACACCCTTTTGTACCATTTTCTTATTTCCCCCCTCTGTGTGCACAATTTTCTACACCATTAAAAAATAAATAAATTATTTTTTGGCGATATGCATAAAGCTGTGGGTGCAAATGTTAAATAAGCCTAAGATGAGAGTTAACGTCACCACAGATAATGAACCTAGAATAAAAGCAAACAATGCACATGCCTTTGGACCAATTCAAAGTACTGGCACATTTACACTAGTTCTCCTTTGGTATGTCCTTCCTCACAGAAGCGAACCAGTCAAGAAAGAACAACTTTTCATCCTAGTGAGCTGGAAACACACTATTTTTGCAGCAGTAGCATCTATGTCCCCTCATCTTTGATGGCTGCTGCAAAGTTCATAAAAGAGGTGGGGGATTGGGTTTCCCAAAACTGCTTGTTAGTCTCAGCTCACAAGAACATTTTGCTGTTGATAGAACCCAGATATTTTATGCTCAGAGGATGGACTGTCCCCAACCTTCAGACAATTAGTTGAATTAAGTAGCTGATTTTGGAGAACTCAGCAGGCTGAGAAGCAATACTGAGGATTCTAAAAAGCACCTCCTCAGCTCTCACTCAGTTGTTTTCTCAAAGTGGAAGCTCAGCAGCACAAATGGAAGCTCATTCCCATCCCAACCCCCCAATGTTTGCCAGACATCCAGTGGATAATCGATAAACTTGTGATGGTCTAAAAATCTATTTGGTATGATGGAACAGAACTGAACCACTGTCTCATATTGCAATTGTGGTCAGCGTTAGAAAAAATATTTCAACTTGATAGATAGCAAAATGAACATCTATGGCTCCTATCCTTATCCACAGTCAGCTGTCCTTTAAAAGCTGATTAACGTGACCAGTTAACACAGAAAGATTTCATTTTCCGTGTGATAAATTGCTTCTGCCTACAGGCTGCATATGCATGTGATATATGTTTAAATGTGAAGCCTTTCTCCCTGATCTGCTATCATGGGTGATTTATAGAAACACAGAATTGTAGAGTTGTAAGGGACCCCAACTATAATAATATAATAAAAACAATTTATTATTTATACCCTGCCCATCTGGCTGAGTTTCCCCATGCATGGCAGATGGCCAACCACTGCTTAAAAACTTCCAAGGAGTCCACAACCTTCTGAGGGAGGAGTCATTCTGGGAAATGACCATAGGACAGTAGTAGAGCATCTTGGGTTTCATGGAGAAGGTCTCATGTTCAATGCCTGGAATCTCCAGGTAAGGCTGGTATAAAGCAGCTCTCTTAAACCCTGTAGAACTGCTTCCAGCCAAAGTAGACGGTACTGAGCCAAATGGACCAATTGACTGACTCAGCATAAGGCAGCTTCTTAAGTTTATAATGTCTGCTGTGACAAACAAAACATCCAAAAGGGTTATGAATCTGTGAAGACAGGCTTGACCTGTCCAGCACCAGCACCACTCAGGCAGCATTTAATGGATTTAACTATGCAGTCAGCAGTGCTTTTTTTCCAGGGGGTACTCAAGTACCAACACCTCTTTGTTGCTGTTAAAAAGTGTGGCACTAATTTCATGGTGAGTACTGGCCCCTATTTTTCTAGGGGGGTAAAAGCACTGGCTGTCACTTACTTGCCCCACTTACTCACAGGGTGCTTTTAAGTCCCACTGGTCTGATTTGGTATAAGACACCTTTCTATGTTCCTATGAACTGGCTCAATTCCTAGGCACAGGAAGCATTTTCCTTACCCATCATATATTCACTTGGCCCAATGAGTTGGCCCTTGGTTTATTACAAAGCTTTGTTTAATCATAACAATTACTGGTATATGCAAAGAGATGGAAAGATACAGCTCCACCCACAATACAGGAATGGCTGATATTATTGACATTTCTTAAGGACTGGAAATTTTCACGGACTTCTTACATGAAAGATAAAATAAGCTTGCAATATCTGGATTTGAAGATTGAAAAAATATTGGCTTATGGAAAACAGAATAGTTGGATGTTGATGAGTGAATACTATTGGAAGTCTTTTTATCTTTTTCCATTTTCTTTTTATCTCTCTCTCTTTTCTCCTCCCGTCTTTCTTTCCTTTCCCCCAACTTTCTTCTTCTTCTTGCTTCTATTCCTTTTTAGATTAGATTTTAAAAGTATTTCTTTTATTCTGGTGTATCATAAAAAAGATACTTTGTGTTCGGTATGAACTTTTGTATATCTTGTGATAAGTATCAATAAGAATAGATATTTCTATATAAAACACCAAAAAATAACCCAAAGCATTCTTTAAGGACATCTCTAGTGCTGGAAGGCTTAATTATACTGGATAAAATACAGCATATTCTACAAGAACACCCAAATTTCTTGACACATTGAACCAAAGTCATTGTTTACAGCCTGTTTTAATGCGAGCTACTTCTGTAAATAATGTATATTTCCTGAATAATTGTGGGACTATGCCGCAGGTAAATTCCAAAGGACAGAGCTTTTCATTCTCTTCTGTTGCAGTCTGAATCAGTGACATAATTAAAGGAAACACTATGTACTGATAACACTGAACATCCAAGGACAACTTGTCACTTCAGGTTGTGCATAAACATAGCATGGTAGCATAAGATGACAATGGCGAATGGGATTCTGAATGCTTAGGTACACAAAGTGGGCTTTAGAGCACAGGAAAGGGATTTTAAAGTTAAAGGACAAGAGGAAAGAACAAAACTGCAGAAATGTAGGCTGAAATATATGCAAATATAGAAATATAGAACTGAGTTAATAACATGGGTGGGGTATAAGTAATAAAATGATAATAAAACATTGTTTTCTGTATAGCTTTCCAAACTATGTAAACTAGTGGAATGTTAGTGGTTTTTAAGCCAATTTGATTTAAAATATTAATGTTGATGCCCCAGTTCCATCTCTTGTTGAATGTAGCTAGCCTGACACAATGGCTGGTGGTTCCAGATGGGGATGTGCATCCCTGTCTTCATCAAAGAATGTGTCCTGCCAGTTTCATAAGGCATGGGTTTCCTTTTATAGCAGGGGTCTCTCTCTCTCTCTCTCTCTCTCGCAGCCCAAGGGCTCGTCCACACTCCCGCATGTCCCATGCCTAGAAAGCATGGTTATGAGTGCTTTTGCACTTGTCCCACCTATTCTAGGCATGGGTCTGAGTAGTTTTGTCCCGCTGCTTCCCCCCGGAAAGCCCACTCTTTTGTGCTAAATCAGAACAAACAGCAATCCGTGGAAAACCCAATTGCCATTCAGCACTAAAGATTGGGTTTCCTCAGGGGAAAGGAGTGGGGCAATGGATGTCACTCTAACCTTTGTTTGGTAGGCTGCTGTCTAGTCAAGGGCAGCCTGAGGCACTTCGGCGCTTGAGGCAAAACACCCCTGTGATGGGGGCACAAACTCTGTAGGGATTACTCCTCTGCTGAGTAGGTAGGTGGGATCCTTTGCAACAGGTACCCCAACGAGTTCAGTAAAGGCACCTGTCTGATGTCAATAGGCAGGGAGTTCTAAAGTGTGAGTGCTGCCACACTATAATAATAATAATAATAATAATAATAATAATAATAATAATAATAATATTCATTCATTCATTCCCCCACCCATCTGGCTGGGTCTCCCCAGCCACTCTGGATGGCTTCCAACAGAATTAATTCAAACATTAAAAACTTCCTTCAGCTGCTGAAGGAAAACAGCTGCCTTCAGATGTCTTCTAAAGTAAGATAGTTGTTTATTTCCTTGACATCTGACGGGAGGGCGTTCCACAGGGTGGGCACCACTACCAAGAAGGCCCTCTGCCTGGTTCCCTGTAATTTCACTTCTCTCAGGGAGGTAACCGCCAGAAGGCCCTCAGAGCTGGACCTCAGTGTCCAGGCTGAACGATGGGGGGTGGAAATGCTCCTTCAGATATACTGGGCCAAAGCCATATCAGTTGTTGTTGTTGTTACTTGACCCTCACCACAAGGGTCTAGGTTACAGCAACATAAAATATGGCATGAAAAAACAGTGAAAACAAATTACAATCAGAATAATAGGATGAGTCCAAAAATTTCTCTCTTAAGTGTCAAATGTAAGAGCAAAGAGGTGCATCTTCACCATACAATGAAAGCTGTACAAGGAAGGTACCAGACACACCACTGCTGGGATGGAATTCTGCAATTTATAAGAGAATGACCTCTCCCGGGTCACCCCCCCAAACCTCCGAGGGTCGTGGAACTATCAAGAGGGGCCCCTCTGCTGATCTTAGCACCCCAGATGGTCCATAGGGAAGGAGGCGGTCTTCCATATATTTGGTGCCTAAGTTGTTATAAGGCTTTAAACCAGGGGTCAGCAAACTTTTTCAGCAGGGGGCTGGTCCACTGTCCCTCAGACCTTGTGGTGGGGCGGACTATATTTTTTTTGGGGGGGGGAATGAACGAACTCCTATGCCCCACAAATAACCCAGAGATGCATTTTAAATAAAAGGACACATTCTACTCATGTAAAAACACGCTGATTTAGAAGGCTATGGGGCCGGATCCGGCCCCCGGGCCTTAGTTTGCCTACCCATGCTTTAAATAGTAGCATGATCACCTTGAATTGGGGCTGGCAACAAACTGGCAGCTACTTTGCATATACAACCATAAGTATAGAGATTATGTCAGCAACTGTTTCTAGAGGGGCAGCTGCTTTAGCCACTCGCAGGAGATAAAAATGCATATTGTGGCACCTTAAACTAATACATTTACAATGCAACCCTGTGCAGATATACTCAGAGATAAGCCCCAACAATTTCATGGGCAAGTATGCATAGAATTGCAGCCTCAGTAGCAGAAGTGTTTCCCTCTAACTACCGGTATGTTCCACACAAATATTACCTTGAAGTGCTTTGTGCAATTAACCTTCTTTTACAGAAAAATGAATTGTAAATGGCATGCGCTGGTCCTAGCGTGCCAGTCTCTTCATGTAGAAGGCCAAGCAGGAAAGCATACCAATGTTCTGCTCTCTCATTTGTTTTGTCTCAACAGTATTTCACGTAGAGTTCAGTGCTTCAGCGCTGGCTTTATTTTAAAAGGGCATAAATGCATTGTTTGAATACAGCAGCAGGCTCAAGAATACATTTGGTGACTCATCTTTCCAAGAACCTTCAGAGCTTTTTCTCCTGCGGTTAATGCCTCCTTCGATTCTAGCTAGTGACTAGCTAGGCAAACAAAACATTAAAAGTGTTGCTAGATGCAAACCAGTAAATGGGGTTGTCATGGGAGGCTCTCAGACACTCTGCATGCAGAGGGAATGGGGTTCCTATTAAACACACCACCCACTTCTTCTTTATCTGCCTCTGCAACACCCACATTATGTTCTTCTTTCAGTGACAGCTTCAGTGGAGGTAAAAAGGAATGAACACTTTTGCCACAATTTTGGGGGAGGAAGGCTAGACACCTTTACTGGGTGTATGCTGCAAAGCAGTGGGGGAGAGGAGAGGCTGCCAGCTCAAAACTGCAGGCAGGTGGTTGTGGAGGGGCTAGTAACATCCATGGCAAGTTGAGCCATGATTTCAGTAGGTTGTTGTGGGCTTTGCTAGACACTTGGGAGCAACAATGTGCCTGCCTGGTGCTCTCCCTTCCCTTTGCTGGCACCTTGCTGGGAAACCCAGCCAAATGGGCGGGTTATAAATAATAAATTATCATTGTTGTTGTTGTTGTTGTTGTTGTTGTTAGACCACAGGATGGTTCACAACTTAAAATTACAAAACAAGAAGGATGATGAAGAACACAAAACATAGCAAACAAAAGCAAACCAATACCCCCCCCAAAAAACACATTTAAAAGACCTATAGATCATTTAATCAGCCAAAGGACTGTCTCTCCTGATGACCTCTCTTGACATCACCATCATACAATGAAAGCAGTTTCTGTGCCAAAACTGGGCGTAAACCCTGATTGAAATGGATCTAAAAAAACCCAGTTTCCTCTGAATGCATTATGCCACTGAATAGATGCAAATTGTCTGTTGTCAAACAGCAGGGCAGTACTACTGCATTCATGCCCTGAAGTTGCACTTCTTAGAGAAGACTGACTGATCCACTGTAGGAAACCTGATGATGCCTTGGATGGACCTTTGGTCTGATTCAGCAGGGAGCTTCTTATAATTGCTGGATTGATTAGGAAGCCTTCTCCCAAAGTGCTTTGCAAGCCTTCTTCTATCTTTACTTGAAGTAAAGTTTTCATCAGTTGACAGCCTCCGCAAGAAGGTGAGTGTTGCTCTCAAATTATTCTTCCCAGAAGACAGAATGATACTGGTCTATATCTAGCAGTACTTTTCATATCGTTTCAAATTAAACAGTAAATCCGCTAATTGTAGGGTGGCCTACTTCACAGAGCACACAGCCCTCTGTTTAAACGGCTATCTGAGGCTTTTTGTTATTATTGAAGATGGCTCTCAATTTAAGCTAGGGCACAGATTTTGATACCGCTAGGGAATTGTTAAAGTACGTATTTTTATTTTGCTGAGGTAAATATTCCTACCTGCACCCAATTCTGCGACGGTATGTTGGATGTGGCTCAGCATTCGCCATAGTTTGTTTTCTCATTCTTTGGATTGCTCTCTTAAGAGCTTGAGCTGGTTTGGTGTTCTCTGTCTATTTCTTTTCTGGCTTCCTTCCACCTAGCCTTGCATTGGCATTTTTAGCTTCCAAGCAGGCTGGTGTCTGAGATCCTTCCAGCAGGACAAAGAAAAGGTGGACATTAGTGTTGAGACTGAGGGTGTTCCATCATAAGAATGTTATGGCATTTCACCAGGACAAGAATGTCACTCCTGGCTATTAACCATGCTGGTTGGCTGAGGCTGGTGGGAGCTGGAGAACAACATTTGAAGGCCCACAGGTTTTCCATCCCTGCTCTAGGTATGTGTGTGTGTGATGGTGGTTGTCACAAGGCTTGCAACTGTAACTGGTAACAAGGTAGAGAGGCAGTAGCTTTGTGGTAGGGCACATACTTTTCATGCAGAAACTTATAGGGACAATCATGGCATCTCCAGTTGGGCTGGGAAAGAACTCTTTTAAACTCTGGAGCATAATGTTATAGGTTTGGGAGGTCGGTCTGGGTGATATCCGTGGATACCTTCCAAACCTGTGAACCTGTATCTGTGAGGTTGGAATCTATAAGAGTGTACCCGCCGACCTAGCCAAACAAGTTCCTTTGTTAAAGTAATGGCCTTAGCTGGCCAGATACTGCCATTTACATGTTGCCATAGAGACAAATGGGCAGGGCTTTTCCAACCCCACCTTTCTGGATGTCATGTTGTCCTAGGGTGGAGAACACTAGTCCAAGTCAGGGCTTTGTGTGTTTGCATGAGTTTTGGCTGGTGCAGGAAGCTGGGGACACAGAGGCTCTCTGCTGGACCCAAGTTATGGTTTGGGGATCTCCTAGGAAGTTTGGTTGGAATGTTAATGCTGTGAGCACCTCTAACCCAAGCTCAGTTTGTATATATGTATAAATGAAACCATATATCATAAAGACACCACAGTCTCCATTGACTTTCTTACCAAGGAAAACAAACCCTGGGTAAGCTGTGGAACTCACCACAGTCTCTCACCAGAGTTTCTTCCCAGTTGGAGATTGGGGTGTGTGCAACAACACTATAGGCAATTCTGAGTTAGATGGCACAGTTGTCTAACTTGGTATCAGGGTTGCATCCTATGCTTCTGACTAGGAACATAGTTTAATTGGTACCTTTCACTGTGAGCTGCGCAGGTTAGTGATGCATAGCTGCAAATGCTTGTGTTTATATTAATATCTGCCCATATTTGCATTTGCATTTATATTAATATTTAGATATTTGTAATTCCATATCTCTCTCCTATACCCCAAGCTCCCAGCAATGCTTGTGTGCCTGCTATCTGAACATTGCTTTTTTAAAAGCAGGAATCCAAGAAATCGTGGAATGAAATTCCCAGAGACCTGAAGCTGCATGCATAGATATAGTATTGAGTGGTGTGCACAGTGGAAAAATAAAGGAATGTTGGATTTGGAGGAATAAAGTGACCAGGCTGCAAATGATTACCTACCCAAGGGTAATGTGTGTATAGTTTCTCAGTTTTGCTGCTGCCTCCTGGACGCAGCCCGGGTGATGTTTTTGCAGTAGCAGATACTTTGTGGTAATACATCTGCCACACCCAAACACCAAGTAAACAAGACAATGGAAGGAGAAGACTTGTGCTTCAGGGCCATTCTTCTGGAATTAGAAGAAGTACAGGATAGACAATAGCAAATATGAAATTAAGAATCCTAAGCTGTTTAAGAGGAGCCCTCCTGAATCAGGGCAAAGGCCCACCTGCTCCAACATCCTGTTCGCATAGTCACCAACCAACAGTTTATGGAGAGCCTTCAAGCTTATGCGGAGCCTGGTGTAGTGGTTAAGAGCAGTAGACTCGTAATCTGGTGAACCAGGTTTGATTCCCCGCTCCTCCACATGCAGCTGCTGGGTGACCTTGGGCTAGTCACACTTCTTTGAAGTCTCTCAGCCCCACTCACTTCACAGAGTGTTTGTTGTGGGGGAGGAAGGGAAAGGAGAATGTTAGCCACTTTGAGACTCCTTCGGGTAGTGATAAAGTGGGATATCAAATCCAAACTCTTCTCTTCTTCTTCTTCTTCAAGCAGGACATGAGCACAACAGCATCTACTTCACTCATGGTTCCCAACAACTGGGGAACACGGCCTTGCCTCTCTGTGTTGCACTTTCTTAGGACCAAAGAGCCATAAAATCTCCCATCTCATACCATGCACACGATATACTAGCATTTGGGGGCCTTACATCTCACTGCTCCGCAGCCTGGTGACTTACTCCCAGGTATGTTTGCATTGGATTATAGCAGCTGTTTGTCAAAAACTGCTTTTAACAAGTATTAAGAGGATGTGGGAGTCAAGAGAGTAGTTGACGGAGCTGCTAAGTGTCTTCCACATTAAATAATTAGTGAAGGATGAAAGGGTGCTTATGCAGCTATTGAGTTTTCAGAGAGTCATCAAGTAGCAGGGACTAACAGTGACAGAATATCGCAGTTTGTACTTGCAACTGTCACTTTAACATGCTTGCTTGTTTTTCCATCTGAGGGGATTTGGGGTTTGTGACAATGCCTCCTCCTCCAGACCTTTCCTTCCTTAAAAATCACATACTTTTGTAAACTAAGAAAATCTTTATTAAAATATATTTTTGAAAAAGTCCTCCCATGGAAAGTTTGGTGAATTGCTCTCCTGTTTAGTGAATTCTGGCAAGTCTTTGAAGCATCAGTTTTATTTCTGTATCCTATGTAGGATGGGGAACTAGTGTATTGCATTCATCTATCTGAAGAATTAATAATGCTGTAAGATTTATTCAAGTTTATTTACTTAATCCTTTCCCTCTCCTTTATTGTTTCTCTCTTGGGATTTCATTTAAGAACATAAAAAAGCCTGCTGGATGAGGCCAACGGCCCATCTGGACCAGGATCATGTTTTCACAGTGGCCAACCAGATGCCTGTGGGAAAACTGAAGTCAGGATTTGAGCACAAGAGCACTCCCCCTTTGGTGGTTTCCAGAATTACTGCCTGCAACTTTGAAGGCAGAGAATAGCCATTGCAGCTGGTAGTCTTTGATAGTCCTTCCTTCCACAAATTTGTCTAATCCTCTTTTAAAGTCATGTAGTATGGTAGTCATCACTGCCTCCTGTGAGGGTGAGTGTCATGGGCCAAGAGTCCGCTTCGCTTGCTGAAAATTAATAATAATAATAATAATAATAATAATAATAATAATAATAATAATAATTTATTATTTATACCCTGCCCATCTGGCTGGGTTTCCCCAGCCACTCTGGGCGGCTTCCAACAAAACACTAAAATACAGTAATCTATTAAACATTATAAGCTTCCCTAAACAGGGCTGCCTTTAGATGTCTTCTAAAAGTTTGGTAGTTACGGTATTTTCCTCTTTGACATCTGGTGGGAGGGCGTTCCAACAGGGCGGATGCCACTACCGAGAAGGCCCTCGGAGCTGGACCTCATCAGCCTAAAGGGGGACAATGTGGCGTAACTCCACCTGCAGCCACTGGTGGAGGAAGAGGGGTGCAAGGGGGAGCGTACCACCCCCGGCAGTGTGATCCTGGTGGGGTGCCATCGCGCACATCCCCAGGATGCATGTCACGCCCCTGCGGGTGACATGCCATGCCCCCGGGATGTGTGCCAGCCACGCCCCCGCCTGCTCTCTGCCCCGCCCCCGGTGCCGGAGCATGAAGCTCCGCCACTGCCTGCAGCTAATCAGCCTTCACAGAGGAGAAGGCACTGATGAGAGCTGAATAGCACTGGTGAGAACAAGCTGGCTCTGGTCTTCTTAAACAGAGTTCTCAGCAGCAGTCAGATACTGGAAACAACGTCTGTTGTTCCCGGCCCTACCTTGTTGCTTCCTGCTTTCCATCTGCACCCTTGGGTCCCATCTGGACTCTTGGATCTGTGACCATCTGGACTCCCTGACCTCTGGGCTGTCTGACTTTGTATGTGGATTCTGCTCTCAGGCAAGAGTTCCTCAGAGACACCTATCCTTGCTTGCTCAGCAATGGGACTATGGCAGTGAGTTCCATAGTTTAACTCTGTAGTGCTTATATCTGTCCTGAATTTTCCAACATTCAGCTTCATTAGATTTCCACAAGTTATATTGTTATGAGAGTACTTGCAGAGTGAGAGAAGTGACTGCTGGCAAGGACAGCATCACCCTGGGAAAGGTAACTTTCTGACATGATTTTTTAAGGGCTATTTTTGTTTAACCTGACGCAGCCTTAAATTTCTGTAATCTCAAAAAAACCACCACTCCCACAGATCTTGTTACCAAATGCTGTTGTTGACCCTGCCAGTTTCTATCTGGCTATCTTTTCAACGCATGCTGTTATCCTTGCTTCCACCAGCAAAGTCTCAGTTATCTCTTATTCAGCAAGAATGACTAAATTTCAGCAGGGCTCTAATTCCTGGACGCTTGCAAAATATAAAATCGCAGGTCAGGGATGCAATCGCTATGAAGCAAACAATAAAATGAAATAAAAATTGGATTGTTCAGCACAGCTTCTTTAGCTTTCCTTCTCCAATTCTCTCCACCCTCTCACTTCAGCTGATTGGTATTTTTGCTGAAGGCCTACTTTAAAAATGCCAGCTCAGCAGGAATGTGAAAGTATCCCAGTAACTAGGAAAGGATTAAAAATAAAGAGCCATTAGGAAAGATATGGAAAATTAATTGGAAACCAGCAGCCAAGGCTAGAATTAAACATATGCAAGGGGCCATCTTTCATTCTATACCATTTTCAGTACAGAAAGTGTTTTATAAATCTTAAACCACTCATTCTTATGATAATCCTGTGAGGAAAATGATTACTGTTTCCATTTTTTACAGCAGATTCCTTAAGGCCATTTACGAGAGTTCAAAATTGAAGGTACATCCATGGAGAAAGAACAAGGGTTGTTGACTCTTTTGCTCTCTATTCTCTTCTATCTTAGCATCATATTTTGAGTGAGGAAGTGATCTCATTCCCAGCCTGAATCTTTGCATCCCTGAGGATGTAACTTTGGGCTGAGCTGAGCATGTTTAAATTCCACTGATTTCAAAAGGACCACGCTTTGGACACATTCATCCAGAAGACTGTAATGAGTGAATAAATCTTCCACAGATAACAGCCACAGTTTCCTGGGTGTGAGCCTCACCACTGCACACAAACCCTCAGAATCAAGCTATGCTTTTGGGTTTCAATGAGCAAGAACTTCCTTCTCAAGATCTGAAACACATTACTTGCACAAAACCATGTGCAATGTTATATTCTGCTATGTGGATTCTTGCTAGATTCTCTGGAATCCCAGTTCAGATTAAATTGGGAGTCAGGTGGTTCTTTCTGATTTTCTATGTGCCCTGCTTCCACCTAAAGCTGTATCTCAAGTAGGGGCACATGGCGCTACATGTCAGCTTTCTCCAGAGGAGACTTGCTTGGATTGTAAATGAAGATGAGCTCCGTAGTTTGGGCTTTTTAATAAATGTTACTCCGTACCTCGGGGACGCGGGTGGCGCTGTGGGTAAAAGCCTCAGCGCCTAGGGCTTGCCGATCGAAAGGTCGGCGGTTCGAATCCCCGCGGCGGGGTGCGCTCCCGTTGCTCGGTCCCAGCGCCTGCCAACCTAGCAGTTCGAAAGCACCCTCAGGTGCAAGTAGATAAATAGGGACCGCTTTCTAGCGGGAAGGTAAACGGCGTTTCCGTGTGCAGCTCTGGCTCGCCAGAGCAGCGATGTCACGCTGGCCACGTGACCTGGAAGTGTCTTCGGACAGCGCTGGCCCCTGGCCTCTTGAGTGAGATGGACGCACAACCCCAGAGTCTGGCAAGACTGGCCCGTACGGGCAGGGGTACCTTTACCTTTACCTTTTACTCCGTACCTCAGAAGTGCCTACCTAACATATTTCAGTAGGTTATTTCTCTGTGGAAGCAAGGAGCAGAAGAATGGAACGATACAGACACGAGAGAAGAAGTAGAGTAAACGTGAAAGTTTACACAGCTCATGGGTGAGCTCCTTTCTTTTCTTTTCTTTTCACACAAGGATTGGCTCCTGAATTTCACTAAATGCCAGCTCCAGAACTATAATCTGTGACTGGGAAATACATATCTGAACATAAACTAAAAATGACTATTAGGAACCACACGTTTTCCTAAGAAGCTCTTCCCTTGAGTCCCACTCCCAAAATAATAATAATAATTCTACAACAAATCCTCTGGTTTTCTTGCAGTGGCTTACTCTAAGCTGTTTCATTGAATGCTGTATGACTTTCCCCCTGTAAACTTGTTGGCTTTTGTTTTGTTTTGTTTTGTTTTGTTCTTCAGGCTCAACATTTCAAAGCCCGTTTAGACTTCTCTGGAGTTTCATGCCCTATTATTATTGTCTTTTAAGAGTTCCATCTTGGTTGTAAATTGCATTTTATATCTTTCTCTAACAGTGTGCAGAACTATTTCCCTCTCACCTCCCCAACCACAAGCCTGATTTTCTTCTGGTTAATTTAATACCTCGGCAACTAGAAATAGCCTTATCAATTTCCTACACATTTTGCTTTGTTTTATTGTGGCTCATTATCTGTCTTATTGTTTTACCTAAGATTAGTACAGCACATTCTCAGTGTATTTCCACAGCATGACTTGTTTCTGTCAGTGTTCTGAGATAACTCTCTACCCCACTCCTCTGATTTCCACATGTTTAGCTGGCGGTTGCTTCCCTGCTGCTTTTAATAGCATCCTGTAGTATTGTGTCCGCCACTTTTTCATAGCAGATTGTCTGTTTAATTGCCATTTCCTCCAGAATTGTATTCCCTCTTCAAGCATCAGCACGCTGTACACACATGTTGCAGGGCACGCTGGCATCAGTCATGCATGCTGTGGGGCATGCAGACTTGTTGTCAATACGCCCCATGGCTTGTGTGCATGACACGAGCATGCCCTGCGGTGTGTGTGCATGGCTGCCACAGAATTTTGAGGGCTCCCAGCCCCCTTTTTGAAAATTTGAGGGCCCTTGCCCCCCAGATTGCACACTTGGGCAGTGCTCTGTGGCACCCCATAGCATAGCCACCAGGGGGACAAAAGGCACTCTACCAATGCTACCCTCTGGATCCAGTACTGACGGTAGGATTGGTAACTCTGTGTGCCCAATTCCCATTCCCCAGAGCTGGTCCAGGAGAATACCATGGTTGATGGTATCAAAAGCCACTGAGAGATCAAGAAGCAGGAGGAAGCTTGCATTTCCCCTCTGCTACTCTCTGCAAAGATCAGGGCAACCAAGGGCAACTTGTACACTGCTCTAGAATTGTTAGAATGAAGGGTGGTTTTTCAAAATACTAAAAATGAATATTAATGTGATGTTAAAGCTTTAAAAGGTCATTTGGGGGAGGTGGGGTCCTGGAGGGCAAGCAAGCAAGAATTATTTATTTTCCAAGTTCATTGGTTTGTCCTTTTTCCTTTCCCTGTTAGGGGTATGTGCAACTTGGCTTATATTTCTAGACTACGGGAGGCAAACACTGTTACTGTTTGATTGATTACTGTTTGTAAAAAACCCAAAACCCAAACCAAACCACAGGTCCCAATTCACAAGGCAGAAATGAAAAGAGATTTTTTTCAATCCCTGGTAGTTGCACCCCCATGTTTGCTACATAAACCGTGTGATTCTACCTTTGCCTATAAGTACATGACATGCTCAGATTTGATGACTTTGAACTGCCTTCCTGGAAAGCTTTTCTTCTTCTTTTTACCCCTTTCCTTGACTTGCCTACGCTTCAGTTTCTTCATGTATAAAATAGTGACAAACAAGGTATGGGTTGCATGGGTATCTCTTTCCTGTTTTGTGACTGTGTAGGGCTGTGAGAACAAGGAGATATCCAGCTTGTTGTATTTTTGGCATTAAGGCACACAATACAGTTAACAGCCCCTGCTGTTTGCAGAGCTATGACGGCTGTCAACATGAGTCCCAAAGGAAATTAAAAAATGGAGGGCGTAAAGTGGGCCTGCTAGGCAAACTAATGCACGAGGGTGTGTGTTTTGAGTGGAGTGGAGAGAACGTCTACTAAATTGAGTCGTGTTTAATCAGAGACCCAACAGAGTACGAATCAAGCAACTCCTGTACTTCACAATGTGTTCTGTGTGCTTTTACTTCAGTAGTAAAATAAATAGATCGGTCGCCATTAGTATGCTCATTTCTCTCCTGAGGTTTTTGCTCTTGCCTGTTTTTAAAAGGCTGGAAAACTGTGTGAAGAACTTCGGTAGACGTGACAAGCTTTCATCTGCCCTCTTGAAATACAAGGTGACTGAAACTTGTCAAGCTGGGCTAAAAATGTGGATACTTGTGACTTTTTGAAATGTGTTTCTAGAAGAATGTACCTTGTACTACAGTGCAGGAGATATACCGTATTTTTTGCTCTATAAGACTCACTTTTTCCCTCCTAAAAAGTAAGGGGGAATGTGTGTGCGTCTTATGGAGCGAATGCAGACTGTGCAGCTATCCCAGAAGCCAGAACAGCAAGAGGGATTGCTGCTTTCACTGCGCAGCGATCCCTCTTGCTGTTCTGGCTTCTGAGTTTCAGAATATTTTTCTTTCTTGTTTTCCTCCTCCAAAAACTAGGTGCCTCTTGTGGTCTGGTGCGTCTTATAGAGCGAAAAATGCGGTAATAGATTTACAGGCATGAACATGATCTGCGGAGGCTGGTTCATGTGTGGGAATGGAGCAGTGCCCCATCAACCCCAACCTCAGTCTGCCCTCAGGCAACCCCCAGGTGCCTGCAGGTTTCATTCGGGGCACCTCTGCCTGCCACTGATTTTTGGCTCCAGTTTCTGAGTCTCCTTGCCTTCGCCCTACCTATCTAATGAGCACCAACCATCTCTGAACATTATACTGTATAGATCAGTCTGATGGAGATAAGGGATATATGGGAAGTGCATTTTGATTAAAGACATCCCAAAGAGACACATGTTTATTAGGAGAACCCAGAAGATTTGGTTCAGACTCCCAAGTTGGTGCTTTGAAAAACAGCTTGGGAGTCTGTCCATTTCAACCCAGGGTCATAGTCTGAGCCAGCCAGAGGGGTCTGCTAATTCAAATAAAAGCAAGCAAGCAAGCAGCACGGCACTCATAAATGACAGCAACATTAAATAAAAAGGAAGAAATGAAAGAGAACTGTAGGATTTGAGAGAGACCAGAAGGGTAAAGGGAGGGACTGGGTTGGACCTAAGCAAAAGAAAAGCTTTGGCACCAATTGTGCCACTAGAACTCTTTTATAACTTTCCTGTTCCTCAGAGACACAACTTGCAAAAGAGCAAAAAGCATGGCAGAGCCAGCTGTCAGACCAGGCACAGCTTGTAAAAGCTGCTTCTGACCACTGAGGCCGTCAGGGCTTCCAGTGACAAAGCTGGATTCAGAAGCAAACCTGCTCTTTCAGGGGGTGGTGTAACCCTGTCTAGGGAAAGCAATTGAGAAATTTATCAGAGATGGGAACCACTCCTCCATAGCGCCTCCATCTTGCCAAGATTCAAATTCAGGTTATTTCCCCTCAGCCGTCCACCCCACCAATGGTACTGTGCAGTCCAAGGCCCACACAGCCTCTCCTGCTTCAGATGTTATGGCAGAGCTGAGTGTCATCACTGAACTAATGTTGCCTTGCCCCCAAACTCCTAAAGACTTCTCCCAGAATGCCACAAATACCAAATAGCATTGGGAAGAAATCGGTGTCCTGTGGCACCCCATAGTGTAACTGCCAGGGGGCTGGAAAGCATTCTCCCAACTCTCTGAACTACTGTAGCACAGTGCTCCCAATTTCTATTCCATGGAGCCAGTCCAGGAGGCTACCATGGTCAATGGTATCAAAAGCCACAGAGAGATCTAGCAGTATGAGTAAGGTCCATCTCTCTGCAATGGCCACCTGTCAGGGTGACCAAGGCTGACACATTCCCATGGCCAGGTCTGAACCCAGATTGGAATAGATCTAAATAACCTATATCATCCAAGAAGGCTTGCAGCTGCCTTACCACAACCCACCCCAACACCTTCTCCACAAAGGGAATAGCTGCAACTGGTCAGTTGTTATTCTAGTCCAAAGGGTCCAAGGATACTTTCTTGATGAGTGGTCACACCACTTTCAGGGCAGCAAGGATTCTCCCCTCATGCAATGAAGCACTAACCACGCTGTGTACCCGACCAGTCTAATCCCCTCAGCTAGATTTAATAAGCCAAGAGGGACAGGGATCAAGAGGGCAGGTGGCCAAGAGTATAGCTGCCAGCACCCTGCCACATCAGCTGACTGCATAAAGCTAAAACTCTGGAACTCATCTGGAACTGCTACAGCTGCAAAATTAAGGTCATTCCAGAGTCAAGCAACATTATCCTCAAAGTGTGTAGCCACTTGGTCACAGCAGTTTCTCAAATGCTCCAGAGGTCCCTCCACCACAGAGAGAGTCTAAAGGATGCAAGGTATGACTTCAGAGGAGGAAATCCAACCTCATAGGGCCCCTTCTGTCTGCTGAACCTTTCACCATTGACTCACACTTGGTGGAGATTGGTAGGGATGGATCGGGAGTGGGCTGGGGACAAATTGGGAGTGGGCTGGGGACAAATTGGGAGAAGGCATGGCTTGAAAGAATTCATAGCCTTCTCAGTCCCCTGATTCGCCCTTAAAAGAGGGATAAGCCTGAGCCACCCTTGGAGCTGATGTATATTGACTTCCTCCCATGGGAAGCAGTGAATGGGGAAATGTTTCAGCTCACAAGGAGAAAGGATGGAGTGCAAGAAGAACTCTCATTGCTCACTTCTGCCCTGCCAACAAGATCATGGTTGGACTTTGCATATTGCAGTTTGTCCACCACATCTGCTTCCTCTCTTGACACTGTACTGTGGCTTCTCCTGACTAGTGCTCAATAAAAAGAATTACATGTGTATTATCATTGTTATTATTAACAATGCTTTAATGACTGGAGCTTTAATGAATGGAGGAAAACAAAGACCACAACCCCTGTCACTTCAACCCTGTTGCCTTTGCAGAAGTCATTTTCATTGCCCAGCTTATGCTAGCTGCTATTGGAGAATCAGCATTGGACTAGAGGGATCTGGTCTGATCCAGGGGGGACTGTCCTTAGCTTTCTACACAATTTCATGCATATCTGTTTGTACCTTCCAATAGCCAAGTGTTTTAATGCAGTGCTTTCCTTTTGAAGCAGGATTTTTTGTTGTTGTTACCTAGTAAATAAATGCACCTCTGCTCAATAAATTTTTAACATCACTAAAAAGAAGTTTTGAAGGCCCGAAGTAGCACCAAGCTCTGGGCTAATCTCGTTAACTTTGCACTTTTTGTACATTTCATAAGAATTGCCAAGTTTAATCAGAGCTGTAACACTCCAGGAACCTATTTGGTTTGAAATAATTTAATTTCCAAAGTTCTTTGACCTGAAAGCTTGGTAAACAAGCAAGCAGAAAGCAGGCCTGACATTTCTCAGCATTTAAAAATAACTTCGGGTTCCAATTCCACATGTGCTTACCTGGGAGAAATGCCGCAGTGAAGCCAGTTGCAGAAGTGCATAGATTGCCCTGCTATACAGTTGGAAATATCCACAAGGCTTTGATTTCCATGTTTTGAGAAAGAAAGGCAAAATGCACCCCTGTTCATGACAAGGTCCCCCTTGTTTACCTATCCCTCCTTTTAATGTGGATAGACTATTTTCCCTGTTGATGGAATGTGGAAAACCTGCAGGAAGACAAACACGAGAAGGTACATGATATAGTGATGTCATCATCACCATGATGTCCAGCAGTAACTTGACTCCAGCTCAGGGAAAACAGCATGTTGAGCTGGCACAACCCACAGAGATGGTAGATACGGATGCTGGTGCTGAGCTTTAGTTTGGTGACCAGGGACTCCTGAATCACGTTCTGCTACGTTCTCCAGAGGTAGCACTATAACTAAACAAGAGGAAGCTAACAGCCTTTGCCACCCTCCAGGCTGTTCATAAGAAAGAAGGCAGGCAGCAGGGGCTAGCTGAGGGCAAACTGAGCTTGGTGGGACAGTGCCCCATTTGTTCTAATGGACTAACCTTCCCTGCCATAAGCACCCAGACAAAGCATTCTTGGAGGTTGTGAGCCCTCGCTTCTTGCTATGCATGCAGATCAGGAAAATATAACTCCAGAACTTGACTTACATTTCCACGCTTTCTTTTCTTGTCCCCTCTACTTAAATTCTTTTGGACAGTATGTCACCTGGCATCTAACTTTGCCCAGGAATGAATACACTATATTATTAATCTCACGTTATTTTCCGGTTATGTAAGAGCACATTAGAATTGTCATTTTAAATCAGTCTGCAAGCCAATGTGATGATCTTAATGTGCTGCCTAGATGTGTATCTGCACTGAATTAAACAGTAATTTGGCAGTCTCTTCTGCTAAATGCAGCAAGATAGCTAGTTAGCGTGATATGCCCAGGCGAATGTATTGTGTTGCAGTGACAGAGATAATTCCCCACAGGGATTATACTGGCATTTGACTTGATTCTTTCTGAAAAATTAACTCAGCATGCCCTTTAAGTTGAGAGAGCAAATATGTATTGCAGATTTTTCTATGAATGCTAACAAATGGGAGCTCTGGATATGAACTCTAGTCACAAACTGTGGCTGCATTTAAACTACTTCTTCTTTTAGAATGCCCTGATTTGTGGGGACAGCACCTTGATTGGAAGTTACAGCAGATTGGCTACGCAACATGTGTTAGTTTTGAGATAGAAACTGTTGCGCCTTTCCCCTTTTTATTGCTTAAATTTAATTCCCGAGTAAATTTTTTACATTCTGCTCCAGGCCAGTCAGGCAGTGCTTTGAAAACCTGTTCTAGAGGAAGTGATACATTATTAATGCCTTAATGTAGTTGGAAATATTTAGTTTCGTCTGCCTCCCCACTCCCCTGCTTTACTAAGAAGTCATCTCAGGTCATAAAACAGATTGAGATTGGTGGGGAAGAAAAGGTAGCTTTCTCCAAACAAATGTTTAGCAGAGAATGCAAATAGTTTCTGCAAGGTGGGTATGTCCGGTCAGTCTTTGTACTGCAGACAGCTCCTGTTCCCAAAGAAGATAATTAATACTCAGGGTCCCGGAAGGGGAGAAAGTGCCGCTGCACATTTTCTGTGTTCAACCGACAAAACAACATGTCTAAAAGGGTATTAACATTTCTTCGCCTCCTTCAGGTGCTACATCTGTATCATCTAAAATAGCTCCAAATATTAAGAGATGAAATAGCAGGAACTTGTAAAAGTGTGGCAGTGAGAAAACAGGATTAAAAATAACTGAAACCTCTTCTTGTTCACACAGTTTTTGCGTTGTCATTTTAGCTGCTGCGACTGTTGTGTTTCAGTTTATAGTTCAGGATTGCTTTAGTTGGTTTCATGCAAATGTTGTTTGTGCCTCACCCTGGGAGCTAGTGTGATGAAGAGCAGGCTATAAATATGCTCAACAAACAAACAAACAAACAAACAAACAAACAAACAAATAAATAAAGCCATGTTTATTTGCACACTAGAAACAATAATAGTAGGTTGGAACTAATTTAGTAGGATACATGGACCTTACAGGTGGGTATCAGGAACACCAACTGGAAGTGCTGTGGATAACAGAGGCCTGATAGCCCTAAAGTGCAAGAATGGTTGCAGTTTAGACTGAAAGGTGTGTTTCAAGCCAGCACAAAAGTTGATTAATCTTTTGATCTGTTGATTAATCATCTTAGTAAACCTTTGGAAGCCTTTACAGAGGAAATGAGCAATTCCCCTTATCACAATTGATGATTTTATTAATTAGAACAAATCTTTTGAAACTCTGCTTTTAGACCCTCATATGATTTATCTATCTCATGCCAGATTCTATAGCTTCACATAAATGATTTTTTTTAATGATCGTTCTAACATTGGCGGTATATTGTTGGCGGTGTCAAGTCCTTTTGCAGAACATGTATATGATAAAGCAAGCACAAAAGCAGACATTAGCTAATGTTTAGGGTTTGGCCTACCATTGGGCAGAATGTCGTGGCTGCACATCTTGGGTTTCATGAAAGGGCAGCAAAATGACTTGGGCTGCTTCTGCTAGTGTGAATACAATTCCACGATAAAGCAAACCATGTGCCACTAGTGGTGATACGATATACAGAATCCATCCCAATATGGAATAGTGAATGCCCACACAAGCAATCTAACTATAAGAACTGATGTAGAGGCCTCCTAGATCAGACCAAAGGCTTATCTCGTCCAGCATTACATTGCATACATTACATACTGTCTCTTATCCTGGAAGTATTATCCAGTCATGAGTAGTAGCCCAAAGGGTGTTTGGACGCATTGGTGTGCAATCCAGCAACTGCTGGCTGTGTCGCCCACTACCCACATGTTATGCGCGTTCCAGCACATTTTCTTGTAATTGGTTTTACAGCTGTAGACTGCTTAGAAGCCACACAAGCAAAAAGGAGTATATAAATTAAATAGAAAATAAATAGATCGCCTCAATGCAAGGGGAGATCTCAGCCCATCAGGTCTCCCATGTGTAGGCATTTTCTGTGCCTACACTGCTTTGCAGGGGCCTGAAAGTACTCCTGTCCACAAATGGAAACAGCAGTCTACATACTAATACATATCCTAGTGTGGATTCAGCCTAAGGTAGTGGATAATTAATGGGACTTCTGTCATGATGACTAACTAGTTCTATTGATTTCAGTGGGCACTAAGGTAACCTAATTTAGACTGGAATGGAGTCAACCCACTGGAATTGGCTGCATGGTGACTGTTTCAAAATCATGCACATCGCTTCTCTCCCCGTGGCTATCTAGTCATGTGCATTTGCAGAAGTTGCCTGCAATTATTTAAAATCAAAATTTGTGATGGCATCCGAAAAGCTTAAACTTATGACTATGGGCTACATTTATCCAGTTGACTGACTCACAGGATTTTCAAGTATTCCCGGACTGAATGGCTGTATAGATTGACCCAAAACCTCCCATTCTCCTACTCAGAGCTCTATACAAATTCATCTTTTATTGATCCTCTTTGTTCTGCTTTTTCCTTCTTCACCGCTATCCATCAAGATACCTCCAATCTGTGGATGCGAACAAAGACCAAATTACATTAATGCGGTTTTCAGGTGAAAAAGCTTTTGGACCTTCTGATTATGAGAAGCCAATTCCTGTTGCAGCTATAATATATCTCCAGAATTGCATGCATTCTGCAGTTCTGTGCAAGCTAGACAAAGCAGGGAATCTTTTTTAAGAATCCCAGTGTTTGTGTGTTGTTTTAAAAGGTAGGTTTCTACCTCTCATGGCTGAGAATATATGCACAGATGTTTAAAGCCACTTCCTACAAAAAACTCTAAATATGACTGCCACCAGTCAAGGGTGGGACTCCAGTGTCTTAAACAACTCCTAGCTTCTTCCAAGGACTGGTGGTAGCGCACTACATTACACACACACACACACACACACACACACACAAACCCCTTTTGTAAATCTGCTTAGCGTGTATAATTTATTCCAGTTACAGAATTCAATCTTTTCTGGTAAGTTTTTTTTTCTTAGCACAGAATTAAGGTTACCTTGGCACAGCTTAAAAATGAAATTATAGCCCAGTGTTTGCATAGCCATATATTGTGTTCCCTCTAGGAGAATAGATTCCGTAGCTTGCAGTGGCTATATTATTTTCATCAACTCTCCAGCTATTCTCTGTTCTATTAAATCTCTCTCTTTCTCATTTCTGTAGTTCTTTATTACCCCTCCCCTTACTGCTGTTTTCTTAATTTAATTTTCAGATCTATAATAGTTCTGTAAATCATTAGCAGATATAGTTTCCACAAATGTGATATGCCTAATAAAGCTGTACGATATATGTATTTTTTCCCAGGCTCGAGCAATTCATGTAGATGTGATACTAAAGCCAACAAGTGCTTTCCCATCTTTCAGATTCTGGTTTGCTGATATAAATCTAATCAACAAAGACCGGCTGACATGTTTGTGGGGTTGGAGTCCAGCCAATACAAGGATGTTGTCTGGTTGTGCTTATGCATTTACAGGAGGGATGGGGAAACTGTGGTCCTCCTGATCTTGCTGGAATCCAGCTCCCACCATCCTTGACCACCAGACATGGGTGCCCAGAAATATCTTGAGGGCCACAGGTTTCCCATCCTTGGCTGGACCTAGACACATCAAAGAAGCGTTTCACTTAAACATGTTTTAAGCTTTGCATGAGAAATCAGGATGGCACAAACCAGTACTCCACAGCGCCATCTGGTGTCACAGTTTTAGAATGCATAAACAACACATATAAAGAGCCTTTTCTTTGCCAACGTAGCTGAGTCCCCTGCTTAACATTTTTCAGCTGAAGTTTTCTGAGTGTGTCAAGATTCTGGATGGTTCAATAAGAACATAAGAAGAAATGATGAACTAGTCTAGGGTCCCATCCTCACAGTTGCCAACCAGAGCCCTGTGGGAAACCTGCAAGCAGAACCTGAGCACAAAAAATTTCTCCCTCCCTGCAGTTTCCAGCAACTGGTATTCACTGGTATGACTGGTATGACTGTGGAGGCAGAGCAGAGACATCATGGCTAGTAGCCATGGAGCCAAGTACTGATGTAACCCTTTTAAGTTGTGTAAGATTATAATTTGGCAGACCTGATGTGACACACTTTGCATTGAAAGCATACTTTAATTGTCATTAAATAGTATCTTGAGGGTTAATCATGATCACAGAAGAGTTAAAGTTAAATATCTAGATGGTAAAACCACACATTAATTCTTTCCTGCACTAGTTATTCCCAAGTCTTTTAAAAAAGCAAACAAATTGGACCACTGATTCCCATTTATTCAGTATTTTTTAATATGCTTCTTGCTTTTCTAACTTTATGGTCAGTGACCCCCAGCTGTTCACACAACTTTGTAATTAACTTAGCTTAATTGGTTTATGATCCACCTTCCAGTATTGGTCTTAAAGGATTCTTGCAATTGTAATTATATAGAAAACTTATGTCTGAAATTCTCCAAGAACTCAAGAACCTTTAGTGTAAATTAAAAGGAACAATAGTGATTAGCAACTAAATTTAGTCAAATACTTTCATTAATAATAGTGATATCTCTAATGTTTCCTTGCTTTCCAACATTCCCACCAAATATGAAAAAAATGCACTCTCTTTCCTTACAGAACCACTGGCGTACCACTTTACTATTGAATTTGTTTTTTTTGTGTGGTACAGACCCTAGCTATGTGATGACACAACTGAACTCTGGTTTCATTTCCTCCTCCCACCCCAGTATAGGTTCATATTTTTATTTTTGTCTGTAGTGCTGATCTGCAGTACATTACACTCGCAGCTTATGCACATTTAACTTTATCACTTTGCAAACATTAAAAAATAAGAGAGGGCAGGTGTTTGGGGGAAAACAACTTTGGCAGCCCCACCTGCCATTGCACCCAAAATATTTTAACAATATGCAATTTTGTCTTTAGGCACGACCCCCAGAATGTAACCTCTACGTAAGTTGCAGCCTTACTGTAGTATGTAGTGACTTTCTCATAATAGAGTAAGTCAGTGGTATAGCGTGGGTTGCTGGGGCCCGGGATGGGACAGGTGTGGGCAGGGGGGTGGGGGGTGGACTGGGCAACTGGGGTGGGGGCACATGCATGGAGCCTGTGTGAAGGGTGTACAGAGCCTGCCTCCCAACAGGCTCTTCACCTGCTGCCTCCACCTGCCCACTAAACAAACCCACCTGCTGCCACACCTCAACTGCTATGGCTCTGTGCCTGTTGTGGGGGTGCCTGATTGCGCCCAATAAAAAATGTACACCTGTGGCCATGCCCCCCCCCTGGCACCCCACCCTATGCCTCTGGAACAAGTACCATGTGTATTATGGGACTCAGGCACAAGATTGGTCAGGGGGGGAAATCTCACACTCAGTGGTTCCACATGCATTGAGTAACCAGGGAAGGACAAATTGGTCATTTTTGGTTTCTCTCTATTTATCATTTTCCAGTCTTAAGTTCAGAGCACCACATTTATGTATTTTTGATGTTTTATTATTATTTTTAGTCCTCGTGAAAATTTGTCAGTGTTCTGGTGCAAATTTCTCCTCGTATATACATTTGAGTATGCAATTTTGCCCAATAACACACATTTTGCAAGCAACTTTCTCTAACATAATGCATTTCACTGGATGCTTTTGTTAGCTTATGCATTTTAATGCACACTTTCTCCTAATATACACATTTTTGCATCCATTGGTTGGCTGGAGAACCATGTCGCAAAATTCTGAGAAGTGGTCATTCATTCACATGTTGTTTGAGAAAGTGAGAACTGGGTGGGTTCACATTAAAATCCAGTCCAAATCAAATTTCCTTTCAATCCCTGTGACTAACCAAGAAATATTGTATGGATGTGGGTCAATTACTTCCCCAGGGCAATGTCCAGGTATGGACAGAAAAAGGTAAATCCCAAATGCAGAAAAACCTGATGTCAAAAAGAAATACAAAAAACAACAACAACAAAAAACTCCCAAGCAAACCCATAATGAAGTCAGACCTTCAGCTAAGGCTCTATATTTCTAATACATATGTAGGGCATTTCTTGAAAACCCTTTTACATTCTTAAAGTTTTCAAATAATTATCTAGCTGGGGAAAAAATATTAGCTAGTTTGCTGATGCTGAAAATCCGTTTCTAAGTGGCGCACAGCATAATAGACCAGATTTGGCATCTTTAAGAGGATTGAGGACCTTGAAGATAGCTCTTGTGACATATTCTTGCTTTACCAAAATGTGGCTCTTGAAGTCTTAATGTCATACATTCCCCCCCCTCTAGTGTGACAGTTTTGCTTATTAATCATGTGAATTGTAAATTCCAACCCTCCGTTCTGTAGGTTTTGAATTAATGTGCAACTGTTTAAAATAACTGGCATCACACAGAGTACTTATCAATGTTTTTACCTGAAACTTTGCATTTTCAGCTTCACATGTAATACCGACCTTTCTTCTTCTTCCTCCTTCTCCTCCTCTCATTTTCTTTCATTTGACATTGTAGAAACCATCACATCTTCAACTGTTAAGAGTCTGGGAAGGCCCTGTAGCTCATTTGTGGAGCTCTGAATATAGAAGATCCCATCCCATTTGCATCTCCACTTAAAATAATCCGAGGAGGAGGACTGGAAAGACACCAGCTCAGATCCTTGGAGACCTGCTGCCCATCAGGGTAGATCAGCGTAGCCAATGGCATGCTAAACTACAGTTCCCACCATCAAAGGGTTGAAAAAAAATGTCCATCATTGGGGATGCAGGCCTGGGTTGGTTATATACAAGGCAGCTTCATGCATTCAAGCACAATCCCCCAGCCTCTACATTCAAAGTAGGATTTGACATGAGCAGTTGTCCTGCAGTTTCCATGAAATATCTCCCTCCTCCAGATAAACCCCCTCCTCTTCTCAATATGTACAGTTTAAGCCATTTGGAAACATCAGCAATGCTTTTGGAAAGTGCTTATTTTTAGAAATGATGAGCAAACTTACAGGAATGGCAAGGAAAAACAAGAGAAGAAAAAGCTTACTACGACATAATTTGTTGTCTTAGTATAAAATCAAATCTAATCTAGGTATAATGGATATAAGTCTATGATCCCCAAACGGAATATATTACTCAACAGTGGCAAAACTCTGGCTTTACTGCCAAGTTGACTGCTGAATCATTTAAAGAATGGCTTAGTGCCCAAGGCTCAATTTCTGTTGTGTGAGGAGTCCTGTCTTCCAAGTTTAAATATTCTTTCTTCTTATTTAAATGTATTCATGTTCTTCCTAATTCTCTCTTTTTTAGATGTCCCAACTGTGACTTCATTAAATTTCTCCTTCCCCTACAGCACTTGCTAGTCTTGACTCTTCATGAGCTCTGATCGAGTACAAAGGTAGCTCATTTAAGTTTCTCCTTTGCTACAATCCCCATGTATCATGTTTCTCTGGGATTATTTTGAAAAGTTTCATTTTAGCAGAACTATCAGGATTGAGGGCTTTGATCTACAACTTGGCTGTTGTGGAAATGAGCCAATCCCCGGAAGGGAGTAGTCACTTGCCATACACACCCTGCTAATGTTTTATCTGTTATGGCTATATATTTCTGCCTCTCCTAGTTGCCTTCACAGAAGAAAAACTGGGACAGAAGGAGTGCTTCAGTCCACCCAGCGAGTCTGTCTGCAGCCAAGCTTGCAGTTTGTCTTTCCCCCAAACCACTTTGCTGTTTCTGATTGACTAGCTATTGGTATCAACCATCTCTCTCTCTCTCCCCCCCCCCGCCCTTAAAGTATGTCCCAGTTCTGCATGTCTGCAACAGCATTGCATTTTTTATTTTATTTTACTAATGATACTTAGGTCACATCCACACTGTACATCTAAAGCACATGGTTCTCCTCAAAGAATTCTGGGAACTGTAGATTGGTTCAGGTGCTGGGAATTGTAGCTCTATGAGGGGTAAACTGCAGTTCCTAGGGTTCTTCGTGGGAAGGCATGTTGGTGGTATAAATGTCCTTTAAATGTGCTGCTCATCCATAGAAGAGCTCAGAAATACCTGTGTGTGTTATGTGCCATGCAGGAAACAAACCAGCCCCATTTCAGCAGTGGAAATGCCTTATGTGCCTTATTTCATGTCTCTAATTGTAAGAGTTCAATCTCTCACTTTCTACTGCACTTCCTGCTTGCCTAATCTTTGCTAGCCATTAATAGATGCATCTGTTTATATCCGAAGTCTCTTGGGCCATCTCTAGAGTTTCTATGGTGATTTCCTTGGATTTGAACCAGCCCTAGTTCTGCGAACTAGATCTGACCCTGATCATCCTAACACACATGGCAACTCCCATCCTCCTAGCGCTGCCTATTGCCAAGGCTTTGTCACAGCCACTCGTCCCATCTTAAAAAGCAACCAGGAAGTATATTACAGAGCCAGACAACTGGGCAGATGAGAAATCTCAGTGAGAAAACTTTGGAGAGGAATGTTGCCGTTCATATATGTGATCTGTAAGATTTAGTTACCACTGATGGATTAACCTGATCAGTGTTCTTAAATCTGACCATAGAAAGGTCACAATTTAATACTTTTCTACATGGTCATGTCAACTCAGTCTCGTCTCAAATAACGCTGCTCCTTGGACATTATGGGAATGGTATGTCAGCCAGTCCCCAGAGTCCCCCGCTAACAAAAACAGAATCGTTTTGTAAACATTGGAACTCATCTTTCGGCGGTTTTAAGTTCAGCTGTTTATATACTTTTCTGCGATGCAAAGGATTGTTGATGGCCCTGCTAGTATATGAAAATTGGTTCGAGCCAGAAAAGAATTTGGAATATGAATTGGCTCTCCCCACAACCTTAAGAATGCTGAAAACCGAGCTGAAGCACATTAGCACTGTGAAGTACATTAGACCGGAGGAGCAAATATACTTACTTATAACAAGGTGCTTAAGGAGGTGTCTGTGGTTCGCCTTCCACCCAATTGTATCCTCACAACTAAGGGGGTAGACAAGGTGGTGCCTCCAGATGTTGTTGAACTCCAACTCCCATCAGCCCCACCCAGTAGGGATAATGGGAGCTATAGTGCCATGATATCTGTAGAGCACTAGACAATGCTATGCTGGCATTCTGTGTACTTTGTAATATTAAATACTGGGACAAACAATGGGGAGGATTGGTGCCTTCCTGTTCTGCTTGTGGAAACACAATACAGTGGTACCTCAGGTTACAGACTCTTCAGGTTACAGACTCCACTAACCTGGAAGTAGTACCTCAGGTTAAGAACTTTGCTTCAGGATGAGAACAGAAATCATGCTCCGGCGGCGCAGCAGCAGCAGGAAGCCCCATTAGCTAAAGTGGTGCTTCAGGTTAAGAACAGTTTCAGGTTAAGAACGGACCTCCGGAACGAATTAAGTACTTAACCCGAGGTACCACTGTAGACCATTCTTATGCCTCTCATGCCACATTGTACTGTAGATGAAAATGGCCACAGGTAGGCATATATGTTCATCCAGTTGAATGTTGCACTTCCAATGACAATGTTCTTGCACTGATTGTAGCTGAGAGGAGTGCCAAAATGAATTTGTAATCCAGCATCTGCACATAAAAGGCCACCTTTCTCTCTCTCCCTTCCCCCAGTATGTTTCTTTACCACTATATGAAACAACAACAAAAGCGGATGCCGGGCGAGGCGAGGCGGGGGGGCGGGGGGGGGAGGAGACCCACAATACAAAATAGCATCTAAATAGCTCCAGTCATTTGGTTCTTTCAAAATGACTTGAAGAAATGGAATAATCTGTTTGGTTTATGAGGCTTTCACAATGGGAAATTTGCTGCAGTACCTGTCAATTGCGGGAAATGGGGAGAATGTATTTGATGTATCGTGTAACAACTTCATTTGAAATTCTTTCCCTAAACTCTGAAGCAATCAGAGCTGCCAAAGGAAAGAGAAATAACAAAATGGGCATCTAGCAAAACTGTTTAATATAGAACAGCAAATTGTTGCCTAGGACAAGGTCAGAATTTGTTGATCAGAATTTGCACAAATGTACCTCTGTGTGCGTACATGTGGAGATCATTGCAGATAATGTGCCCTACATGCATCTGTAGCAGTCAATTTAGGCATATATTTTCTACCTTTTCTCCACAAGAAGAAGAATATTTACTGAAGCCATGTGAGGGTATCCCAGCTGAATCCTTGTTCAGCTGAGAAATCCAAACCCCCTATATTCTGGTATATGTGTGGATTGGGCAGAGGTGTCGTCCGTCCAATCCTGCTGACCTCCACGGTCCTACACCTGTGGAGTAATGACAGCATCTCCTGCCCCTTCCACCTGCCAAACATGATCTGGACTGGATCCCAGGTGACATAGTGATCTGTCTGCTGTTCCACCTTCTGCCCTGGCTGGCAGGACTGTGAATACTGCAGTCTCCTCACTACACCATTAAGCCTCAATGGGCAGCGACCAAGGTTAGTACTGCACCCTGGATGAGAACTCTGGTTAGCTTCTGTGTAGATGAAACACTAATCCACTTAGGGCTGAGATTGCATTGGGGGACATAGGTGGGCATGGGGAGGAGTAAAGGATCCTGCTTTCTGGAGTTTGCCTCTCTATGTGCAAATTGCAAACCATATTTGCAAGAAGTCAGCATTCCATTTACACCGGGCAAAGTTTGCAAAGTTAGCATGATCCTTTGTCATTTAAAAATGCAGGTTTCTGGCTCCCGCTCTGTCAATATGTTTGATTTACACTATTGTTCATTTTAAATCAACACCAAATATTGTTTGTTTTCGAAAACCTACGTAAAATCATAGGAGCTGGGCGAACAAGGAACCTGCCTATAATTCAGTGTCTAAGACGCAGCGTGTGTCCATTTAACGAACCCTACTCCCGGACAAAAACAAGCATTTGTTTGAGCATTGACACGCAAAATCAATACAGAACTCATTGAGGCTTCAGTTTGCTTCAGATGTTTCTATGCTTTAGATGTTCTGAGACTATCAGTAGCCAGACTATTTCATCTTAGAAATTTCAAAAGATAAAATGGTTTTCTTCACCTTGTGTTACGGCCACATGTTTGATTTTAATAACTGTAGCACACTTTAATGTGCAACCTGCTATGTAGTCATAATCAGAACGTTCACCCCCATAACAGCCCTGAGGGACTATTAATATTGCGTTTTGATGGGTGGGAGATGGGACTAAATCTGACAGATCAATGACCAGAAGTAACCACAGATTTGTTGCTGGAGGGGGAGCAGGAAGTGGTGCTTCCCCATCCAAGCTGTGGTGCATAGTATCCAAGGCCATTTAAGTTAAATATTTCATTATAGTAAGGTAAAGGTACTCCTGACCGTTAGGTCCAGTCATTGACAACTCTGGAGTTGCGGCGCTCATCTCGCTTTACTGGCCGAGGGAGCCAGCGTTTGTCCGCAGACAGTTTTTCCGGGTCATGTGGCCAGCATGACTTAGCCAGTGTGGTGTAGTAGTTAAGAGCGGTGGACTCGTAATCTGGTGAACTGGGTTCGCGTCTTTGCTCCTCCACATGCAGCTGCTGGGTGACCTTGGGCTAGTTACACTTCTTTGAAGTCTCTCAGCCCCACTCACCTCACAGAGTGTTTGTTGTGGGGGAGGAAGGGAAAGGAGAATGTTAGCCGCTTTGAGACTCCTTCGGGTAGTGATAAAGCGGGATATCAAATCCAAACTCCTCTTCTTCTTCTAAGCCGCTTCTGGCGAAACCAGAGCAGTGCACGGAAACACTGTTTACCTTCCCGCCAGAGTGGTACCTATTTATCTACTTGCACTTTGACATGCTTTTGAACTGCTAGGTTGGCAGGAGCAGGGACCGATCAATGGGAGCTCACCCCATCATGGGGATTCAAACCGCTGACTTTCTGAATAGCAAGCCCTAGGTTCAGTGGTTTAGAACACAGCGCCACCCACGTCCCTATTCATTATAGTAAAAGGTAAAGGTAAAGGTACCCCTGCCCGTACGGGTCAGTCTTGCCAGACTCTGGGGTTGTGCGCCCATCTCACTCAAGAGGCCAGGGGCCAGCGCTGTCCGAAGACACTTCCGGGTCACGTGGCCAGCGTGACATCGCTGCTCTGGCGAGCCAGAGCTGCACACGGAAACGCCGTTTACCTTCCCGCTAGAAAGCGGTCCCTATTTATCTACTTGCACCCGAGGGTGCTTTCGAACTGCTAGGTTGGCAGGCGCTGGGACCGAGCAGCGGGAGCGCACCCCGCCGCGGGGATTCGAACCACCGACCTTTCGATCAGCAAGCCCTAGGCGCTGAGGTACTAGGGTATTAATAATGATGATGATGTTAGACAAAAATCTAACCATTTGGTGCCCATTCATGAAAGTGCAAATCAGCGGCCATACTTTGCCTAATGATAGGGCCGGTTCTACATGGAAATCCTATATATTTTTGTTCAGAAGTAAGCCCTACTATACGAGTCAATGAGTCATATTCCAGGACAGGGTGCATAGGATTGTAAGGTGCTAGCAATAATGATCTCTGGACATCAGGACACATATACCTCATTCTGTGCACATCATTGCGGGAGACTTCAACCATGTTGAACTTAAAACAGTGCTCCCAACGCTCTATCAGCATGCTGTATTTGTGCTTGGTTCTCCAGTTGTACAGCTAGGGAGAGGAAGGTGCTCCAGAAGGTCATAACCACAGCCCAAAGGACTATTGGTCATCCTCTCCCATCTTTGGAAGAACTGTACGGTTCCCGTTGTCTTAGGAAAGCAAACAACATCCTGCAGGATTCATCTCACCCGGGATACAGTCTGTTTGCACTACTGCCTTCTGGCAGGAGATATAGAAACATCAAGTCAAGGACAAATAGACTGAAAAATAGTTTCTATCCAAGAGCTGTGGCCTTTTTGAATGCTGTAACTCGATAGTGTGACCTGGGAGTTTGATGGGTGTGGGTGTGGGTGTGGCTGGAATGTGGTTTGTTTGGTTGTTGTTGTTGTTTTGCTTGTGTTGTTTTTAAGGGATGGCATCCAATTTCGTTGCACTTGTGCAATGTTGCACTTGTGTAATGACAATAAAGAATCTATCTATCTATCTATTCTCTGGCTGTGGTGCGGGTAGTTTTAGACTCTGGGCATAACAGTCTTTTGGGGACACACAAACACCTTTAGATGGCCACGCACTTTACTTCATTCATTTCAAAATGTCACAAGCCAGCCCTGCTGCTTATTCTGCGGAGTGAGGCGTTGGGACTTCTGCATCTGAGTCCTGCCCTGATACCACCACTGCTCTCTGGATCATGTTGTTAGCTTGCCAGAGGGAAGGGCTGCTGGCCTTTTCTTCATTGAAGCCAGCTACACCTACACCATTTAAAGCACTTTACCATCATGGCTCCCTACATTTCCCTTCTGTTTTTGGTTTTGGTGTGTTCCAGATCATGGGGCTTCGGGGAAATGCAGTGGCTGATCAGATAGCTAGGATGGCACTGGGACAGATGGACATTCTGTATACTGGTGTATTTTTCATTAACTAAACATTTTTATTTTATATATTGCTGTGACTTTTAATACATATTCCGCCCTGAGAGTCTGGTGAAGAGATGGAATGGCAATGTTTTAAGTAAGAAAGGCAGAGTGGTGACATTGAATATTTCTCAAGCTTTACAGGCAATGCTATGAGATGCAACAAATCCTCTATTTGTTTGTCCTCAGGTTTTTTTTATTTCTTTCTTTCTTTCTCATTTATGGAATCATCTGTCAAGAATGCAGAAGGTGACAGTGAAATGCATAGTTCAGTGTTAACAGCAACAGCTTTTCTTTCCTCTGACAAAGGCAACTGCTTAAATAGGTCATGGAATAAAAATAGTATTGAAAAGCAATGCATACGGATCGGATATTGTTTCTTGCTCCAGTGGTGTAAATCTAGAGTAACCCAAGTTTTACAAAAGTAGCTTGAACAATATGGCAATGCAATCCTACACATGTCTACTACTCAGGAGGAAGTCCCACTGAGTTTAATGGGGTTTAAGCCCAGGAAACGGTACAGGATTAGAGTCTAATTTTATTATTTAGGATGCAGCACTATACTCATGTAGCTGGGAGTGTGTCCCATGAAACTCAATAATTCTGAGTAGACATGTTGATGTGTAGGTGGGTTCCCACAAGGCAAGACACAGTGATAACAACAAGAACCTTTATTGAACTAACAGAACTGGACATCAGGGGCAGAGCAACTGCTTATATACATTTCTGAAGGCCTGGGCCAGCCACTCCCAACGTGATTGGCTTTCTAAACTTCCAAGCTGCGAATCATAACTCAGAGTTTAAGGGCCAATGGCAGAGGCCCAAATCCTGAAATGTTCTGTGATTGGATGTCATGTATCGAATCAGAACACAGGAGCTCATAATCCTTAATCCAGACTCAGACAAACACAGACCACTGAATATATAACACATGTATAGGGTTGCCCTGCACGTCCGTTAATTTTAAAAGTTTGCTTATTTATCTTAAATCTTTAAATGAAGAATTTCAAAGTAATGGAATTGAAAACAGCAGAAGAGATAACACCTTAAACATCAGTTTAAAAACATCAAAAATAGCAGCATCAGGTTAGGAAAGAATCATCTTAAAAAGATTGGGTGTGTAATTGGTAATGTCTTGCTCATTTTGCTATGTGGGGCCCTGGACTTCTGCCCTGCCCTGAGTACAACCAGAACTTTCCATTACTGGTCATGCAGTGGTTTGCAGTTGAAAATATTGACATCCATAGCCAAGTGGGACCTCTTTGTGCATAATTCATTGTGAGGTCAAAGCCAGTAAACGGCACTGTGAAATCTGATTATTAATGTATTAGCAAAATCTAGTTGAAAACGCCATTTGATTTCTGCCTCTGCCAGCAATTGAATGATTACTTATATAGAACATTTGTAGAAATGAGGATTTATTTTAGCAAGCTGAAGTATCTGTAGTGTAAAAGTGTGTGTGTGTGTGTAAGACACAGAGAGGAGACTCCTCTGGAAGTAAGCGGATCATGCAGAAAGCTTATACTAGAAAAATGTCTTCCAAATCCAATTCTTCTTTTCAAACTATCATTGCCAGAAGGTTGCCTCTGAAATCCTTCTAGCTTTTTGTTCACTTCCATTCTTTTCATATTTACTCAGTGCAGATCACTGTGACATTTTTATTTAGCTGCATGATCGTCCTGAACCTTTGATCATTTTATTTGCAGTGACCTCTGTGCTGACTGCCTTGGGTAATTTGTGCCATCAGTGGTTTTGATTAGTTCAACTCTGGTGAGTCTTATGTCTTGATCTTCCCCAGGGATCTGAAGAAGAGCTCTGGAGCTAGCTCCCATCAAGAGTGAAAGTGTGTGTGTGTATGCTACTGGTTTTGTTTTGTTTCATAGTCACTACAGTGAGATTAATGTTGTACCAAACACTGAGCTAAGAGGAAACTCCAGTGCCTACTCTAATACTAACATTGGCAAAATGAGACAGAAAACTCAGTCTTAGCTGTGACTTCATCGCATATTAGCTAATGACTATTAACTGGTAGCTCTTTCATCTTAAGATGGGATCGTTTGAGACTTGCTTATCCTTGAAATCAACACTGACTAGATTTTCAGCATCTTAGCCCGAAACACCCTCTACACACCAATGTTCTTTCCTGAAATGCTGGCCTTCCCTATTTATTTTGATTGAATGGGAGGAAAAGCTTGTGCAGGAGAAGCTTCATTAAAGCGAAAGGGGAAGTTGGTCCATGCTAGGGAGTGTTTATAACAAATTTATTCTCTGAAATGCTGGCTAGGACTAGAGCATCCTGAATAACTGCATGCTGAACCATGTGCTAGGATGACAGCGGGCACTGGGGGAAGAGCAAGAAGAGGACTTGGCTAGAATGACTTGATATACAGGGGCCAGATCAAAAAGAAGACAAGACTCCTGCTCTATGAATGTTGTGTAAAGGAGGGAATTGTTATGTAAACTTCACCTGCTGAATTTCTTCTTCTACCTGATTAGAGCCTTTACTCCTTTTTTTTGTCTGGCCATCCTATTGAGCTAACAAACAGCCAGTGCTGGCTCTGATAATAGGCAGAGTGTGGCAGCGGCCTCAGGGAGAGGATGCTGGGTGTTCTGGGGAAGCAATACTGGTACCACCTACCCTTACTATTCCTTGTATGACTAGCGGGGATTCTCTGCTCTACACATCTATCGGAGGAGTAGCAGTCCTGTCCTGTTTTGTATCTGGCTACGATTTTTGGAGCACAATCAATCAATCAATCAATCAATAGCTAGCTAGCAGCATACATGACTTGAATCCAAAACCATGATGAAGACTTTACATTTATTCATTTATTTACCTTATTAGTTGGATGTCACCCAATAGTTTCCAAGAAACTTAAAGACAAATAAAGGCAGATAAGTAATAACACAGGGGAAGGGACCATATATTGCATTAACATTTCATATAACATGCAAGAAAACAAAAACAACACACCAGCCCCATAAACAGTAACAAACAACATTAGCAATGTAGTCAAACAATAAATGAAGCAATATTCCGACCCACTAGTTAGCAGATAAATGAAACCTCAGTCACCTCCCTAGACCAAAAGCCATACACTTCAAAACCTAAACCACCCCCTCCCCAGTAATCTCTCCAGCTCACCTGACAGTCTGTCACCAGGCCAGCTGCTGCAGATCAGTTGTGGTGGGGTCCAGAGGTCTTCCTCCAAGCATCTCTCCTCTCTCTTCAGCGGGAGCAATAGAAAAGCAAAGCAGGGAGATGGTGCCAGAAGTTTTACCTGCTTTGCAGTTGTCCCAGCTATTGCTCATCTCTTGCTGCTGGTGGGAGTGCAGGAAGCAGGGGTCCTTCCACTTGGTGTCAAGACCAGCTGTGTCTGGCTTCCTCACTATGCAAGTTTCAATGAATGCTGAAAACACACCTATTTACCCTGGCTTTTGACATCTCAGATGTGTGTTTTCAGGGCCCACCCTCTTCCTGTTTTAACTGTTGTTTAATTCTTAATTTTTGAGTTGTTGTAACCTGCTCTGGGACCTGCTGGCAAAGGGCGGGTAGCAAAGTTCAAAGTAGTTGTAGTAATAATACAATGGAGCAAAAAATGTGTTCTACCCCAACCTTCTGCCCTGACAGTGCTTCGGGTGTGGTGACGACTCCACTTCTCTGTTCCATCATTCTTCATCTGACCTGTTACCAAGAACAGAACTGTTACTTTTTTGAAGGGTGCCTGTCACATCCCATTATTATCAGGGCTTCCTGAGATCCAAGTGCAGTGCCTGTCATTTGCTGTCACCAAACTCATCTATAACTTCTTCCGTGCATTCAAAGGACACAGTGTCCTTTAAAAGAAAGAAAGAAAAATAAGTAAATCCAACAGTTTATTTAATGTAACCTGAGTTAATTGCTACGTATTCACTTTGCAGCATTGAAACAAAACCTAAGGGGCATAACATGTTAATAAAATGTTGAATTCAGAGTTAGTCACATTTAGAGTAGAGCCAATCAAAGCAATAGTCATGACTTATGCTCCACTGGTTTCAGTTGATCTACTCTAATCATCTTTGAGCCAACCCAAATGTAGGGTCCTGAGTATCTTGTTACTTAAGATTTTCTCTGGTTTTGATTCCTTTTCTGTGTGTGATACTTTAGTCAAGAAAAAGAAAAGGAAAGTAATCCATGTTGTTTCCTTTGAATTACTTGATGATGAATGGGCCTATAACTTTTTAGTCTGTTATACAGTTTATCATACTGCTGTGACAGACCTACAAAAATGACATGAGATAAAATCTAATATAAAATATATAAAGTATAGCTAGTTTTACTTTGTACAGATCTATAAGCTTCCACAAAACAAGTAATAAATAGAAATAACAAAATAAATTGCCTTTGAAGTCTGCATGAGACAGTTCCTTTCAGTCAGCCTCAAGTGAAGAAAGAAATGAACATTTTATGTGAGAAGGTGAATCTATAATGTCAAAAAAATAAAAAGCAATAGGTTGGTGGTAGTGCCACATTAGAGAACTGTGACCTTCTAATGTACCAAATGCTCCCTATTTCTCTGGCTGCCTTATGTATAAAATGGTCTGTGAATATGTTTGTGTACTTGTTGTGTCTGTCCTGCAAGATTTGTGTCTGTCTTTAGGCATTCTTCTAGTAAAACTGCTTACATTTTATGCTTGTGGTTTTCTCATAGATTTAGTTTCATTGTCTCTCTGGAGATGGTCCCTGAAGTAAAAGAGAGGGAGAAGAATCTTTGCGGTAAGAAATCTAATATTTATTAGTCTCTTGCTGAAAGCAAGAAATACAAAAATATATGCTTAGAGAAATAACTGATGTGCGTTTTAAACTGATGTTCACATTTTTAAAAGATTCGTGGAACCCAGGGGGGTTACCCGCATAGGACAATTATTGACAACACTCTGTTATTAATAAAACAGGTGCCACATCTTTCAGAACCCTATTTTAGCCAGGGAGAAATTTTCACTGAATCCTGCCATGTTTATTTTTACCAGCTGTAGCTGCCCACAAGGCCTGTTGAAAGCATGCATCTTATTTTTATAAAAGGCTTTTTTAATGGATCAGAGGGTGGGGTGTTTTGTACTTATTGTTTGCTCTAGAAATAGTGTTCCCCTGTATTTCCTGGCATTTAGGTTTCTGGCATCTGTGTTGGTTGAGGAGCTAGCTAACTATGGCAATATATCATGTCAAACTAGGCTAGTTATATAACTGTTAAAATGCTAGTTTTAAAAAAGATGCCCTGGAAAATGTTTTTCTACATTAGAGTCGCATCTCTTTGTATTAGAAATAAGCCAGTGTAGTGTTGTTGACGGGGTGTTGAAGAGAACCGGAAAGACTGTAGTTAAAATCCCTGCTCAACCATGACATTCACTGGGTGACCTTGGGCAAGTCACAAACTCTCAGCTATTCTCTCTCAGGGTTGATGAGGTGGTAAAAGGAGGGTGGGTGGTATCATATTTGCAGCCTTGAGCTCCTTAGGAAAGGGCAAGCTAATTATTGCAATAAATAATGTTTTCCTATCACAACTCTGATATCTGTAAGCAGACAAACTCCGCTATGCAATGGGTTTTTCCAACAAATTCTTGGCATGCCTTGCTGCCAACATTCTCTTTCAGGAGTGAGAGGATTGGCTATCCTTGGCTTGATTCTAATCAATAGGGAAGTTTTAGCCGATGAGTTCAATGTAGTGGGAACTTTGCGGGGACTGTGCCCATAAAATGTTGGACTTTTTGGACTGGAATAATGGGCTGGAGTTCTGGATCTTATTGAAAACGAAAGGTCAGCACAGTCAAATATGTGCCTTGAATTTCAGGACAGCTGGAGCTCAGAGAAAAGCTAAGTAGGATTTGATGGCTAGATACCCTAATGGGAATAGAAGCCCAAAAAGGCTGATTTCCTGGAGGCAGAATCACAAATAATCCCAATGAGAAACGAAAAAAAAAAGAAAAAAAAGAGGGAGACATCTAAAATGACAGTGATGTTACACAAAAAAGCAGAGTGATGAGCAGAAAACAAAAAGGGACATATATAATACATGGAAGAAAGGAGAGGACACCAAGGACAAGTTCAGATGAAGAGCCAATACTTGTAGAGGCAGCACCAGGAAAACTAAAGCTTAGAACAATCTGAGGTTGGTAAGGGATTTTGCAAGTTACAAGAAGGGCTTTTCTTCTATGTTTAAGGCAAGAGGAAGGAAACAGCAGGCTTAATGTGGAGTATGGATGGTGAAATGTTAACTGTTGACAAGGAAGAGGCACCACAGGTCAACTCCTATTATGCCTCAGTCTTCTCCCAAAACATGATTTGTGTGCAGCTTTTCAAATGTACTATGACTGGGGAGGAGTCAGGATTGTAGTTCTAGGTTGATAGCGAGGTGGTAAGGAATACCTAGCTATCTGAATGAGTCTGAAACTTTGGGGCCAGGTGAATTGCATCATAGGGAACTAAAGTACTTTCAGAACCATAATATTTGCAAAAATCCTGGGAAAGGGGTGAGGTGCCACCACAAGACTGAAAATGATGGCAAGACTGAACTGTGCAAATTTTCCAGTCTTCAAAAGAGGGAGAAAAGAGGAAACAAAATTATGGGCAATCTAGCTTTGATTCCAGGAAAGATGCTAGAACTGATGATAATGGAAGCTGTTTGAAATAATCTTGATAACGATGCAGTTATTAGTAGAAACTATCATGGATGGGTCCAGAATAAATTTCTGCCAGACTCAAATTATCATTTTTAAATTAGAGGACTATGAGAATATTATTGACATAATTTGTCTTGCATTTGACAAACTTACCCTGCTACACTTTGGTGAGCAAAATTGTTAAATGTGAGCTAGCTGATAATTCTGACAGATCCTGTCACAGCTAGTTGAAAAATCATACCAAAAAATCTAGTTCATATGTACATGAGCTTGGCACTGGTGCCCTCTTCCTTTCCTCTCTTCTTCCAATGCAGCTGTAAGGAAGAGATTATGTTTTTGATTCCGTTTTCAATTAAATATGATTTATTATTATATATGGGCCACAAACAAGGGTTAAACATCAACATGATTTAGGTTATCAAAGTAAACCACACTTTTGTCCACAAATCATATTTAAATCTAACCACAGTTCATCTGGGTTAGACATAATGATAAACCGTGGTTAGTTAAAATTTGAAATGAAAGCTTCCAGTCTCTTTCATGTAGTTGCACTAGAAAAGGAAAGCAGTTCACAAGGCCCAAGCTTGTGTACATAACACTACACCACTGCTCATGTAGCACTGTATTATATAGCTCTCAAATCTCATTAGTTCTATTGGTTGTTCTATATTTGAGTATTCACTTTGAAGTCACACTTCAGTCACCTCTTGTAATACAGAACAGCTGATGAATCTATAACAAGCCTTTTGTAGAAGATACTCCTTTGAATCTAAGGGATGTGAATGCTCGACTGTGAACACCTTTCTTGTTTTTCTTTTCGCTTGTTGACATACATTTCTCTTTCTTTTCTGTGAGATTCTGTGGGGTCTTTTCCTCCTTTTTACAGAGATGAAGCTACATTAGGAAACACGCGAACTTTTCTTCTTCAAGTTTGGTTATTTATAACCAGTTTAGCTCTATAATTAAGCTTGCATTTAATTGCTGTAATTGTGCCATCCTTGTTTAAAGACAAATGGGTTTCTCTGGGTTAGAGTATGTGCTGATATTTTTATTCTATTGAATTCCTTTAAAAGGCTATCTAGGGAGCTTCTGAAAACCTTGAAATAAATACAGGTCCCACACGAGTCTAGAATCCAAAAGAGGACACACACACCTTGGAGAAAGCTGCACACATGTTACAACTTTTGTGTGCTGTTGTCATTGTGCCCCCCCCCCCCCAGTGCTGAAGAAGTAAGCCACTGATTTCTTAATAAATTGCTTCTCTCTTTGGAAGTGGAAATTGCAAAGGTGGACCAAGAAGAGAGGGCTCTGGTTAAGCAGATGTTTCTCTTCTATACAAGCATTTCTGTTTGTTCAGTCCTGACCCCATTGTATGACGTTTGAGAAAAATAAGTAAGGGTTTTTTAAATCATTAAGAATGCTGGGAATTGTAGCTCTGTGAGAGGTCCATTACAATTCTCATAATTCAGGGGCAGGGGGAGCCATGACTGTTAAAGTAATATAAAGGTGTTTTCAGTGTATGGTGTAGATATTACCTTAGTTTTCAGGAAGATTCCCTCAAATCGATTCCCCTTTTCGTTTCCCTCTCTCTTTTATTCTCCAGAGTTCGTAGCCTTTATCACTTGCTACAGCTCCAAACATCTTGCCCTTGGGAGCTGAAGTGAAATCATATGAAAGAAGTAAGGCTTCTGTTTTCATAGTGTGGCTGTGGCTTGGTTGAAATTTATGTAAAACTCAGCCACGGTCATATAGAAGATTTATGAAGCCCTTTGATAAGCAATTCAGCACATGTTCAAATATCTAAAAATAGACACCATTGCATATTACATAAAGCAGCAATATAGTTGACACCTCATGTATAACACTACCTCTTGTTATTTACCTTCAGTTTCTGAAAATGGCAAAAAGTGGTTGTTTTTTATTGAATCAACTGCGAAGTCAGGTTATGCGGCAATTTTTCATTGTTTTTTCAAAATGTTCTCTATTTTAAAAAAAGTTTCTCCAGTTTGAAAGGTTGCAAACCTTGTCTGATAGAATATTCAAGAATAACTGTTAACACTGTTGTGGGAAGATGTACAACTTATGCACACTGCCAACAATATACTCTTGGTCAGAAGTCTAATTGATCTCAGTGACATCAGAGGTGCCATCTTACGAGGGTGATGGGGGGGAGGCAATGTTGTGACATCACAATGTCCTGACGTCACACACGTGATGTCAGGACGTGTGGCGGAGCCAGGGCCAGAGCTGAATGTGTCGGCCATGCAGCCTCAACCCTTTGTCCCTCCAGAGGTTTCTGCACTACAGCTCACATCAATCTTGACCATTGCAACATCTGGATGGTCAAAGGTTGCCCTGCCCTATATGAATCCTTTGAAATGTGTAGAGCCTCAGTCAGCCATTCTGAAAGGGACTGTGGCTTGCCATGGTATGATTCTTATTAACTTTCTTTAGGAGTGAGGAAGGTATTTCCATTCCCATCCATATGAAGATCCCATCTTCTGAGATTGCTTAGGCAGCAGTTCTCAACCTGTAGGTCCCCAGATGTTGTTGGACTACAACTCCCATCATCCCTGACCACTGATCATGCTGGCTAGGAATGATGGGACTTGTACTCCAAAAACAGCTGGGGACCCACAGGTTGAGAAACACTGGCTTAGAGGCACATGTCTGCAAACCTTTAGGTGAACAGTGGCTGGCTGGCTACATTGCAGTTGATAACAGTCAACGCAAGGCCATCATATGAAAGTTTGAGATTTTTTTCTTTTTTATAAAGTGACAGATAAATGTAATCAGTAATGGTGATAATACAATAGGGGATAATTTAGCTCAGGTATAAGGAATATGTGCCCCCCATGGTTTCATGCATTTTTATAAGCTGCATGAGACCACTACCATTCTGAGCATCTCTGATCATGTTGGCTGAGACTGGGAACTGGAGTCTAACAAGTGCTGGAGGATCACAGGTTCCTCGTCCTCCTGCCCCTCTTTTGGTCAGACCTCCAAATCTTCCTGCAGAGCACTGTGGCTCAGACGTAAAGCTCTTGCTATGCACAGGTTCCATCTCTGACTCCTTCAGGCACAGCCTGGTCTGAAACCCTGTAGGCTGAACTAAATTAGATGGACTAATGGTCCAACTTGGTATAAGACGCTTTCTTCTGCAACAAACATACTGTTGAACTCCCATGTCTGCAGCACTTCTGTGTGCTATCGGCTATGCCAGTGGTGTCCAAACTTTTTTCAAAGAGAGCCAGATTTGATGAAATGAACAGCTATGGGGGCCGACCAAAGGGCCGACCAAAGTTTTAGGATTTTACCACAGGAAATACCCCAGGGGTCGGATTAAACCAACCAGTGGGCTGGATTAGGCCCCCAAAACGCACTTTGGATATGCCTGAGCTACGCTGTCCCTTTTATGGTTGCATTTAGATATTGCTGATTTCTATGGAACTTAGTTTCAGCCAAAGAGCACAGAGCAGCAATGGCCAAAACCCTCTAATGACCCCCCCCGGCTCACAAACATCTGTACCCAGGTCAACATCCTGGTGGGGAGCAAATCGCCTTCTCCCTGGTCACCAGATTGATCCTTTGATGGGCAGAGAGGGGTTGACAGTTCTCTCTTTAGTGGATCAATTTAATGCGGGGGAGGCTTTGTGCCTGCATGTAGGGTGTGTGTGTGTGTGTGTGTGTGTGTGTGAGAGAGAGAGAGAGAGAGAGAGAGAGAGAGAGAGAGAGAGAGAGAGAGAGAGAGGTGGTTGCCTCCACCATTGGCGTGTGACCAACCCTGATGTTTGGCCAAGGGTAAATGCAACCCTCAGACCATAAAAGGTCAGCCACCCTAGGCATAAAGTCTTGAGGTTTTCGGTAACCATTTGTAAAGGATATGATCAATGGAATATTGTTGACATGCTTAGGAGTCGGTTCTAAACCGTTCAGCTTGTTTTTCCTTCCTAATTATTTTCTATCTTATATTCACATAATAAAATATATTTACATTGTGGTTGTTTATCTCAACATGACACCCGACTTTTACTTCTCTTTTCTCCCCAATTACTGGGAAGTGGTGCTTGCACCCCAATTCAAAAGCCATTAAAAAAGGACAACTTTTGTTGGCTAAGCTCTAGGCTTGTTAGATTCACTGATGCTTTATGAGGCTTATAATATATTAATGTTCACTACAGAATAAAGGCAGACAAAAAAAATATTGATTTCAGAGAGAATGTCTTTTAGCTGGGCTTTCTTATTTCAGAGCTGAATATACTGTAGATTTTGCATCTGTGCTGGGAGCAAAGAGATTTTTAAAAAAATCAGTTCTCCATCAGGGAGGAGGTATTGACAGTGTACAACCAAATCAGCAAAAGGCATAATGGTTCTATTCAGGATAATTCAAGAATAGTTCCATCTGTTTACTCTAACCTGGGTCATTTGAAGTACATGTAAACATTTATTAAGAAGTACATGTAAACATTTATTCTGAAATTCCTTTAGCAGATTAAAAAAAATAATGATTAGCAGTAGACAAATGCTCTCATATAGGTGATAGTAAATCCTACTGCAATTGGTAAGCTGCTGAACTGGTTTAGACATGATACAGGGAATAGCCAACACCAATGTGAGTTCCCCATCCCTTAGCCATATTGTTCAGAAAAACAACGGATATAATAGATGAACAAGTTCAAAACCCATTAGTATTGTTGAAGATGCCGATTTAGATATACATGCACATGCACATATACATGTAGTGGTATGAAAATTGACTCACAGTAGCTATGTGGGTGGGAGATCACAGCAATTTCATCCAGCCGTGTTAAATACACGCGAGCTTTGGATATTAACAGGAGGAAAAATACTTCATGTTTGGTATAGGGTGGAGGGACCTACTGCTTAGTCAGGAGCCATAATTTAGTCTGTTAGCTCAAGTTTTACTTGATTAGCCAACCGACTGAGCTGATCAGAATTTACAGCCCTTATTTTGTGCTTTGTGTTCTTGTATTTTTACAATGCCAGATTAACCTCCTTAAAATAAGGTACCTTGAAGAAAAGTGCTTCTGGAAGTGTAAGTTAGGCTTCTAAAAACAAACCTGTTCTTCGTTTCCTTGAGAAGGCTAAAGATAAGAGGGAAAACACCATAGAGCGATTTTGGTGGCTGAAGCAATGATATGATGCTCCCATTAAATTTTCAGAATTACACTAGATAAGATAGTTCAAGCCGGAGTTGGAAGACTGGGAGTGGATGGTTCTGCACATCAGAAAGTGACAGACACATGCCACTGTGCTAGCTGTTCTTTATCCAGGAAGGAATCTCTAATACCTCTCCACTCTTCTCTCTTTTCCCCCTTTTGCTCTGAAGCCTTATCACTGGGAGCAACAGAGCTGCCTTTCAGCATTTACCTGGTTTATATTCTTCAACCAATCTATCCCAGTTAATAGAAAAGATATAAAGTAATCATAAAAGTAATGGTGACAGACAGGAAGTAGGAGTTCAGATGCATTGTGTCCACTGTCTGGAGGCTTCTTGTAAAGAAACATATTTCCCCCCAGGTTTTCCCTGACCCGCAAAATTGGCCCCCATTATTGTTTTCACAGTACTGTGCAGTTTACTGGTTTTAAATGCTGTATTGGTGTTTTTATGATACCATTTTATCTGGAATTTTTATGTTGCATTTCTGTATACTACTTAGATATGTTTAAATATTAAGTAGTTTAGAAATGGTTTTAAATAAAACAAGCAGCTTCCAATGTGCCAAAGACATGAGTTTTGATCATATCTATCACCCGCAGTGCAAATGGGACTGGAAATTTGAAAGTACAGGCACAGCAATTGTTCAACTAGTGATGAAGTAAGAGGCAGTTGCTTCGGATAAAAATATTAACTTCTAGGCCAGTTAGCCAATAACAATGAGCATCTTATTATATAAACTCAGTGATTTTTATCTAAAAAAAATGTTTAGGGGTACTCTCATTTTGACTCAAGAAAATCACCATTTTATAGTTCAAATTGGGGAAAATAAATACAGTAAATGGACAAAAGTGCAAAGAACATGCATTATCTCATATTACACAGCAGACAGCTCACGGTAACTTCCACATTGGCATGAAGTTGTGTGCACTAACATTTTCCTGATTCCTTTCTGGGAAAGGAAATGAAGCTGCCATCGGAGGTGATAACATGCTAGATTCCAACTCCTACTTCACACATTAAACATTTGTTTTCACCTGAGACTCAGGAAACATTGTGCAGGGGTAGCAATGGAACTGACAATTCACTGTGCTAGAGAAGAAACTAAAAAATGATATATTTTAGATATAGATTCACAAAATGTTTAGGGGTATGCGCACCCTTGCATCCCCCCCCAAAGCACTGTATAAACTACTGGTATAGGTCAGGATCTGCTGCTTCAAGATGGTCCACTGGGTTCATCCCAATGGTATGACTGTATGATTGGCTTGTGCTTAATATTATGCAAATAGATGCATAGTGGATTATGTGTGCTGAATCATTCCCGGTGATTTTTGAATGACTAGAATAATGCAAGAAAACTAATCTTTAAAACAAAGAAGAAATATGCTCTTTTACACTTAAAGCAGAATTCTGTATGATAAAATGTTCTAAAATTATGTTGAAAAGATTTTCCTTGAACAGGATTAGCAATTTCTGTTCAAAATGAATAAATCCTGGTCTTAAACAAGGAAGCTTGTGATTGCTGTCTAACATACTGAAATAAAAATGCTTGATGCCTGTGCTTGTCTTTTAATATTAATGTAATCCCTCTGAGCATATCGGTCTAGTTTTTCACAGACTTCCTTGTGTTTAGAGCCCCCTTTTCAAAGGGAAACATAGCCTAAAGGGAATACACCATGTTTTATTTCAAAAAGCCATTTGAGATTTTCATATTCATATTCTTGGAGCTAATTGTTGCTCCTTTCTTAAAGATATATTAACATATTAGCCCTATCAAGCTAAACTTCGTGTCTATTGCAAGCATTTCCAATACATATATAGAAAGTTGATACATACCAGAAAAATACAGGCTTATACTGCATAACAGAATGGTAACAGAACATATGCACAGGGACATTTTTATTCCCTGTTATCCAAAACATTCTTACCCAAATTATCAACCAGGTAGCGATGCCAAATGGCAGCTGTGGTGCTCCCAGTGCTGGGGTGCTAATATAACTCCTTGTAAACTGTAATGGAGCCACGGAGAAGTGTCCATCATCTGGCCAGAGAGTTAGCCCATTAAGAGATCCAGTTTCCCAGAAATGGGTAAAGCATGGAAGAAGCAGAACCCCGGCAGAGACCATTCTAACCCTTGTTAGACTAGAGCAACTTGCTCACTGAGCTCTCCTTGGTGCTGAAATGACTAATCTGCCTTGTTGTGGGCTTCTCTGCAGAACCATAACATAACAGTCAAGCACACAAGCAGGTTATGAGAACAACAGCTTTCGTTCTTTCTAATCAGCTCGAAAACTAGTACTGGATGTGGTACTTTGACATATTTCACCCCTTTCCTGACAATGTCTTGCATGGAATTTACATTTTTCACATTGGCTGGTTTGAGCTGTCCATTGTGATCTAAAGTAGGGTTGCCATATATCCTCTTTTTCCAGGACATGACCTCTTTTTCATGGGTAGAGTCGTCATAGTGATCCATAGTTAAAAGTAGAAGTCGGCAAATGTGTCCCTTTTTTTGCTCTTCAAAATATGACAACTCTATGTGTACTTGGAGGAGCGCCCATACTCATGCGTATATGCTATTTCCAGCGCACTTCCGGGATAGAGGAACACTCATGCGCATGTGCACACACTATTTCTGGCACTCTTCCGATCCGGTCTGCCAGGGAATGGACTGGCCAAGCCTCAAAAAATGTTGCCAACCCTGGCTTAGAGGTTTTCTTACAATCAAGTGACATATAAATTATGTTAAATAAATAATATTCTCCATCTAAGGAAGGGAGAAGTTTTATTAGAGTTCAGGGACTTATTCCAGCCAGGCAAAAACACTCAAGGAAGATGCAAAGCAGAGCTGATTAGCAGTGTGGTTCAGGAGAGTGTGTGACCTGGGAAGAATCCTGAGGGCCAGATAGAGTAACAACATCATCATCATCAACAACAACAACTTATTTATACCCTGCCCATCTGGCTGGGTTTCCCCTGCTTCTATGGGCAACTCCCAACAGAACATTAAAAACACAATAAAAGATCAAACAGTTTTCAGATGTCTTCTAAAAGTCAGATAGTTGTTTATTTCCTTGACATCTGATGGGAGGGCGTTCCACTTCACATCTCGTAGGGAGGGAACCACCAGAAGGCCCTCAGAGCTGGAATCCAGTGTCCGGGCAGAATGATGAGGGTGGAGACACTCCATCAGGTAGAGAAGCCTGGAGGACAACATTACTTCGCCTCTGAAGTAAGGGAAAACTTTTTTTGGCCCATTGCATATCACTTTACAATTCCTTGTGTTGAACCACTCTTGCAATTTTAAACCAATCCACCCAATTTGGATAGATCCTTTTGGCACTCCTGGTAAACCCTTCTCATTTTACCCCCCTAAAAAATGTGGTGTCATCAACAAACTTAGCCACATAACTACTCACACCTAACTCAAGATCATTTATGGGCGAGTTCAAAAGCCCTGTCTTTGGGGTCCAGACCATAACATTTTTTTTAAAAAAAAGACCAACAAAAAGTTATGGGGTGGTACCACCTAAAGGCCATTTCACTAGCAGCCACCAGCTTTTCCTCACCTGCTGGAGAAAAGCCTCCAAAGAGGCTATGTAGATATGTGACTTTTCAGGTACTCTGTCCTCATGTTATGAATGGCCTTAAAGGTCAACATCAGGACTTTGAATTGGACCCCCAAATAGGCTGGAAGCAATTGCAGATGACAAAGCACTGGTGCATTGTAGTATAGATAGAAATGGAACGTGTGAGAATGTGACATGCAAGCTACTGTTGGATCAGGAGCTTGCAGATCTTAGTCTGAACAGTTGCTTTCTGGATATTTTACAAGGGCAACCTGAAGAATCAATTATCATAAGCTTCCTCTCCATTTCCATTTCACTTTGTTGTAATAAATGAAGCTACCCAGAGCATCCCTGTTTACAAATATCTCTCAAACTCATTTTAGAACGAAATAGCTTTGTAAGCAATTTTCCTGTTTAGGCACAGGGTTTCCCTCTTGTTTTTCTTCTCCATGTAAATGAGTTTGGCTCAACACATGAAGGCTCCTTGTGCACATTAGAGAGCACATAGAAATATGGATCAAATTGCACATCTTTACTTACATTTTGATTGAAATTGTGTTCATGACCGCAATAATTCCCATTGCTCTAATCATCCAGAAGGATATGCATGTGCACTTTCTTATTTAACTCAATAGTTGATCATAGCATTTTTATTACTAAGTATAATTTACATAACCATGATTCAGTTGCCAATTTCCCCATAAAAGTTTTAAAAAGTTTATAATGCTATATTTCCCCCACAAACATTTATGACCTAATTAAAACTAATATTATTACTTATCTTTACTTGGTAATGCAGATAATTAGCTTGAAATATTGAGAGAAGATATATACACTAATTTGATCAGGCTCCATGCTGTTAGCAATTTGGTCATAATAGCAAAAGCTATATTGTTTTCCTCCATAATTTCATATTGAGGGCAAATAGCTAGTCTGTCTGAAGTACGAATGATAAATTGGCCAAAGTATTTTAAAGCAACACAAAATAGAAAAAATAGGTAGATGCTGAATTATAGATTAGTAAGTGATTGTTGCAATGGTGTCTTGTGCTTCTTGTTTTCAGACCCATTTTTGTTTTCTGAAGTGAGGAGGGTGATATTTTGGTTTTACTCATTTTTTGAGAGAGCTCTCTGAAACACAAGGTTTCAGTGTCATGTAGGATGCCTGCAGAAGTTCTAATTAGCCTCCAGCAATGTTCACGAAAAGAGAACGTGTATTGATGAACATTCATAAATGTCCTCAACTGAGTGTATTTCATTAAGATCAGCAGAGGCTCTAGGCAGCCCTAGTCACCAGTGACTGGAAATTCTGATTTGATTTTGCAATTCAGCCTGGTCATATAACCTGCTCTGCATTTTGAGGGCAGCTTACCCAGAATGCATTGAGGGTTCTTCCTGCTTCTGAAGGTTCTCATTTGGCTGTTACAGAAGCTTCTTGAATTTAGACACATTTCATACAATTGCAGATCTAACAATCTACCTCACCCCTTAACAGCACCAGTCATGGGGTTTTATATAATGTTAGTCTTACTCAGAGTAAACCCATTGAAATTAAAGGGCATGTGTACCTTCAGCCCATTAATTTCAATGGCTGTACTGTGAGTAGAATTTAGATACAGCACAAAATGTTAATTTAAAATAATTCTTACTAGTATCTATCTGAGAGTCACTGAAAGCAGAATATGCTGTAAAGAGCAGTAGGTAAAATGCCATTTACAAATGCTATTAAACAACCTATTAATTTATGAACAATATTAAATATTCATCTGTGTCAGCAGATGGTGATTTTTCTGTTAATGCAATAGGCAAATCTATTTTATAGACCTATGGCTCTGTTGTGTATAGGTTGGCCAGTTTTGGAGAGGGTATGTGTTTTAAAGAAACTGCAAGATTTTGCAGGGTTAAAGTGAGGCTACTACTGAGAACCACTCAATTTTGCTTCCAAATACTGATGCACCGACTGTCTATCATCCATTCTTTGGCATAGTTTAATACATGTACCAGTTTGCAACCATTTTCAATATAATCATCCATTGCTGCTTGGGACAGGAAAAGAAACTTTCCCCCTGTTGTTGAGGATCCTGAGCCAATGGTACTTCTGGAATGCCCATTCAAATATGTATCTCACTGAAATTAATGTAATGCAGAGGAACCACATTCACATCTCAGTGAGGACATGCTTTCTCTGCATTGTAGTATTTTCATTGGGATGAACATTTGATCATTCTGGTTACCTTCGTAGCAGAATTGGGATCTTTCTTCTCTCTGACTCCAAACCCCTCACAAATATATATATATTTTTTTACCAAGGAGTATGGTACAGGGATGTGGTTGGTGCTGCGGTCTAAACCACTGAGCCTAGGGCTTGCCAGTCGGAAGGTTGGCAATTTGAATCCCTGCAATGGGGTGAGCTCCTGTTGTTCAGTCCCTGCTCCTGCCAACCTAGCAGTTTGAAAGCATGTCAAAGTGCAAGTAGATAAATAGGTACCACTCCAGCAGGAAGGTAAATGGCGTTTCCGTGCGCTGCTCTGGTTTCGCCAGAAGCAGCTTAGCTGGCCACATGACCCAGAAAAATTGTCTGCGGACAAACGTCAGCTCCCTCGGCCTGTAAAGCGAGATGAGCGCCGCAACTCCAGAGTCGTTCGCGACTAGACTTAACTGTCAGGGGCCCTTTACCCTTACATTTATGAACAAATTGCTGGGAAAGTAGGAAGTTATTTCATGGGGGTGCTGCTTTCAAATAGAAAGAAGAAGGTCTGATCATCTTTAAAATTCTCCTGCATTTTCTGCTTAGTAATTCCACAACTCATCAGTGACCCAGAGGTCAGCATTTATGATAGAAATATATATTTTTATGCTAAACCAATGTGCTCCATTTAATATTCTCATGAAAGTGTGCCAGATGTAGTTTCATGGAAAACCAATCTTGTCCTCTCATCTTTTAGGTGGAATATTTCATATACTGAGAGTGGAAGTTAAACATATAGGGTATTTAAATAGCCAATCTTGAGCTACATGTGTTTAATTTGTAACTACAAATAGCAATATTTTTACAAGCTCATCACTATAAACTGAGAATCTGCGGCATTCCAAAAGTAAAAGTAAAATTCAAATGAAGTAAAAGGATGAGTCTTAGATATCTGATATAGCAGTGTGGGCTTTCTTTAGGATGTCACTTCTGAGTGGACTGTGGTGGATAGCTACATTTTTCAGTGTGTTATATCATCAGTGAAATTCTGTAAGGTGGCACAGTTCATGGCAGCCTTGAGTTACCAGTGTTACAAGACCTTCTCATTATTTATACACATGTGCATGAAAACTCAGATCTAACATGCATGTTTATAGTACTACCAATTTGGGGATCCTTACTGGAGGTGATTGTATGCCACAGATGCTTAGGGAAATTAGCATACTTCGTTATAAGCATAATATTTATTATAACTGCATACTTCGTTATAAGCATAATATTTATTCATATCATTTTTACAATTTAACTGTCATACCCATGTTGTCATATATAGAGTTCTGGGCTTAGGCATTTAAAACCAGAAGAACTGAAAGGAGACTAAAGAAAACAAAACAGTGAGAATGCTCACATACAAATAGTTAAGGTAAGTCAGACCCCTGAAATTAAATAAGTAGATAGAAGTGAAGACAGTGAAGACACACGATGTGTAGGTAAGCAGAAAGTTGGATTTCACTGCAACACCATGGTGATGATGGTGGTGGTGGTGATGGTGATGGTGATAACACACCAGCACAGCAATGGTTTGAGCAGGAGAGGCTAACACCTAGTTTGGGGGCCTGATCCAGCACCCCCAAGGCCCTTCATAACAGAGTAATCATATAGTGAATGAAGCAGGAGCAATAACAAGCGATGTGTGTGGGTCGGCTCAGGACAGCATGCATGTGTATATGTATGAGAGTATGTGGTTATGGCATGAAGCTTCTTAAGTGTTGAATGTGGTCCTTGGGCCAAACAGTTATTCCTGGTTTAAAGGCTAGAAAGTTTCCGAGGTGGGGAACTGGATCTTGCTCGTAGACCAATCCCCCCACTTCCCATCGATCAAGCTTAACAGGTGGGTGGTTCCACACACCTGTACGTCACCAGGTCACAGTGATGTCAGGTGACTAGTTTTTGCAAAGCACAGATCATCAGAACTTACAAAGTGCCATGTAAACCCCAAGATTGGCTTGGTGAAGGGAAGTGGCTAGTGTCTATGTAGCCCCGAAGAGAAAAATAATAAAAATAGTTGAGAGCCATAGAGGGGATGATAGCTTAAGTTGGCTGGGGTGGGGTGGGAGAGAGAAAAAGACTCGCCTAGTGTAGGTAAAAGGCAAAGGACCCCTGGACAGTCAAGTCCAGTCAAAGGCGACTATGGGGTTGCAGTGCTCATCTTGCTTTCAGGCCGAGGGAGCCAGTGTTTGTCCACAGACAGCTTTCCGGGTCATGTGGCCAGCATGACTAAATCTCTTCTGGTGCAATGGGACACGTGATGGAAACCAGAGTGCATGGAAACTCCGTTTACCTTCCTGCTACAGCGGTACCTATTTCTCTACTTGCGCTAGTGTGCTTTCAAACTGCTAGGTTGGCAGGAGCTGGGCCGAGCAACGGGAGCTCACTCTATCATGGGGATGCAAACCACTGACCTTCCAGTTGGCAAGCCCAAGAGGCTCAGTAGTTTAGACCACAGCGCCACCTGCATCCCTTTCTCATAGTGTACCATGGATCAGGGCACCTTGAAAAGAGGCATTGAGCAGCCTTCAGGAAGCATCCCCCAAACTGAACACTCTGGGGCTGCGAGAGGAGCTCATTACAGGGGAAAGGGTTATCAGCAGGCCTTAGCCCAGATTCCTACCGGTAGGTTGGTGTCTAAAGACAGGCATAGGCAGTGCTTTTTCATGACACTACTCACCCTTAACAGCACTGGGCAAAGGTAACATGTTCATGAACGCTCCAAAATGCCTGGAAATTATAGGTGTTAAAGCCCTCATCCTTAACAGATGTTATTTAGGTAACATTGATATGGCATGGTATCTTATCCTGTAGTCAGTTCCAGCTTCATCACTGCTTTAGAGCTCCATAGCTACCTTAAAGGTAAAGGTAAAGGATTCCTGGACAGTTAGAGCAGAGTGGTATACTTAAGTTACAGATAATTATAAAGTTAATTCTTCATATCCAAACCTGTAAAATGGTGGGTTAGATGGACTTACACACTTGCCTTTTTAATTTAATTTTTAATGCAATCTGTATAATGGCTGTGGACTGCAAATGTCTCAACATCTTCCTGAATATAAATGGCAAGTTTTCTATACCTCCTACACACTGATAACTTCATTCACAACACATTGTTCAAGAGGTCCAGTCATCTTTCTGACACATCTTCATACTGTTTCTTTCAAAACCCAACGAGTGCATTTTGATTTAAAAAAAATGAAACCAAGCAATACACGCCCAATGAAAAATGCTTTAATTATCAACTTGTATTTTGAATAGAAACATGATAAAATAAGGACATCTTTGCTCAAAGGAGGTATTACCAGATAATAAAGATGATTCATATGGTTCTCCATTATCACCCTGTGTGTTTGTGGGAGTAGATAAGTGTGTGTTCACTCAACAATGAATTCCATTAAGGCTTTCAGTATGATTCCTTTTGTAATATGTAACAAAACTTATGGGCAGTTTAATGTGTGACAATGTATTTCCACTTCTGGCTTTATAGTAGCATTAGGTTACATTCTATAGGTGTTGTTATTATTAACAATTGAATTTTGAAGGCTGCATATTGTACCTGCAGTGGGAGTGGGGAATAATAAAAAAAAGACATACATTAGAGTTGGCTTGGAAAACAAGCAACAACTTTATTAAAGCAATTCAAGAGCCTGCTGTTTGTCTAATCCAGCACAGGATTACAGTGCAGGAATCTCAACTAAAGCCTGCATGACAGATGGCCATCCAACCTCTGCTTAAGAACCTAAAATGAGAGTCCATCACCTTCGGAGGGAGTCTGTTCCAATATTGAACAAGTCTTACTGTCAGAAGATTCTTTCCGATGCTTAGTCAGAATCTGCATTCTTGTAACTTGAAGCCATCGGATCAAGTCCTACCCTCCGGAGCAGGAGAAAACAGGCTTGCTCTCTCTTCCATGCGACAGCCCTTGAGATATTTGAAGATGGTTGTCATTTCTCATCTCACTCTCCTCTTATCCAGGTTAAACGTACCCAACTCCCTACACCGAATCCTTGTCAACTGATACAAGGACCACTTGGAACAATATTGAACAGATACTAACATACCCCAAGTCATTTTATGGACTGCTATGATGAACATGAAAAACCTGAGAACTTTCACCAATAAGGAAAATGTAAAGGGAGCTAGATGGATGGGAGGATGTGATTCAACTTCTGGTAAGCCTTCTTTTTTATGCAACCAAGAAAGGCACATTTCTGTCCCAGGACCACCTTTATCAATGATAAAACCTAGACTTTGTCCTGCTTTGCTTTGCCTGACTCATCTTGGCCAAACTCTTCACTCTTGCTATTAAGCTCCAGCTTGATCCACTGCTGTGTCCATCACATAGAATAGAACCACAGATTGATTGTATTGTATTTAGTGATACCAGCATTTATCCAAGTCTTATTGGCTATAAAGTTTTGTGACATAATTCCTTCACTAGATGGTCCCAATTGGGTAGAATCACCTGTGTGATCGATGCAGGACGCGTTGCCCACACTTGATTGATTTCACATGCTTTCGCTCCAGGACATATTTCTGCACCCATCAAAACTGCTGCTTTTACTTTGAAAAGAAAAATGAGTGATATTTTGTGAATCTTTAGATTTAGACGCACTGTCGCGAGCATCAACGCACCTTTCCCTATTGTGCATACAAAATGGCCAAACATTCCACTGACCACAGTGCATCAGAATGTTCAATGTTATATGCAAATGATCCTACTGCGTGTTTTCAGTGTGAATATTTTGTGTCATATACAGATAATATACTGCATGATATACTATGATTTATAGAGCTCTTTTAGTGGGGAGAAATCCTGCACTGTCACAAGTAAAGATGAATAATATCTTAGTCTCCATATATAAAATCATGGCTAACAATACAAAGACAACTGTGATCAGCAGCAGAGCTTTATAGCTGCTACATTTAAAGTAATCCAATTAAATAAAATTAATGAAATAACTTTTTGTTCTTTAATTGCCAGTCTGATTAATGTACATAATTAAATAGATTCAGGCTTTAGAAGCTAGAAAATCTTGACCTTCGGATCCCACTTACTTTATGATCAGAAATAAGTAAGTATGTTTATGTTCAACAACAGCAAATATCAACAAACTTCAAGGTTGTTTGCATTTTGTTTCAAGACATTGCCAAAGAAAATGGGGAGGAAACAGTGCATTAAAATGTTTTCTAGAAGTGAATTCTTGTGACAAATGCAAAGGTTAAAAAAGAAGAAAAACATTTGATACTCTTGATGGTCCAATTGAATTTTGGTAAACTGAGTATGTTTTGCAACAGAAGTTGCCCTTTTTTGGAAAAATTGTATCAATTTAAAGCTTAGTATATAAAAATAAGTTATTACATTAACAGTGCTGATAAACAATGTATCTAACCATGTTGGCTATTCTTTTGCACTTTAGTTATTCAGTACATTTGTAAGGGTAAGGACTGCTTAAAAGGATTTGCTTTTGAAATGCTCCTAAGAATATGTCAGAGGACGGATGGTGGCAAAACTATGTCAGAGATAGATCATCACTATTTTTTTTAAAACTTAAAAGTAGCTGCAGAATTTGGTGAATATAGTTTCACAAAAAGAGGTGCATGGGTGCATTCACAATAAGTCTCCCCCACAATGGAACATAAAAGTACATTAAACAAGAATTTTAAATAGACTAATGAGAATTTTTTTCATGAGTGCTCAAATGAAAGAATACACTGAGGACACTGAGCAGAACATTGTTTTAACATAAACCATAGAAATCTTTTTTAATGGTAATGCTGTCATTACTATAATTTGACACACAGGGGGAAAACACATTAGTAGGAATGACTTAGAAGTTGCTTGTATTACATAACATTAGCACTCAGGTTACAAATCTGATGTATGAAGTGTTCTGAGTTTTACTCATAGTTACACTATCATATTTTAGAGCTGCATACTTATCCCATTGACTAGTATGAAACAATATTTTTTGTCCCACTTTGCCTATTGTATGGTAACTGAACAGTCGTTGCTTTCACATCTAACAAAAACTGAAAGATGACTATATTATAAACATAATTCAAAACAACAAAACTAACCAGAGAAAATATTGTATGAATTGCATGTAAAACATAACAATCTGTGTTTTGTGTGTGTGTTTTTAAAAGAATATTTATGTTCTGCCTTTCAGCAAAAGTATTTATCCTTTCTATGTCTAACTACTGAGTGCTGGGTGGCTTCAGATGGGTGTTTATTGTGGGAATGATGTTCTTCATGCATACAAGGTTTTTGTTTTTGCATTACCCACATGATGCTTTTGGCATTAAAAATGCCAGCTTGTAACCCAACCCACCCACTCCATTTCAATTTGGATTTGCCCAGTATAGTAAATTTTTTTAAAAAATGTATGTTGCCAACAAACCATTTGTGATATCTCAGTGACTCATTGCAAATTTAGCTCCCCATCTGGAACTACCCATACTAAGTTCAACACAGATTTGATTCAGCTAAAGTCGGGCTGTGCTGAACCTCCTCCCCCTATGATCCGTGAGGACTAGAGCCAAATTATGTGTGATGTGGGAGACCTGCAGTCAGATCTCCCAGTGTTACTCACACTTGATAGTTGTGTAGTAGGAATTTCAGCAGGTTTCAATAGGAATATAAGCTACACTTGCTGAGATTCCATCTTCTACAGAAGCATTAAAGGACTCTGTCCCTTTTTGTATCTGGCTACTTTACACATGGGTGGCCAATTTGCTTAGGCACTTGAACAGGCAGAAGGAGTGGGGGGTTGTTTAATTCTTTTCCCCTTGCTGTGCCATCTTTGAAATCTAAATTTTATTATTGGAACTGCTGTTATCCTCACTGGATGGATGAGTGAGGAAATAAAGGGACAGCAAACTCATAGCTGCATTTCAGAAAAAAATAAGACAAACTCTTGGGAGATATGATCACAACATGTGGGCTCCCAAAGAGGAGACCATGGATGTTCTGCTCCTCCCTGAGCATTTTGATGCTGCTCTGCTCTGCGGTTTGACTTAGTATGTCATCTAAACCAAGCTTTAGCTCCTCCAGGCAGACTATGAGTTGCAAATCACACAGCTTGTCATTTGTCTGAAGTGTGGTAAACCACAAGTTCACATTCAGATGACACACCCAGCTATGGCTTTGTTCAAGATAACAACCCATTGATCAGAGAGAACAAAGTGGCTGGAGGAACCCATTCATGCTAAGCCATGGTTTGGCTTAATGTTGTCACATGTGTACTTGGGGCCAGTAACTTGGTGGAAAATTTGTAGAAATGGCCTATCTCATTGGTATTGTACGATGTGCATTGCATGTAATGCTGACAGGGTTTATTTTCTAAAATGAGAATGATCAGTGCTTAAGGTGGCCTGAAAGTCATATACTGGTGGGTGGAATGAGAAGCAGCAACTGTAGTGAATGAAAAATAGAGTTGAATTGTGCCTCTGGATTAAAAATTATAAATACAGTGCAGCTCATTTTGTTTGGAAGGAGGAGGTTAAGAGTAGTGTTATCACAACACTTTCTCTTTTTTTGCAATGGAGGCGGGCTGTGAAGTTGATGATCTCAGCTGTACAATTAATTAAGGGCTGGAGGGAGTGATGGAAACCAGGGAAAGAAATCAGAGTTTCATCTGTGGGTGGAAAGATGACATCCAGATGTTGGGTCTATCTGTAAATGGACAGCAAATCTACCCATTGAGAAACAATGGAGCGATAGACCCAGTAAACTGGTTTCTCAGAGGCCAGCTTTGTTGTTTAGTCTTGTCCGACTCTTCGTGACCCCATGGACCAGAGCACACCAGGCACTCCTGTCTTCCAGTGCCTCCCGCAGTTTGGTAAAACTCATGCTGGTAGCTTCGAGAACACTGTCCAACCATCTCGTCCTCTGTCGTCTCCTTCTCCTTGTGCCCTCAATCTTTCCCAACATCAGGGTCTTTTCCAGAGAGTCTTCTCTTCTCATGAGGTGGCCAAAGTAGTGGAGCCTCAGCTTCAGGATCTGTCCTTCCAGTGAGCACTCAGGGCTGATTTCCTTCAGAATGGATAGGTTTGTTCTTTGTGCAGTCCATGGGACTCTCAAGAGTCTCCTCCAGCACCATAATTCAAAAGCATCAATTCTTCGGCGATCAGCCTTCTTTATGGTCCAGCTCTCACTTCCATACATCACTACTGGGAAAACCATAGCTTTAACTATACGGACCTTTGGCTGGTGCTAGTTATTGGTGGTCCATGCATGAGGTGAGGTGAAGCCATTTGCCTAAGGTGGCAGATTCAACCTCTTCCTCCTAATACAGTGGATCCCAGTGGGGCTTGTCATCAGCAAGCCCATGCCTACAGAGGAACAACCAGGAGCTCACTTTAAGCCCCCAGCTGTATCTTTGTAGCCATGTCCTTACCTGCCACACACCTTAGGTCTCATATGATGTCAGGTGGCTTGTGGCAACTGCTGTGCAGGCCAAACTGGACCCGTAATGGGACGGATTTGATCTGCAGGCTGGAGTTGCCCACTTCTCTGTTAGAGCAATGACATGAGCAAAGGTTTGCCCATCCTGAGTCTTTATAAAGAAAGGAAGACTTGACCATGGGAAGCTTTGCACGTTCAACCCTGTTAAATCACACCACGGCTGCAAAAGCAAAACGGGAGTTTGCTTCTGGTGCATTTCGTTTGCGATCCTCACTGTGTTTACTTAAGCAGCAAGCCTCATGGAATATGATAGGGCTTACTCCCATGTAAGGGAGGTTTTCAGCCTTACTTGGGAATAAGCACAAAGGACATTTATAAAGGAACGAAATGAGCGTCTGACTTCCCGGCCAGCCTCCCCCTGATTATAAACATGCTGCGATGACCCCCATTCGCTCTCTTGGGCTCGGGCATGGCAGCCCAGGACCTCTGCTGCCTCCGTTGCCAGCCGCTCTCTGGGCGGCCATTCGGGGGCGAGCTGCCCCCCACTGCCAACTTTCTTCCCCCTCGCGCGTGTCAGGAGGCGCTGCTTCGCTTATCGCTCGCTCTTTGCTGCCGACGCGAGGGAAAGGCAGCAGGCAGCAAGTGGCCGGCCATCGGCCATCTCCTCTCACGAGGCTCTCCGGGGACGCTCCTTTTCTGAGGCGAATTGCCCGGCGGGAAGCCGGCCGACTCGCCCCGAGACCCCTCCAGCTGTGGCGCTTCCCACCCGCTCGCCTCGCTCCTTCGCCCAGCCGGCTTGCTCCTTTTCGCCTCGGCGTGTGCGCGCGCGCGCCCGCCTTTTCCCCTCAGTCCCAGCCGGGCTGCTTTTCTCTCTCCCCCCCCCCACCCCGCCTCACCGCCCCGCTTTCCCTCCCTCCAGGCGCATGGCTGGCTGAGGGCGGCTCGGTGGGCGCGCAGGGACAGCCTCCCGCAGGATGAAGAAGAGCTCGGCTGGTGGCAGGAGAGAGGAGAAGCTGCTCGCAGCCCAAGCCCAGCCCGGGAACGGTAAGTTCGCGAGGGGAGCCTCGGCGCCCGCCCTCGTCCATATTCCTCTCAGGTTTGGGGGGGCGGGGGGAGAGAAAGGGGACAACAATCCCCACGCACTTCTCCCTCACGGAGGCGAGACGGAACCTGCCCTCTGGGGGCTTAAAAGGCGGGAAGAGGGACAGCGGGGAATCTGCGCGGCGGTCTTCCCGCTGCTTTGAGGCGCCTCTCGCGAAGGCGGCAAAAATAGGCGCGAAAACGGGAGGGGTGGGCTGAGGGGGGGGAAAGAGGCCCGGTAGAGATGAATGGCGACGCTGGGCAGATGGAAGTTTCCAAATTAAGAAGCGCGTCTTGGAATTGTTGTCGGAACAATTCGGCGTTCCTTGCGAGAATGGAGGAGGGGGGTCGACGCGGTTCTGTGGGTCTGGGGTCCTTGGGAAGAAGGACTGCGCCTCCTCAGAGACGCGCCAGAGCCCCCTCGCCTGCTCTGCTCCACGACGCCTGGGACTTGGGCGAATATTTGCCCCGAGCTTTCCCGCCCTGTGACTCTCTGCTGGTGGGACCTGCTGGTGCGCAAAAGGGCTCCTGAACTGTTTTGTTTCTCCTGGTGGCTTTTCTTTATAGTTCTTGCTAAAGGACGAAACTCTCTTTTCCCTGCTCGCTCTCTGCCTCCCATGCATTTAAGCTGAAGGACCTTTGATTTGGTTGTACTGTACTGCATGTCCCCCCTGAGGTAGCGAGTGCATCCTTAGCTCAGATGGGAAAGGGCTGCAGCTGAAACCTCCCAAGCTCACCCTCTGAACTGGATCCTGCCTTTCCACTGAATCTCAGAGCAGTGCCCTTCTATCTGTGCTCCGAGGCATCGGGTTGTTGTTGTTGTTTAATTCGTATGATGAGTCCTGGCACGGGAAACAGGTACCCGAGACTGAGAACTCTGGTGAGCAATGGCTAAAATAAGTTGAGCCAGTGATTTGTTATAAAAGCACTTAGGAATGCCAATAAATCTCAAAGGGAGCGCTCCAAACCTTACTGGCTAGCACGTTCAGGAGCTTCAATGCTTGGAAAGCATTTTTAAAATAATACATTTTTCCCCCCTGTGGGCGGAAGAGAGAGGTGTGTTTTGTTGGCTTATCTGGTGAGAATTCTGCAGAACCTGGAGCAAGAGAAAAACAGTTGGTTCTGATTTCAGATCCTAGTGTTTGTTGATAGGTGAGCTATAGTTAGTACAGTAGGAGCAAAGGATGCTTATTATTTTTTTACTAATAAAAGCTTTCCTGTCTGTGTCATATATGCTGATGTAAACAACCAGTTACATATTAAGCTACTGGCATGACATCCATAGAGAGAATGACACTTTCTGGTTCGTTTCATTGGTCTTCCAAGATTGCTGTTTAACTGTACCAAACACAAAGCAATTAATTAAACCAAAATGAATAATTAAAAATTACGGAGCTGCAGTATGGGAAAAAACATTTTGCTGTTTGTTGCTGAATGTCTTTCCCCAGAAAGTAACTTTGGTGCTTGAGGGGGAAAGTTAGTGTGGAAATGCTTTAAGAAAAGGTATAAAATAGTTAACATTTGGTGGTGATCCTGTGGCAGGGACTTGGCACTACTAACGCTGCTTATTAAATGGCGTAATTGTCATGGGACTTAACTAGAGCCAGATTTTTGACTCTTGGAAAAGGAAAATTTACAGCGGTTTCTCATAGTCCTCCTCCTGCACCTACACCTGCCTCCTACCTACTTTCAGTTACTGTGGCTTTCTCATTACACTGTCACTTTGTGAAATGCATACAAATGCGTCAAGCATTAAGTGACTGCTCTGAGAAAATAACTGTGCATGAACTATCCAATGCATAAAGTACAAAGTTAAAGGAAAGATGCATTTGGGCTACACGCCTACACCCACTGACTAAATTGAGATGGTCTGTGTTTGTTTTTGTTTTATTATATATTTTGTAATCTCATTTTGTATTTTTCTCTTGTGAACTGCCCCAGGATCTTTGGATTGGGGGGCCAATACAAAATTAATAAATAATAGTAAGAATAAATAAATAGGACTTCTTGGGGGTAGACATTGGCAAGCACTGCTAACTCTCTTTTACCTACACTTCACTCCCTAGACAGTTGATACTTAGAAAAATAAAAGGGAAACCCATTAAAATCTGAGTAGGTGTTTAAGATGGATGGGCAATTCATAATCAAAGAGTTGGAAGGGACCTGCAGGATCATCTAGTCCAACCCCCTGCAATTCAGGAATATGCAGTCATCCCATCCAGGCATTGAACTTGCAACCTTGGTGTTAACAGCACCATGCTCTAACATGGTTCCATAGCTATATGGAAGCTAAGACACAGATATGTGGCACAACCCTGAGGTCAAATAGGGCACCTGTGATTTACTCAGAAGAAAGTTCCACTGAATTCACTAGGACTTTCTCTCAAGTAAGTGCATGTAAGGCTGCAGCCTTCACAACCATCTAAAGTGAGTTATTTACAGTCCACTCCTATGCATATCTACTAAGGCAGGCATCCCCAAACTTGGCCCGCCAGCTGTTTTGGGACTACAATTCCCATCATGCCTGACCACTTGTCCTGTTAGCTAGGGATGATAGGAGTTGTAGTCCCAAAACAGCTGGAGGGCCGAGTTTGGGGATGCCTGTACTAAGGAATACATAGTTTATTTAATGTTTGTACCTCATGTTTTTCATAAAGTCAAAACACCTTGCCCCCCAAAACACCAAAAGTTGCCCAATACTATGCACTGGATTTTGAAGCTTAGCAGAATTTGAATCAGGGTTTGCTGAATCTCAAACTTTTAAAGCCACTTTATTGTAAAGTTTTTAAAATGCCAGCAGGCAAACAAGCTTCTGGTGTGTTGGCTTTTAGTGTGTTCCTGGAAACTATCAGAAATATGTGCTTTGTCCATGTGGCTTTAGGCATGGTGGGTAGCACAACTGTGGGGTGTGAATTATATTTAACAGAAGATTTGTTAACACTTGTGATTTCTCCCATCCAAATCCCTTCCTTAGCCAAGTCTAGGATTTTTAGCATTAGCCATGCCCCTGACTAGGGCACAGCAATAGTGGCAATGCAACTAAAATTGGCTACAGTTTCAATTGTAGACCAGTATGTTTCTCACTACACTAAACATAGCCCACCAGCCATGTATTGTGCTGAATCATGAGCTTGACAACCTCCTGTTTTATTTTTTTAGCTTCAGGAAGACAACAAAACCAAGAGGAATTTCTTGCAGGCGGTATCTAAAATGATGGAAATTCCTTGTCTCTTCATTGCATGTGGAAGCTCCCAGGTTTTCCACCAGGTAGACCTGAGAAATACTCCCTGCCTGAAACCCTGAGAGCCAGTCAGTGTAGATCAGTGTTTCCCAAACTTGGGTCTCCAGCGGCTTTGGACTACAACTCCCATCATCCCTAGCTAGCAGGACTAGTGGTCAGGGATGATGGGAATTGCAGTCCAAAAACAGTTGGAGGTACAAGTTTGGGAAACGCTGATGTAGACAATGCTGAGCTAGATGGACCAACTTATATAAAGGCAGATTCCTGTGTTCCCACAAAAACTGAAGGTTTGTTCCTGTGTGATTAAACTCCCTATAAGCTATGTGGAGAGCTACTCTCACAAACAACTTATTTTGTGTAACTCTGCCTGTATAATTGCATTATAGGCAGCTGATCACATAAATGACTGTACTTGTGAAGCAAATCGAAGCAAATTTCAGTAAGGAACCTTTCAGGTACTGAACCAAGCCACCCTCTTGGCAGAATCCTATACATGTTCACTTGTAAGTAAGTTTCATTGTGTTAATGTGGTTTACTGCCTTGTAAATATATTTAGCGTTGCAGCCAATCTTACTCAATAAACTAATTAATAAATTACCACAGGCACATAGATACATGCAAGTTCTCTCAAGCTTGCATCAGATTAACTTGGCCATGATTCAGTGACTTTTAAAAAGTTCAGATCTTCTATGATTTCTCCAAACCCATATTTGCCATCTTTCCCATTCCCCACAGAAAACCAACCCCCTCTAAATACATTATCCTTTTCCTTCCTGATATGCAAGTTGCTATGGTGGAAGCAAGAGCAGGGGTGCCCAGAGTGAGAAGGGGCAGTTCTATCCCAGATGGCAGAACACCAGGGCACAAAGACCAATCAACATGGGATGTGTAGTTCTCCCATAGGCTGCTGCAATAGGTGGGGGGAACCCTCCCTCTGAAAAGGGAATGGGGGAGTGTGGATTGACAGGGAAGGTGGATCACAACAGGTGCAGGGGTGGGGGAGTTGGAAATATTTACCTCAGCTGGATTTTATTTTGAGTCAGAAGGTTAATTTTGGTGCTTGTAAAATTTACTGCTTTTTGAGGATAGCCCTATAGAATGTTCCCAAGCCCTAGCTCAGAGAATTTTGCTAGCCTCTCTGTGAGCAAGCTACATGCTGTACTCCACTACATGCCATGAAGCTGCAGTGGGGCCTTATCCATTGCAAACTGACCTCAGGAGGGGGCAATTGGCTTGGCTGCTTTTGTTCCAGACTTGCATTTATCTGGCAAATATAGCTGTGGTGGCCTGAAGGATGAAAGCAGCACGCTCTCTTTGTTTGTGTATTTGTGAAAGAATGTTTCAAGGAATAAGTAACTAGGAAAGGAAAGGATTAGCATCCCTTTCTTGCCTACCCTCCTATTACCGGTACTTATCAAGGAAAATAGATATATTGGGACTTTGTTACATACAGCTGTAATGTCACGTTCAGATTTGTCCCTTAAAAGATGCAGGAACCAAAGGCAAAGCAACAGCAGAAGGTTGGGTCTTAGGTTGTGTATTTTGACTTTAAATGCATCACACACAGCCAATGGCTAGCTTGGATTCTTCCAAGAAAAAACCAGAACAGCTGAGAAACTACAATCAAGTCATTTGAGCAGAAGGACATAGTAAAAGGGGTGGTTGTGACAATCAGTTGAAAGGAAAAGAGTGCACTACACAAATTGGAACGTTCTTATTCTTATTTCTGGTTGCAAGATTTGAGAAAGCAGTTACTTACAATTGCATTTGAGAATTTATTAATTTAGTTATTGAAATTATATACCGCCCTGTACCCGGACGTCCCAGATGGAATAAGGTATAAGATAACACACTTTATTTAACAGTCTTGAGAGGTTCTCCCTATGGTGGGAGAAAGAGCAGAACAATGGTTCCTTCTAGAGAGGATGGATTTGGGGTCCTATGAATAGGTGCTTGGTAACTGCACTTTAGAGATGGCGTGTGGACAGGAAAGGGCTTCCGATCTGCTATACATGCAAAAGTGACATCCAAGCAGCAATCGATGGTTAATTAGTAGTGAAGGTGGCGCTGGGATTTTTCTGCTTGATCCTACAGATGTATGCTTATTTGAAAATAATTCCACTATGCTAAAGGGATATTTCTCTTGGGTAAGTGTGCATAGGATTACAGATACGATGTGCAATCCCAGTCATTTATTCAGAAGTAAGACCTGCTGAGTTCATGGGGGGGGGGGAGACTCACTAGAAAGTATGCATATGCATTATTAGAAATGTTTAAACTTAACTTTGTATGAGTAATGTTCATTAGTTAAATCAGGGGTGGGGAACCAAATGTGTCCCACCAGGTCTGCAAGGATGTTTTGGACAAGCCACTGCCACCTACTTTACACCTGGCATCATATATGACATCAGGTGTGGGGCAGGTAAGAATAGGACTTGCACAGGGTTGAATAAGCCCTTTGAAGTGTCTCCCCTCACTCCTGCAGGTGAACTTCAGCAGGTGTCAGCCATCTGATATCAGATGATGGCTTGCGGGGGGGGGGGGGAGGGATGATGCACAGAATAGCTTCCCAGCCCATAGCTGGTGGTTTCCTGCATCCTACTAAAATAATAAAGTACTATGCAGTCATGATGCAGCAAATAGTAATATCAAAATACGTTTCATACTTTTTTAAAAACAACAACAACACCAAATGTTTATTGGTTTTCAAACCAGTGAAGTATATATTACTGTTGTTTTCTTACACATTTTTGTCCTTTACATTATTTTAAAGACCATTTATTTTCTCCTGATAAATAACTTTTAATTATAGGAATAGCTTTTGCAGACTTTAGTGTTGGGTTTAGATTTGGGAAATTGAGATTCACATCCCTGTCCAGGAGTATGGCTATTTTTGGAAAAGTCACTTTCTGAACCTAACTTACCTCACATAATTTTCTGGAGCTTAAATGCCACTTTTACCTTGCTGGAAGGCCATAATAAAAATACAAGTAATAATAATTAAAAAAAATAAATACAGTAGATAGATAGATAGATATAGATAGATAAATAGGTAATAACCTTGAAGGATGTATTGAAGGTGTATGTTGAAGTTTTGAGCATCAGGTTAGCACTTCTGTATTATCTACTGAACCCAAAACTCTGAACAAATGATTATCAGAATCTTAGCCAAGTTACTCTATTTAGTCTTCAACGTCAAAGAAACACTTCACCCTCTAAGTGTGACTTCTCCAAATAAATTTTAGCTTTGGTTAAGAATGCTGATGATTCCCTTTATCAGCATTGTGGTTTTATTTGAAATAGCCTTATTAAAGAAAAACCCACAGGGGTGACAAAATGGAAACTAGTATTTATCTGACTTATAATGAATTCAGTAGTGCTTGATTTAGCAGTATTTTAAAGCTATAAACAGAATTGGGTTTTTAGTTTATTGATGCATGAATGGAAATATGAAATGACATTTGCAGGGATGCTAAGGGCGGCTAATACAACTCAGAATCCAGAGCAGAGAGAAGGAAGATACAAGAAATAGAAATCAGTTAGTTGGGAAATTGTATGAGTCCTTTCTAAATTTCTGCATTTGTTTTGACACCAGAGTAAACCCATTTCTGCATTATCGCCCAATGTAAATTTGCTTCATTTATTCTGAAAGCAGCAGGAATTCAATGAGCTTAGCGGAGTTCTTTTTTTTACTTTGCTACAATTAAGTAGTTAGATCGGTGTTGCTTTGTTCTTTCATATTGTTACCTGAGCCCTAAATATTCTCTCTACCACCATATTTTCCCGCAATGCTGGTGTTCCTCCATGGAAGTCATTTGCACAGCTGTTCCGGTGCATATAGCTGTGCATGTAACAGAATGGCTGATCCAACCTAAGTATTTATATGCTGTCACAAAAACTGTTGGAAATGGGTTGTAAGCATATTTATTTACCCATCTTTTTCTCCTGCTAGTTGTAAGTGTGCATTACACAGAAGGCTGATTTATTTCATATAAAACTGTTGCTTTTGGCCGATGGGAACTTTTACCACCTCAAATCTTGGGGCATATGGCATTTTCAAGTAAAGTGATCAGTGTTTCATAGTGTTGACAATTTCCCCTCTATTTTTGTAAGTGTACAGTGTTCAAAATTCCCCAGGTGCCAGCTGCATTCTGTGAGTACTGCTGGTCCAATTGCAACCATGGGGAGATCTCTGGGTGCCAAGTTGGCGACTGACATCTCCATCTGGCTGGCTCCTCCAGCTTTCTTAAGGAAGTAAACTGAAGAGCTTATTTATATCCCACCTTTTTCTACAAGGAGTACATGGTTCACCCCCCCCCTCCTCAGTTAATCCCTACAACAACCCTGTGAGGTAGGTTAAGAGGCTGTGACTGGTCCAAGGTCACCCACTGAGCTTCATGACTGAGTGGAGATTTGAACCCTGATCTCCCTGGTACTAGTCTGACTCTAACCACTACACCACACTGCCTTCCTAGAGTACTTCTGTCATCAATAGGCAGCTATTTAAATTAAGTAGGTAAATAAATATGGGGAAAGCAAAATGTCCCTTAGAGAAGAATTTGAAGTCTTTTCCTTTAAGTTTGAATTTGTTTTATTTGATGTTTTAATGTGTTGTAAACTGCTTTGAGATTTTTCCTTAAAATGTAAAGCAGTATAGAAATGAAATGAATGATAAAAATAATAATAGCAACAAATTCAATTGCAAAAAAGTCTCCTAGACATTCCGTTGTAGTGACTGTAACCTAGTTTTAAGGTGTTATTTGGCAATTAGTTTATGCATCTGAGTTTCTAACACTGTTGTGTACAGGTATTAGTGGTTCAACACTATTGGGTTAGACTCTTCTGAAATACAAAAATTGGAATTATTGTATAAATCAAGTAAGTAGTCTTGGATGGTCTCACAGTGTTCTTTTGTTTGCAGAGAAGATTCTTGCAACAAAGGAAACTATGGAGGTTTTGTGCAATGGAGTATGTGAAGTTGAAATATACTTACTGGAAAAGTTGTTCAGTATTATGTTAATGATATGACCATGCAAGGAATCGTGTCACAGGCAATGCATGGGGACAATAAATTGTGACATGCAAAAGTTATTGGGTGGGAAAAGGCACATGGGAGCAAGAAACAGGGTAAGAGGTGGATTAGCAGCTGCACAGGCAGTGGGAAATTTCCTTTGTACTGGAGTCAACATGATGATGGCAGTTTAATGGAGCCGAAGTATGTTCAATCTGCATGTCTTGCATTAGATCACAGGAATCATTCCTATTAGGGCATTGTTGAATAGCTCCTGTTTTGATTTATAGGGCTCTTAAAATCCTGATGGAAACTTCCCAGAGTAATGCTGTTCTGTTGTTAGCTATCATTGTTCTGCTGATCTGCTGCTGCTTTTGCACAATTTCAGCACTCTCACCCCTTTGGCTTAGAAGTTCATTTTCCTCCATAGAATTATCCCAGCCAATCTGGGTGGGATGATATAGCCTTTCAGTTTTGTCTACAGGCTGATATGGACCAAATGAAGCTGATTTACAATGAGGGGAGCTGCATGGAATTTGTCAGGATTGTAAAGGCAAATAAAATATATTCAGGGCAATGACTCCTGAAAAGTCTGAACACGTTCATGATTCTCACAGTGGAACCCCCTCCCCCCCAAAAAAAAGCCTTGGCAGAGGGAGCTTTGAATTATGATAGAATTCCCCATCCCTCTTTTAGTGAAATGGTTTCTCTGAAAAGGTTCTAGGAATGAGCTTATTCTCCAAAATTTTGATGGTTTGCTTTTTATGTTTGGGAACCTCTGGCTCAGTAACATTTTATACTCACATCTGGAAGTTTCCAACCTTTGAATTTTGCACACAGTCTCAGGCTTTTGTCTTTCCATTCAGACTTGCTATGTTATAACAATGAATCATCTTATCCATTAACTAAACTTGGAATGTCTGCCTAGGCATTCTGAATTTGTTTCATCACATTGCGATAATAATTTGTTGGAATCTTGGCAACTCAACCACTTTCCCAGATGTATTTGGGTTGGATTACACACAGTGTTGTTCTGAGCAACAGAAGGATAAGACATCACAACATTTGGATATACCTTGATTTTATTTAGTTCCCTGTATGTTGTCCAGTCTTTGGTAACAGGTGAGGCAGGGGTTTGGAGTAGGGAGCTGTAAGAGTAGAATAACAGGCAATGAGTTTGAATGCTCTTAAAGGTCACAGGTCAGAATGCAAGAACAGCCAAAGACAGGTCTTTCAGAACCCTGGACAAGTCCAAGGGAAAAGGCAGCCTGTTCTGAAAAAGGCTAGTCACTCTATAGTCCCACAATCTGACCTTCTCACAAGCCCTACTCCTTTGCGGGAGAAGAAATATCCTTAAAACAGTGGTTTTCCATCAGTGTGTCATGGAACTCTGGGGTGGTGTGGGTGATGCTCAGGGGTGCTGTGGGCAACACTGGCCTCTGTCCCTCTATCCTTCCCTTCCTCTTCTGATGCCCTCTTGCATCCTTGCCTCCCAAAGGCTTGCACAGCTGTTTGGTACAGCAACCCTGCTGCAGCCATTGTTGCTGCCCAAGGTAAGGTGCTGGCTTCACGTTTACCTTTGGCCAGTCTCCGTTGGGCCACTAAGGCTCAGGGAATCCTCTGCCCATGCCCCTGTGGGGTGGTGTGAGGAGGCACCTGTCTTGGGAGGGCAGCTCAGACAGAGACCAGGGGCAGCAGGAGTGGCTGCCTGGAGGACTGCCAAGGAGAGAGGAGAGGAGAAGAGGCTGAGGGAACACTCCACAAGGGAGAGTGTTTGAAAAAGGTTGAGAGGCTGTAAGCTTTGCAGGCCCTAAGGGGTCACATAACTGGGTTCCTACGCCCCACAGCTTCATTTGTTCAGTCCTAGTGAAACCAGTGGGCCTTACTGAATAAATGTGGCTAGTTTTTGGCTGTAAGTTTGGCATTCATGGGGACGCGGGTGGTGCTGTGGTCTAAACCACAGAGCCTAGGGCTTGCCGATCAGAAGGTCAGCGGTTCGAATCCCCGCAACGGGGTGTGCTTCCATTGCTCGGTCCCTGTTCCTGCCAACCTAGAAGTTTGAAAGCATGTCAAGTGCAAGTAGATAAATAGGTACAGCTCCAGCGGGAAGGTAAACGGTGTTTCCGTGCACTGCTCTGGTTTGCCAGAAACAGCTTAGTCATGCTGGCCACTTGACCCAGAAAAACTATCTGTGGAAAAACGTCGGCTCCCTCGGCCAGTGAAGCGAGATGAGCACCGCAACCCCAGAGTCGTTCGCGACTGAACCTAACAGTCAGGGGTCCTTTTACCTTTACCTTTTGGCATTCATGGTAGTGCAAGAAAAAGACAAAAGACATATAGGGCATGATCATCTACTAAATATCAGCATTAAAGATATGTATGTGTGATGGCTTTGAAGTCTTCAACCTCTTTAGGCCTTGGGGCACATATGGAAACCTGAGAAACTCATAGGCACCACAAGCAACCCCCTCTGCCACACCTGTAACCACACCTGCCCCAGTGTTCAAAACTCCCATTGTTCTAGGCACACTTTGCAACAGGGAATTTCATTAGCGCAAGCAGTTTCTGAGCTCTGGGCTCAGTACTGCGCCTAAGATTTCAGATTAAAACTGCAGAGTGGAAGGAAAGGAGGACCTTTTTTTCTGCCTCCCCACTTCCAGCTATTCTCTGAGAACTGGAGAAGAGACCATTTTAATAATATTAGGGGGGTGGGCAGGGGAAGGGTTGGACCATGTGAAAAATGAACACAATATTTTAGCTGCAGTTCATTCATTTTCAGCTTTGTATTCTTGTTATTAAAAAAGCACACCTAGACATTCTGGTGTTGCTCCCATAACCTTGGTTTAAGGTGCCATTTAGCTCCTGGCTTTCATATCTCAGTTTCTAACACTGACCTGTCCTTCACTCACTCTGTAGCCAATAGAAGGCTCTCAGCTGCAGAGGGAACAGCTAGCCTTTCCCTCCCCAGCTGCAACACCCCATTAGGTTTAAACTTAGTCCTCTGCTAGTTACAAGCAAAGTCCTATTAGAAGTGTATTGAAATGGGAGAAGGAAAAAGGAGAATGTTGTGGGTACTAGGGAAAGTCTTGGCAGACACATGTGCAGTCATCATGGGCACCATGCGGGCATAAATTCAGTGGGAAAATCCATTTGGGTGTTCGCAGTGCATACAAGCAAGAGCTAATCTAAATTATTCTCCCATTAAAACTAATGTTAGTAGCTAGCTAGTTTTGGTTCTTCTTTTCAGTTGGACCAGCTGAGCCAAGGAATTTAGGCATATCATCAGTTCTGCCCCTTAGAGGTATATTCTCTCTAAAGCAAAAACTAGAAGTGCAAACAATATTGGCACATGCTTAAATGTTATGTTATGGATTTCAAAGAACACATACCTCACTGGGATCATGTGCATGGCTAGTTGAACCTCCCAAAAAGAAGACCTCCCACTAACTTCTGTTGTGTCTGCAGTGGTATAGAGCACAAAGGACCAATGCTTTAGTTTACTAGAAACTTAGGAAAGATTCAGAAGGGACCCATGGGCAAGATTCTCTAGTCTTGAGACTTGAATTTCTTTCTACTGAGGCTAAAACTGCACAAGCAGAACAGTTTTTTAAATATAATGTGCAAGTTCAGTTTATGACATTGGATAATCCAGTTTTATAAACTCATGAATATGTAATTATGCATTTGAAATAAAAAGAGTGCAGATAAATTATGAAGGCAAATGTGCTATTTTGTTTTAATCACATGAGAATTTTATACAAAATGTAATTTGCTGATTTTCCTTATTCAGTTGCTACACCATTGCTGTTTCTGTTGAATAAGGAAGAGTGAAGAGGTCCCAGTCCATGTCCTCTGTATCTTTCTGCCTATTGCTCGTTCTCTCCTCTTTCATTTTACATCTATATAATAATGTGAAGATATCATTGGGAAGTTTAAATATCTCTTTCCGTGTGTATCCAAATTTTAAAGATAAGACTGGTTTTGTTCTATGAGTGCATCTGGTAACCACCACCTTTGTGAACATTTGGATAACTAACTCAGAACAGACAGGCTTATCAACATGGTTGAATATCTCTGGACGTTGAATATGATGAATTTTGTGAATTCCATTATGATAACCAATTAAGCGCTATGTTCTTTGTGGTTTGTCATCTTGTTGTTCATCTCTTTTTGTGGTTTGCATTTCATGAACTATTAAATCATCCAATGCTTGACCCTTAAGCATTTTGCTTTTTTGCTTTTTTCTTGCTGTTTGCTGCTGAGAAATGTACGTAACCATAACTTACATTTGAAGAACTCCCCCCCCCCTCTCCTATGTGTAGCATTTTCTTCAAAGGAGCCTGCATCTGATGTTTGAAATGGAAACTTGATAATTTTATCTATTTTTTCCTAAAGATATGCAATCTGGTTATAATAAATCCCTGAAGGCAACTGAAATATGAATAAGACACAAAGGTGATTAAAAACATTGCTTTTTAAAAAATTGTTTTGAAAAATGCATTGAATTTGCTATAGCTCAGTCGCCATTTAGTATCACAATTGTATATTACACTTTCAAACACATTCAAAACGTTTGATTTGAAGCTGTATAGCTGAGTCCATGGAACCACTGAGTGTGCCTTAGTTAATGATACAGTTGAAGTTGACAGAACATTGTTACACACAACACAATAATATTTGTATTGCATTAAAGTGTATGTTTCCACTGGAAAATCCTTTCTTGCTTTTCATCAGTAAAATGCAATTACTAAAACCATAATAAAAAGACTTTTCCTGGAGTGAGCACTATAATGAGCCAATAGAAATAACAGATAGAATCATTAATGCTAGTATGATTGTGTAGAGATTGTTGAAAAACATACATTTCAGTTGCTAGTCTTTATGTGGGAAACCTATGTACAATAACTTTTTAATGTCCTTACAATGCTTTTCTAAGGTCATGATTTCATAGAATTATAGAAACGTAGAGTTGGAAGGAATCCCAAGGTTTATCTAGTCCCCTGAAATGTAGGAACATGCAGCTGAGGGAATCAAACCTCAGACCTTGGTATTATCAGCACCACACTCTAACCAACTGAGCTATTGCACAAGTGCTGTAGCTCATAACCTTACTCTAGGAGTAATTTTGACAATATGTGTTTGGGATGTGCTGTTGAGTGGGCAGGTACAAGTTGATGTGCCATAATTTATTGTTGATCATTGGAGCTGGGGTTGGTGGCATAGGCTTCTTGGACTGCTGTGTTGTTAAAATGCCTAGAGCATACTGGAACCGTGGGACCAAACAAACAAGGACTTTGAAGGTTGGAGATCAGGAAGGGGAACGGCATTGTCCTTGAACTCACATGGAGGGTGCAGCAGAAGATCAGGAACAAGGAGATGAATAAAGTTTTGGTGACTGCAAATAACTGCTTGGCTGATGAGATGGACCCAAAGACTGTAAATCCTGGTGCCATAATCATTCAAGAGAGCCAGCCTACACAGACCTGCACTTTCTTATTTTGCTCTATGTATTTTTCAGAGCATGGAATGCTTTCTCTTCAGTTCACAGCTGCACACATTTTCCCTGACAATTTCTGTCCAAATACTGTTACAGTAAATGTACATATGTAGCATTACGTTCAAATTCCATGAGCAACACAGGCTCTACCGCCTTCTCCACTCTTTCAGAAATGTATGCTAAGCAAAGCTTCATTGAGAAATAAAGCAATGAGGCTCAGCTAGAATTTCTGCTTAGTATAATGATCACTCCACTCCATTTAGTATAAATAGCACATTACTTGTAAACATGGGATATTTTTGCAGTATTATGGACGAGTTAATATATTTCACTCCATATTCCAGATACTTTAATTTAATGACTAAGGAGGACCTATTTGGTTTCTAACATTTGATGTTCCTTTTATGTCTATTTCACATGTCCAGATTTTATCAACTGCATTTTTTCCTGCTTCCCAGTGGCCTTTTTAATCTTTTTTCTTCTTCAGATCATAGAGTTATGATCACATGTGACAGTGGCAGGGTGGATGTAAATATATTGCTATAAGTGTCTATAACAAGATGGGGTTGCAATTTCTTTCTCCTTTGAGCATAATTCTCTGTGGTTGATGTGCATGACTTTGAAGGTTATAGCTGTCCAGTGTCAGTAATTCACTTGGCCATTCCTAAGTGCATCTGTTTACAAGGTTATCTGTCTGATGATTATTGAAGCAAGCAAGCGCAGTATCCTGTTCCCGAATTACTAAAGGAGCTTCTCTGTGTCCTGGAAAAAAACACCCAGCATCACGGCCCTTGTGCTTAGCAGTGTTTGGGGCTTAAGTGAGGAAATAATTCAATTCCCTTTTAATGAAACACTGTAGTCAACAAATTGGATAAAACTGCTTGTGATATTCCCTAGGTCTGTCTGAGGATGGTCACTAGCTCAGTTGCTAAGCCCAGACTTCCCTCAAAATACCTGCTGCCACCTGCTGACTTTATATTCTTGAGTACATCCTTACCAGACATGTCGGGTGAAATATATTAACCTTAGAATCCCAGACCGGAATACAGACAGCTAATTAAATTAATGTTTATGTTTTAAGGAACATAGCATCCAGAACAAGTAGTCATTTTTATACAGAGTACTCACAGTTCTAATGCCCCATTCTAACTCTTAAAATTTATGTGTTTTCATGTGCACTTTCATTATCTTCCACTTCATGCCCTCTTTCTCACGGACTCTTCAGCTGCCCTATTTTTCAACTCTCATTTCTGACCAACAGCTTCTATCTGTCACTCACTCTAGCTTCACCCAGCATTCCATTCCACTCTCTTCCCCTCGGTCTTAAGTCCTGTTGCCCACATCTGCTTCAAAGGGTTTGAGGACTATTTAGAATGGCACTGGAGTTGGCATGAATTGGCAACTAAAGGGGGAATTGTTGGCAATCATTTCCCTGGCTGTTCCACTGCACAAATCCTCTGTTAATTCAAGGAGCCTTCTGTCAGTGGAAGAAAACCACTGGATACATTCTGAATAAGACTTCTTCACTGTGGAAAAAGAAGCAGTAGGAACCTCGCAGGCTCTGGGATCTGTATTTGTAATGATTGTGGCTTTGAACATAACCTGCACTTCACATCCCTTGCAATATCTGAAGTGCTTAACAAGCAGAATTAAGTTAATTGAGGGGAGAAGACTTTAAAACATGCAAGGCTTGCCCCACCGAGGAGAACAAGAAGGAACACAAATTTGGCAAAAATAAATGCAAGTGGACATTAATGGATGTTGTATATTTGTGGAGCATATTAGTAAAAACAAAAACAAACAAACCCAAAGAAAAACAGTTATTTTATTAACTTTCTAAGTGTGGCAGTGAATAATTTTCTGCAGTTCAATTAATTCATTCTGATTTTCTGCAGAAGCATGATAGAGGAGTATCAAATTACACAGGATGTAGAAAAAGTAGATAGGGAGAACTTTTCCTGCCTTTCCCGTGATAGTATAATATTGGTTCATTCAATGAAGCTGGATGTTGGGAGGTTCAGGAGTGACAAAAAAAAGTGTATCACAAAAACATAACTGAACCATAACATTCCTTGCCACAATATGTGGTTATGACCATAAACTTCAGTAACTTTAAAATGGAATTGGACAGATGCATGTAGGCAGGGAAGTAGCCTCAGGGAGGGGAGTGGCTGTCGGGGCAATGGCACATTTTTTGGGGGTGCTGCTGCTCATGCTACCCTGCCAGCCCTGCACTGCTTTGCGAGGCTGGTATGATCCCAGCCTCACAAAGCAGCTTGGGGCTGTCAAGGTAGCACAAGAAGGGTCCTGTGATCCTAGCCAGAGGGTGGTGTGTGTGTCCTAGGGTGGCACAGGGGTCTTTAAAAAACCTCAACAACTTTGATTTCCTAAAAAAAGAGTGCAACAACCTCAGTCCGCCCCAGGCACCAGCGGGGGTTGCTACGCCGCTGTCCCAGCCTTGCTGTCCCAGGCTTGAGGCTGGCATTGCTCCAGTGGCATTGGTGAGGGCTGGGCTGCCACAGCAGGCTCCATTCACCCTCCGCACCCCAGCGGCAGCAAATCATGCTACGCCGCAGCATGTAGGATAAGTCTACCAATGACTGATCATCATGATGATTGTATACTACTTCCAGTATCAGAAGTAGCATGCCTCTGAATACTGTCGCTGGGGATCATGAGCACTATTGTCCTCATGTCCTGCTGTTGGGCATCTTATGGGCAACTGGTTGGCCACTGTGGGAAAGAGGATGCTGGGATAGATAGGCCTTTGGTTTCAGGACTCTTGTTATGTTATTCCATGAAATTCAGGTTTCACACAGCCACCAGTCTTTTAGCACACTGCAGTGTTCAACATATTTGCAACCTAGATACTTTTCACAAATGAAATGTTTTCTGATTCTGTGGCTTCTTTCTTATTCCACTGAGAGAGGATGCGCTCCAGCTCTTATCGATCCCCTCTATAGTTTGCCATCCAATATATGGGTTTCTACATAAAAGGTGGTTGGTGAAATACAAATCAAATTAGAATACTGTAGAAATTCAGCCAATTGCATGGTAAATCTACAGAATGTCTTGTGAAATATTTGAGCACCAGCTTTCCCCTGAGGAATACATATCTTCATATTTTATGTAAAGGTACTGTTTCATTCAAGGGTAATGCAGGGCATTCCAGTCAAGTTTCTTCCACTAGGTATGTTTATACCCAAGTACTGATGTCATTGCTCTCTGGCACTGGAGAAACACTTGAGGCACCCATGTTTGCTGTGTAGATTTCCATGGAGAGTTCTTTAATTTCTTACAACTATGGGATCACCTTTAGGAAATGAAGTAAAACTGGCATGAGCAGCAGTGTGACGTATTTACATTCTTTTCCTAAAGTTACCTTTAGCTGCAATGAGGTGCAGAAATTATGCAAAGTATCATGTTATATGTTCCTCTGATAACATTGTGTGGAGTGTTTGGGAGATTGTATTGGAAGAGGAACACACATAACTTTATATTATATATTATACTATATACCGTATTTTTCCATGTATAAGACCATATCCCCCCCCCCTATTTTTTCAAGTTTAAGATTGGGAGTTGTCTTAATCACGGATAGTGCATACTTGGGATTTCTTTATTTGGAATCCCCAAAAATAGGGCTCATGTTATACACGGAAAAATAAGGTATATAATGATATATATATTATATTATATATTTTGTCTCAATACACATACGACTCTGAATGTCACTAGGAGCCAGTAGTGCCGAATTTCTAAATCACAACGTAGCCAATATCTTCCCTACCCCTGCTGGGTATTTGGCCTATGCGTCTGTGAAATGTGCAAGACATGTGTACCACAATCCATGTCAAACATTCCACAGCCATATGTTTATTGTTGAGAGCATGTTCCAGTGCTTTGCTGGAACACGGCCTGGTATAAAACTTGTTGGTGCCTTTTCCAGCTCTGGCTTATTTTCACCTGTGTCAGTGGAAACTATGCCATAGATTTCAATGGGATCTGAAAAGGGTGGATTTTTTTTTTTTAAAGAATGCTTTCAGATAAATTTGTACCAGCTCATTGCACATTTTTTTTCTCCAGGCTACTGACATTTCCCAGGTACACCTATATGCCATATGACTGCTCTTGTGGTGAGCCTGGCAAACTAGATGCTTGGAATGAAATGTTACATGTTTTGAGCAAGTAACTCCTTTTGCTTACACAGATTACATATATGTTTACTCAAGAAGATGTACAATACATATGTATATGTTATACAGGACATGCTATATGAAATATATCATATGAAATATGTCATATGATATAAGAGATTGTTAATAAAACAAAAAAATCAAGTAACTATATCGTACAAGTAAACTGCAGTGACAAAGCTGTTTGAAAGGACAACTTTGAAAAGGTATCAAAATATATAATGCCACAAATACATATTATTATTCGTCCGTTCCCCCTCCAGCAAGCTTTGAAACTTAAGCTGTTCCATTTTCTTCCTTTTTCACTTTTTGAAGTTTGTATTGCTTAGCATCTGTGTTATATGCGCAAGGATTATAAAGTACACAGATGGCACTCTCCATAGGTCAATACTTGGACGGTACAAAATCCTCCTAGTGCATGTAGCGTTAGGCTGCCCATGAACCAGAATAGCCTGGTAAAAGAAAATTGCACTCTTGCTGAGAAGCAAGCAAAATGGTCTTTGAAGTGTGCATAAAAAAATGAAAAATGGGGTAGAGTGGAAGAGAGAACAAGTTATTAACCAGCACATTTAAAGTTTAAAGCAAAGAGAGAACAATATATCTATGCCTGTTTCACTGGCCTGCAGTTTCTGTGGTTTGAGGGAGGAAACAGAGATAATGTTAAGGTGTACTGTGGATACGCTGTGCACATATTATAGTCAATGCCCCCCAAATGGTGAATGCTAACAATCCCATATGAATGGAGCAATTGTCAAAATAAGAAAGATATCTCTCTACTTCTTGAACACTACACACACTAGTGAATTCTGGCAACTGCATTTAAGCATGTGTCAACATTCTGCAGTGTATCTCTGAGACCTCATATAGAGAATATCCTGGATTGTCAACATCCAATGTAACAAATATATAACATTTTGTAAGGTGCTGGGATTTTTGAATAAGAAAGTGTAGTAACAGGCCTCCCTCCCCAATTTCACTGTACCACCAGGGCAATGTCCAGTAAGCCAAGCTATTGACTTGATTTCCATTGCTCTGCAGCACCAACATTGCAGAGAGTCAGAGGGTAAATGTCAGCTTCCATCAGTGCCCAGCAAGATCAGGTGTGAAGCAAATACTCCTCAAACACTCCTCATATTAACCCTTGTCCCTGGTCTGCATCCGCTTTCCAAACAATTCCTTGCACAGTGCAGCTTGAGCTGCTACTAATTGCAGGAAACCCTAACTGAACCTGTACAACCACTGGCATACCTCTGAACTACTAGCCTTTGCACATATTCAATGACACTATTTTAATAATATTAAAAACGATAAAGTTATTCTAATAATACTGAGTGGTGGAGCAACACTGTTGGAACTGTGTCTTGATTTATTTATTTATTTTTAACTGCCCTGTGGCCTATAGCTACAGCTGATGAATTGACAGTAGGTAAAATTACCACCTAGACAGCATCTTAAAAAGTCACCTTGCCAACATCACCTTGCCAACAAAGGTCCGTATAGTTAAAGCTATGGTTTTCCCAGTAGTGATGTATGGAAGTGAAAGCTGGACCATAAAGAAGGCTGATCGCCGAAGAATTGATGCTTTCGAATTGTGGTGCTGGAGGAGACTCTTGAGAGTCCCATGGACTGCAAGAAGATCAAACCTATCCATTCTGAAGGAAATCAGCCCTGAGTGCTCACTGGAAGGACAGATCATGAAGCTGAGACTGCAATACTTTGGCCACCTCATGAGAAGAGAAGACTCCCTGGAAAAGACCCTAATATTGGGAAAGATGGAGGGCACAAGGAGAAGGCGACGGCAGAGGACGAGATGGTTGGACAGTGTTCTTGAAGCTACCAGCATGAGTTTGACCAAACTGCTTGAAGCAGTGGAAGACAGAAGTGCCTGGCATGCTCTGGTCCAGGGGGTCACAAAGAGTCAGACACAACTAAACGACTAAACAATAACAACAACAACAAAACTACCTCTACCAGCTTCATTTGATTGTCCTGTGAACAGTACAGAAGATGGGAAAGGAACTGAACATTTTTGACAAGATCAAATATAGCCCTCTTAACTTGCTTGATGACCATTTCTTTATCCCTTACACTGAAACTGAATTCTTACCAAGTGGTTAAATCGTAAAGTCGCAGGAGTTTGACAAGTATCCAAACCCCGTAATTGTCAAAATCATGCATGGGCTGAAAAAATAATTGCAGGACAGAATCCTTTCCATACGAGCCACACAAATCTCTAACGATGGCAGCTTATCATTGGGCAGGTGAAAAGAATAACAGCTATGGGCAGGCTCCATTTTTATTAGCTTTCAAATTATTATAGAGTCATGATGACAGAAGAGCAATAACAAAAATCTCCTAATATATCAAATTAAAGGCAGGGCATACAAAGCCTAAAGATGTTAATTAATAACACCCAAACTAAGATCACAACAACCATATGTCTCTAGATGTTATAGGGAGAGATTCCTGTAAATCTGAAATGAAAGTATATGAAATAAAATTCCAACATACTCAGTAGAAATGACTTCCTGCCCCTTAGAGGCCTGTACCTTAGGTGCTGTTTCCTCCCGCAATAACTAAATTGCGGAGGTTTTTATGCCATATAGTCAGATTATTTTTTAACGATGGTAGAGCATGTCTAAAGTAACTTCTTGCCCATATCTCATGTGGAAATATAAAAATGCTGATGGCAGTCAAGTCTTACAGGATCACAATTGCATGAACGTTGGAGTGATGTACTTCCTTGTGTTGACTATATTTTGCCTATGAAAAGCTTTTTATTTTATCAGCTTTGCTATCTATTTAGCACAGGAGTTTTAAAACAGTGTCGCAGCGAGTCCTCAGAAGAAAAATCAAAATCTTAACATCCCCTGAATGTAAAATGCCTCATGTATTCCATCTTAAACGAAGCCAGAATAACTGTTGCCTACTGGCAATGTTTCTTAGTAAGATGATGTGAAAAATCAAAGCCATTTCTCCAAATAAAAAATGTATTGGAAATGAGGCAAATTAAATACGTTAGGGCTGTTTGGTGAGTATATGTCCTAAAATTATAAACGCTGATAATGATACAGTAGTCACTTGAGTGTAGGTGTGAGTAGCTGGATGTTGAAAAGGTTAAAGGAGTACGGAGCAGGCTTATTGGTTACATTCAGCAGACTCCTATGAAAACTCCTCTCAACCTCTGTCCCAGACATGCCAGAGAAGCTCTAGTTACTCTCGGCATTAGTTTGGCATCCATCAAAAGAGATAATGCATTCTGCTTCAAATTCAATTGGGAAGAACAGTGAGGAGTTTACCGAGAATATTTTATGAGTGCCATTCTGGGCTGCTTCATGTCCGAACCCTGTTCAGGATAGTAGCCATGGTAGGCATCTGCCACACATCCCACAGATGAAAAATATTTAACTTCTAGGCTGCCTTCCTGGGTGTTTTGATGCTCATTTCATTTCTTTGCTAATGGCATATTTTTAGCATGGTATTTCATGTAACTTAGCTGTGATTTTTAAATATTTGTTTGTAAGCCAAGATCATTATTTTTTTAAGAACAGGGAATGCTAATATACGTCCTTAAAAATAAAGGAAATCCAGCAGCTAGCTGCTAGAATCAGTACTGCTCTATCACTCAGAGTGAAAAGCCTGTAAGATGAATTTGGAGTAGGCATTGAAGTAGGCATTGGAGTAGGCTCCTGAAAAAGGCTTTTCATCTGTTGCTGCTGCTTGTTGAACTTTGGGAAGGTCTGGTTTATATTATTCTGCTTTTCTGGTAGTTATTTGCTGTTGTGGAAAAGCTTGTCTGGGTAAGGGGAGGGAAGCATAAGACATGTTATCACCATCCTACTCGTATGCATGCCTCGCCCCCCCCGTTTTGTTTTGTTTTGCTACAAAGAACCGTGGCCCAGAAGAGAACATGCAGTCTTCCATGGGCTACTGTTAAACTTTAAGTCAAGGACAGTGGGTGTAAAATTATGCATATGTACTTGGAAGTAACTTCGCCTTTGTCAGCGACCTGTGCATAAAATTGCTGCCTAAGATATATGACATTGTATTATTTCATCTAGACGTGTATCATCACTAAGATCTGAGCGAACAAACTGAGTGGAATTGACCTGACTCTGCTATGCCCACCTGGGGATTTGGTGCAGTACTAGTCTATTATTATTTATTAAATTTCTATACCGCCCTTCATCCAAGGAGCACAAAGCAGTTTACAGTACAAAAACACAAAAACACATAGCATAATAGCAAAACAATACTCCACACAGTTTAAAAGACCATAGATGGTTTCATCAGCCAAAGGCTTGGTCAGAGGTGCCCCAGCATTTTTTCAAAGAGGGCCAGAATTGAAGAAATGAACATGTGTGAGGGCTGACCAAAGTTGTTGTTGAACTTTTTTTTTTTTACAATTTTAGCACAAACTTGTTCAGCTTTTTTTGGGATTGAAGTTGCTTAGGATTTTAACCCATGACAAATACTGCCACGGGGGGCAGATTAAGTCAAACAACAGGCTGGATTAGGCCCCTCAAATGGACTTTGGACATGGCTGGCCTAGGAGAAGAGTAGGGCTGGGCAATATCTGGTTTTCATCATTGTGATATATCACCAGCTAAACACTGTGATATACCAATATATCATGATGTCTTAAATAAGGATGGGGCTATATAGAGGCATTGGCTGGCTTTCCCTACATTGTGATTTTTGCACCATTCTCTCTCTCTCTCTCTCTCTCTCTCTCTCTCTCTCTCTCTCTCTCTCTCTCTCTCTCTCACACACACACACACACACACACACACACACACACTCATGATATATGGCCAGGTCAAAAATTATGAAACTGATATCATGATACGGACTTCAAACCAGCTTTGGACAATATTTTGATATATCACCCTGCCCTAGTGAAGATGGATGTTTTAACCTGGTGCCTAAAGATATGAAGGTACCAAACAAGCCTCTCTGGGAAAAGCATTCCACAAATGGGGAGCCATCACAGAAAATGCCTATTCTCATGTTTCCGCTCTCCAGATCTCTCATGGAGGGGGCACATGAAAAAAGGCCTCAGATTATAATTGTAGGGTCCAGGTCCTAGTCTAGGCTGGAGGACTGGGTGCAGGGGATAATTGTTATGTTTTATATAACGACCATTTTGAACACCAGGAAACCTCTGCATTGGGCCATATAAGTACAATATCTTTTTCAAGTTTGTCTGTTGCTAATTTCTAATTCATTGAGAGAAGCTTTTTCTGTTGGATTCCCATGTGAGCAGTTGCTGCCAGGTTGAAATCCTCCCACATGTCTAGTGATTAAATATAATTCCCCTTTCTGCAACCCCAACCTTCAAACCTTTCTTCCTATAAAAACATGGTTTGGTTTTTTCTTCTTCTTAATATCAAATAACACCGTAACCATAACCCATTAAGAATCAATTAGCACCATCAGAGTGTGAAACAGATTTTTATAAGAACCAACCTGTCTGGACAGTTTTTCTTTATATTGTCAGCTTTTCACAACATTTACCCAAGGAAAGAATGATCACAACTTCGAGCTAAACTTGGATTTATGTCAGCTGTAACAACCACTCCGTCAATAAAAACTGAAATGGAAATATATTGATTTGATTTACATGCCAGTGCCCTCTCTGAGTGTTGTGAATCAAATTCCCAGGAGTTTAAGGATTTAAATAATAAAAACTGGGTTTATTTACGCAAGTTTCAGAATTTAAAAACAAGGGGGTTCTAATGTTCTATGGATTTTATGATTATTGATGATATGGAAACTGGGAAGTTAGATGGAGTGATTCAGGCTTATTGGACTACTTTAGGCTTAAAGAATATACATCGGGAGGAAACAATTCTGATGATAATGGAACATATATTGTGCCTGCTGAACAGCCCTGAAGGCAGTAAAGGTATGCTTTGCTACCTTTGTTGAGTCTTCAGGTACCCATGCAGCCAAGAGGTACAACGCCTATTAACATCTGCCCCAGTAAATAGTATGCTGGAAGCCGCAGAAACCTACTGTGACAATTCTGCTAGGCATTTGAGGACAGAATTGCTTCTCTCCGTAGCTACATCAAAGCCACTGTTGGGACAGATCGAAGTGAGGTGACCAGTGCAACACACTGTGCAGTGCTGTGTGCATTTGTTTATTTATTTATCCCAGGTCGTGTGCTTTACATGCAATTTTCAGATTTTATGTTCACCACAGCCTTGTGACTGCAATGAACAACACAGGCTTTGCAGTCCCCACCCCCCTATAAATAGTAGTGACATTCAACAGCGTGAGTAGCTTAGAACTGCAGGCTGGATTCCAATTAAAGTTAGTTGCTCTTATGTCCATTGAAATCCTTGTCAGTACTTAGCCGTGGCTAATGTATGTCCTGTTTCCTTCCATGGGAGAGAAGTACAGACAACAACCGTTTTGCACGGGGTTTACTTTCCTGAACCCCTTGTGCATCAGCGCAGCACGCATAAGCCCGTTACGCCCCTTGTCTTGGAAGCTGGGACAACTTTCATAATCCTAAATGGCCAGGACATAATAATGCATCCAATGCAGTGTTGTTGGTTATTGCATAGCTGAGGGTACAGTGAATGGATCATGCATGAAGTTTCATTAATGTACTAAGTCCTGTGCATGAATCCCTAAACTTTTTGTTGTATCCCTCCCTAAATTCATTACTTTGTTTTATTTGCTTTGTCCTGTGGTGTCCCTTCTACTGGCTATTTTAATTCTTTACTGAGTGCCCTCTCAGTGTAGCAGCCCAGTTGTGGCGCACTCTATCCAGATATGCCAGGCAAATTGAGAAAATAAATATATACTTCTTTATTTAAAATGTTCATCCTCTTGATTGATTATGCTGCCTTTGTGATCTGTGGCCTTTTAGTTTATTATAATAGTTGTAGTAGTAGTAGTAGTAGTAATATTTGTATGCCACTGATAAGACTGGGTTGCCCCAGACACTCTGGGCAGCTCCCAACAGAATATTAAAAACACGATAAAACATCAAACATTAGAAACTTCCCTAAAATAAACAAACATGATCAGAACTGTTTTATATGCCCTGAATTGAGCCCCTGTATTCTTTGAATTAGCCTGGTCATAATCCTGCCCAATCTATTTTATATTCTCCCTTGATCAAGCTAAGCTGTGCCACCCACATTCTGGCTTGCCCTTTGACACACATTAAAGATTCTCCATCATGCTGCAAATTAGAGGCTCTTCACATTAAGAACATTTTCTCCCAGATTCAACTGATTCAACATGTCTGGCTTTTAGTTTATGTACTAAGTACCTATCAAAGAACCTGCTCTGACAAGTAAAAGCTCTATTCCCTTGATGCTAGCTCAGATTTGTGGCTGGGGCTGAAATAACACTGATGTTTGCTCATCATTATTTGCTTTGGCTCCTTCCTGGCTAAGAGCTATATTTAAAAAAAAACAACAGAAAAAAAACCCTCCCAAATTATTCTTATAACCATATTTGACTATTAATGCATACAGGGAACAATCCTATTGACTAAAAATTAACTTTTCATGACGCATTCACTCTACATATATTTTAAGCAGTAAGCGCTTGCAGCCAAACAGCTAAAAGAAGTGCTGCTCACACTGCGAAAGAAACAGAGAATGGCAGCAAGTTTACATTTCAGCTGCATTGCAGCGAGAACCTGAAAAACAGCAAAAGCTATGTCCTGGGATAGTCATAAAAGCCATGTACGTCCAAATAACTAGTGGGAGCCAGTGCAGGTTTATATGAGAGTAAAAGAAATAGTTTTGTTTATAGCTGGCCCAAGAGACAAGTTAGGTGTGCAGGAGCATGCAACTCCTGAAAGATAAATGCTAAACTGGTTACAGATGAAATTATGGAGGATTTTCCTTTATGCTTAGCAAGCAAGTTCTCCCCCAGTCCTACCCAAACAAAAACTGAATTACTTTAGTAGTAAAGTGAGTACTGCTATATTCCCCTTTAGCCAGATATCATCTGGGGTGAATCATGAATGAACCTGAGCATGGCGTAAAGCAAACCTTTATTGTGAAAATGAAGTGTGGGTGTATTGTGTTCGCTTGAGAGTTAGAAGTTCTACCCCCTGAAAATATGACCTAGCACTATTAAATTAATGCTGACAAACGTAAGGGCATATTGCCTTTCCCCAAAGTCTTGTTTTTATTTCCTTTACTCATAACTACTTCTCCAGCACTCTGAGGACCTCATGGCCCGTAGGCCACAACTGATTGGGATAAAACGAGGGTAAATACTGACCAAACTTTATTAGTATTGATTTTTGGAACTTGCATCCCTAGTAAATGTTATGAAGTGTAAAAATAGAAAATGAATGTCAGCTACAACAAAGTGAAGCATAATTGCGACAAATAACGTTAGTTCCAGTCACTTAGGTTTAATTTTGCGCTTAGTCTAAGGAAGCTGCTTTCATGTTGCATCCTGCAGCTAAATTAATACTTTTCTTAAATAATTATTTTTGATCAATGAACTGTGCATAAAATAAATGTGCTGAAGTCTATCAAGTGAGGGATAAGAACTGTAAATGTGCCATAGTTTAAACCAAAGCTTAGTTAGTTGCTGATGTTAAGCAATAAAATAAAATAAAATATCCAAACCTAACAACTGCACAATACTGATTATTTTGTCGGTCGTTATTGGCTGCAACTGAACAGAGTAAAGTGCTCTTAACCCTATTGATTTCAATAATCGTATGCATGATTTAACCTGAGTTGGATTGTGGTCGTCATATTTGTGTAACTAGATACCAAAGCTAGTACGAGCAATGTAAAAATTACTGTAAGTAATTCATGGTTATTCATATGCCTATTGATCATGTGAATGACTACAAACACATTTCTGTAGTGAGCAAAACATTTCCTCCCCAAACCTCACATTTCAGTTGATGGTTCCATAATTGTGTCAATTACTTAGTAAATAGTTGGGAATACAAATTACCACAATACTTGTTATAATTTCTTTAAAAATCCTTTAAAATTGATAGCAAGTGGAGGGTAGGTTGTGTTTAGTTTATAGCAATGGGGGGGAGGGGGGAGAAAATACACCTTTTATGTATCTTCCTTTCTTGTTTTTTAATGTTTATGTATTGTGCAGATTTTTGGTGAGAGATGTAATTTGAAATATGATGGTGTGTAATATGAAATATAATTTATTTGAAATATACAACTGGATCATAAAGATTGGTATTTCAGGTGTTTGTATGTAAATTATAACTTATTTATTTCACAAATTTGAAATAACAGTGATTACTTTTTTAATGTTGGTAAAACTATAGAATTTTAATACTATAAGGTCCTGGTATTATCTTTGAATAATTTATTTGAGTTGATATTTTTAAACTTGACAATTCATTTCCTCCTTCTCTATGCAATGGCAATATATATTATTATATTTACAATCAATATGCATTTTAAAAAATAAGATTGGCTCAAACTAGAGACTGCTAATGATTGGCTGCATGAATATGATGTCATTTGGCTCTTCCTCTAGTTACTAATGGGGTTGTTGATAATATTGAGCTGGATTTTCACTGTCCTGATTCAGTTTGCAGACTGAAAATCTTTTCTTGGCAGGGCAGGCCATAAAGTGAGATGGTTACAGTATTTTTGGAGAGTGAGCTGAGAAGTCATTTGCTGATACAGCCAGTATCAGTGTGTTTTCAGTGGTTAATTTGTTTCCCCTATGCATCCTGGCTTCTGCAGTGTGGCGAGTAATATGTGCTGTACAGTTAAAAGGGATGTTCTTGGATCAACTATGCTGTGCTGAACCTGTACAGATATTCTAAAGCAGCCTTCTCCCCCTCTGTCCGCCCCTCTCTTTATAGAACTTGGGGGAAAATTGTGCTGCAGTGGGGTTGTGCTCAGCCTAATAACTGAACGCAGTGACCAAAGGAGTCTCTCTCTCTCTTTCTGCGGTTCAAACTTACTAGGTTTTCCCATTGCCTGCAAGCAAGGCAGAGGAAAATGTGAAGTGGGTCTGTGAAAATAGCAAGCAGGGATAGGCACAGCAGTACTCCTCAAGGGGAAACTTTGGAGAAACCTTTTCTCCTCAAGAAAAGGATGTAAACTCGTGTATCTAGCTGGGAGGAGTGGTTTTTTCTGAGCGATAAATGACTGATAGGGATTAATCAGCATTGCCTCTCCGCACACGTTTTTTGTTTGCATTAAAACAGTTTGGAAAGTTACACAGAACTGGGTGAAATGTGTTTGTTTATAGACAGAAAGTTTGGTTACAGACAGAAATCAATTGTGGTAACTCAAAGCACTTTACATTAACAATTAAAAATGAAAACCTAAACACACACACACACACACACACACACACACATATGTAAAATTTGTTGTGCATATCTTGCAATATTCTAAAAAGTATTGCCCAGTTTAAATAAGACCTCAGATGCAAAAAAACGCACTCACTTCTGTATGTTTCATGTGTCACGGCACTTTAACAACCCTTTAAGATACGATGGTTCTTTACAGGCAAAGCAATTTATGGCCCTGAAGGAACCTTGCTGGAGTGCAGCTGCTGTCAGCTGCAGAGCTTAAGTACTCTTTAACTCAAGCCATGTGAAACTCTGCATGGTTCAAGCACTGTTCATGCCCTTCTACACAGCACCTCATTACACAGTACCTACTATCTATGCACCCCAGTGATGACATAACTTCACACCTGAGATGGACCTGACCCTATGTTGACAACTGCCACACCCACATCACCACCACAGAGCACTGAATGTGGCATGTCTGCATTAAATCACTGCACACACAGTCACTAGGATATGTAAATGGAGACCACAACTCAGACAATATGACACAGATTATGGGACTATATCTTTCTGGCTCTATGTTTTGCATTTTGAAGACAAAGTAGATGTTTGTCTTGAGGTTTGGCTTTGCGTAGCTGGCACAAGAGGGTCCAGGATGGATGGGCAGCATGGTTTGGGGGAAGAGGGGCTTTAACTCACTGCCCTAGCTGTGATGGTAATCAGAATTGTCCCCCACCATGCCAACAATTTGCAATGGAAGCAAAGCTCCCATTGGGGCTCTACACAATTTCTCATATAAATTTGTGATTAAAAAACCCACCAAATCCTGGCAAATTGCCATATTTTCATTCTACAGATTTGTTTCATTTATTAAATAGGTTAGTTTCGATTTTGTATAAACTTTGTTCATGAGTCACAGTGCTTGCTTGAAATATCAATGTTATGAGCAGAATATTTACAGATAAATATCTAACTTGTGTTTTTAGGCATTAGTATCTGATATACACCATTTCTGCAAAACCGAAAGTTCAGCTCAGTCCATAAGAAATTAATTACCTAATGCAATTTGTTTTGCTTAGAGCTGCATCTGAGGAAGCTTTAGATAAAGTTAATGCAGGGTATTGACATGTTGAAAATACTTTGCACCAATCCTGTGGAGGTCTGAGGGTATTTCTCCTTCCCATTAAGCTTCAAGTGATACATTTTATTGAATTGAATATGGAAATGAACAGATAAATCAATATAATCTCTCCTATTTGTTCAAATACTAAATCTAATTTTGTGTGCTCCCTACACTTTTCAATTTTTATCAAGATCCATTCTTATAATTAAATGTGTGTGTGTATGTGTGCCCCTTTCAAATCAAAACCTGATTATTAAACTACAAAATGCATATATTTCTGGCTTACTGCTGTATGAACCATCCTACTCTTCCAGCTTTTAAACAATTCCAAGGAAGCATCCCAAATTCAGGTAAATTAAGTAAACATAAATGGAATTCTATCCAAAACAATGGATTGTGTGGTTGGTTAATTTGCACCATTAGGAACACTCAAACCACCCACTTTTCCCATTTAACAAAAGCAAAAGACAAGTGGGCCTCCCTTTGAAAGGCACTACTTTCCTGTATGGAGGACCAGGACAATGGTTCTCACTACCATGACCTGCTTTTGACTTTCCTTTGTCAGCACCTGCCAGTTTGTAAGCACATACAGAATGTTGGATTGCATGGGCTGACTTGGCAAGACGTTTATGCTGTTACATTATGCTCCAAACCAAACAGAAGATACTCAACGTCGGCATAGAGACTAGAACAAGTATAGACACAGATACGGGTGTTTCTGAAAACATAGAAGGGATATTGCCCCCCCCCCCGTCCACTCCTTTAACCTTTCAGTACTGGTGTACTTTGGAGATTAGGTATTTTATGGTAAGTACTATCATTAGGATAAAAGAGGAGCACCAGTGATGAGCTGGATGGAGAGACTTGAGCATTGAAAATGCATTTGCGCATCTGCAGTCATATAAAATTGTACCTAAACCATAGTAAATGTAGGTACATTCAATATGAGTTTTTTCGGGGGGGGGGGGACTTCAGCAGGTGCAAGGAATTCCTTGCAGGCTAAGAAGATAGAGACACAGTAAGATGTAAGGACAGCAAAAGCACCACTCTTGTTTTTCATTACAGGAAACGAATACTCTGGAAGGCTTGAGCGCGAGGTGCATGCACCTTCGTAACAAGACAGGATGGAAGCATACCAGTAAATTAAGCAGGGAGGCAGCTGCCAACACAATAAAAATGTGAGTAAAAGAATATTTGTGCCATCCATGCTGCAAACTGATGATAACATATGGCCTGCAAGATTTGGAACTATTTTCTGAAAACACTCTGAAAAGGCTCTGTGCCTCACCATGTACATATTGTTGTCAAGGGACATGACTATTTAGAAGGATACACATTATTAATAATTCCCAGAAGAATGGCTATGCTTCTCTGTTGCAGAAAAACAACTCCTTAGAGACCAACAAATTGCATATCTTAAAATGGACCACATGAAAGTCAGTTTCATTAGATGCATGATGTCTTATCCTGAGTTGTGTGTGTGTGTGTTGTAAAGAATGAAATCAGAAAGAAAGGAAATGCAGAAGGTACAGACTGTGATGATTATATTATTGATGGTAGACACACACATACACACACAATTGTTATTGATCCTGGCACTGCTAAATCAATTTGTCTACCTGGGACATAGATCAGTTGCTTGTTTGGGACAGAGTTGCACTCCTGATTAGCAGGTACATAGTGGGGTACTCCATCTCTGTCACTAGAAGCCCAAGTTACCTTTTGTGGTCAAGAGGTGTTTTCTACCAGTTTGGGCTGGTGCTCATTTGTGACTGCAGTGGTCCATGCATTGGTAAGCTCAAGGCTTGATTACTGCACTTTCTGTGAGGCTGCCCTTGCATCTGGTCTAGAAGTTTCAGCTAGTGGAAAATGCAACAACCAGACTGCTCACAGGATTAGTGGCCCCAATCGCAGTGGTGCAGGGTAGGGGGTGGTATGGTGTGGGTGGTGGGGCAGACCGGGTAAAGAGCACATGGCACAGGCAGCTAGTGACTATGCCATGGGCCAGCCCCTCCTTCATCCTTGGGAATTATGGTTGTCCTTCAGCCAGCCCTCAGATCTCTGGCTGCTGTTGCTGAATGCCAGGTTGGCTTGGAGCAGGCATAGGCAAACTTGGCCCTCCAGATGTTTTGGGATTACAACTCCCATCATCCCTAGCTAACAGGACCAGGGGGCAGGGATGATGGGAATCATAGTCCCAAAACAACTGGAGGGCCGAGTTTGCCTATGCCTCGCTTGGAGTAAGGCCTCACTACACATGCCTTATGCAAAGAAATTAGATGCAGTCAATGCAGAATTGGACCCTAATAATTAAAATATATTGTTGATTTTGAAATGGATAGGTCAAGTTCATGAAACATTTTGAAGTGATTTACTGGTTCTTTGAACAGGAAAGTGTTAACTGGTTGGTGAGCGAAAACAAGAACCACCCCTTGTTTTCTTTTCAATGTGAATTCGAGATTTCCAGACTCCCCTCACCGCTGCCCCACCCCTCGAATCGAGCTAAAACTGACTTAGACAACTGGTTGGTGTAATGCCAATATCTTCAGAAGCGAATTGAGACAGAACTAGATTCTGAAGTAGGAGACATCTCTTTATAGAATAAAGCATTAACTAGTAATAGGGTTTTGCAGGGAGCTGTCATAATTAATAAGCACCCGCGCACAAGGCTTGCTTTGTTAAATACAGTGTAATCCTTACAGGAGTTATTGCATGCAATAATTAACTTGATTACAGAAGGCAGAAGGGGGGAAAAGTCTCAGACTAATCAAAGCACCCTCTGTAACTCATAGGCTTTAATAATTATTATTTTCCCTCTTACAAACTGCAGGTGCTTCGTTATGAGTTTTGAGAATAACTAAATGCTTGTCCTTAAGATTTGATTAATATTTAGGAGTTGTTTTAACGTCACAGAATGCATTAATCAGATCTTTAATTTTTGGATCTTTTTCCTGTTTGATTGTGGATAAAGTACTCATCAAAATGAATTAAACAGGCCATTTCATTGCAGAAAGTTTGGCTAGTTCCTGGCTGTGGAGTTCAGGGCCATTGTGTGTGGTTCAACTTTCTTTTGAGGGACGAAATACTTTGTGAATATAATGCAGGTAAAAAAAAATATTAAGGACTGTGCAACAAAGTAGTTCTCTGAGGCTGTAATATTATTGTCCACTTAAAATAAAGGGATTCTCTAACTCTTACAGCACTGTAGTTACTCGCAAAAAGCACATGAGTCATATTTCTAGGATTTTGAGACATTGCTTTTTGGTTGACACACATAAGGGGAGCATCAGTTCTGGGTGATCAGAGCTCTGCAACCTAGGCATTTATTTATAAAGAAATGTCTACCTCACTTCTCTTTATAAATAAATCCTAAGTGGCTTACAGAATCACTAAAACACACCAACTCAATATATACAGTAATAAAGCCCATCATGTCTTTAAAACAGTATTGCATATTAGGAGCACCATACAAGTTTATAAGCAGGGAGATAAAAATGGTAAACAACACTGGAAATGTGACAAAATACAATAAAATAAAAAAGTAACCCTGTCCCAAGTCATGTAGGACTTTGTAGGTCATAATCAGTACTTCGAATTCTGTCCAGATGTGGACCCAGCCACTAAAGCTACAAGACTGGCCCTGGTCAATGTTCTGGCTGCAGAATTCTTAAAGGGTATTCTGAAGTTTCCGAATACCCTTCAAGTGTCTCTAATTTCCAGGGACAGTTCCAGATTTAGAGATGCTGTCTCAGTTTCTGATTTGATCCCCAAATGTCCCACTTTTCCTTATGACGTCCCTATTTCCATCGGAGAAATGTTGGAAGGTATGGAGTTATCCGACCCCATAGCCATCTGAAGCAGGCATCCCCAAACTCGCCCCTCCAGATGTTTTGCGACTACAACTCCCATCATCCCTAGCTAACAGGACCAGTGGTCAGGGATGATGGGAATTGTAATCCTAAAACATCAGGAGGGCTGAGTTTGGGGATGCCTGATCTGAAGGCAGCCCTGTATGGGGAAGGTTTTTTATGTTTAATGTTTTTTATGTTTTTATGTATGTTGGAAGCTGCCCAGAGTGGTTGGGTTTACTATTTATACGACGACTACTACTACTACTACTACTACTACTACTACTACTGCTAATGGAATAGGACGTTCCCATTCTCATTGGAGAAATGTTGGAGGGCATGTCCTTGAAATGTAGCCCCATGTAGTCCAAACAACATTACTATTCACTACAGTAGTCCAAACAACACGTATAGGTGGTTTCTATGGCCAGACTGCATGTGCTGATTCACCAACACCACCGTTTGAACTCTGCCCCATCAACCAGGAAATATTTTTAGCCCCTCAAAAATTATAATGGATCAATGCAAAATATTTATTATTGTATTTTTTGCTCTATAAGACACACTAGACCATAAGACGCACCTAGTTTTTGGAGGAGGAAAACAAGAAAAAAAAAATTCTGAATCCCAGAAGCCAGAACAGCAAGAGGGATCGCTGCTTTCACTGTGCAGCGATTCCTCTTGCTGTTCTGGCTTCTGGGATAGCTGCGCAGCCTGCATTCGCTCCATAAGATGCACACACATTTCTCCTTACTTTTTAGGAGGGAAAAAGTGCATCTTATAGAGCAAAAAATACGGTACTTTAACAGTGAAATCCTAAGTAAAATAATAGCATAATCATGGCTAATAAAAATGTGCTTAATTAAAATACCAGGAAAAATATAAGCTGAGAATCCCCCCTCCCATGCCGTTAGGCTGAAAATAGCTGGGGACTTCTAGAAATAACAAATTTTCCTTCCATGAACCAGAAAGGTAGAGATATAAATTTACTTTGAAACCATGATAATGGCAATCCAAGTGATGTTGACATCAGCCTGGTGTTTCTTGCCATTGCTGAAAGAGCAACAGTTACTGTTTAATTCTAATGCAGTAAGATAGCCTGCAGCTAAATAATACATTTCTGTTAGCAATTATTTAGCACAATCCTGAACTGCAAATAAATTTACATAAAAATTTGTCTCTTGTAGAGAGTACTTACAGGGAATGTAATTGGATGTAGAGAGAAATAAAATGGCTCCAAATGGATGAAATGTTTGTATTACAAGAGCATTAGCATTCCAAAATCCTTTATAGAAATATAAACATATACATTGCAGTGTTTAAATACTAAGCAGGCATATATAATATTTAATGATGTGCCATCAAAGCTATTGCTTTTTGTACAAAAAAAGAAAGGTATGCATTGGAATACTTTTTGAAATCCCACTTCTATCTTATGCAAGGCTGGAATATCAATTTTTACCCTTGCATCTCCTTTCCTCCTCTTGCTTCCCATTCTTATTTCTTATTTCTTTGTCAAATTTCAGACAGCAAGTTTCTTGAAGAATGAGCCTTCCAATTTTGCTTACACTGCTTTGTAAAACAGCATGTACAATGAGGATGATGATGATGATGATAATAATAATAATAATAATTCCCAATGATCTAGACCGTACATTCTACTTTGGGATGCTTCTTTCCCCTTTTGTGTGTGGAAGTAACGGTAGTTTATTCTCAAGTTCAAGCTCTTAGCTCTTATGTTCAACCATTGTAACTTCTATTATCTGTGATCAGCGAAGCTCTAGAGGGCTGGTAGGGTGAGCCCTTACACATTTTCAAAAATAAGGAAATGCATCAACAAAAAAGGGATAAAAGAGGTCATATATTTGCATATGCTAATTTATTTGTTAATTTGCACAAATTTAGCAATACAGTGGTACCTCGGGTTACATACGCTTCAGGTTACATACACTTCAGGTTACAGACTCCGCTAACCCAGAAATAGAGCTTCAGGTTAAGAACTTTGCTTCAGGATAAGAACAGTAATCATGCTTCGGCGGCGCGGCGGCAGCAGGAGGCCCCATTAGCTAAAGTGGTGCTTCAGGTTAAGAACAGTTTCAGGTTAAGTACGGACTTCTGGAACGAATTAAGTACTTAACCCGAGGTACCACTGTAATGGCTGTAATTTTAAATTGAAATAGAGTGTTTTGCATCATAGTGGGGGAGACTATGACTTGTGTGCCTCCTCAGTCTGCTTTCTAGGTGCTGACTGTTGGAAGGATACTTGAAGGCCCTTGTACTTCCTTCTTATGTTTCTTTTGAGCCATAATTAGACTGGACAGTCGCTTTAAACAGAGGACTCCTTCAAATAGAAGATTGCCTTCTGTAAAGAAGGACATTTCACCACCTTATGCACGTAGAATTATTGTTGCTAAATACTGTGAGCAGATCGCTTGCTTAAGAATAAGACCTAGTTAGAAACCTACCTGCAGTTGTAACGTTTGGAACTGGAAACTGCACGGCGCTCAGAAGAGATGTGGTTATTTAAAACAGTGTTATCTTTCTCTTTGATTTGTCAGTGAGGCTGATGTTCGGCTGAATCATCTGCCTGACCCACTTAGCTCCAGAGGTTACCACTTTGGAGTGGGAGCCTGCACACAGCAACCCCACTGTGTGTATGAACCAGACCTAAGTGAAGAAAGAAATGTATGAATCCACTCTTGAAAGTGCAGTTAGAGTAAATCTGACCTCTTTACAAGCTGGAAGTGGAGCAAATCAATTTTTTTTTTTAAATAAACACTTTAGAGGTCAATGTTACATAGCAATTCATATGGGCTGGCATTTAAGCAGAGATTAGCTTATTCATGAGAGGACAATGACTGACGCCTCCCCTAGCAAGAGGACTGAGGGCATGGAAACACCAGAGAGCTGTTATTTAATGGACTGCACTAAATGTCTTAGCCTTTAAGTTGAAACAATACTATTTCTCATTTTTAGGAAAAAAATGTTGCTACTGTACAAATAATAGAACTGGGTGATAACCATAGTAATGTTAGCTGTGCTTGAAGCAGAGTCATTGAGTAGAGTGTGACACCTCTTGAGTGTGACTTTGTTGGATATCACCCAGTGTTTCTCCATAATAAAATACTATTTATTTATATTCCAACATATTTCTTGGGCTTAGGGGTTGGCTCGTTGGGATATACTGTAAACACATAGGGTGCCATACAAACCCAGCAATATGATATTAATAAAATTGATATTGGTGAACAGATTCTTAATTTGAATTATATTGCAATTTTTTCCCATTCTAGTTAGCTGATATGTAGAACAAACTTGAAAGTATTTTTTTAAAGGCTTCAAAGCTGCTTAATTGGACATAGTTTAAACATGTTTGTTAATTATTCCCTACTTTAAATCGTGTCATGTGCAGTAAAGATTGAGAGGCTGCATGCTCAGATTTCAACATTAATCTAGCCATTCAAATAATTGCAATTAATGTATCAAAATTTGCTATTTAAATAGTTGTAATTGCACCCAGCTGCATTCAAGTGGCCTTATTATTCCTGCAGGGCAAGGGAAGATCAATAGATGAACATCCTCACTTCAGATCTCATATACTTTTCTGATGCTGCTCTGCCTTGCACTCTTACACTCGTAAGAATGAATTGCAATTAAATATCTTGACCTAACTAATCTGTGATTCCTCGTGAAGTCTCAGAATACTATAATGCTGTATAAGCTGTTATTGCAGAAACCTGTGTCAACGTCAAATTTTCTAGCATTGTTTCTTTCTGCTCTGCATAATTATGTTTAAATAAAGCACAGAGAATATACGAATTATTGTAAAATACGAAGATTGCAAAAAAAAATAAAATGATCATAGGGGCAGTATTCCAACTGGACAAGCAGCTCTTCGGTTTGGGCTAAAGGGTAGTAAAGGCAGAGATAGCCTGATGTTAAATTTAGGTGATAAGATGCCAGAAGGGCATGTATGGAGCTGAATTAGGATAAAGAGGGATGTTGGAAGAAGATACACACTGATGCAAGGCAGAGTGTGTGCCAGTATGAGAACCGGGGAGAGACAGAGAAAGTATAAAACAAATATCACCTATTACAAGGCAGGAGAAGTGAAGGAGATTGCAGTGAATCAGGAGGTCATTCCAAACATGTGAAACTCAAGGATGTCATAGACAGTTTCCCTTTTAATTCTTGGGCTCTTATTATCCACAGCACTCAGGGCTCTCCTAGGTCTCCTTGATCCAGGGGCGCCGACTTATAAAAAATATTGGGGGGGCGGGGGCCCATACCGACTTATAAAAAATATTGGGGGGGCCCAAGACCTCCAAACCGCTGCTGCTGGGGGAACGAAAGGGGCGAGCCCCGGGCTGCCCCGACCTTAAGTGAACCTGTGAGGGCCCGCCCTTTGCGGCAGCCGATTGGCTGTCGCCGTGGGCGGTGAATATTAATGAGCTAGGGGGAATCCCCGCTTCTCGCGAGATTGTTGATGGGTCAAGAGCCCGCAACCCCACCCCCTCTCTAGATCGGGAGTGGCTTTGTTTTAACTCATTACTGAATGTATTTTAAAAGGTAACTATCGTCAAACAAGGATAATAAAAAATACCAACATAATTTTGTGATTTTACAAAGCATAATATAACTAATAATTTTCTTAAATTATTGGGGGGCGGAGCCCCCCCAAACGAATTTTTGAGGGGGCTCGGGCCCCCTCAGGCCCCATGGAGTCGGCGCCTATGCCTTGATCTCCATATTACATGGAACTAACACTGTGGTGTAGGGAGAGACACGTGCTAAGAGAGACATAACGTCCAAAGCATAACAAGCCTCTGGAAGAAAGATTGCCACAGGTTGATTATTAGAATTTTACCTGTATTATACTCTATATTCTGTTTTCATATGCTGCTCCCTGCTTTGGGATGAAAGCAACACACACACACTCACACACTGCAATGGTAATTTGCAGCTGGTTGGAATTTTTATTACATGAAATAATGTCAGTCTTTCCTACAGGAAAAAGAGTTGCATTTTTAATATGGGATTTCTGCCCCGCCCCCCCAAAAAAAATGTTCCAAAAGAACTTTCACACACTATTTAATCTCTTTAAGAGAACATCCCAAATGAAAACAGGTATGCTTCTATCGTTCTTTCCTGATGGTGCTTGTTATTTCATGTTGACAACTTACGTTTTCGCACTTCACCTCCAGATTAGTGCACTAAGCCGAAAGGTGACTTGTCCGCCTCTCCAGCTATTCAACATCTTTGTGCTGTCAATTTTCAACCACCAGGACCAAGATGATGATGTTGTGAAAAGGTGGCTTCTTCAATCAATTTCTTGATTGTACAAATCTTCGCAAAGCTAGAGCTGTGGAGGTGGTGTCTGAACTCCATTGTCACCCAAGGTCATAACTGCGTCCTAAACATTTCAGAGTACTATAATGAAAAAAGTAATGCATGAATGTATATGGGTGTGGTGGAAAAGAAACACATGTTTAGTTGGTATATGGTTGTGATGAAGAAGTCAGATGCGCAGTTCAGCCCAACTTGCATTCTCATTATATGAATTGACCTTTTGGACTGAAAATTAAGTCTATTTAGTTTCTCTAAAACTCATGTCAGACTGTTGGGCAAGACCCAATGGTGGGAGGGGAATCAGGGAACGGTGACAAAAGTAAGTCACCCAGGAAATAAGTGTGGGTGCAAGTATGTGTGTGCATGTGTAAAAGGTTTTGAGGGTATTCTGCACCAGCAAATTATCAAACCACGGTAAAACATCACACATTAAAAACTTCCATATATAGGGCTGCCTTCAGATGTCTTTTAGTTTTGTTGTAGGCTTCAAATCAGGTTGCGTGCAATACCTGGGACCAAACTGGATTTGACCAAACTGGGAGTTCTGTGATTGGCTACCCCATATATATTTACCCTGTAGCAAAATCAGATAAGGGTTGAGGCACTAGCAAAGGGCATTTTCCACAAATGTAAGTAGGATGCACATTATTTCTCATGAGGCTTTCACAAATGATGCTTTGCAGATGAAAAGGCATCATTTGGGTCAAACTAGAAATGACCTTGGGAGAGCCTTGACTTGACTCCCATGCATTATTATTTTTAAGTAAAAGCAAATCACAGTCCTGTGTATCTTTAATACCTTCCCCCGTGCCATTTCTTCAGTATATACACCCCATGCATCCTTGATGAACAGGAGACAAAATGCACAACTTTTCATCTTATGATATATTGGACGTTAATATAAAAGATGTGCAAAACTAGGATGTGCAAATCATTATATTTCCCAGTTACCAGTGCCCAGTTTGGCCAGTTGGCACTCAAATGGTCTCCTATAAATTCTAAGCTACAACCCACACTGTAACTGGAATTATCGCTGGTAGCTCCCAACCATAGCAATGTCCTCCGGAGCACATTCATTGAAAAGCATTGATATTTATTCAATTATTTGCAAGTAAGAAGCACATAGATTTTGTTTTCTATCAATCAGCCTGTTTTTAATACTGTAATCATTACATCAGTCAAAGAATCCATGTCAGACTTCTTCGCTATCAAACTGCATTCATTACTTTGTAGCTCAGACAACCTAATGATAGTACTGCCTGCTCAAAATAGCGCTTCATTCACTTATATGCATTTTATAGATAATGAGCACGATCTATTCCCTTTCATGTGTGCACTTCTGCTTAGGTGGGGATGGTATTGTTCCTTGTAAAGTATTGGGGAACAAAGCTAAAAACTGTTGTAAGCTTACAACAATAGATCTGAATCATAATTAGCCTCCCAGCTTCTACCATTACATTCTCTGCAGCTGCCTACTCACCTTAACCCCTCGTTTCCTCAAGCCCAGGTCTTAAAGGAGCCTTACTGTCACGGATCTCCATAGGGCATCCTTGAGTTTTCCCACCTTTTCCAGCCACAGTTCCTTGGCAGGATACTACTGTACATGACTTGGACATGGTGCCCAACCATCCTATTCAATTACTTCCAGCCTGCTTAAACTTCCAGGTATATACCATGGTATCATCAGGGAGAACAGTTCTGGTTGCCTGAATTTTATCTTTATATATAAATATCACAGAGAGCCATTACATCAGAATGGTATTCAGATGTAATGGACTAGTTCAGAATGGACTAGTTAATAGACCATAGTTTCCTTACTAAGTGAGTGATGTTCAGCAAATAACTGCAGTGCTGTTATATCAGTTGCAGGAAATAATGAGCCACCCAAGTTTGCCTACCTTGTGCATTTTGCATAGTAGCAAGAAGATACGTGGTTGAGGGGCCCATAGTGTGTTCTCTATAAGTGTTTATAAGTAGTTTCTCCTCTATTTCTTATACCCCTGTTTCCATATGTATGCCAAATGAGGATAAGTTTGCATTATACTTCTTGAAACCTTAATCATCCAGTTTGTGTTTAAGGTGCCACAAGACATGCACAGTTAGTTATTCTTGAATCTAAAAATGATAAATTGTCACACTATAATAAATATAGTAGCAGCAAAGGCAAATTTTGTGTAATAACAAGAAATGGCTAAGATACCTGTCTTTGTACTCTTGCAGTACATCTTTTTGTGGTGTGCAATGTGGCAGTCATCTTTGGTTGCACAACCATTCCTCCTCTTCAACCATTTCAGCCCCCAAGGACTGTTGCAATTAAAGTGGTTTTGCTTATACTGCACATCTGTGAGCCTGCATTTATGAACTTCACTTGCCGGGAGTGTTTTTTGGAGAACAGTCTGCCGTTGCAGTGACTTCTTATTTGTAAACCTGAGCTTGTTAAATGCAAAGAGCTATATTAAGGCAGCTGTACTGTTGAGATTTATACTCACAAGTCAAGAAGTTCAAACTCATCGTTCCCCTGACAACCATACTGTGTGTCCCCTTGTTCATACTTGATGACACAGTTTTATTACTATGTCTGTGTAGAGACTTGTATATATCAAGCTCTTTGTTCAATGCTGGCATCAGGTTTGGAGGCTTGTTTCAGGATGGAGAAGATGGTACAGCAAAACAGCTATGCCATATTAATGTCCATTCCATATTCTAAGGGCAGAAAGTGATCTCACTCCTTTTCATTTTAATTAATTTAATTAATGCATTTACTTTACATTAATAGTACCATCAAATCCCTAAGGGTTAAGGCACTTTTCTACAAAGCTTGGCTGCTTGACTATGGAATGAATGCATCTGTAACTGCTGTTTGTGAGAGTTTGCAGATCAAGTAATAGAACATTGCACATACATCACCTCTGTGGGACCTAAAATTTGGGCCAAACAATGTATTTCAGTTGAAAAGAGTTATTTGGATACAGTGACATGTAAGAGATAATAGAAACAGCAATGACCTCCCACTCAATTTCTATTTCTTCTGCCATAAAAATTATTTATTTCGATCTGTAGTTGTGGTTCGAGGACCCGAACCCCGCGCAGTGGAATGAAACACAAGGACACGTGATATAAGGTTAATGGGCAAGAAAAGGCCACAACTTTATTGATTACAGCAAGTGAAAAGGTATTGGCTTAGGCATTGGATTACGTCAGCTGACTCCACCCACTTGGAGAGGGGTGAGTCTAAAAAACAAAGGGGGTTTATTCACCAGTAGGTGGAGCCTGTTGATGCTAATCCAACTATAAGCTCTCCCCTGATGTCACCGAGGGTCGTGCCATGGCCTCCCACCAAGCAGGCATCGGACAGAATACACGACCGCTGGATTCCTTTAACGGAATACCCAAAAATTGAAGGTGCAGGCGATGGCCCCACCTAGCCCTTCAACACCACAACACATTATTCCAATGCCTAACCTACCCACCAATACCACGAAAGTTGTGACGATTGCTACGAGGTAGGCGAAAAAACCAAAAAGCCTAATGCCAAATGGAAAAATTCCTACCAGGCCCCCCGGACAACCAGGGTGACCAACCTAAGGTCCATAGCAAGGCCAAAAGAAAACTGGAAACCCTGCTCTAAGGGAGTGGAGGGTGGCTGACTCGTGACAGGATGACAAAAAGTGAGGGCTGGAGGCTGGCGCCGCAGCAATTTAGGCTGCTGTACACGCCCCCTTGAAGGCACCTGGTTGGGTGCCTGGCTGAGGGCATGGGCGCCAGTCAGGTGAGTGGGAGGCAGGGGGCAAACGCCCGCTGCTTGAGGCGGAGTCCGGCTCCCAGCCACAACCACTCCCCTCTCTTGCAGGGAGGAGAGTCTTTGTCATTATTTCATGGACATGGGGAACTATTAACACTGTGAACATGTTGGAGTTGAAAGGAAAGGAAAGATTGGAAACAAAGTGAAAGCCGGGGGGGGGGGGGAGAGTACAGCTTCCTTCAAAAATAACTTCCAGTGCCTCTGTCCCTCTGCTGAGAGGACCACATTCTTCTATTCCCATTCAATTGGCAAGTGACCACACCTACTGTTTCACCAAGGGACCAATGGGCTCCCAAAAACTCTCTGTGTCTCTTACCTTAACCCTTATGTCTCTTCATCCCACTTCCACTGCAGTTGGATGCAGATTTTTTAATCTCTTCTTTCATAGTTGCAAATCCCACTCTACATTTAGCATCATGACCCACCTATAAATTCCTCACCCACAGCCACAGGGAAGAATAGTTCAGCTTCTCATCTACATATGAGGTAGATACAGAAAAACGGCAGAAATGGAGTACTTAAACCGTCCTATGAGGAATGACGTATTGAAACCATCCCCACATGTGTCTAAATCAGTCACTGTCCTCCTTTTAACCTATAGACTTCTATGAACAATGACAGGTTAATTCCCCTCTCACCATTTGCTACTGTAAAGACTGGAGTGTTTCCTTATTTTAAAATTAAGTGTTATAAAGTCATACTAATGTTTACATCAGGTATAGGTAATGTGGTGTCCGTAAGATGTTGTGTACGAAAACCCTATCATCCCTGGCAATTGGCTGGAACTGAGAGTTGTAATCAACAGCATCTGTTGGAGGGTATAATGTTGGCTAGCCCTGGTTTACAGCATGAAGAGAAATTAAAGGTCTAAATTAGTCCTGAACAGCTGCAATTCTGCTCTGCTCTAGTAAAAAATTGTGTAGACTGCTATAGGCAGCCAGGTCTGAAGTATTAAAAATGCACTGTGTTATCAGACTCCAAAAAGGAACTGAAAAGAAAAATGCCAGAATGTAAAAAGAGTGCTTTTAATCCAGGCTCAGATATCTCATAAGTAACCAAATGGAATTTTAAAATAGCTACAAAAACGAACCTTTGGGCAAAACATATGTAGCACAAACTGCAGCCAAAAAGAAAGCCCTTTTTTTCTTGTTTGTCGTCGTTGAAAAGAAGGTTCCAAGTGCCTGCAAAGAGTGAGTGACTGAAAAATTACTTCTCATTACCCAAAATGGTGGAGATGCTATTTGCCAGCACAGTGCAATAATGTAGCTTGCCTTGTGTGCCTGAGAATCTTGCATGTCAAGCAGCTGCCAGGTACTTTAGCATTTTCAGTATAAATGAGATGTGTAGTAGTAAAGCAAAGCTGCCTGCTAAGAAGCTCAGACTGAGCCTTGGCACTTACTCTAAAAACAATACCTTTGTGAATATTCCAGAAGGCAATTTAATGTGATTCTTAGTTGATTAAAGTGCTTCTTTACAGCAGCTTCAATCATGGACTAAGGTTGTATGTGGAAGAGTTTAAGAGCGTCTGATTTTGATAGATATTGCCATTGAATGCTTTCTGACTGAACAGAAGAGAATGTGGTGGTATCTCCTTCAGATTTGGTGTTAGCAAATATTCTTACAGTCTTGTTGGTTTAAAATTACCGTCTATTGAATAAGAACTCGAGTATAACTTAATAGCATATATTAACTAAAATGGTCATGAGTAGCCATTGGCGACATGCTGAGTAAGCTCATGAAATATAAATAGGCATTCTTCAATATGTGTCTGACATATCAGAACTTGCTGCAGTATAACTCCGTTGGACATTATCCATGCTGACTGTAAACAGCAGAAGACCTCAGTGAAGAGAACACTAGACAGTTTTGAATCTGAATTTGTGGAAGAAAACTCATCTTCAGTCCCTGTACTTAATTGCCTAAGAACTCCTAGGTTTAACAAATAAATTGTATCACCTGTTCCCAAGTTTTCCTATTTCACTTCTTTGAGCAGAGAAAACATGAATACATGGCATGATGTCCGATACTTATTGAAGAATCCTACTTATTTACTCAGAACACTGTGGTGGCTACTCGGGGCAATGAATAGATGAGGTGCAACTTATCAGTTTAGTTTTAACAGGTGTAGGGCCGCTGTTTGGGGAGACAGCCACATGTCTCTTGTGACTTCTGCACAGACAACATGCATGTTTCCTTCTGACCTATTTGCTTTCTATACTGTTGCTAATGATAAATGTCTGATCTCATTCATCCTAGAGAGCTTTGTTCTTTAGAATGTTTCCAGACACAGGGTTTTGCAATCTAAATTTCAGCACTGGTAATGTGCGCTATCTACACTAAACAGTATTGAATGCAGCAGAAGTCTCTCAGGGTCTGCTGAGAACAGCTCTGGTAGCTTTGAACTCTCACAGCAAGGAATACCTTTTATTTGGAGCTACTTCCTCTTGCTTTCTGGTTGGATGCTACTATCTCTGTTGGGAATGATGGCCCAGTTTGGAGTTGCTAATCCATAGTTTAGTGCTCAGTAAATGAGCCTACTTGAGCCTCAGGCAAGAGTGCTCCACTCTCCTCTTCCAGCATGGATGTGAGGAGATCAGAAGCATATGATTTCAACATGGCCAGACTTGTTGTTTTGTCCAAACTCTGAACTCCAGTTAATTTAAATCATGGTGTGTTGAAAGAAGCCAAGGTCATGAAACCACTGTTTCAATAATCCTTAGGTGAAACCCACCACAGTTTGCCTTTTTTTTTGGGGGGGGGTGTGTAACCATAAAGAATGATTATTCTAAATGAGGAAATGGATGCTTCTAGTCTCCTTGTGGCCACACTACGGAAGGACAGGATTGGGATCACATGAAACAAATTGTTTGTTTAGTACTATGGGATGCGGGTAGCGCTGTGGTCTAAACCACTGAGCCTCTTGGGCTTGCCGATCGGAAGGTTGGCGGTTCAAATCCCTGCGGTGGGGTGAGCTCCCGTTGCTCGGTCCCTGCTCCTGCCAACCTAGCAGTTCGAAAGCACGTCAATGTGTAAGTAGATAAATAGGTACCGCTGCTGTGGGAAGGTAAATGGTGTTTCCGTGCATTGCTCTGATTTCACCAGAAGTGGCTCAGTCATGCTGGCCACATGACCCAGAAAAACTGTCTGCGACAAGCATCGGCTCCCTCGGCCAGTAAAGCGAGATGAGCGCCGCAACCCCAGAGTTGTTCGCGACTGGACTTAACTGTGAGGGGTCCTTTACCTTTATGGTTTCATTTTATTTCTGAACCGGGTATTTGACTATAAGAGTCGTTCAATAGGGTCAGAATTCCCTGTTACTTATCATCGAGTGGTTTTTGCTGCATCAACATTAGGTTTTGAGTATTATAGTATGGTGGAAGCTGTTTCCTCACACTCCAGATTTATTAAATATATTGATTGCTGCAATCTAGCCTAATGGTTTCCCATTAATATGATGAGTGGATTTGTCTAACTGACCTCTGTGCCCTTTTGAAAACTGATGCCTATACCTGTGGTATTGTTCTAATAATGCAATTACATTAGATATAAAATTCTCCACTGACTTGTCCTAATAAGGAAGTTAAAAATTCTAGTCACCTAATTTACATCCTATTCCTTAGAAACTGTTTTTGTAAACCTTGGAACTGCTTATGCTTTTTCCAGTCTCCTGGAACATTCTGATATCTAGATTTCCTAAAAATAGGTTCTTACAGGTCACCATCTTGTGTCAAATATAAGCTTGTCCCAGAAGCTTCAGAAAAGGAACAAAAGATCCAAAATGGGCAATTATACAATAGTTTCCCTATAAGAGTGTTTTTTGTAGTGGAATATTGATTTAGGTCTTCAAATACAAATGTTTATCCTTGAATGCCTTTTAAAATAAAATCTTACCAAACATCATTGAGTATACAGTGCACAGCAGTCCTTGGCATCCTGCAGAGTTTTTCTTAGAAGAAAGATGAATGTAAAGTCTCTTGGCTAGTAACTGATTTATAGAAAGTTGAACCACTTTTAACTTCCATGCATTTTGTCCTTGGTTTGTTGTGTTTGCAATGCAAAAGGGCATTTTCTTATTGTGCAGGCCTTATATTTCAGACATTCTTTTTTGCTCTGAAAAAGATAATATTTTCCTCCATTATTTCTCTCTATCAAGGCAGCTACATTAATAATTTCTTCATGAAGGGTAGTCTTCTCTGTCATTCGTCTTACCAAGTGTCTCACTTTTCAGATATTCTAGTTTTTAAGCCTGTCAGGAACGCAGTATTAATATTACTCAAAAAGATCTTTAAAATGATTTGTGATGGCAGTGGCATTATAATAATGTTCTTTGTATTGTTTTCTATCTTATGCAAAACATAATGTTCAGTTTGTTCTCTCCCTTTATAGCATAAGTCAAAGAAGAGAAGGGGTAGTACTGAAAATGATGCTTGCTTATTTTCACAGTTCAAAGAGTTCATCATAGAATGGTAGAGCTGGAAGGGACCACCAGGGTCATCTAGTCCACCCCTTCAATGGAGGACTCTTTTACCTAATGTGGGGCTCAAACCCATGACCCAGAGATGCAGAGTCTCATGCTCTACCGACTAAGCTATTCCCTTCTGACCTTCTTACTGTAACCCACAGAAAACACTCTCAATTCAGATGTGGACAATTCTTGAACAGGCAGTGACTTGTGTCCTCCCATCTGGACTTGTGTTGGTTCCTTCTCCATTTCCTGTTTAGTACTAATTACAGTTTGGCATGGCATCCAAGTTGGTTAGCTGTTGCCCTCTGAATTAGAAACCTGCATTAAACAATAGTTTCCAGTTCTGGTTTGGAGGTCAAGGACTAAGGAGGACCCTTTCACTATATGGCCCTGTAGGGCCAGTGCCCCTCCAGCCTGGGAATGTGATACTGCCATTCCTGGGACACAGGGGGCTCCATACCGGAATACGCAGTGAGACCATAAGCTCCCCTGCTCTGTTGCAGCAGAAGAATTATGCAGCAGGCTCGGCCCCTTTAACTGAACAAGCACCTCCCAGTGCAGGCAGGTCTAGCAGCTGGAATGCAGCTGTTGCTACTATAGATAGGACTTGGTCTCTGTTTGTTGCTTGCTGAAGCCACGTCCAAAGTGATGCAGACCTCAGCAGTGAAGGGGGAGGTGTGTCTGTGTTTCCCCTCTGACCTGCTGGTTGTTTTTCTATGTAGGTAGCTGATCAGGAGCACACAGGATTTTAAAAGGCTCATCCTGCAAGATTTGATTCAGAATCTTTTGCCCTACCAGTTCTGAACTATGGTCACTGTTGCCTGCTGTCCCCTGAATTCTGCACTGTTATATGAAATCTGGATTTGGGTCAGCGCCTGCAGTCATTTCTTTATCCTCCCTATAGGCTGTACTTGCAATTTATCTCACAATGCACAAGCACATAGATTCTCAGTATTAGTGAAGCAAGCACCTGCAAAACCCTTAGCAATTATAAGTTTGCCAAAGTATCTACCTAAGATATTGGAAAAATAAAGCAATATGTTTTGCTTCACATTTTCATTCTATTTTTGACATGCACTCGCTCAGTAAAGATTAAGCCAATGCTATCCAGCACTTAAAATTAACAGTGTATTTGAACATACATAATTCATATATGCACACAGACACAGCAGGGGAGGAGGAAATCACATTTGTTCACTTGAGCCTCAATATCAGCAGCAGGTTCTCCAGAAAGCACCAGTTCTGAATAAGACTGTATAAAATTTTAAAATCCCCTGGTTTCAGCCACCAAATTTCTAGGGCTGCAGATATCTTGAGTTTTCCCTTTAATTTCCTTAACCTTAACCAAGTTGCTTTTATTTTTATTTTCCTCATATGCTTGTGAAATTGTGGGCAGAAAATTCCTGCCTTGCAGGGGGTTGGACTAGATGACCCTTGCAGTCCCTTTCCAATGCTACAACTCTGTGATTCTTCCAGTACTTTGGGGCTTTCTTGCTTTGTGTTTAATAGCATTAACAAAGACTCCAAAGGATTACAAGTACATTTGTGTGCAGATAAAGCAATGTTTCTGTTATGCACAAAGTCTTTGTAGTAAAAGCACGGAAGAGAAAAGCCTCGCAAGACAGAAATGTTATTTTAAACATTACAAGTTAAGGCTTAAGGGCTATGCAATCAGATAAAAATGCTTAAGATATATAGTGTTCACAAAGCCATGAGCTTAATAGTGTTTATTAGAGATGCTAGTGAAGCTTACTGGGCTTATTATCCCCCCTCAAAAATGAGCATCATGACTTATGAAGCCTCTGAGTTCTGCTCCAACTCGGGTTAAAGTACGAGCTGGAAAAGAAATCCTGGTGCAATTCAGCAGACCCCTTCCCTTCCATTCAAAAGCTGCCAGGGGCAGAGGAAGGGGGGTGCGGTAGGGGCGGGATTGCCCGGGTGTCACCACTGAGGGGGGTGACAAAATGCCGGGTGGCACTTACCATGAGGCTTGCAGTGCACCCAAGCCACACATCTCTCCTGGGAGAGACGTAGTGGCTTAGGGTTATGCCCAGTATACCTGAAGGAACATCTCCACCCCCATCGTTCTGCCCAGACGCTGAGGTCCAGTGCCGAGGGCCTTCTGGCGGTTCCCTCACTGCGAGAAGCAAAGCTACAGGGAACCAGGCAGAGGGCCTTCTCGGTAGTGGCACCCACCCTGTGGAACGCCCTCCCATCAGATGTCAAAGAGATAAACAACTACCTGACATTCAGAAGACATCTGAAGGCAGCCCAGTTCAGGGAAGTTTTTAATGTGTGGCATTTTGGTGTATTTTTAATCTTTGTTGGAAGCCGCCCAGAGTGGCTGGGGAAACCTAGCCAGATGGGCAGGGTATAAATAATTTTATTATTATTATTATTATTATTATTATTATTATTATTATTATTATTATTATTTATTGGCGTGCCCAAATGGTGCACCGACTGCCTCCCCCTCAACTGTAGGGCGGCTGTGTGGGAGGAGACAAGCAGACTCCTCAGAGACCCCGCGGAGCATCCTGTCCCGGCTGGCTCCGCCCAGGGCGCAGAAAAACGCACGCCACCCCAGTCACCTGAACGGCTTGCACCACCACTGGAAACTGCAAAACTCCCAAGGGCCTGTGGAGCTTTTTGTCCTGTGCAGCACACCAAAGAGGGGAGGGAGGGCCAGGAAAATCTTCCCTCTTCCCTCCTATCATGTGTAATTATTATAGGAATCAGAACTATGGTGGGTGCTGAGCATAATTGGATTAGAGCTGGGAAAACTATTTATGGTTTTGTTTTATTTGTTTATTTAACAAATCTGCAGGCTGCTGCACAGCATAAAGCCATCAAAACAGTGTACAAACTAAAAGCTGAGTAAGACACATGTTTTGAAAGCAATGGAATCATTTCAGAGAACCATATAAACAATAAAACCATCATTGCAAATTCTAACAAAACAATAAAACCATTTCTGCAGATACATATATATTTAACTGATACCCCATAAATGACTGGGTTACACCTCAGGAAAAGATTTCTTACACAAAAATTTCTTTGCTGGGCACCCAGGCAGCATGATACAGACCCCTGAATTTTGGCTATTAACCGATTCCAGAGAACCAGAGCTAGAACACTGCAAGCCCAGTTTTGGAAATATTTCCAAGCTAATTTGGTGTGAACAGGAGGAAGCTCTAGTGCTTGTATTTGGGGGGGGGGAGATCTGGGAGGGGGCAGAATGCAGCAGTGTGAAAGCTGAGAAAGTTTCCCCTATTGACAAATTGCCATGGTCCAAGTGCTTTGAGTATCTTCTGTGAGGGTTTGTTTTGTTATATTACTGCTTTTTTTCTATGCGGTTTTTCATTCTAAGTCCTTGTTGGAGTTGTCATGCTGAGGTCTCATGCGTTCAGATGCCTTTATCACTGCTAAATGCTTCTTTATAATTTATATATCCAGCTGTGGTGAAAGCATGTGCTATTAGGAGACTGGAGGAAGAGGAGGCCTTTTTTGCTGGAACAAATTACTAGGGAAGAAGTGGGGGGGAGGGTGAGAGAATATTGTTGTAAAAAAAAAAGGAAAGAGGTGTAATCAACTGGCGTTTTTCTGCTATTATCATTAATGTGTTGAATAGGTCTTCTGACGCGAGCTTCTTTTTCATCTCGATCCTGAAGTACAAGACTTTGCTGTGATATAACATCAGTCTTATTTCTACTTATTCTTCTCTGTTGGTCCCCTTTACTTTATTTTGCTCTTTTTTGAGTTCTCGGGGGCCAAACTAGGTGTGACACGGGGAAAATATGTGATCAGATCACTCGATCTGTTTGCCATTGAATCATTCCAGGACATTGTGCTATGGGAATATTTGTCTTTCTCCCCCCCCCCTCCCATTTTAATAAACATTTGGGGGACAATATAAGTCAGGAAAATGGATTAGAGGGAAAGGGCTAAGCCTTTGTCTACATGATTATGTCCCCTCGCAGTGTCTGCCTTTTATCAATGAAATAACACAGGGGATTTGCAATCATATTTTTAAATGTCTACTTTGCCCCCAAAGTGTTACAGGTTTGGGGAAAAAGTTGAGTACATTTGTCATAGAGTAGTGTAGGCTTATGCCTACACAAACACACATGTGTTACTTGCTTCTTTTTGTGTGTGTCCCTAGCCTTGGGAAAGAGCTGCATGGCATAGTATAATGGCAAAAAAATCATTGGAGAGAAACAATAGTAGTAAGACTGAAGTGGGCGCAGGGAGGTTCATTGATGACTGAAAATGCAAACAGGGCCTTTTTGCGCAGAAAGCAGCAGTGCAATTAAGGTTATTTGGTTTGCTGTAGCAGGGATGAAAGTTAAAAACCGAAATAAGTACCTAAACATACTGAGATGTTGGCTCTTTGCCTCTGGCTTTTTATAACACATGAAAATGGGGGCGTTGCGATGTTATTTTGATAACCCCCCCTGCTCTCATTGGTTTGTTCTGACAGATCATATTGATGAGATAGGATAGTTTAACACTACAAGAGTCCGAGACTAGGTCATATGATGGTCCATCTGTGGCACATTCTCTTAACTGACTGCCCTCGGGCAACTGGACATGGGAGTGTGTGTGTGTGTATGTAATATATGGGAGTTTGATCACATACTTTAATTCAATTACAAATCCTACAAAGGCTGATACCTCACACTACCCACCAAAGGTCTGATGTATTCAGAGCCTAATTTTCAAAAGTCATTGAGCCTACATCTAGTTTCTGTACCACAGGAGAAATGCTGTTCTCACAGTGACTAACCTGTGAACAACAACAACAATTTTATTACTATTTATACCCCGCCCATCTGGCTGGGTTGCCCCAGCCACTCAGGGCAGCTTCCAACTCATATAGAAACGTAATAAAACTTCAGACATTAATAACAACAATCAGATCTAATATAAAAAGTCACAATAACTATAAAATAAACTACAAGAAGGAACTGAGCACAACAGCAGTCTCCTCATTCCCAAAAAGCGGTGCTCGAGACATGCTGCTTAATGTACAAGGGTTTAGGCATGCAGAGGGAAAAGGACAAGAAAGGGTTAATTTCAGGGTGCTGTTTAATTTGGGCATGTTTATGGCCTGCACCTGCAGCTAGTTAAGCATGTGAGAATGACTCATCACAATATACAGTATAAATGCTGTTGTGTTTGAAGTAAGTTTCTTCTTGGCCCAATGCCCTTGACCAGAGCATAGCCTGTGTATGCTGTAAGGAGCATACTGTATGTAACTGAAACTGCACTGTACTGTCAGTAATGCAAATGAGGCTGGATCTAGACCAGGGGTCAGCAAACTTTTTCCTCAGGGGGCCGGTCCACTGTCCTGCAGACGTTGGGGGGCAGACAATATATTGGGGACCCCCCCACGACTCTCCTCTCCCTTCTCCACAGCACCGGACGAGCCCTGTGCCTTGCTTACCTGTGCCTTGTGAGCAGCAGGGGCTGGCGGCGGCGGTGGCAGGGGGACAATGAGCAGCATGTAAGGGCTGGCTATGGAGAGGGGCTGCTTAAAATGGCGCTCAGCCAACTATGGCTCAACAAAGCCCAGCCCCCTCTAGGCAGGGCAGGGAGAAGCCAGGAGGGAGGGAGGGAGGGAGGAGGTGCTGCCATGGTGTGTGTGAGGGGAATGGCACAGCCTGAATGATCAGAATCCCCATGCTGATCCACATGGTGATTCCTGGACCATCCGCGGGCCAGATCCAGAAGGCAATTGGGCTGGATCTGGCCCCCAGGCCTTAGTTTGCCTACCCATGATCTAGACACATCAAAGAAGCATTTCAGTTAAAAGCGTTGTAAATTTAGGGGGGGCACTAGGGGCACATTGGAAGATGGCTGATAATAACATCTCTCCGACCCACACGAGGTAATTAAGAGGCTGTGGTGGGAGTAAGCAGCCTCCCTGCCCCCCCAAGTGAGTGGGGGGGACTGCCCTTGCCTGCTGTGCCCTATACCACCCCCAAACTCAAGGGGGTGGGGCACTAGGCAGAAAGCCCTTGTGTGGACTTCGACTCTCCTGGACGCTGTCTCTGATTCGCGCCACTAGCTGCAGCAACTTCAAAAGAAACAATTAGGAGGAAGCAAATGCACATATTTCAAGGAAGAATGGGGAGTAAAGACAGCTAATTGAAGAGATCTCTGAGAAAGAAGACGGGTCGGATAAACAGGAATATATCATTAGAAGACACACCAAGGCTCAGTATGTCGGCAACGGGACTGGATGGGGGGGGGGAACTTTCCTTTCTTTTCTTTATGTGATTAACCAAGAATCCCCCCCCAAGTCAGAAATGCGGCTTAAATGACCTAAGCTGATGATTTAAGACTGTGTGGAGATAATTTCTAACCAAAAGCATGTTTTAACTAGATCGTGGAAAGTATAAGAGCTTTGGGATGACTCAGTAAAAAATAGCGTCGCCATTTTGGCAAGTTCTGTCAAAAGACTTATGTCTGGGAGGAGGAATGGATCTGTTTTCATATTGCGGGCGAGCCTCCTCAGAGGACTAAAAGAAGGCGACAGATTTGCAAAGATTAATGATGGAAAGAGTGCTTTTATTTATGGAAGTGATGATATATGGAAACCATCTCGATATGGTGATTGGACGAACGGAAAAATTCACACAGGATTACAACTGGTGTTTACCTGCTTAAGGATATTATCAGAAGAGATCACAAAGAAAAAAGAAAAATATATGAATAAGATGAGATGTGGGAACAGCAAGATGGGACTGGATAGAACTATGAACATTATTTGGACAGATTTGTGGATATTAACGCAGCAGCAAGAAGATGATTGGAATCCCCTTCGGGCCTTGAAATATGGGTACCCCCAACAAAAAAATTAAAATTTGGCTTTGTAATTCGGAATTTATGTGATGTGATTTGATTTGATTGGTCGGTTAATAAAAATTATTTTTCTAAAAAAAAGCGTTGTAAATTTATACAGGGAAAACGAGTAGAGAAAAATGGGGCTCCACATTGCCATCTAGTGGCACAATGTTATATCACACATACAACACATATAAATGGCTTTTTCTTTACCAATCTAGCTGAGTCCTGACCCATCCTAGAGCTGTTTGGTCCTTCTCTGTTCTCTTGGCACACTCCGTGCTGACGCTCCGTGCTGACGCTAAGGATGGGCACTCTGCACACTGCCTCTGACAGTAGAGGAAGAGCATACAGTAACCACATATGCTCTGTGAATTTGCCCAATACTCTTTTAACGCCACCACAGTTGGTGGGAGCATATTGGGTAAAGAAGTATTCTTTTTGTCTGTGTGTCTGTCCTGAATATTCTGATATTCAAATTCAGTGGATGGCCCTAGGTTATAGTATTATAAACGAGGGGGGAAAGCTGCTCTTTCTCTACCCCATCATAATCTTCTAGACACCTCTGTCATGTTCCCCCTTATTCTTTTTTGTCTACACTAAAAAGCCCCAAATGTTGCAACCTTTGCTTCAGCTCCTTGATCATTTCCGGTTGCTGAAATTTTTTAAGTCTACAATATTCTTTTTGAGTTGAGGTAACTAGAACTATACACGACATTTCAAGTGTGGTTGCACTATAGTTTTGGATAACAACATTAGGTTATTGGCAGTTTTTACCTTCTACCCTTTTCCTGATTATACCTGACATGAAATTCACATTTTCTGCAGCTGCTGCACACTGTGTTGAATTTTTTTTGCCAATTTATCCACTATGACCCCAAAGTCTTGTTCCTAGTCAGTCACCACCAGTTCAGATCCCTTTAGTGTTTATATGAAATTAAGGTATCACCCCCCTGCCACCAACATTTGCACCTGTCATTTTACTGCCCATTCACCCAATTTGGAGATAGCATTTTGGAGCTCTTCATGATCCCTTTTTGTTTTAACCACCCTGAACAATTTGGTATGATCGTGGTGCTCTGTGGTTACCTCTCCATGGTTACCTCTCCGCATTGGGACCCATGCTAGACCAAGTAAAAAAGCATGGGTCCCAATACTAGGCAAGTTATGTGCTACTGGAATGTCTCGTGGCAAAAATTGTGTAAGGTAATATGAAAAACAGTAGTCTGACAAGCCCAGTAATAGCTTAACTGGGTGAAGGTTTTAGCTTTCTGGTAAAACTTGCTTTAGCTAGAGCAAAATTAGTATTAAAGGACACTTAAAAGTGTTTGAAATAAATGTCCTTCACCTATCATCATGCTACTGTGGAATATTTAAAGTCAGTCTTCAGAAACTATAATTTATTCGTTATTGCAAGTTTCTCCAGCAAGGGTAATTTCATAATGCACCAAGCTCAGTATTATAGAATTAATGGAAGTAATAATATTGAGTACTTTCTGGAGAGCTTTTTTAATATTCAAAGCAATTGACAAATGTATTGTGTAACGGCTGAGTAAGTAAAAGCAAAGAATTGTTTTAACTCTGAAGCAAAGTGTGTTTCAGCACCCATTATGGAAACATAAATGCTTTTGAATCTCTTTAGCAGATTAAGAAGATATATTGCTGGGTGTGAGAATGTTCCAAACATGCATCGTGATCTTCTATCTTTTCATTCCTAATGACTGAATGCTTTATCCTAGAATAGCCAGAGGCAATTGCTTAAATAGCTGGCAAATTGGGTGCATGCAAATAATGTGATGCATTTGAATAATTTCTTTTTGCAGATGACCAAAAAGGATTTAAATGCAGAAGGACAGCTAGTTCTGTGTGTCAGAACTATGTAGCAACTTCAGCTCCTATGGAGTGAACAGTACTTTGTGCTTTAGTAGCTAATACACTAATACACAGCTAAGGCAGCACAATGAGCCCTGCTCTGCTTCACTTTTAGCTTCCCGCTCTCTCAAATCTTGTAGTATTATCCAATTGCAATTGGATGGAACTGGCCTCATGTTGACACAATGCTAAATTATGATTTGGTGTTACTTGAAAGAGCCTCGGGCTCACACATCCTGTTCCCTCTCCTTCTCAAGCACAGCTGCTAGGAGAATACTGGAAGCTTTACTTCCGTTTTTAATTAAATGCAAGTTTAGTGTCTTCTCCAAATCCAGACAAACATTGGTTAGTTGAAACAAGCCAACTTCATACCATGATCAGCCACAGGTTATGTTTCAAATACAATGCTAAACAGTGGTTAATAATAATAAAAAATAGATGCAGAAGTTTCTTATATCCTTATGGGTCCACTAGAGGAGGAGATGGGAGGAGGACTAGGCTTGTTCTCACAATGCTAAACTGTGTTTTAGCATTTTGTTCTAGCCGTTCCACGGTCATTATTCTTAAAAATCACATGATGCCTCTAATCCATTAAATCTGCCCATCTACTAGCAAGCCAGGTTCAAGGTCCTTGTATTTACGATGCCCTGAACAACTTAGGTCTGAGGTACCTTAGGGACTGCCTATACCTTTATATCCTGGCTTGATCACTGAGGTCACCTGCAGGAGCTTAACTAGTCGTCCCTCAAGCTGGTGAGGCTCATCTGACAGCAACAAGAAGCTGAGCTTTTAGTGTCATTGGCTCAGTCCTGTGGAATGTTCAGCTAATGTTTTAGAGATTCAGCAGGCAATTAAGAGAGTGTCTTTCCGAAATAGCTCATAGAATCATAGAATTTTAGCATTGGAAGGGTCGTGTAGTCCAGCCCCTGCTATGCAGGTACCCTGTCTACAGCCATCCCTGGGTGGGCTTGAACCACCAACCTTCTAGTTGACAGTGAGATGCACTAACCCATTGCACCACAGTGAGTTGGTTGATGGCTTCTGCTTTAAAGTTTTCACATGATTTTTATTGTCTATAAATATTCTTGTTTAAAACTGCTTTGATTTTTTTAAAACCAACTAATTGTATATAAATATTTTTATTAAGAACAATGGAGATAATGTGGTTGAGAATATTGGAATGAACTTGGTGAGCAAAACATGAGAAAAATGGCATTATCCCTAGCTGCAATCTAAAGTGTGTTACTGTGGAAAAATCAAAAGGACTTTGGTTTAAAATTATTGCAGTGAACACCACTTTAAAAATACGATTCAATCCAAAATCTGTTTGCAGGTAAATAACATCACAGTTAAACAAAGGCTTTTTGCATTGGTTTTCTCTTAGATTAGTTGCCAAGTTCTATGAAAATTGTAAACATGATGAATTTTGGGTCACTTACCTTTAACCCCGTCCAATCTTTGAATGTTTAAATGATGTGCACTTAGGCACAAAAGCTTACACCTCCTGAACAACCGTATCATAAGGCACTTAGCAGCCATATGGCTTTATTGACCAGTTTCTCATCTTAGGAACTGAATGTGCTTATACTATGCATTTTTCAATATGCTACCTTGTTCTTAAATGCCCTTGTAACCATGTCTTGAAGTCACTATGTTGTAGAAACTCAGTAAGTGGGGTTCAAGGGGCAAAGAAAGTCCAGTATGATTATACTGTGCACAAAATCCTCATCCACTGCCTTCTGAGCAGCAATTGCTGCTGCTTTAATAGATAATCCGAGAAGCATTATGCTCTGCAAATCGTATCTTATCAAACATTCCTGGACATTCAACAATTAAGCACTTGGCTATTTCATACACTTTGGGAACAGAAAGAAAAGCTCCTGGTTTTACATTATTGATAATTATAATTTCTCATTGAGATCACACATTTCATAAGGTAACTCTCTGTAAAATGAAAGCAAAAAAGGTTCTTTTTTAATAAAAAGTCCCAGTTTTAAAACATGCGCTGAGGGAGACCATGCTATGTATACTGAGATCTTGTAGGATCACCCATGGAAGGCCGATTGGCAACAGGACCAAGACATTTCTCTGTGATCCTGGTTAGCCATTCCTTCTTTTCTTTATAGATTCAGGTAGATAAGAATTTCTTTTATTCATCCACTCAGTTATCCTTTGAAATGAGTTGCTGCTGCTTCCGTTTTATAGCTGGAAACAGAGGTAGAAAGTTCTTGACCAAGCAAAGACTGAAAATTTAAAACACTGGATGGTATTCAGCTAAGTTCTACTCAGTGTAGACAGAATGAAATTAATGGAACCAACTTAGTCATGTTCATTGTTTTCAGTGGATCTACACTGAGTACCACCCACTTGCTTCATTCAAAACCAAGCAAAACAGTAATTTCTTGGGTGCAATTAGTTTTGTAGGTTTTTTTTACAAAAAAAATATTAAAGAAACAAGTATTATTTACCAGGAAAATGGGAAAAACCTAAATAATTGATATACTGGTGAAAATTATTGAAGCATATCACATAGCCCTGTAACTTAGATGTATGGTTTACTTACTTTGAAGTACCCAAAACAAAACAGAAAAAGGAAAGTCAGATTGTGGATATAGCCAAAGCAGCAGCATACAGGTTAACTTTTACAGCACAGTCCTTTGCATGTCTACCAAGAAGTAAGTCCCACTCAAAGTAGGTGGCTGTTAGTGACTTAATGGAAGAAGGAAGTTAGCATTGCTCATCTGTATCCACATCTGCTATGTGTATGTAAGCTTGATCTCTGTCTTGGTTTGGAACATACCGTATATGTTTAAAGCAGTTAGCAGATGGCTGTTCAACTTGTTTCAGTTTTCTACAATATGTAACAATATGGCATATCAGGGAAAACATAAGCACTTGACTTAAGATTTTCCTCAAATTTTATGAATAAAAAGATTGAAAGTTTAAATTGCAACCCAGGCACTTTTTCCTCCAAGGAAAAAAAAAATGCACACCATTGCAGAAAAAAATTGAAATCTTTAAATGGCCATAAGGTGTCTTTAGGAAAGGGTCGCTGCACGTGAGAGCTTGCAACCATAGAAATGTCAGAGAGATGCTGAGGCAGCAGGAGAATGGCAGTGTAAAATGTTTAGGTCAGTGAGGAACGATAAGCATAGTGATCAATAATCAAGCGATTTGTGAAAAGCTGTTGATGACAGTGGATTTAGCCTGGGACCAAAAGGGAATATAGGGAATATATATAGGGAATATAGGGAAGCCATTTTGGGGAAATATCTATGACATACACCAAAGGGTACAATCCTTAGCTTTGTTTTGCCTAACGTTCATAATACTCTATTAGAATTCACCTACATGGGGGAAAAACCTATTGCAGAAAAAATCAAGCCCAGAGGAGACTGCAGTCCTATTTATACTTATCTGTACCACTTCTGAATAGACATGTACAGTGGTACCTCTGGTTAAGTACTTAATTTGTTCTGGAGGTCCGTTCTTAATCTGAAACTTTTCTTAACCTGAAGCACCACTTTAGCTAATGGGGCCTCCTGCTGCCGCCGTGCTGCCGGAGCACAATTTCTGTTCTCATCCTGAAGCAAAATTCTTAACCCAAGGTACTATTTCTGGGTTAGCGGAGTCTGCAACCTGAAGTGTATGTAACCTGAAGCGTATGTAACCCAAGGTACCACTGTACAGGATTGCACTCTAAGAACCTTGTGGCACCTTGGAGGCTAACAAAATCACTTTTGCTTAAGCTTTCATGTGGCTGAACTCTGCTTTAAGGTACCAGGCTTAAAGAGTCAAGCAAATTATGGAGTTAGGACCTAGTAACCCTAGTAACTTCAGCGATAATCCTCAGGAACCCTGACCCAGTTGAGATTTTTATAGTTTGGCTTAGTGACTGAAGTATGCACAAGTCTTTTTACTTATGTATTAAACATTTGGTTCCTTCCATTGTGGAGCCACAATACAACTAGGAAGCCTCTAATTAAGTATAATTTCTTGTTTTTGCCAAACCTGTGTTTGGCAATAAATAAATAAATGCTTATTTATTTATTTAGGATATTAAACAATAGTTTAGGTTTACCAGACGTCCCTGTTTCCCAGGGACAGCCCTCGGATTTGCGAACAAGTCCCTGGACAAATTCCATCCCCGGAATGTCCCCGGATTTCATCTAATGTCTCCAGGAAATGCAGCAACGGCAGTCTTAGCAGCTTGGAGCTGTAGGCTCTGGCTGGCTTCAGAAGCAGCTCGGAAGTCCCCATATGATGGTGATGCAGGGGCTCTAAGATGCAGCTTTTGGGCTGCCTCCACCTTCCATGACCCCAGCAACTAAGCTGTGAAGGGATGCTTCACGTTGCCTATCAGAGCTTGCGTGCAAGCAGGAGGGGGCAGGGATCTCTCAGTTAGGCAATGGGAAGCATGCCTTCGCAGCTGAGAGATCCCTGCCCCCTCCTGCTTGGACGCAAGTAGGAATGGGATTGGGGCTGCTCCGATGGGAAGGGAGGCATCATGCTGCCCGAGCCTCGCCACCACCGCTCTTGGCTCTCCTCTGCCTTCCATGCCTTACCCACCGTGCATCGCTTCACCACCACCACCATCGAAGAACCACAACTCAGGGGCTGCCCAGGCTCATGGAGAAAGGAGATAGAAGCCTCGGAGGAAGGGGAAACATGGCGGTTGAGGTCAAGGCGGCGGCGGCCCCTCTGCCCTGCCATTGCTGCAGCACCAACGTCCCGAATGTGTAGTATTTATTTATTTATTTATTTAAAGTGTCCCCAGATTCATTGAAAAAAATCTGGTAACCTTACAATAGTTTGCAGTTGGTTTCGGATCTTGATAGCCCTATTTTACTAGCAAAGGTGAAATGAGAAACTATGGTTAAATAGAGGCACCCTGCTTCAACTGCACTCTGCAGCAAAGGGAGGTGCATAAAGGACAGGGTGGCGACATGGCTGAGATAACGATCATTTGAATGTGTCCGTCCATTGCCGAGGGCTCGCTGAGCTAGCTCTCACAGCCACATGACTCTCATCTGCAGTTCAGTCTTTAATAGGATATTTGCTTGGAGGGCAGTATTTCAGCTAACAGAAATCTTCACAAAGGACTTTTAGCGAGTTTATCTGTGTCTTATTCTCAATTGGCTTGGATAATGAAGTTTAATTCAATCAAACCTCAGGAGAAGTTTCTGAATTCTCTCATGCACGATGCAAGTATTTGCTTTTCCACAGAGTCTGAGGTTAGTGAGGCATATTGGAAGAGTTTACTGACTGTGCTTAGATGAGCCACAGGGCCTTGGAAGGAGTTTGCACACTCAGCAGGGCTAGCATTAGCACTCCACAGAGCCTAAGCAAGAGAGTAAAGCTTCATTACAACAGTAGCTTCCAGGCTTTTGTTCCAGTTACCTTCAACATTTTCCAGTGGGAGGAGAGAAGCAAGTCTACATTTGATGTTTTCAGAACAGTACAGAAGAGCCTTGTTTCTCCTGCTTCTGTTTCTAGGAGCATGAAAAGAAAACAATCCCCCTACTTGCTTTTTCTCTTAAAATCATTTTTAAAACAAAAAAAATTCCTTCCAGTAGCACCTTAAAGACCAACTAAGTTCTTGGTATGAGCTTTCGTGTGCATGCACACTTCTTCAGATACACATTTAAATCATTTTTAAGGTATTGATGTCCATTAGAAAGAATGTAAGAACTTCACTTGAAAACCTCACAAGGAATGGACACCAGGGAATGGAAAGGGGTTCCCAGCATAACCAAAGTAGAATAAGTTACACTTTACGGAGGAGTAAACCATACTAAAGTACTCTTTTTGGTGCCTGGTAAAAACATTCTAGTTTAGACAAACTTACCCAAATGCTTAGAAAGTTGTGGTAATTTTAATCAATTTCAGCATTTTAACTTTAAAACATACAAAAGTTAAAATTTAAAACAAAGTATGGATGGAGCCTTTCTGCTCATGGAAGCCTAGTTATGATCCAAGCCCATGAGCTCCATCAGCAGAAGCCCAAAGCACAAAGAAATCTGCTTGAGTAATGGGGCTTCCCCCACATCCGCTGTGCCTTCTGAAATTGGCTTGTTGGGGTTTGAGGAAATCCCCAGAACTGTGAGTGCACAGGGAAGAAGGGGGATTGGTCCATCTGGTGAACTGAAATGCTTGCACAGATGGAACGTTCATAAATAGTGCAATGTTCAGTTCCACCCAAAGTCTGTAAAGCAATCTTCTTTGTAGTTATTTCTATTCAACAAGTACTACTTTATAGTATCAGCTGAACTCCTTGGGTCCTTTTAAGGTAGTAAATTTATGGTGCAATCCTGTGCAACAGAATTAAGTCCTATTGTTTTTAATAAGGCTTATTCCCAGTTAAGTACATAGGAGCTTTAATATTCTAAAAGAATATAACACAGACAGCTTTACATTTTCTCTTCATACTGAGACCAACTCCAGTTGTTTTCGTTAGGATCCTGAGGCTAAGGGAAATAAGATGGTCACATGCACAGATATAGGTATTGCAGAAATTATAGTAACTGCGGCATAACTTCTTAGAATTTGAATGGTGATGCTTATAAATCTGCTTATAAGCCACTGAAAGTGCTCTGTTTCTTTTACAAAGGATTATGAAAAAGATATGTATTGCTAATTAAATAACATATGTGATAGATTAGTGCTCATCTCTTTTTATAGAACTTAATTAAATAAATGAGTGCAGCATATTTTAACACAATTAGGCTTCCGTTAAGGTGCTTTCCAGCATAAATAAATTGCTGAAACATAGATTAAACTTGTTGGACTTAGCTATAGGTTGGGAATGCCCGCTGATTGCAGAGATGCAGCATAGAATTTGCTCCAAGTTCGACAGCCCACCCTGGACAATTTTAATGATCTGCCACAAGGCACCAAAGACAAAATACTTTCTTTTTGTTATGCGTAGCTGTAGGCATTGTACCAGTCATAGCACAGGGATTGTTTATTTATTGAACAGATCTGAAAGAAAAAGCAAATTGAAATTATTTTTCACTCCATAAGGCGCACTGGACCCGAACAGGTCCCAGAGTGATGGTAAGGTTGCACACAGCCTTGCCCCAGCTCCCGGAGCTTGCGGGGCTGGGGCAGGGCAAGCCCAATCTTCCCCCGACCCCAACCCCCAGAACAGTTCCGGGAGTGGCAGCAAGGTTGCGAAGCCTTTGGAGCGCAGTGCGAGTTCCCGGCTTGCTCTCCTGGCTTCAGCAAAAGGAACCCGAAGCCTTTGGAGCGCAGTGCGAGGTCTCACTGCGCTCCAAAGGCTTCAGGCGGCTACTTCTGAAGCCTGGAGAGCGAGAGGGGTCGGTGCTCACCAACCCCCCTCTCTCTCCAGGCTTCAGTGAAAGCAACGCCTTCGGAGTGCGGAGGGAGCGCTCTCTCTGCACTTTGGAGGCTTCGCGTTGATATCGCTGAAGCCAAGGAGCCTGCATTCGCTCCATAGGACGCACACATATTTCCTCTTAATTTTTGGAGGGAAAAAAGTGCATCCTATGGAGCAAAAAATACGGTATATAAAGAAAAAAAATCTTTTAAAAAATTGATCACCTATCCTCTGGTTCTGAGAATGAACTCTTATGCTAATACCTAAGTGAGGAAAAGTGTTGGAGAAGGCAGAGTCATCAACTTTGGGGCTCTAAGCCTGCTGCTAGAGATTGAGAGACTACTGAGCCTGACTGACAGGAGGAGCCCACAGAACAACCTCCCAAAACACCTGGGCCTCTGGAGCCAGAGCCAGCATCTTCATGGATATCTTCCCTTCAGCCCAAGAAACCAAATGTCTCTCACAGTCCTCTAAAGGTCCAGAAGCACAGGGAGCATGTATAGCAGAAGGTCATGAAACATAGCAGTAACTGTCTGCAGGCCAGAAGTTCTCCACAAGGGGACAGCACCTGGGAGAGGAAGTCTGGTGGCAGAAACTTAAATGGAATCAGGCCGTGTACATGTTCCTATTTGCTTTGAATCCACTGTGTTCCCACCACTGATTTGGGAAGTGGCAGACAACACAACATTTATCACAATCCATACCTATCCTGTATCTATCTTCTCATTTATTTTAAGAAAATAATACATTTTTATTCTCCCCCCCCCCGCCCCACCTCCAACCAGCTTCAATCTGAATTGCGGGGAAAATAATTACAGTAGAACCTTGGGTTACGTACCGTCCTCCTTACGAATGCTTCGGGTAATGAGCTCTGCTAACCCAGAAGTAGATGCTCCTGGTTGTGAATTTTGCCCCAGGATGCAAGTGGAAGTCACACACCAGCAATGCGGCGGAAGCAGGAGGCCCCATTAGCCAAAAGCGTGCCTCGTGTTAAGAATAGTTTCAGGTTAAGAACGAACCTCTGCAACGAATTAAGTTCATAACCGGAAGTACCACTGTACCTAGTTGTGTTTTAAGCAGGTAATGTGTACACAGCCTTGGTTTGCTTTTAACTTTGGCTAGAACAAGTTGCTCACTTGGAGCTCTCCGTGGTGCTTAAAGTCCTGACCTGCCACCTTTGCCCCATGGGCTCTTTCACCAGACCAGTGGAGGAACATTCATTTATTAATATTACAATTACTTCTGAAAAAAACTTGCTATTTTGTTATGTCCATTGATTTCCAACACTCCCCCCCCCCCCTCCGGATCTGTTTTGTCTTGACACAGGGGAATTTAACAGATGCCTCTTTTCCCCAGTATGGGTATTAAGAAAACGAAGTTTTACCCCTAACTTTATGTCCATGCCAATTGTCACCTGAATATTTTCTGCACATCCTAATGTTGTTAAAGGAATCCATACAGGGGCTGTGAATTCAATAGTTACTCTACCATCCACTTCATCCATTCTTCTACCTCACTACTCCACCAAACTCTCTGCTTATCCCCTTATCCCATAAAGATTTTTTTCCCTTCTGTTTTTACTGATCCCTGAACCTTTAACAGTCAAAATCTGGACCTGCAGTTGCATACATTTACATGAATTTTCACAAATGAGCAGCACAAACAATCAGTATGCATAGACTCAAATGCTGCTGGTAAAATGTGAATTCATGTCAAGAATTTGTATATTATCTGATCAATATGCAGTTTTCAGGTGGAAACTCTGTATTTTGGCAGAACTATGTACAATATGTTAATGCTGCCTATTTGTGTACTCCTTCATGTGAATGCACAACCATCAGTATTTATGCACATTTTCTATTTGGCTCATGTTAACCACAAAATGTACATAATTTATCCTGTATATTAGGTTTTTAAATGACTCAAAAGATTAGGAAATATTTGTGCGGTTGTATAGAAAACATAGTTATTATCCTATATATATATACACACACACACAAAGTATTTGTAATTTTAAATTCATACTGCTCTCTAGTGGGGAATGCTTTCAATGCAGAAGATGCATGGATGTTGAAAAACAGAAACAGGCATGCTGATGTTATTTCATTATTTGCATTTAAGGTTTATGCTTGTCCTCCTCCTAATAGTATTTTTGTAAGTTTTTTTAGGGCCCCATCTGAACTATACATCTGAAGCACTATGATACTACTTTGAACAGTCTTGGTTTCCCCCAAATAATTTTGGGAACTGTAGTTTGTTAAGGATGCTGATAGTTATTAGGAGGACCCTATTCCCCTCTCAGAGCTATAGGTCTCAGAGTTTGTTCACAGTCGATACCTCTTCCTGGGAAACTCTAGTGCAGATGTGGCTTAACCTTTTAATAAATAAATAAATAAATAAATATTCCTTTGACAGTCGATAGCTCTATTGTTCCTTCTTCCAGAGATAGTAGATATAGAATCCTTGCTGCCTTCCTCAGGGAATATTTGCTCTTTCAGCACAAGCTTAATCAGGAAAAAAACACTCTGAGAAGTTCTTTATATACTTTCATTCCTTTTCAATTTTTATCCAGGCATTCTCGACTTTCTGATCTCTACCTACCTCATAGTTTCTCCACTGTCGGTTTTAGATTATAAACTCCTTGTGATCAGGAACTTTGTAAATTGATCATAGAGCTCCAGATGGCAACATGCACACTGGCATGCTATAAATAATAATAATAAATAATTTTGCATCCTGCCCTTCAACCCAAAGGTCATCAGGGTGCTACACAATGATTCATAAAGAAATACACATGAATACAAGGTCTTAAAACCAAATATATGTATGTTTTAAAAAATAAAATAAGTCAGAAGGAGCTAGTAACAATTTAGGTATTAATGATATTTGCCTAATGAAGCAAATGTGTCATGAGCTGACACCTAAAGGCATTTAATATAGGGGACAGCTGTATCTCCGTGTGGAGGGAATGCCACATCAGGGGTACCACAGCAGAAATGCTCATGTACCGTGGACTGCAACGGAAAATGGAACTATGAGCAGGACCTCCTCCTCCACTTAAAGCATCAGTTGGTTGGTAATAGAGAAAATGAACCTTCAAATACTTGGGCCCCAAGCTGTATAGAACATTGCAGACTGAAGTCAGCACCTTAAATTCGACCTAGTAGGACACAAGAAGTCCAAATAATAAAAGCTGAAAGCTCAATAATAAATGTTTAAAAAGACATTTTTCAGAGGTCTGGTTGTTTGTGTTTTTTTTAGAGTTCAGAGCTATTAATTTAACTTTTCAATAATTTTTACAGCCACCTTTTATAGTAATATGGAGACATAGAAAATTACCTTATAGTGAGTCAGGCCATTGGTCTATCTAGTTCAGTATTGTCTACACCAGAGGTTGTCAACCTGGTGCCACTAGTGGGCGTTTCAGGATTCTAGGTGGATGGTAGGGGGTTCTATGGCACAAGCTAAATCCTCCTTCCATTGAGCGCTGGTGGGCGGTAAGGAAATTTTACCATCAAGAAAGTTGCATTAGTGGGTGGTAGGTGTAAAAAGGTTGACTACCCCTGTTCTACACTGACTGGAAGCAGCTCTCCAGGATTTCGTATAGGAGCTTTCCCCAAGCCACTCTATAGATGCTGGGTACTGAAATGGGGACACAAAGCGTACACCTAAGCTATAGCATTTCCCCCATTTTGCAGATGGAAAGAGATATGTTTTTCTGACATCATCTAAAAAAATCATGACTGATCTCAGAGATACAACATGATCCTATTTTGTTGAATCAGTAAAGTCCATTGAATTCAGTGGGACTTACTTCTTGGTAATTGTGCAAATCTAGTACTATAAATACTAACAACTGGGAAACACTGGCTTGCGAATGCTCTAATTGGAGAACAGCCTTTACCAAAAGTGTTGTGCGCGTTGAACTCAGGACAGAAGGGAGAAACGTGCTAAGAGGAAGGCATGTTTGGCAAACCCTCACCATGATCAACCCCCACCCAGAAACCTATGTCCCCATTGTGGAAGGACGTGTGGATCTAGAATTGGCTTCCATAGTCACTTACAGACACACTGTTAAGACCTTATTGATGAAAGACAATCTTACTCGGCTATGAGTGATTGACAAAGAAGAAAGTAGAAGCATAAATTTGCAGTTAAAGAGCTTTAGAATATCTGGTTTAAGGGGTAGACCATTTTATTCCTTAACATTTTGCTTTTAGCTGGCCTGTGAGCTCTGTTCACCAAAATATCTGAAATCCTGGACACTAATGATACATGTTTTTGTAAACACAACTATAATTTGTGGTTTTTACCAGTTATGGTAAGTTGGCTGACTTAATTTTTGTGTCCTTCATAAGTGTTTTGTCTGAAGTGCCTCTTGTATGTTTAAGCAATGACTCAGAAAAAGCTCTGTCATATTTGTCTTTTCCAGTGTTTACTTCCTTTTCCTTTCCCACAAGGAAGCACATCAAAAATGGTGTTTGAAAATTCTATCTGTTCCAGTAATTCTCGGTATTAACACAAGCTCCATCTGTACTTCTCACAGTGTTTTATGTGTCCGAAAATGGATAATAGCTCCATTTTACACAGTATGTAACTCTGGTTACACTGATGTGAAATATTGTAACTTGTCCAAATTGTACAGATATTTTCCAGCAGAGCTGCAGCTGGAGTCTGTCTTTCTTGGCTGCAACTTAACTTACCAGTTACTAAACTCTAACACTTTCGTTTCTTGGGCCTTTATCCTGAAAATGTGCACAAATCACATTGTCTTCAGTATCGCAGCACATGCCTATGCTTTCAGGAGTCTGGCCTTATTTCATAAAGAACTGCTAATTATTACTAGGGATTAGTACATTTTAAATTTCCCTGTTGGATTCTGAGCCTTTAAGATGCAATCACTTAATATTTTGAAGCATTTCCCTGCAGCTAATGAGATTTATGATTACCAAATGACAGCATTGGGGAAAAACTCCAAATATCACAAGATCTACTGTGTTAGAATTGTAAAGTTTAGTGCACTACTGTGTGAAGTGTTTAAAATGCCATCCATTCTGTGCTATGCACATGTAAAGATTTCTTGAATAAAGCAGAGTCTTGGGCTGCAATCCTTAAACCTGAAGTAAGTCCCATTGAACTTGGTGGTGCTTCTGAGCAGACATGTATAGGATCACACTGTGAGCAGTTCAAATAAGTTATTAATTAGACTATCTTCAAATGTGAGTTAGATTAATAACCTTCAATGTCTGTAATTTTTTAATTCATTATTAGAAATCAGATTTCTCAATTTGTGATTTGGATGAAGACCTTTAAGCTACTCCACATAGTGTGTTTTTTCTGTTACAGCTGTGGTCGAGTCTTTCCATACGCTAGAATTAGTGGGAGTAACAGAACTGACTGTGTCTTTTCAAACTACAAACAATGGGTTCAATTTTTAATGATCTTCTATTTTAAATAATCTCACTGTAAAGAGAATACTAAGCCATCAAGGGAAAATGGAAGCAGTCAAAAATATGATTCCCCACCAGATCTGTAATTGTGTCTTTATATGTGTAGAAGGGACTTTACTGATTGGCCCCCCTATGGCATGTTGAGTTTTCTGACATTAGGGCCAGGGAGCCACACTAACTAGCCAACCAGGCATTGCTGGTACCATGTGAGAAACACAGCTTTGCTCCATAGACACTAAGTGCAGACCACCAAATTTCCACAGGACAAAAGTGCTAGATGTGCAGTACGCACATCACTCATAGTTTTCTCTTTTGTTTATCTTAGAAACTATGAAGAAACCTTGGAGTCCTAATCCATCTCAAGACAATGTACCGTATACTGCAAATTTCACATGTTTTCATGAAAGAGAAGGCGAGGCAGACCTGACACCTGATGACAGTGAGGAAAAGAAAGAAAGAGAGAAGAAACACAGCAGTTTTACTTTGTGCAATGTGTGCAACATTCAACTGAACTCTGCTGCTCAGGCACAGATCCACTACAATGGGAAATCACATCAGAAAAGATTAAAGCAGCTCAGCAACGGAAATCCAAAAACTGATAATGGTAAGTTATTTGCTATATTCTGTCTTGTCTATGAGATTCACATGTGAAAGTGCATCAGGTATGCTTTTGAAGTGGTGCTTGAGTCCTTTTTAAAAAGTTGGCAGTGGGTGGTTCCACTTTTAAGTATGGCTAATCCATTTTTGATGTCTTGCATAATTTAGAAGAGTAAGGTAAAGGTAAAGGGACCCCTGACCATTAGGTCCAGTCGCAAGTGACTCTGGGGTTGTGGCACTCATCTTTCATGTGGCCAGCATGACTAAGCTGCTTCTGGCGAACCAGAGCAGTGCACGGAAATGCCATTTACCTTCCTGCCGGAGTGGTACCTATTTATCTACTTACACTTTGACGTGCTTTCAAACTGCTTAGTTGGCAGGAGCAGGGACCAAGCAACGGGAGCTCACCCCGTCACAGGGATTCGAACTGCTGACCTTTTGATCGGCAAGCCCTAGGCCCTGTGGTTTAGAATCTAGAATTTAGAAGAGTAGTGTAAAGTAAAATATTATATTTTAAACATTTCAGAGATATTAAGATTTGGATTTAAGAGTAGAAGCTATGGTTCAAATTATTATTAAATATTCATTAGTGTGGCTTTGATGACATATCTGCTGTGCCTGATCTGTAAGCTGTGAGATTGTTTGAATAATATTTGGCAACCATTATTCAAGCTTGTGAAATCTACAGTCCAGACTACTACAGTGCTTTCTCTGTGGAGCTTTCCTTGAAGATTGTCCTAAAGCATCAGCTAGTGTAAAATGCTGCAGTTTGCTATCTGGTGGCATACATATTTCATAAACTTCCTTCCCTGTCAAAATGTGCAAAGGGTAAAGGTATGTGAAAGTGTTTGCAAGAGATTGCATCATGTTATCAAGGCAACAGTTCACTGATTGCAATCGAGTCACACATATTTAGTTGCTGCTGAACATGGATAGGGACACATTCACATACAGATTTTAATACAATACAATAATGCAATAAATAGGATGTGCATTCAGGTGTACATTCTGCAGCAATTAGCCCTGTATCGTAAGTCACTGTTGGTGGATATAGACTAAATTCTGTTCATGGAAATTGACAGTCAATGAAATTATCTCAGGAAGGGTTGCTCTGGTGAGTGAGATAATGCACAGATGGTAAGAGATTTGTTTGTCCTCAGGGAAGTTGTCAGATAGCCAGACTGATTGGCTATGTGCAGAGTGAAGTCATAACCACATGGCCCATGGTAACATGTGTTGAAGAAGCTCTTCCAAGTTAAAAAGTGGTTCTGAAGCAGCAGAACGATAGCAGAAGAGTGGGTGAAAGCTGGCATGGAAAATAAATTATAAAATAAATAGTAGGTTTTCATGTGGGTGAACCTCTTTTCCCCTACCTAGATCATTAACCTTGGTACTGAAAATAAACCATTGTGAATATTCAGCCTACTACTGAATAATTTTAATATCTTGTGAAGGGCTCAATTTGGCAAGTCTTCATCCATTTAGCAGTCCATAATCATGGGCTTGAAATCCTGACATGGGTTGTTAACTTTTTCGCTACCCACAGAATCAAAGTTTGAGGCCCTTTGCAAGTAATCCTCTCTTTGTGTTATGCCTTATTCTGACAGAACTGATCTTTAATTGCATAATTTTGAAACAACTGATGCTTAATCACTATCCACCTTTGTAGTACTAACCTGAAGATGTTTGTAAATTAGATAATTGCATTTTAAAAATCTGTAAACTGGATGCGATTATTCATTGTTGAATAGCCACGATTTAGCTGTTTTATGAAGGAGCAACTGTAAAATATTAGTTTTGTGGGCATTTTACTAAGCCGCACACCAGCAGCCACAGGGGAAAATGTCAGGTCTTCTTGGAGCAGTGAAGTGTAGCCACCATCTGTTCTAGAACACATTTGCTTCTATCTAAGTGCTCAAGCTTCTCTGTTGTCTTTTCAGATGTTTACTTATGTGCTCTTGAAACTAATGCTCTATGGCAGCTTTGTTGATGCGATTGTTCCTTTTTCTGTTTCTGATGTGAATTATTTCCACACAACATGGAAAGCTCAGGTGGGGTTTGTAACATGGGATAGTAAAAACTGAGAAATGATTAATGGGAATCAGCAGCCTTTGTCAAAGTTGCAACAGACTACTGGAAAAAGAAGAAATAAGCTCTGATACAATGTCTGTCCTTCTCGTTAGGTGAGTATTTGTTAGTCTACTTGCTAGGTGCCTGTTTGAGAAAAAGTCTGAGCCAAATTACTCTCTAGGTATAAGAGAGCTCATTGCAGCACAATGAGACAAAACGTATCATTTACTATATTGGATCACGCTAGAACTAATCTAGCTCCCAGTTTACTGCTTTAAAAAATTGGAGGGCATAATTCCTATTGGAATTATGGGGTGAATGGCAGCCACCCATTTCCCCCCCACTCCCCCCCCATTTTGTTGCCTGTGAGTGGGGCAGCAAAATAGAATGAGTGGTTTTCAGGTCAGCCTTGGAATAGATTCAATAAGTTTTTGGAATGTTTTCTGCAGTGTCAAAAACTGTCCTCTTCTGATTTTGTAGCAACGTCTGCAGAAACGTTTGTCCCTCCGTTACGCTGATTTCTGGCTTTGTTTATCCTCACTGACATCATCATGTCCCAGTCATAATTCTTAGGTGGTGATCTTTGCTAAATTATCTCTTCTTAGCTCAGGTCACATACTTTACTTGACTAATGCAAGAAGAAGTCAGCAACAAGAAAAAAAGCTGTTGAAGCAGTTAGCAAAAACAATGGCAGTGGATGGGATTGAGGGTCAAAATCGAGTATGTTCAAAACTAATGAGTTCTTTATCCATAACTGAATATTCTAAAATTTGCAGGAGATAACTTTTTACTTATTTTCAGCTCAATAATTGAAAAGGGTAAAATATTTGCTCTGACCCTAGCTCGGACATAAAGGGCCATATTTGACTATTAGACCTAAGAGTCTATGGACCCATTCATTTCAACGGATCTATTCTGCTTCTGGTTCACCAGAAGTGGCTTAGTCATGCTGGCCACATGACCCAGAAGCTGTTTGCGGACAAACGCCGGCTCCCTCAGCCTATAGAGCGAGATGAGCACCGCAACCCCAGAGTCGTCTGCGACTGGACCTAATGGTCAGGGGTATCTTTATCTTTATCTTTAAGCACCAGCATAACCTGCTGTGTTGGGAAGCTGGGAAAACAATGGTGCCCCACCCATGCTGCCTCACCGGCCACTGTTACTATGGTCTGAAGAACTGTGGCAATTATATTCTCTTCTATTTATGCCTTTCAAAATAGAATTGCTATGTGCTGGCACACCTCTAGGTACAGCAGACATCAACGTTGTGTAAGTGGTGCACATAAGCTTTGTAGCTTTCTTGTTTGCTACCCTGCTTCTCTTCTCTGGTCCACTCCTTGGGCATATAAGAAAGCTGTGCCCAGTTTCTTCTCTCAGTCAGAGCTTGGTTCTCTTGCTTATCCTAAATGTGCCACCTTCAGTGTTCTCTCCATATTTTTCCGACTTCAAATATTTGTGCTGACAGCTCTGCGCTGAACAGTCTCTTCTAATTTTATCTGCCACAGTGTTGTACTTCAGTTTCTCCTTTTTTAAATACACTTGTTCTGCAAATGCTCAGAAACTCCCCTCCACATGCCAAAACTGTTTTAGAAATCTAAGAACTTCTGCTGCAGTGGGACGGAACTGAATTGTCTGTGAAACTTAAGATGAACAACTTGTGACTTGCCAAGCACAGAGATGTCTATCAAAAACCCAATAACTCAGTTTTATAGATCTCACCCATGGCCAAAGGAAAGGTTGCATTCCAACTTCATGTGCCACATGAAGGTTAAAGAAGGTCTAGTATGCTTCATTTTGCCCTAAGTGTGGCACCAGGAGTGTTTCTGAGTGGGTGCTGGGGGTGACAGCTGCACTCACTGCTTTAACTCTTTAAATTATTCTAGTATGGCTGGCATGACATCTGCTCTAATTCTACTTGTCTCATTGGCTTCATAATTATATGTCATGATTATGGTTTCCCTACAGTTTCTGAAGGTAGCCTGCCTGCCTGCCTTTTAATAATGACATATTTTTCTGCCTTGACATTTTGTGTGTAATAGATTGGATGAAAACAATTACCAGCTTTGTTCCTTTATCATTTGAACAAACACTGCCCTTTTTAATTCCAGTTAAGTAACATTTTAGGGGAGTTAGTAGTGTATCATTTGGACAGTGGAGCAACGTGGGGAGGGCCCACAGGGGCAGTTGCCTGGGGTGCAAAATGGTTAAGGGCAGAAGATTTCAACACTCAGTGCTGCCTCAATACAGCTATGCACTTCCGTCGCTGGGCTGCATTGAAAATGGATTCTCCATGTGAACCAGGAAGTTACCTCTCCAGACAATGGAACAACTCTTCTTTTCTTATCTCTGCGGCTGCCATCTCCTGGGTGACATGGACTCCATTAAGCAGTTGAATGCGCATGCGTACTCTGTTCATTTACCTCCCTCCCACCCAACCCTGGGTGCTGACAACCCATTCTACGCCACTATGTTTGGATGCATATATCAATCACACATGGTGATCAGAACTCTTTTGCACAGCCCATTCTTCTCTCTGTCAACCTTCCCTAAAGCTGGAGCTCCAGTGGCTGCTCCATTTTATATCCCCTTTGTATTCAACTCTGGCACATGCATGGGGCAGAGCTGAGGATCCACCCTCCGGATACTGCCGTCATTACTGGGCTGGGCCAGCAGTGACTTTGGGGTTGTTCAGGTAAACCAACTGGAGTGCTTAGTTGGCCCTTCCAGTGTATCCATGCAGTCCCAAGCTCACTGTTGCTCCACCATACCCCAGTCACAGTTCAGGTTATCGGCAGTGACATTATTGTCCGGAGAATGGTTCCATCTCATCCCCCGTACCAGTACTGCTCTCAGTTTTTGACCAGTAATAACTGGGTATAATTTTGAGACAGGCTTCTAGTTTCTAGACTTTCCAGTGTAGCAGCCAAAGCATCTTCAAGGTGCAGCACTGTTGAAAGTTGGTGCTGACAAAGCTTTATTATCTTGCTATTTGGTGAGTTGTAAAACTCATGAAAATTAAAGATTTAAAACATTCTTAAAGAGTCCCAAAGAGACTGCCTGCTCTCCTGTTAAAATACTAAAAAATAAGGCTGTAGATTTGCCGAAGTAAAAATTGAGCATGGTAATGAACTATTTTATTTAATTAGCCTGCTGCGGGTGATGATTATGTAGCATGGGAATTTCCTGACTGATTTTTCTGTCTTCTCCATGGTTTAACAATTGGTGCAGTTCCCAATCCAGGGCTCTGTTTTGTAACTTAAAAGAAAGCACCAGATCAAATTCAGCGGTGACAATAAGCACATGGCCTTCAATCTGTTGGGCATGGCTGTGGGATACATGCAGTTCTATATTGGTCCTAATCAACAAACTAGAGCAGAAGAGATCATCTTTTCCCTGGTGCCCCATTGCAGTCTCTGGTGGCCGATTAGCAGTTCAGTTTTATCACACCTGAGTACAAAATGTTCTCTCATTCCAAATACAAAATACATTTGTGTTGCTTAGCTGGGGATAGTGCTTGTATATATACATCCCAAATAACCAGTTACAACTTCAGCAGTGGCTGACTGATCCTTTCCCAGAAACCTCTCTTGTGTTTTTAAACAAAGATAGGCTGCCTAATTTCACATAGGTGTGCCATTCTCATTTGATAGAGTATTTCTTTAGGTCAGGGGTTGCAAATCTCTTTTTTTGGGCCTGTGGGCACATTTGCATAGTGGAGAACCTACAGTGCACACACTGCAACTACGCACACCACAATTTTGCACATGCACACTCATTCCTTTTCCTTGAAAATAAGAGTGTAGTTGGAGATAAGAGAGAACCTCCTCTCCCCAGCTTCAGTCTCCCAGTGATGGGATAACATCCTCCACAACACGTGAGGCAGCAGGTTAGAACAGGTGGCCCAGGAGAGGCCATGTGGCAGCAGGGGTTAAGTCTGAGGGCTCAGGAGCAAATGCCCAGGGGCTGCTGCTGCTGCTGTCCCAGAACATTTGCCAACTGAGGCAGTTGCCTCACTTTCTCTGATGGCAGGACTGCCCTAAGCCCTACAGATCTTGTAGAACTTCAGTGCCCATTCGTCCCAGCTAGCACAGCCAAAGATCAGGGCTGCTGGGAGTTTGTTACTCGTTGTGTATTAATCTCTCCCTCCCTTTCCCAGGTTGTTCAGGGTGGCAAGCATTGTCCTTCATCTCTCCCCCAAGCTACAAAGGTGGCTTCCTAGCAAAGGCTTACCTGGACAAGGCTGGGGCAGGGAAGATGGCGGTAGCCTGTAGCAACACTGGTGTGGGGAGGGGGCTTTGTAGCCCTGTACTGCCACATTGGCTGCTACTTGATTAGACTGAGAAGTCACGATCAGCCCAAGCTTACCTGGTGATGTTCATGGCTGAAAGGATGATTTGCACCTTAATCTCCTTGCTCCTAGCCTGATGCTCTAAACACCATGTTAATTTGTAAAGGAAAACATTTGAAACAACTATACAGATAAAAGAGCTCTGCTATATCCTATATCCCTTTACTTAGGAGTAAGAAACCTATTTCTGAGTAGAAATGCACAGGATTGCAATGTTATATAGCTATGTATTGTATTGGTCCCGTGACAAAATCTCAAGCAAATCACAAAAATGTTTGAGTCTGTTTACCTGACAATGTGTGACTAGCTGAAATTTCATGGTTTGCATATAAATGATATGGCTTAGATCTTGGCACACACACTGGTTTTAGTGGTCCCCTGTAGAACTGGCAACATTTGCACATGTGTGGTGTCTGCATAAATATGCTTAAATATTCAGTTTTCTGTAGCCGGCTATGAGAAAGCCTTACACTTGTGTTTCATGGAATGCTAGCCATTAACAATGCTTTCCAAAGCCCCACGATAATGCTTTGAAATATTACATGTGAACAGAGAGTTTTAAAAATAGGTGCCATAGTATTTCATTATGTTTTATTTGATTTTTATCTTCTACTCTTTTGATGTCAGTGACCCTTGATGCACACAGATGGCTGGGCTCTAGCTGGGAAAGCCAAAGAAAAGATATTTGAAGTGCCTGATGTGTTATATGATATATAATACTGACATAGAGAGATGGCATTTAAAGATGTATTACTCATAAATATACTGTCTGGAGAACAGTTTTAAGCTTGTAAAGTTTTATGGACATCGCATATTAAGTTTGCATAACTTTAAAAAAGCCTCAGAGCAGTATTGCTGCAGCACTAAGGACCTGTTAAATGGGTTGGAGTGCTCCAATGTAAATTACTCAAGAACTGAGAGCTCTGAAAGAATCTTACTGTGTATTAGCATCAGTCTGATATTAGAATAAAGTCACTGTTACTTTTGTACATTCTCCCCTCTCCTTTTTTTTTTTTGCAACTGTTTATGTGGTTGTTGGGTTTTCATTCGTTTCTCTGTTTTGCTGACTTCACTCAATATGTTTCTCACGGATTGGAATGAAATACAAATACTGGAAGACGTAGAAATAGAGAGTAACCGTATGTGATTATGGAGGGAGCATTTCTAAACTCTCCTGAAATGGCTTAGCGAAGCTGGCATAGAGAGTGATGTGTCCCTGCCATAGTTCATCTCAATCTTGAGCTGCTCCTGACAAACCATAGTCGGTTTCCACATCTGCAGGAGAGGCAGATGTGCAGGACGCTCCCAAAGGAGTCTTGTTCAATGCAGGTCTAAGGAGGAAGGGGTGGTGGAAATGAGACTGTGCTGGCACTCCCTGTCCTAAGCATATACCCACATAATTCATTTTGAATAAATGAGCAGCGAGATTATATGTACAAGCACAGGACTCTCTCCATTTGATAGGCAAACCGGGTGGTGGTGCTGTTGGAGTTGAAAATAGAGCTTTCAGTCATCCCAGGAAAGCCCTGACTATGTGTATTTGTATTCTTCGGGTTTTGATTCATACATTCAAAATGAACCCGTGAAGGTTTGGCGCGGGAACTGCTGTTGCCGTTCTACCTCCCTCCCACCTCGTCTCGTGCATTCACTGAATGTGTGATAAGAGCATTGACGTTGTCTTTATGGTGGCCTGGAGGGGGTCTGAATGTTTGAATCAAGGCTCTGTTTTGAATGGAAATGTTCACCTTCTGCACTCTCTTAAGCGTAGAATAAATTCCTTTTAATTGTGTAACTAGCAATTGGTGCCAGAGCATCAATTATCTTTCTGTCAGTTTTCCTAATTGGCTACTGCTATACATACTCATGACTGTATTGTAAAACTGAATGCTGGCATGTTGGCAGCCTGAGAATGTGAAAGCCTTGTTAGTTTCGTTGCTACACAGGATGAAGAGGAAAGAAAGAGCCCTGACAACTGAGTTCCTTCTATAAATAACCGAAATCTGGCTGTATGGATGGGTGGTGAAGGGCACTTCAAGGACTTTTACATTCTGCCCATATCCAGTGTGTTAGGAGTATCATTACTCTATGGAAGGAAGTAGAGAGGGAGGGAAATCTCTTGCATATATATTTTCTGAACATGCATGTCCTATAGCTTTAAATTGAAGTAACTGGGCCCTCCTGCTATTTCACTATATCATTTTACCCCCAGTGGCTGGCAGCAATTGAATAGTGTTCTGTATAAAACTGAAGGCATTGTTGCCACCATTCCAAATTCAAGTAAATCTGATGATATTTTGCATGTGGATTTTAATGCCTGGTTGTGTTTTAAGGTCTCTTCCAAAATACTTTTGAAATGGCAAATATTTCTATTTATATCTTGAAAGGAAGATGTGATCTCACTGGGATTTGAACCCTGGTTCCAAAGAGTCTAGGAATTTCAAACCTGAGTATTAAGCAATTGCTCTGAAATGAACTTGAGAAATAACTTTACCGAAACATTTCTGGTTTTAGCTAATCTGGGCATTACATGTACAAGTAGATAAGCTCTCCCAGTTCTACTGAGGGTGCTTCCTCCCAGTAGCTTTGTTGACAACTTTAGCACACTCCATAATAAACTGTTGAGGATATATTTATAGATAATGGATTTATGCAGAGCAACAAACACCTCTTGCTATTCACTTCCTTTTCACCGAATAAAGGCAGTTTTTGTCTGTGGATACATTCTTTCTAACAAAGTGAGCTTAGATAAAAATAAACCCCAAAGAATCCCTGCCTGCTTTGCTTACAAAGTCCTACATTAATGCTGAACAACTTAGCAGAAAACATTTCCTGTGTTACTTAAAGTATATATTATAGCTTATTAATTCTTTTTCCTGTACTTTGAGATGTTCCGCCTTTCCTGAAGTTAAAGACCAGGCATATTTCTATTAACAGAAAATCCTGTTGCTGTTTCTTTCATTTAAATGGTATATTGTTCTGTTGTAAGTTGTTCCTCACTATGGCAATGTGTGAGCAATTGTCTGAGAAGATTGGGTTATAAATAATTTACACAAATAGGTATGTTTTTGTAGGTGATGGGCACAGCTTTGAGGGTGGAGGCTTCTGGGTGCAATGAGCAGCTGTTTTGCAAATGTCCTTTCAAGTGGAATAGATACCTCAGCCATGTAAATTTGGGCACTTGGCTGGATAACTTCTTCTTCATGCCTCCTTTCGAAAGTCAATAGAGTCCTTGACCCGGTTCATGTGAAACATTAAACCATAATTAAAATTAACCACGGTAAGGCAAATGAGCATCAAACCGTTTGTTTGTTTCCTTCAAACAAACCAGAAGCAGTAAGTTAAGACCGAGTCTTGGCTTCAGCTTGCAATTTGGTCCCTCCACTGCTTATTGTGAGGGCAGTGAGATTGTCCACCCCACCTGGAAAGAAGACAGCTCATGGGGCTGCCCCTGGATGGGAGGAGAATTAGGCTGCTCATCATGCCACCTTAGGCCAATGAGAGGTGGGCAAGTGTGTTGCATAAATGGAGCTCTTCCCTTCTGCTGCTTGTCACTTAGCAACCCACCCACCCTTTGGACAGTGCAGGATTAACCAGTTGCCATTAGGCACTGACTGGGAACGCTGTAGCTGCTTGAGGTGCATTTCGCCTCTTACTATGTACAGTGGTACCTCGGGTTACATACGCTTCAGGTTACATATGCTTCAGGTTACAGACTCCGCTAACCCAGAAATAGTGTTTCAGGTTAAGAACTTTGCTTCAGGATGAGAACAGAAATCGTGCTCTGGCGGTGCGGTGGCAGCAGGAGGCCCTATAAGTTAAAGTGGTGTTTCAGGTTAAGAACAGTTTCAGGTTAAGAAGGGACCTCTGGAACGAATTAAGTACTTAACCCGAGGTACTCTTCTGATCTGGGATGTGTGGCTAATTTGGCTTAAATGGCTGCTGCTTTGTCACAACATAGCATTTTGTGTGGGCTGGGGAGGAATTTGGCTTTAAGCTAAGCATCCTGATTCACATTTTGGGAAGGCTCTTTGTCTACCCACCTTGCATTGCCAGCCAACTTGAGAGCTTGGCTTTGTAGGGAAACAGGCTCCCCCCTCACCTCACCTTCTTGGCAGCTAGCAGTGAAAAAAAGCCTCTCTCTGTTCAAAAGATGTGGTCTGGGTTTGAGCCAGGGTGGTGTTGCCCAAACACTGAGAGCAAGGCATTCCCATTCTCTCTACCGAAATTCATCCCACATATGTTTAGTCCCCTGACGCAAATCCTTTTGGTCTGTTAATAAAGTTGTGACGGTGTATTCCAACTTTATAGTGGGTGAGTCTTAATCCTGGGTTGTGAGGGCAAGCGTGGAAAGAAACAAAGCCACATAATGTTAAGTCAGTCTGTGGCTTGTTTTCTCCCAGTGCAGCAAAGGCAGAACTGAAGTGAGATCTGATGAGCAGTGTGTACCAGCATACCACTCACTCCCATTAAACCAGGGATGGGGAACCTGTGATCTTCCAAATGTTGTTGGACTACAAGCACTGACCATTGAATATGTTGGCTGGGGCTGGTGGGAGTTGGAGTCCCACAACATAGGGAGGGCCACAGATTCCTCATCAATGCAAGGAACCATAGTTTTCACATTACATTTGAACTAGGCCTATGTGAAGATGATTTCATCTTTGCCTATTTTTAGAAACAGGAGTGGGGAGGAGAGAGATGGCGTGAAGGAATAATTTAACTGGTCTGTAGAACTTTCCTTTATAGAGAGGAAGACTTGGCATTTTAGAATTCTGACTCATGTGTTTTCCACTTAGGATCTGATTCATTATGGAGAAATTGTGGAAGGGGGTTCCAATGCAAAGTATCATATTTTTATTTTATTTTATTTTATTTATTTACTTATTTATTTAGTTGATTTATATACCGCCTTTATCATAAGATCACAGTGCAGTTCACAGAGTAAAATACAGGATAAAAACATGAAAATAAGTAAAACAAAACAGCAAAATAATACCCCCCCCCTTCCCATAGGCACATTTAAAAGGCTGTAGAATATTAATCAGCCCAAGGCCATGTCGAAAAGGAATGTTTTTCTCCTGGTGCCTGAAAATATATAATCTAGGCGCCAGACAAACCTGCCTGGGGAGAGCATTCCACAAATGGGGAGTTACTACAGAGAAGGCCTGTTCTTGTGTTGCCACCCTCCAGACCTCATGTTGAGGAGGGACACAAATAATTTTTTAGACTGCTCTACTCCCCCAAACATGCCCAATGTGCAATTTCTGTAAAACACTTGTGTACTTTTATAAAATCTGATAGAAAACCACATTTTAAATGAAGAATATCCGCTATCAGACCAGCTCTATTGTCAGGTAGAGTGAGGCAGCTCAGCTGCTTCAGGTGGCAGCTTCTGGGGACTGGGCAGCAGTGACGAGTTGTTGAAGAACAGAGGTGTGTGTGCCACACAGCCTGACATGCACCCCTTAAACAAGCCTGCTGACATCAGGTGAAGTAGAGGATACAATTGAAAGTATTATAGCATTATATAGCTTCTTACTTACTCTCTTCTGAACAATAAATTAACCAATGAAGCAGTCTAACAGTTAGAGGAGCTATGCATTATGCAAGCAGTACTTGAGACAGATATAAGAGAGACATAGATACTTGTGGTTATTCTTTCTGTTGAAGACAGATAAGGATGTATTATTAATAATCCATTTCATAATGCACATGTAGTACTTACACTTAAGAGGTTTCCGTAACCTCTTGAATAACATGTAAATATCCACTCTTAAATTTTAGTAATAGGAAAAAGAGGATTTATGTCCTGTTAATATATAGCTTTCAGGGGGGTTACTTTAAATCTTATAATCTACTCAGCAATTAAGATTAAAGAAATTTATCTACACAGTTTTCCTGTCCTATCGGTACTGAAATCCAGAAATGGAATATCAAAGTTTCAAAGTATCTGTTTTCATGAGCTCCTGCTGGGATCCAAAAATACAGAATTTGTAAGAGGTGTGGAGAGGAATCAGAATTATTCTATATTTGGCTTCTACTTTAGAATACAGTAAACATTTACATTCAATTGCACTGATTTTCTCTTTTTATGAAATCTCTCTCTCTCTCCCTCTCGTATTTTCTTCCTTCAGATGTAAAGGAAATCTGAAGTCCTTAAGAGTTTCAGTTTTATTTGGAGGAGACATAACTCAGAACTTATATAAAAAGATAAATAAGCCGAGACATTATATATCGGAAGCTGTCCAGAGTGGCTTGGGACAACCCAGTCAGATGGATGGGGTACATATAATAATAATAATAATAATAATAATTTGGGCTCTTTTTATTATAATTGAATTTGCCTCTACACTACACAGATCTCCTGCAAGACCCCTCCTTACAAACAGTAACTTTTGCACCTGAGAAGGGAGGTGGGGACAACCAAATGGTGTTCCTGAATATACTCACAGCAGCATCATTTCCAGTTAAGGAAAAGTTGCCAAGATCATTCTTGTATTTATTCTGTTTCCTCATCCTGCTTATTCTCTGGTCCTTCTCAACAGTTGAGTTCCTTGCTTGGGAAAGGACTAGGGAAACTGGGGTGGAAGAGGCAGGGGTGGCCCATCCTGCTTTGCCTTCCCTCCGCTGAAGCCTCACTTACCAGGGTCTCATGGCTGTGGTGTTGCAGATATTAATAATGCACAGTTTGAAGCAACTGGAAGCATAAGAACGGAATAAATCATTCCTTTTTGGAATAAATCATTGCTCAGACCCATAAAAATATTATTCAAACTTTTACTGACAGAACTCTTTAAAATAAAGCAGAATACATCAAATGATATGTCCAAAATATCCATGCAATGTCTTGTGCTGTCCAGCACAGGCTCAGCATCTTACAAAATATGAAATAATCCAAACACACATAAAAGCATAGGTTTCTCTCTCTCCCTGCAGCCTGCATTCTTGCCTCCAGGCTGTTTATTCTCCCTTCAGAAGAGCTTATTTTACATCTTCACTCCATTGAGTTTGGGAGAAAAGACAAAAAGGCAACTCCCTTAAAAATGGAGATATGCAACTCAATACCTTTATCACATGATCTAAGGTTACAAGTTAGCTACCAGAAAAACAACAATCAGCTAGTTAATCATTAACTTAGCAAGAGCTCAAAGTGCTCGCTGCTTTTGATATAGTCTCATGGGAAAACAACAACAACATGTTAAACCTTTTCAATATACCTTCAGCCATTCTTCATTTCTGTGTCCATTAAACCATTATACTTAATGTGTGGTTTCTGGCAAAATCTCACAAGAAGTCTATGAGATATCCCTGGAAGCAACAGCCACTTCTATCTTTCATGGTAGTGGGGGCAGATGGGTGCAGCACCCCCTGCCACGGGAGAAGTGAGAAGTGGTGGCAACTGCAAGATCTCTCCAGAATCTGCCGCCACTTCTCCTTCCTTCTTTGGGGGTGGCTGCAGGGACACTTGAGGGGACACCACCCTTGCAGGATTCCAGTGCCCAAGGTAGCTGCCTCAGTCTACCTCATGGGCAGGCCAGCTCTAGGAAGAGGCATATTTCACCTATTTGTTTTCTCTTAAAAACTCAAAAAGACACAAGGTTATTATGAGCGGGGTTTTTTGGGGGGTGGGGACTGGAAAAAGGCCCAGCTAAGTGGAGTGTTGCCAGTCATTAGTCGCAAGTGATTTCTTGGCTTCCCTTGGTGATGGGTTGTATTTTGGTGGAGGGGGTCTTTTTGCAGCGCATTAAGTGTGGCAATCAGTTAAACATGCCTAGAAATTCAGGGGTTGGCTGTTGTCAGTGCATGGCAAGATCCTAGAAGACAAACGAAACAGGGTTTTTCAGTTGGGATTCTTCTTCTTTTTCTTCGTAGTATGCATAAATACAGACGGTGACATGGAAGAAAAGATTAAGAAAAGCAAGGATCCAACACATTCTCCTCCATGATTTCCCTGCATTTCTATGAATGTATGCTTAAGCTTATGAACATTTTGTTGGTCTGTGGCTTCAATTGTACAATTTAATGTTCAACCCTAGCCAAGTTCTTATATTTATTGTTGGACTTTGGGCTACCACCCAGAAGAGGCGCAGGAAACATTCTGTAAATGGTGTCAGGAACTGTGTTACACAGTGATAGCTCAGCAGTCAGATGGCTCAGGTCAAATGCACTTAAGAAATCCAACATTTGAGAATGTTAGGGTCAAAGCTAGGGGCTTGATTACATTTGGTGGCTGTTCCCAAGGCTTCTTTCCCCTTATTCTTGTTTTTCCCCCCTCCAGAACAAGTGTGGCTGACGTATTCACCATGCAGATGGCAAAGTGTCTGTTCTTTGCACTTGCAAGGATTCTATTGAAACAAAGGGGCATGGAGAAGAAGAATTACTGCAACCAGTAACTTATGCTTTGGCAGGTCTACCTGCAGATGAGGTCACTTCTGTTCCTTCCACAGTAAAATCTACCCTTTACATGCAATGTGTGGGACAGTCTCCCCAGGCACCCATCCTAACTTTATCCCTTTATTACTTTAACAACTGTCCTTTCGAAGGCTATTGTCAGGGAACTGACATCAGAGTGAAAAGCGGAGGCAGGGCGCCCGAGCGATGCCGGAGAGGGGACCAGCAGGGGGGAAGGAATTCAGGGTAATACCAATAGAGAAGAGAGGGAGATGGAGGAATTGGAGACAGGGCTCCAAGACCCTTCACCCGAAACTAGTGGAGAGAGCGCTGGCACGCCCCTGCCTTCCCCTTACTTGCGCAGACGCGTTCCGTGCAGGGAACATAGGAGGACACTCGGGGTCAAACAGCTTTTATGCTGGAAGAGGTTCAAGAAATGCCCACTGACGGATTCTGCAAGTGACTAACAGGTCACGGAGGGCGAGCTCTGACCCTAAGCATGGTTGGGCAAGCAAACTAACTAAACCGAAGGCAATTTACGCACAAGTAACCCCTCACAACCATTACAGCTATGTTTTTGGGGGGGTTGGGGGTTTTTTTAAAAGAAAGTTCTGATTTTTAAGAGACAAATATCTCACTAAGTGTTTTAGATTTCTGCACCATTTTAACGAAACTTTACCAGTCACATGGAAAACAGGCAAGAAGAGGATAGCAGCTATTTGTTTTTGTTTACTTATAAACACATTGCATTTCCACTCATAGTATCCCCAAAGTGGTGACCCAAACAGCTGATCTTTTGCAGGTTCTGTTCCATGCATTCTTCTGGGGCTAAATGAAAGAAGAGATGGAAAAGGATCACTTCCATCCAGATACCATACTACATCCTGGCATGCAAGGGAGGTTGGTGGAGGGGATTAGTGCTTGGCCTGTCCCCAGATTTTTGTCCTGGTTAATGATGGTGGGTGACATGTTCCTGAATTCATCCAAGCAAGCAATTTAGCTGACAAGCTTTGGGCCACTATGCACCTTCTGTCAGTGGAAGTCTGCAAATTTTTGTAGAGAAATGTGAATAATGCCTGTAATCAGTAGAAAACAAGGGTGGCGTAATGAGATTATTCGTGTATGTGTGAGTTTGAAGCATCCTTCAAACCCTTGCTCAAAATTCATGTGATGCTGATGTGAGATAACGTTAAAAGCTATTGGTTCCCTTCACCTGAAGTGGCTATTTGGGCTTCTCAGAACTTGAGTCAGTGTCTTACATTTTAGAATACTTCAGTCAATAGCTGTGCCCCTGCCCCACCCTCCCACATTATATTATATTAAGAGGCAATTTAAAAGTTTAATCAAAAGTGTCAGCAATTGTTGATCATTATACATGCTGAATTAGATCATAGGGCTCTGCAGAGTTAATTGACTCATTGAATGAAATAAAGGAAATAAAGTGAATTGAGGTTTTTCTGAGCTCTGTAAGCAAGTTTGCAAGTGGGATATTGATCTATTTGCTTTTGTGTCTTTTTGCTTGATGAGTCAATTATTTACACATCAGTGAGTCACTAGGCCTCCATAAGCAGCTGAATGTGGAAAGCTGATTTTGAGGATCTCTAGTGATTTGCTTTACGGGCTGAGGAACTAACAAATAGTCAACTGATTTGGAAAATCTTGCTAGATAAGCTAACCTGGGACATTTTCAAAATGGGAACTTTACAATGGTATCTTAGCAATGTAATATATATGGTCGATTTTTCATACGGATATAAAAGTTCAAACTTCACATAGCCTCATTAGAAATAAGTTATGAAGTGCCTAAATCAGTGGTTCTCAAACTTTTATTTCCCATGGACCACATGAAAATCGCTAAAGGTATTGGCAGACAACTTAATGGTTGTTCTGCCTGGTGCTGCAATTGCAGTGTATTGTGCTAGATACTGCATGATTTTTAGTTGTATTTTAATTGTAATTTCATAGAATTCAAACTAATAAAATACATATACAAGAAATAAAATAAGCAATCAAAATGCAATTTAAAATATGAATATTAAATGTGATGGATGTTCCATTTCCTATATTCAACCACATATGCACAGGCATGTGGCGGACGGCCTGAATGAGGCTTGCAGACCACTGGTGGTCTCTGGTGGTCTGATGCAAATTGTTTTAATTGTTATGATACAACTCCAGAGTCTTGCTTTACTGAATGTTGGTTCTGAATTATATCAATACTTGGATTCACATCCTAGAGTTGTATATTTTTTAAATATAATTTTCAGTGAATCAAAACTTAATATACAATGACAGTAATTTCATGAAAAAACTCCAAAGAATATACAATAGCACAAATAATGTTCAATATAATTAATAGGTGTTTTTTGACTTTAAAATGCTCCAAGGTACTGCCATGGATAGGTTTTCACTTATACTAAAGAATTTGGACTGCCATTTTGATAAGAGCTCGAACTAGCAGGGAAGTTTAAAATATGAAAAAGGAAGAGTAAAGGAATGGCAGGATTTTAGCATTTTACTGACAAATTATGAAAGCTAAAGAAACATAACTCAGTTGGTTAGAGCATGGTGCTGATAATACCAAGGTTGCAGGTTCGATCCCCCTACAGGACAGATGCATATTCCTGCTTTGCAGGGGGTTGGACTAGATGATCCTCAGGGTCCCTTCCAAATCTACTGTTCTATAATTCTATGAAACTTATGTAAGCCAATAATGATGAATTCATGTGTTCTCTTGCTGTCCACTGGCTCTTCTACTGTTGTTGTTTTCATTGGGCACTTGATCTCACATGGCCATTTAGAGGGAAGAAGTTGCAGGTCTTGGCAAACTGCACTGAGAAACTGGAGCTTTTAACTGTTCTTTGGTTTTGATAACCATTGATCACATTCCCATGGTTTTGATAACCATTAATCACATCCCCTTGGTTTTATGGCCATAAAACGCTGATGAAAAGGCAGCCTCCAGTTGTATCTTCATACCAAAGTCTAATAATCCTTCATAAATTTCCCACTCATTTCTAGGAAAACATAATTTGTATGCATACTCTGTTAAATTCAGTGCCACTCATGCTTGGAGTAGACACACTGAAATTAATGGACATGACTACTCTAAGGAGAACTTAGTTGGACATAGCCCACTGTAATCCTGTACAGAAAAATAAGCATGAATATTAAATATGTGTTTCATAGGACTTCAGCCATGGCTGGAAATTTTGCTAGCAATAAACTATGCTGCATGGGATACAAAGCTTTCTCCTGTTCTTGTCCCCCCCTCCCTTCATTGAGGGTGGGGAGGAGAGACTTTTTCAATGATCCAGTAACTTATAAAGGGAACAGATTGCACCAGCTCACGTTCTTAGTCACGCTGATGTCATGTAGTCATGCAAACGGCACAAAGAGATTCTTATTGCACATTAACTTGTTGTACTTTATCTTCTAACCTCAGTGAAATTTCTTGAGGATTTGCAGATACGTTATATTAAGTTACCAACCGTACTAGATTGAAATGAAAGACAAGTCTATCTGCTTCTTGACAGGTGGCATGCTTAACCGTTCTGTTTTATAGCCCTCTCATTTAAAAGGATCAAAACAAGTTTGTGAGGCTGAAACCTGGTACTCTGTTATCCTGATGATGAAGTAATCTATTTGTAGTTGCCATAAAACCAATTAATCTGTGATGAAGCAAAATAAAGCATTCTGGCATTTGTGCAGAGCAAGCTCAGGAATGAGTTCCAGAATCAAAAGGACAAAAGCAACCAAGCTTGAATATATTCCATTTGTTCCATTAGAAATTAGTATTTCAAATATTTTTAGAAGTCCAGATTACAGTTGCACATGTTGACTTTTATGCATCTACCAATTAATGCATGCTTTGCATTGCTCTATTATTGCTCTCTTGAAAACCAACATTTTTCAATTTTTGGTAGGAAACTTACTGGCAGGAATCTACTGACTAGTTTTTTCCAAGGTGAAGTCCCTCCCCACCTCCATTTCACCAGCTTGGTAAGGTCAAAGCATGCCACAAAGGAAGGCATGGGACTCATCATGATGCCCTAATGTTCAGTAGGGAATAAAATGTTGGACCTAAGATTTACTTTGTCTGTTTCCCCAGCATTTAGAACAGTTAGCGAGATGTCAACTATAAACATCATAGAACATGTAGTATCTATATATTTAGAAACAGACGGTAGATGTTCAGTGTTCCTGACTGTTCTTGTGTTTGAAATATGGCTCTAGTCAGGGATTTCCTTTATTAATATCTTACATCGTGCATTTGATGACATGGGCTGTAGTCCATGAAAGCCTACACCATTTTAGGTATCACAGGACTCTTGCTGTTATTAATACTTTAAAGACAGACATACAACAGGGTTTACATAGTAGAGGCAACCAGACCATATGCTTAAAAGCTTTCTCGAAAAACAATAAAAATAAACTCATATTGTAAGAATGTTCTTCACAACTGTGAGCAGGGCAGTGGAGCGGGGTGAGTGAAGTCAAGCTACAACAATTAACTATAACATTATTCACTCCTGCTCCTGCAGAGAAAAAAACATGTTGGTTTCTGAAATTCATTCTGATCGTGCAGATAAAATATAATGGATACTGGGAGCCAGCATGGTGTAGTGGTTAAGAGTGGTGGACTTGTAATCTGGTGAACCGGGTTCGCTTCCCCGCTCCTCCACATGCAGCTGCTGGGTGACCTTGGGCTAGTCACACTTCTCTGAAGTCTCTCAGCCCCACTCACCTCACAGAGTGCTTGTTGTGGGGGAAGAAGGGAAAGGAGATTGTTAGCTGCTTTGAGACTCCTTAAGGGGAGTGAAAGGCAGGATATCAAGTCCAAATTCTTCTTCTTCTTCTGATAGAATTCTACAGGATGTGGTATTAGTGTGTGAAAAGAGCCAAGATTCAATGATCCCCAGGCATGCACCCATGATCCAATGATCCTGGCACCCAGGTATCTTCACTTGGTCACAAGTGGTTAATAGCCAGGTGCAAAATGCGCCTTGCGCCTGGCTAATTTCGAACACTGATGGGAGCTGACCTTGGGCCAAGCTCAAAAGCAGTGGTGCTGAAATAGCTTTGGGGTCCTAACAGGGAGGGTAGTGGATACAGACCAGTGGGAGGGTGTGCTGTTGCTGCCCTCACACAAAATAGTGTCCTGCCCTTAGTTTTGGTGAGGAGGTGATGTTGGGAGAGAAGGTGCTTAACACCCTCCCATGCAACAGTAGGCAGAGTTGACAGGCTCAGGGGGAGCATTTTCAGCACTGTGTCGAAGACTCCCTGAAGTGTGGTGCCAGCCCTGACCTTCAGACATAAACAGTCCTGAGAAAAAAAGAATGATTTTGCAGAGGCTTCTAAGCAATAGGACAGGTACCTGCAAGTTCCCACCACTTATTTCACTTTCATCTTTGTTGCTGCCTAATGTACTACAAGTCTCAATTTTTCTTTCCCTGTTTGTGTGAAAAGTAAAAGGAATGAAAGATTCTGCACAATAAAAACCCATTAAAGTGCAATGTATAAATTCTAATGCAGTGTTCAAACTTTGGTCTCATCACAGAAGTTATTTATTGGTGCAGAGTTCCAGAAGCTCAGAGTAACCAAAGCCTATTATACACGTTTCATGTATACATCCATAATGACATAGATGTTCTGTTCTCTAGAATACAATAACCATACATTTGGGTATCTAACAGAATCATCAGTTTTAGTTCCCATGGGTAGTGTTTGGCTTAAAAGTACTGTTGGTTTTGAGTTATGGGTCTCCTCTTCCTCCCCCTCTCCTCCTTTTTCTTGTTGTTAAAACAATTATCTGCAGACATTTCCAGATTATTTCTTACTCTGTTTTGTGCAGCTCTCTAGGGCAATTGGTGTATGATGTATCGCAGAACAAAAATAGTTTAAAATTCAACCCCAGGGCTTGATCTTCGTTGCTTATTGGAGGAGAACCGTTTAGCAGCTTTGCCTAGTTTATTTTCATAACATTTCCACATGTAGGTCAACTCAGGATGATATAATGATTTGAAAGAAATGAATACTTTACAGATGACTATGATGACAATGTGTGTGTGTGTGTGTGTGTGTGTGAGAGAGAGAGAGAGAGAGAGAGAGAGAGAGAGAGAGAGAGAGAGTTAGAGAGTGAGAGAATGTGTGTTTGTGCTAGGAGATGTTCTGAAAAGGTTATTATTTATTATTGTTATATTTTCCCACGAATATATTACACCTGGTCTCGTGTTTAACCCCCTCTCCCAACAAATGGTCACTCGCAAAAGTTGTGGGACCTATGAGCAAGTTTAGCCCAGCAGAATGAAGCATATATGACAGATCTGTGTTCCAGTCTCATTGTTGCTATTGTGTGGTCTTCAGTAAATTGTTTACATCTCAGCCACAGCTGTTCAGCTGTAACATTAAGGTGAAAGATGACACTCCGGTTATTTGAATTCCAATAAGTCCTGGTCCACATTAAACCTTCCCATTTCCTGTGTGTTTCCACCTTCCTTTTTTGTTTGCCATCCCTTCTTACCTCCTTCCTGTCCCTCCTCCCCCTTTTTATACCACTAGTATTTCCTACTTCTCTCCAGGTTTCATTGAGAAAACCACTGGATGCTGAACTCTTCCTGGTGATAGAACTTGCCAGAGAACTATAGAATTGTAGAGTTTTAAGGGACCCTCGGTATCATCTAGTCCAACCCCCTGAATTAGCAGGAATATGCAGCTGTCCCATATAGGCATTGACCTGCAATGCCATTGAATATGTTGTTGTTGGCATCTGTCTGTCTCAAGAGACAATGGAGTGCCCCCTCTGGGGGTGAAGTCAATTTGTTGCATTAACAGCACCAAAGTGACCTCCCTGGGGTGCAAGCCTGAGCAGACTTCATGGAGGTTACCCGAACAACAAGACTCCACTCTTGGCCTCGCTGATGTGGTCCATAGGAAAGCAGAGCAATATATTTGGCACCACCTTGGATGCAGGAGTTGGTGAAGGGGGCACGCAAGGCATCATTCAGCCGTCTTGTATAGGGTTTACTCCTTAGCCTTTTCTTCTCCTGAAGATGTCCTATGAAGCAGCCAATGTTTAGGACAGTGTTTCCCAACCTTGGGCCTCCAGATGTTTTTGGCCTACAACTCCCATCATCCCTAGCTAGCAAGACCAGTGGTCAGGGATGATGGGAATTGTAGTTCAAAAACAGCTGGAGGCCCAAGGTTGGGAAACACTGGTTTAGGATCAGAGTTTTCCTTCTCCTAGTTGGGCTGCCTTCCCAAGCCCCATCTGCCCCTCACTTCCCTCTACAGCACATGCAGAAACAATCTTCTTAACAGTTAGACCCACTATTGGTCTTGTCCGCTGAATCTGCTAGAGCTTCTACTTTACCTGGAAGGAAACCCACATGATACTTGCATGTTTCTGTCTGTGGAACAAAAACAATTTGTTCCTAAGCACTCTTCATACCAGTACAAATTTGACACGCAGTTGGTATTCTTCAGAAATAACATTCAGTGGTGATGACACAATGTATTTGGAAGCTATCCTTTAGGTAGTGAATTTGACTGGACAAATAAATTCCCTTTGCTGGGAACTGGATTGTAGCCAGACCCCCCTCCTTCCCACACCAGTAATAATCGAGCACACCACAGTTTTGTATGTTTTTAGTTTGTTTCACTCTATTTCCAAATGAATTATTTTTGTGTCCATTACAATAACTCTAGCCTGCATATAGTGGAGCCGGAATATTAATCAGAAGTCAGGTGTGAGGTTTCTCTAGAGGTTGGAAACAGCTGTTTCCACTTAATAGCTAGCTGCACAGTCAGTTGTGCTACTACCTGCGTGCACAAATATCACATTTCACAATGCATTAAAGCCCCCTTTTGTAAATCACTTGACCTTGTGATAGATCAAAATACATTTTAATCCATCCAGTGTGGTGATACTACATTGTCCTAGCATGAATATGTAAACGACATTCATTTGGAAGAGAGCTAGTGGATTTTAAACCCCATTATCCCAGTTCTATCATGTAGTTATGATTGCTAGTTTCCCCCATGGTCACTTCCATTAGAAGGTAAAAATACCCCTTTGCAGGTGTTGCTTCTCCCCGCCCTGTTTACTCATATAGCACTGTGATACGATGAGCTTGAAAAATTCCTATACAGCTATTAGAGGTACAGTTGACCTGTCCTCTGTTGCATCTGCTTAAGGTAGCCCAAATTAGTTCACATTAAAACAATTTGCCACAACATTTAAATTCTGCTTATGCCATTTTATTTGCAGTTGTATCATAATTCCCACTAAAAGGGAACTTAAATTATTGGAGGCATATCACTTTGGAAGAGAAACCAGGCGTACAAAAATAAGGGAGTGCTTTTTTGCATATTTGAATAAGTCTGTAAATGGAAAAGAAAAAAGGCATTTTAATAATTCTCAGATGTGGACCAACATGCCCTGTGAGTTCCTAGAGGGCTTTGAGATAAGAAAATTTAATGTGTCATGTTGTCTGGATAAAGACCCACACTGAATGCCAAATGCTTTATGTGCTGCTGGCTACCGTTTGCACTGATGGAGGCTGACTATTCAAGGATTTCATTTGGTCTACGTTTTGAATACCTTGGTTAGAATATTTAAGAAGAGGCTGTATGCCATCTGTCAGAGATGCTGTAATTGTATCCTCCTAGATCAGGGGCTTGGTCTACATCAGGCATGGCCAAACTTGGCCCTCCAGCTGTTTTGGGACTACAACTCCCATCATCCCTAGCTAACAGGACTAGTGGTCAGGGGTGATGGGAATTGTAGTCCCAAAACAGCTGGAGGGCCAAGTTTGGCCATGCCTGGTCTACATAATCTTTAAGATCCCTTCCAATTTTATGATTCTATATGTGTGTTTCTATTGCACATATATGATTCTGTATGTGTATCTCTATGTAATATTTTTACTTTTCTTTCATTGTGCTTGAATAAAGTATTGCAGTTTAACACAAATCTCACACATCAACACAAATCTTTATTTCGTATCCAAATTATAACCTAGTGTCAAAAACGGATGTTTTAGACATCCTAGCAGGCACACCTTATTTTTAAAAAGCACCCCAGGCTTTATTAAATCAACATCTTCATTTTTTCTATTTTACCATGACGTCTTATAATGCTTTGAAGCATAAAGAATTCATGCAAGTCATAAAAATAGCATGGCAGCAATAAACACAGGCAATTCTTTTATACCTGCCATTTTCTAAACCTTCATGTTTGACATTTTAAACATATTTTTCAATATACGTTGTTCAGGAGCCTGCCTTCCTATCAAAACCAAAGCTAGCATTTGCACTGGTGGCAATCCTAAATTGATCTATGCTTTCTGCACATTAGTGGCTTAAAACACAATTAGGTCACCCCCCCCCCACCATTCCCCAACCCTGTGCTCCAATTTCAAGTCATATATGCACTTGTTGTATACACCAGAGAGGGGGTAAAGTGTCTTCACCCAATGCAAATTACCTGCTTTGATTCCCCCCTACTGAACTCCTATTCAAGGATGTTGTTTATCTGTGCATGCGCTGTCAGCTGTGCATGCTCGATGGCTGTCTGAAAGGTGTCCTATCTCAGCTTAACCATAGCCTGTGTTTTCAAACTGGGTGGAAGCTAGGGTGCCCCTGCAGCCCCCGAACTCCGAGCGTCCTCCGGTATACGCAGCTCTGGAAAAGGCATTTCCCTTCTTCTCCAGTGCGCTTCAGCGACATATATCAAATGATATATGTACACTAATCTTCTAGCATAACATAGCAAGAAGCGTGAGACATCGTAGAGCTCATCTAAGATAGTGTGTTTTATTTACACACTATGTACAGAGACAAGAATCATGGTCTCTCTCTCTCTCTCTCTCTCTCTCTCTCTCTCTCTCCTGCTCTGAGAGAAGAACAGGCAGAAGTAAAAGCAAAAGTACAGTACAAATACAGTGGTACCTTGCAAGACGAAATTAATTCGTTCTGCGAGTTTTTTCGTCTTGCGAATTTTTCGTCTTGCAAAGCACGGATCACCAAAGTCTTCAAAAACCTCAAAAAAGGCTACCACACCGCGTGCTATGAGTTGCTCCTCGAAGTCAAGTCGCAACTGCACCTCTTCAAGCAATGCACCCTGGGTATTAACGGTTTTAAGAAAAAGGAAACAAACTTGCAAGACGTCTTGCGAAGCAAGCCCATAGGGAAATTCGTCTTGCGAAGCAACTCAAAAAATGAAAAACTCTTTTGTCTTGCGAGTTTTTCATCTTACGAGGCATTCGTCTTGCAAGGTACCACTGTAGTACATACAGCGGAAGAGATAAGACTGTTTTCCATTCCCACACTCTTCCCAGACAGGCATGCGATTTACACCAATCTCATGTGCAGCATTGGTGGCATGAAATACTAACAGGGAAATATATCAAACGGCTGCATTTCTAAAGAAACTACAATATGCATATGGATTGAGGCTAAAACCATGTGGCTATGGATAGAGGCGGTGCTACTTTTCTTGAAAAAGAGGTGCCGGAGCTCACCACGAACACCTCCCTCGTTCTATTAGAATGGCAAAGGTGGCCACCTGAGAGGTGCCGGAACTGAGTTCCTGTGAATTCCGCCTGGGGAAAAAGCTCCGAATAGAGGGTTAAGTTGTACTTAAGACAATGGGACTTAAATATGGATAAATTTGGATGGATCCGATTCTATGTTCTTTACAAGTGGGGTCACAAAGCCTGTTGTTGGGCTTCTAAGTGTTCATTTCCCCCTATCAAACTAATATGTAGCTAAGGGACATATGAGAAAGCATCAGGGTTTTCATATGTGTATTCTGCATTTACAAACAGGTGCTGTGGAGAAAATTTCCACTGTTGATCCAGTTGCTTATAGCCTAATCAGAAAACTATCAAATACAGTAGACCCTCCGGATATGAATTAAATCCGTTCCAGGGGTCCATCCGCAATGTGAAACGTCCGTAGTAGAGGTGCCGCTTCTGCGCACGGCGCGCTTCTGCTGCGTTCGTAACCCAAAAGTTACATATCCAGAGCGGTACGTAACTAGAGGGTCCACTGTACAATGATAAGTTGTTTGGAATGAAGAGTGGAGATTGTTTCCCCCTCTCTCCCTCCTTTCTTTTTCTCAGCTGAACAGATAATAGATATGATTGCTGGTGTTCTGATAGTGGTCCTATCTGCTACATTCACACATTGTTGGTTCAGAGTCAGTTTCTCTAGAAATGCAAGTATGTGAGCCAGACTTAAATAGAAAAAAGTCTCAAAAACCATATGTTACCACTCCAAATGCCAAGATTTTTGAGGTTCCTGTTGAATTAATTCGTACAGTTGGAAGTCTGTAAGCATTCAGTCATCACATTTTTAAAATATGCTGATGTTGTCATATTTTGGTAGTATTTGGTAGGCTCTGTTTTCAAATTCAAGAAAACAAGACGTAATTTATTTAGTAATCAGTAATTAGTTAATGGCTGTAACTCTGTGTCTAGGCTGCTCTGTTAGTCATGTGGTATATTACCTCAAGACAGTTCATGGTATATACACTTTTTAAGTTTTTCATAGGAATGCTTTTACCATTACATCACAATTCCACTTTTATTAAACTTCTCATATTAAATTAAGTTTCCTAACTAATGAAAACTCTTTATTGAATTGCTTTTACATACTCTCTCTCTCTCTTTGGACTTTCTGTCCCTTATATTTCATAACAGGATTGCAAGTGCATAAAATTAGCGTAGAAACCTAATGCTGCCTTTGTTGAGATTCCTTTATTCTATCAACTTCATTTAGCAGGCAAGATTAAAAGGCCTACTCTCATTAAAATGAGCAGTGCCTTTGAAAATGTTACATTTGGTAAATATTTGGTGACCAAATACTTTAAAAAATGACTTGGTATCAAAATGGAATCTAATTACCATTGAACAGTGAACTAATAACAGTGTAATAAAGGTAAACCTCCATCTCTTGTTTTTATTGTTGCTGTACTGCCAATCACATGCTTTTACCGTACTTCAAGATTAACTAGGAATTATATTCATATATTTTTTTCAAAAATGCTGTTGATTTTAACTGTTTGCTATTCAGTTTTCACTGATAAATGTTGCGGCTAAGAGGCATTTTCTACAATTAAGAACATTCCTTATCATTATGAACATCAAACTCTGTTCTTCAAACTATCTCCCCCCCCCCCTTTTAATTTCTGAAGAAGTTTTGAACTTTGAGCTATTACAGTATAAATGAAAATTCATGATCCTGTCCAAAGAAGATAGTAGTAGTGATTTTTTAAATAGTTCCCCACCCTCCACAAGCAATGTAGATCTCTCATATTGAGGTGACAGTTTTATACACAATTACACACTGGGACTTACTTCTGAGGAGAAATATTGTTTGGGCTTGTAGTGAGCACCACATATAGAAATGTGCAAAACCTGTCACTTAATTTTTGTAGAGTAGTCTGCCTTTCCTCCCTATTTCATCATAGAAAGTGTGAGTATTGTCTCAGATAACGGTTGTTTTTCTGAACAAATCCTGCACATGCATAATTGTGCTCTTGCCTCCTCTTTGCCCTATGTAGAAAAAAGCAGTTATACAAACTGACACAGATTACAGTGGCAGATGGTACACATTGCTGTTCTGGCTTCTGGGATAGCTGCGCAGCCTGCATTCGCTCCATAAGACGCACACACATTTCCTCTTACTTTTTAGGAGGGGAAAAGTGAGTCTTATAGAACAAAAAATACAGTATATGTTTTTGTAGCAAGATTTATTTAAAAACACATTGAAGGGCAACAGGGATGGCAATGGTGGGTGGAGCTAGTACATTTGTACATGCTCTTCCTTATAGTACACAGTGTTTAGAATGCCCCCCCCCAGCATCTATTCTAAAAAAAGAAAACTCTGCAATAATGGCAATGGGTAAGGAATGTAGTTTTGAATATAATTACCCAGCCTTGGGGCAGAATTCCAATATGAACAACTTCACTCTGGCAAAATCGTCCATGGGATTTGTAGTGTTGGTACTATAATCTTATGTCTCCACACCTTGATTAAACTGCCTGGAGCAAAACACGCTGTAATATTATTTGAGTCCTGCATTAACAAGAAGGAAGTAAAACCACTAATTAGGGACTCTATTCTGCAAAGGCCCTTGATGCTTTGAGGCCCAGCGTAGCAGAGTGCTCAAACACATAATTAGGTTCTCAAGATGGTTTTACAGAGACATTCAAAATACCAATTATATATATTTAAAACACAGCAGCAAGAAAATCTATCTAAAACAAGCATCAACACAACAACTAAATACAATTTAAGACCAGCATAAAACCATCAGCTGTCAGGGCATATTTTTTGTGTATATTTCTCTCTCTCTCGTGTGTGTGTGTTTCCTCATCCAAACATACAGGATTCTGAACACACCACATTTTAATAGCGAAGCAATCAAGAGATTTTTTTTTTTAAGCCCGTTAATGACAGTGCCGGCAGCTTGAACACCCTTATAGTACATTGATGTGGATCTGGTTTCCTCCAGAGCTAAGCACTTTAATCAAGGCTTTGCTTTTGATGTGCAGTCACTACATTAATTGATTAATGCATTAGTTTGATTAATCCTGCTGATTCACACTGATTCATCTATTAATATTCTCAATCCAAGTAACTCGTCACTTCCAAATGCAAAATCATCTTATTTGTGCATGTTGCTGGCTACAGCTATGGTGGGCTCCTTTTTAATTTCTGAATAGTTGTTATACTTCTTGAGTAGTTGTTATATTTCTAACAGCTGCACAAAAAGCAGAAGCTGAGCAGGATGAAGTTTCTCATCACTACATCTTCATGCCGAGGAAATATTCATCTCTTGAATTTCTGCACACTATGCATCTGTAAAATAAGCATCAAAATGAAAAGCAGTGTGATTTGTACAATATACAGTACCACCCTCCCCTAGTTTCTGAATATGTTGTTTTCTTTTTAGCTTACTTTTTAAGGAACAGAGCACTGAACCTGTCCTCATGTTATGAGATGTAGAATGAACATAACTCTATCAATAATGATGGTGTTGGTGGTGGTGATGATGATGTAGATGCACATGCACACCCACTCATCCACACACCTAATCATATACACAAGTGGGACCCTGTAACAATGTTGTCAAGTGCTTCTGCTCAGGGTTACAATCATTCCATACTACAGTGGTACCTCTGGTTACATATGCTTCAGGTTACATACACTTCAGGTTACATACGCTTCAGGTTACAGACTCCGCTAATCCAGAAATAGTACCTCGGGTTAAGAACTTTGCTTCATGATGAGAACAGAAATCGTGCTCCGGCGGCATGGCAGCAGCAGCAGGCCCCATTAGCTAAAGTGGTGCTTCAGGTTAAGAACAGTTTCAGGTTAAGAACGGATCTCCGGAATGAATTAAGTACTTAACCCGAGGTACCACTGTATTGCCATTTTTCAGAAGGGATCACTCTGTTCCTGAAATTTCAGAAGATCACCTTGATGCTGGGTCCTAGTCTGTCATTAGCCAGTCACACTCTGCTCAGAGGCAATCTTTGCCCTTAAGGTGCAAACACACAAAAATACATTCAGAGCAGTCCTTAACTTTCCAAGGGAATTGTCTTATTCCCTTGATAGATGTGGATTCTTTGATGTAAACTTCTAAAGGCCATTTTCAAAGTTTCACTGTAGCTCGGCGGCAGTGTATTCTATTATTGATTATAAGGAAGTAATTTGGCTTTTGATTCAGAGCTGGTATACCATATGGCCTTACACAATTACTGATTCTGTTGTTGTGTCTTGAAAACAGAGCTTATTGTACCGAACAAACTATTTGAGTGTGGTGTAGTGCCAGGTAGCTATAAGCACTGCCCATTGGAAGTTATATATAGATTCATGAATTAGTCTACATGTGTATTAGCATGATAAGGTCACTAGCATGCTGAACATTCTCATTACCTCATTTCACCCAGTTGCTGTAGTTAATGCCATTCAGCTGATACGATGAAGATCTCCGCCTGGTGTTATATGAGGACAGCTAAGCCTTTTCCCTGCTCCCATTCTTTCCAACAGAAATTTTTAAATTCAGTATTTGTATGGCAGTACAACAAAGATTCTTGCTGCCTCTATTCCCTGCGTATTTACAGTACAATTCGATTCAGACCCTCCAAGTGTCCCTTTTCCCCAGGGACAGTCCTGGATTTTCAGAAGCTGTCCCACTTTCTGATTTGACCCCAGAATATCCCACTTTTCCTTAGGACGTCCCTATTTTCATCCGAGAAATGTTGGAGGGTATGGAGTTCTCCGACCAGCCCTGTATAGGGAAGTTTTTTAATGTTTAATGTTTTATTATGTTTTATATATGTTGGAAGCTGCCCAGAGTGGCTGGGGTAACCCAGTCAGATGGCTAGGGTATCAATAATAAAATTAGTAGTAGTAGTAGTAGTTCATCCCTATTTTCATCAGAGAAATGTTGGAGGGTATGTTTAATTTACTCCAACTACAACATTGTATCCAAGATATTCTGGAGGTCAACTACATGGCTTCACTGTTTGCATACCGCTGCTGGTTGAGACACTTGAAATTCTCCTGTGTGAAGCAGTCTGATAGATATAGTTGTTCGGGGGAATTGGCAGCTGGACTGGCACATCAATGGTTACAGAGATGCTGCGCTTGGCAGCAATGCATGTGATAACTGAAAAAGATGCTTCAATGATCATGTTGATTTCTCACTGGGAAGTGTCAGCTATAACCATGGACATTCCAGATAAGACATTATTTTTTCTTTGTGATTGTATTTATGGGCCTGCTTGACAGGAAGGGAATTACTGATTATACTACATGCAGTGCTTACGGCCAGATGAGGAAAGCTGAAGTACTTTAAAATCAGCATACACACTCCAGGGTCATCTTGTGGAAGCACAAGCTAGAAATTGCCATGATCTGATTTGAAACAGCAGCAAGAAAAGTTAGTGCAGGCTAAAACAGTTATGCAAACCGAGCCTGAGACTCGAGTTATATTATATTACAATAATATGCCACATGCTGTTTAATTGAAAACTAGGACTTCAGCTGATTAATCAATGTAATTAGTCGACTAAACCTTTAATTGCATATTAAAATTTGTTTCTGATTAATCAGTGGAACTGATGGCAGATAAAAACTTGATGGAGACTCTTCCAAGTTGCAGGGAATGTGGCACTTTCTTCTTCCTTAAAGCATATTTGATAAAAAGAAAATAAATCTTTAAAATGGTTTTTTTAAGACAAGCAGATAGTTTGTCTCTTAGGTTAAATGCAGTAGCTTCTGTTTTTAAAATAAAAAGCTTTCTTGCTACACAGCACTGAAGCTGACTGGGCTCAGAGGAAATTGGCGTCAGTAAGTACCGTATTTTACTCTTTATAAGACGCACCAGACCACAAGACGCACCTAGGAGGAAAACAAGAAAAAAAATATTCTGAATCTCAGAAGCCAGAACAGCAAGAGGGATCACTGTGCAGTGAAAGCAGCAATCCCTCTTGCTGTTCTGGCTTCTGGGATAGCTGCACAGCCTGCATTTGCTCCATAAGACACACACACATTTCCCCTTACTTTTTAGGAGGGAAAAAGTGAGTCTTATGGAGCAAAAAATACAGTAAATGTTGGCTAGCATAAAGATGCAAACAGTAGTTGTCAGGGACTGCCGCTAGGTCCCAGCTCACAGAGGACCAACGCCCAGTGGATCTTATATACAAAAGTCTTTATTGAAGTTTAGTTTCCATTTCCAAGCTCTGGGCGCGCAGACCCCACGTCTTGACGCTAGATCGGCTAAGTCCCCTCTGACTCGCTGCTAAAGCCACACCACTTTAAGATTCTCGCTTTGCTCCACCTCCTACGCTGCTCCTTCCTACGCTGGGTCCTTCTGCCCTCAGGGGTTATCTCTTTCCTCGATTCCTCTGACGCTGACCCCCCTGAGCTCCACCCTTCCTTCCGGCGGGCTTTAGGACCTGGCTCCCTGTCCGGACTCCCTACTGTGCCGCTCGCCTGTACATTTGAACTTGGCGCGCGCGCCCAGCCGGTAACCTTCCTTCTGACCGTTTCCCCGCTTCCGGATGTGGGCGTGGCCAACCCTGCCTCCTCTCCTCCCGCCGGTGGCAAGAACACTGGTCCCGACTCCTGGGACTCCCCCTCCCCACTGCGCTCAGGTGGGGAAGCTGGTCCCGATTTCCAGCTGCTGCTCAGAGACTCCCCGCTGGCCCCTCCCTCCTGAGGTTTCTCCCCTGGAACCTCCCTCGCTCTGGCCATCGGTGCTCCCTTCTGTGAGTCCTCCGATTCGCTAGAGAGGCTTGAGTCACGACTCTGGTAACTGTCACTGCCTGCACCCCCTTCGTCCTCTTCCTCCTCACTCTCCATTTGCTCCCCCTCCTGTGTCTCTCCTTCTGAACCCCTGACAGTAGTTTTGTTGCACGAGTAGGAAAAATTAATTTCAATCTTTCAATTGATTACTTAGTTTAAAAGCCAGTTAAAAGATTGAACATATCTCATAAGTTTCAGAAACCATTGTGGTGCTAAATCTTTGTTAAACGAGAGCAAGAAGTTGTGTATTGCATAAATATCCAAAGAAGATATTTCACAAGAACTCTGGAACCGTAACTGATTCTAAAAGAATGAATGGGTGGGCCAGGGGAGGGAGTGAAGTGCATTAGCTGTTTCATGCTATTACTCAGATGACTGAAATAAGTGGTCATAATATGTGACCTACCAAGTGGCATTAGGTATTTTATTGCATACATCAGTTTGATCTTTAGATGGTTGTCAGGATTAGTTACAGAACGCTGCAAGTGTTGCCTTACAAGTACACATAAGAATGCTTTTATGTCCCAGAAATTTGTAAAGAAACTAAATAGATTCGCTTTAAAAGAATATTGGGCTGCAATTCCATATACAGTACCAGAGCTTTCCAAACTGTTTTGTCATGACACGTTAGTGTGTTGACTGCAGTGTTGTGGGAACTCTCCCCACACTGCTCCCAGGGCTGGAAAGGGGTAAGTTTAACCTCTGGTTTGCTAGTCAAACTGGATTACAGTGGTACCTCGGGTTACATATGCTTCAGGTTACAGACTCCGCTAACCCAGAAATAGTGCTTTAGGTTAAGAACTTTGCTTCAGGATGAGAACAGAAATCGTGCTCTGGCGGCACGGCGGCAGCAGGAGGCCCCATTAGCTAAAGTGGTGCTTCAGGTTAAGAACAGTTTCAGGTTAAGTACGGACCTCCGGAACGAATTAAGTACTTAACCCGAGGTACCACTGTACTGTGTTGCGAAATGATGCATATCTAAAAAGTGTGTCACCACTGTTACGGAAATGACAGGGGGGGGTACATCTTTAAAGTTGTTACAATGTAACAAATATTATGCCAGAATGTATCCTTTCGACTTGGCAGCTCAGGGAAGAAACCTAGCTTTATAAATTCGTAGGAAATCCATACTTTCACCGACTCTCCTCATTCCAATGCTGTTCTAACCCTTAAAGAAAGGTGAATTTGGGCTCCAACTCCCTACATGAACCAAGAAGCAGGAAATCACTGCAGGCAGTAGGGACAGGGCATCCCGCCATAATTCCCCAAGCGTACATGGCACCCCACCCAGGGAGTGACCAATAGGGCAACAATAGACATCCGCAGAGGCAGTTTAGCAAGTCAGGTGTTCTGAAAGCCCATCTCCAGACAAGTTCTGAGGGCAAGGATATGTAAAGAGTTTTATTGTTCTTTTGGTGATGGGTACTTAAGAGGTGTTGGAAAAGGTGTCTGATAAAGTGACCTAATGTTGAACTTGTGTAACCCTTGTATAGCCCTCCCCATTTGTGACATGCTAGTGATGTAGCGATGATGTGTCAATGATGCTTCTCGAAGTGAATTCTGGGGGAAAGAGGGAAGTTTTAAAAGGGGATGTCACCCCATGCTCGGGGTTCTTACTCCTGTGGGGACCTGTTGTGCAACAACAAAGATTGTGGTCTATTGACCACTGTTTTGCTCCAAATTACTTGGCTGGAATTTCCTTCTCTTACTGACCACATAGACTTGCACCCCAATGAGCTGGGCTGTTGAGTAGTCTCTCACCCTGGAATTTTTTCTATAACACAAACGTGGGAAATTTGGAAAGCTCTGTCATATGCAGTTCTAGGGAGCAAGCCCCACTGACAGGGCCGGGCCAAGACATTTTGGCACCTGAGGTGGACCCCAAAATGGCTCCCATTTCCCAGTTCAACATAGGAATCTGCTTTCCTGGTGGGTCCTGCTGCCTGAGGCAATTTCTTCACCTTGCCTCACCATGTCTTATGGGTGGGTTGGCCTTGAATAAAAATCTAAATTGGAATCTGCTGCCCCTGTGGATTCTGCCACTTGAGGTGGTGGCCTCTCCTTGCCTCATGGGTGGGCCACCCCTTTTACTTTTGAGTAACCATGCATAGGATTGAACTGCTAATGTAACAGCTGGGAGTGCAACTGTTTACAACGTAGTCCACAAAAACTCATACAAAAAAACGAACCCAACACCATTGACAATTTATCAGAATTAAACTCCCATCCCCTTACATAAAGAAAATATAACATAAGAATAAAAGACTTCATTTATCCTGTAAATAGCCTCCTTATTTACTTCTTGTGTACTGTTTCTTTTATATGTGATTATTACAAATTTTCCTAGTTATGACTTAAAAAACCACAAAGTCCCCTGTAGAAATTAATCGAAACAAGTCCAGGGATATATTTTGGGGCAATGTTTGGTAAAGTGTTCTCTGCATTTCCCCCATTCTTTTTGAAATTCTTGTCTGGGTTGTCCCCTGATTGTCTCTGTTAATCTGGCCAGTTCAGTATAATCTAAGAATTTATCCCGCCATTCCTTTTTTTGTTGTTGGCACAAATTCTTTTCCCCCAATTTCTGGCAATTAAGGCCCTTGCTGCACCTGTATGCCACCTTTATCTTTCAAGGATCACAAAGTGGTATACATGGAAGAGGAGGAGCAAGGTGGCAGGTAGGATGGCGCAGTGTAAGTGCACCAGCAGAGCCAGTCTGGTGCATTTGCACTGCACCAGTCTCCCTGCCTGCCACCTTGTCCCTCCCCTGTAAGCAGTAGTCACACAGCTGTCAGGTGAGTGTCGCCACCCCTTCCCACTGTCTGCTACTGACAGCAATGCAGCTGAAAATTAAATCTCAGAGAAGGAACTGGAAATGAAAACCAGCTTGCTTCTGGCACAGAATTAGGATTACCATAAGAAGTGTAGCACTCTGGTGGTGGTGGGGATAGTTGTTATTAGTGCACTTAGATGAAAAGCACATTAATGAAAGCAACATATTGTAGTGTCTACCGCCAGCAGAAAACACATGCATGGTTGAATTGGAGGGCTGTCAACCCCTTTTGATTTGTTGGGTGCATGATGTGCAGGATATCAGGCTGTAGGTTGTTCTATTGACTTTCCCCAGCAGGGGGATAAATCAGTTGGACTTTATGGCACTGGGAATCATTTGGCTTCAGTGGCTCTGCACTGAAGGGGGAAAAAAGCAGATTGTAGAAGGATTAAATGGAGCTAAAACTCTTTGATTTGACTGTTAGTATTACAATCCCACAGGGAGCAGACCAAATCCAATTTACAATACACAAGTGGCTTTTCCTTTTACTTAGTGTAAAGTTATAACAGTGTGTAGCAATTAGACTAAGCTGTGTGCAGTTTGTATATCCTTTTCAAATCGCAAATCTATCTCGAAACCTCAATCTATGTGGAACCATCAAAGTTCAGATAGATATATTTATACTTACTTTGATTGATTGATTTCACATGGCTCCAGGATGTGAGCATATCTGTGTGCATATCTATTGAAGCAATCACTCTTATTTTTTGACAGAGATAACGCACAGTACTTTTTGAAATTTAAGGGATATTGAAATTGAGTGTTCTAGAATGCTTCACCTAGGACTATGATCCATGTCTTCTCCTCAGTTTCCTTGAAACATCATGAATTTGTAAATTATGAAATTCTGAACTTTCTTATTTATTTATTTTTTAATTGCCAGCTATGCAGAGCTACATGTGTTTCGCTATTTCCCCCCCATTAATTCACAGAAAGCATAACTTTTTGTTAGCAGTTGGTTGTGCTGCCTTTGGCTTGCTATTCATCAGCAAACCAAAGGATGCTTGATTCAAATTAGATGCCTTTTTATACTTCTGTGTTAGTCAGATTCAGTACTCTAAACTAATTGTATGTGTGTTTGTGTGTGTGTGTGTGTGTGTGTGTGTGCGCGCGTATCTGAAATCAATTTATTCAGCAAAATTAATCTGGTTAGTAAAAATGCTGTTGGCAATGTACGTCATAATGACAAATCCCAAAATGAAATGGCATGTTTTGGCTGAATTATATATGACTGCTGATTGTGTGCTCTTTGCTACCAGACATAATCATTAATTAATTTCCAAGTTCTTACTATAGTGCATCAATCATTTGGGGCAATTTATATGTCACACTATCTGTTAAATATTAAACATATCTTCCTGCCTTTGTTTATCCAGAAGTAACTTATACTATAGAAATGGTTTTAAACACACCCACCCACCTTTGTTCTATATGTATTCCATGTTAACACAAACCCATTGCTCTGGTATTTTGGGATGCTTAAGGCTTCAATCCTAGGTTTCCATGATTTTGAATAAGTTTCATGGAACAACAATGGACTTGCTTTGGAGTAACCATGAACAGGATTGCATTGCACTACAGTGGTTAAGCATCAATATTATATTCAAGTGGTAGGATTCAGTAGTATGCTAATATTGGGTTTGTGAAATAGTATGTTAATAGAATAGAGCTGAATGGGGGTGTTATGTGCATGTGTGCTGGGGGGGGCATTTCCTAGGTGGCAAAATAGGGTCTTCTACAAATGCTGGCCGTGGGGCGCTGAAGGGCAAGAGGTGGGGTTGCGTAGGGATTGTGGTTATAAATACTGTAGGGGGCTTAATACAACTGGGGTGGAAGCTGAGGGGGTTGTGGAGGCAAAGTTGGTTGGGTGTGGATCATGGGGGAATCAATAGAGGGTGAGGGGAGGGTTTTATCTCTTCCCTCTCTTTTGTTCCAGCATCCCAGCCAGCCAGTGCTCTGGTTCTGCTCCTGACTGGTCCAATTCAGCCACGGAAGCAGCTCCCCCTTGCACGCAGACCACCTTCATTTTCATGCACCTCCTCCTCTTTCCTATTCCCCAGCTCCCCTTTGCACACACATACCTTGTTAGTACATTCACCCCTTTCTCCTACCTCTTCCTTTTCTCAAGTCCTCCTTCCACGCAGATCGCCCCCACATGCACGTCTCCTGTCCTCTCCTATTTTGCAGCCCTCTTTGCACCCCCCATTATGTTATTTGCCGTTGTATCTTTTTAGATGAACATAATTTTAATAGCAATCCAGTCACTTGGCTTGTTGCATATTGTATTATTTATATGATGTTAGCCACTCTGAGCCCGGCTCCGGCCGTGGAGGGCGGGGTACAAATAAAAAATTATTATTATCATTATTGTTCAGTTAAAGAACGTTAAGTTCAGTTGATTGATGTTGTGCATGTATGGATGTTTGCTGGTTAATAAAATACTTGAATCTGGCATTTTGTGTTGGAGATAATACATGGTACCAAGAGTGAAATACATTGTGTGAAGGTATTATGGAATATTTGAGGATTCCACATCCTATATTTATCTCACCTGAGGCAGCTGAGGAATGGAAGAGGGTGAAGTTTGAGTACTGTTCAAAGGTGTTAGCTTCTGTATTGTACCCATATGAGCTATTTCTCCTTGTAACCCCTGTGTTCTTCCCTTTTGAGTCTATTCACACCCCTCCCATTGTTTTAAGCCACTACTTTCACCCTCAGTGTTCCTCTCATCTCATTCCCATATCACGGCCACTTCTGTTGTGCAACCTGCCTTCTCTTCTGCTCCCCTACCCAGCTCTGACTTCATGCAAATCCAGGATTGTGATGAGGCACTACAAATCTTCCAATGCAGTCTGCATAATGACACTCTTTTAATTTTTTTTTATTATAAATAAGAAATAGTTCAAGCATGCAAGCAAAGTATACATAGAAATGCAAATGTGGGTGCCTTTATTTCACTTTATCTCCTAGTAGTAGTAGTAGTAGTAGTTTGTAAACCCCTTACTTTCAAATTCTTCATGGCTATGCACTCGATTTTTAATGTATGGAAGTGGATTCCTCCTAGATTAGAGAATAGGATCGTGGTTATTGAATACCTTAAACAAATATATCAATAAAGGTCTAGCTCTTAAATTTAAGCCCTGGTTAATAGAGCTAGGACAAATGTATTTGATTGCAACTTGCTTTCTGTAGTGCTCAAACATGCATTTGAATATGTAAGGGGGAAAGGAGAGGTGCTCTTGTGATCATAAATTACACCATAAATGCAGGGACTCTGCCACGCTGCAGTTGAACAGCTCTTAAAATGCAATGAGAAAAGCAGCAGATTGACAGAATTTAGATGGATTGGTTTGATGTAATTTCAGGGTGGCTGAGTTATTTTTCTGTGACAAGCTCTCTCATCCAAGTCTTTTGAAGAAAACTGATTCTTTGTCTACATGTCTCAGCCTGCTGTCTGTAGCAGATTGTGCATTGTTTCCCTGCATATTGTAGGAGTCATCTTTTTCTGGACAAAATCAAATGATCACCTATGAAAAAGCTAACTGCCCTGAGGCTATATGTCCAATTGCTAGTGGCTTATTCAGCTTTGACACTTCTCAGTGTGATCCTTACTGGTTTTTGTAAAACAGGCCGGCAGGGGAAAGGCTCAGGAGACTTTATTCTATTCATTTCTGTAATAGTTTTCATGCCACTGGAGGCTTAAGAAGATTTGTACTACCAGCTTTCTTTTCATTAGAAGAGACTGCAATGCTGTTGGGTAAGTTAATGCATGTATGCCTTTATTTTTTTAAAGGTGAGAATTATGAAATCTATAAAGTTCCTATAATGTGTTATTATTTTCATAATTATTATTGGCTTGTTTTTTAAATATTTTATTCTGACTGTATTTTAGCAAACATAAGAGTTTAAGAACTGAGGCATTTTCATGTGTGTGGGCTAGAGAATTAGGAATCTTGACTGCTCTTTGAATGCAATATTATGCTTCGCTGATTATTGGCAGAAGGATGTTTAAATTCCCCCTCTCCCTCACTCCTTGCAAGCAATCCTGGTTATATTTTAGCATAGTTCTTGCCTTGGAATTTCATGTGTTTCCTTTTGCAACAAAGTGCAACAGTCTTGCAGAATTCACTTTGGACTGCACAATGCAGAAATGTGCCATGCTTTGATCAGTGCTAGATTGGCTTTTTGAGGGGGAGAGTGTCTACAATTGCTTCAACTAGAATAAGCTGAGAAAGTAAGAGATAAGCTATGAAACTAGTTTTAGAGGCAAACTACACATTTCTGTTTTCACGAGACTCTCAAACACAAGTTTGTTTCCCTACTGAGATAAAAAGCAGCAGTTAGTTATCAAATTTGCAGTGTAAGAACTTGCTTGAGGGTGAGGTCTAAGCAATTCCTTTCCTTCCTTTATAAAAATATTTGTATACCACAGTTTCTTTTTTAAAAGACCAAAGCGGTTTACATCTATACAATACATCTGTACAATAAAACCACACAGAAATTAAAACAGATAACCAACTGACTTTATATTCCCTGCAACATCATAATATTTATAGCGCAGTCCTGTGCATGAATACTAAAAAAAAGTCACACTGGTTTAAGTGGGATTGTTCTCTGATTACTGTGCATAGGATTGTAGCCTCAGTCTGCCCCTTTGACAGAATAGCTATCAGTACGGTTGTTTGAATGTTAAATTCATCTAAGATTTGCAGCAGCTTCAGTTCTGAATTGGCATAGGTACAATCTGATCCACAATATTGTTATGTATTTTGATTTAGTCAGTTTAGTGCCACTGGAATCAGTTGCTATAATGTGAGTTGCACAAGTGCGCAACCATGCTCAAGAGATGCTCAGTGTTTTTGAAAATCCAATTTGTTCCAATTGAACTTTTGCCGGAAAGGGTCCTGGAGGGCTGTGTCTTAGGCAGCTGAATGAGTAGAAAACTTTGTTTGGCCTATAGATTGGATTTGAAAGTATAAATATTAAAATAGAGGTAATAGCTGATAGATGTGTTGCATGTTGCTTGTTACAGAAAGGAGGTTATCACAAGCAATAACTTTTCCAAAAGGCAGACACCATATATGTACTCTATAAACAGAAGCAATGCCAGTGAAAATACACATTAAATTTTATTGTGAATTTTATACTTCCCATATTATACTTCCCATATTTGGGGTTATTGTTTCATAGAATCATGGAGTTAGAAGGTACCCCCAAAGAATCCCTTTCAGATGTCCATCAAACTTCTGCTTAAAAAACATTGAAAGGAGAGTCTACCACCTTCCAGTTTGCATAAACTGAGTGCTGCTAAGGAAGTTGCAAAATCTGTAGAAGGTGAATTGTCTAGCTCTATTTTTGCATGCACGCACCCCCCGCCCATGTGCTCTTTTTACATTATCTTTAATACCATTTGCCCTGAGACTGGAGAAGCAAGGGGAAGCATACCCTGCCCTCTGTCACAAGTTAGAGAACTAAGGTGCTATCAGGTAGTTGAATTCCTTCTATCCAGAAAAGAACACCAGCAAATGAAAATCCGCCTGTCTCCGAACAGATATCAATGCTATTCACAATTTACCTCTTCATTTTGCCATTAACAAACTGATTCATCTTCTCCACCTTTTCTTTCTCCCCCTTGTGCATTTTGTCTTTATACAGTCATACCTTGGGTTACAGCCACTTCAGGTTGCGTTTTTTCAGGTTGTGGACCGCCGAAACCCGGAAGTACCGCAACGGGTTATTTCTGGGTTTTGGCGGTCGTGTATGCACAGAAGCACTAAATTGCGCTTTGTGCATGCTCAGAAGTGCCGAAACGAAACCTGTGCATGCGCAGATGCACAGACGCTGGTTGCGAACATGCATCCCACCCAGATCACGTTTGCAACCCGAGCGTCCACTGTGGTTTGTAAACAAGACCAGGGTCTCTCTCTCTCTCTCCCTCCCTCCCTCCCTTTCTCTCTCTCTCTCTCTCTGTGTATGTGTGTGTAATGTGAGTTGCTTTTGGAGACAATGGGGTAGACTAAGTTAGTTGAACTTGGGTCCTATTGAAATCAATGAGATGTTAGTCACGATAAAAGTCCCACTGATCTCTTCTGACTTGGGCTGGATCCAAGCCACACCGTAAAGCAGAACAAATAATAATAATAATAATAATAATAATAATAATAATAATAAGTCATCTAAGCAAAATGTATATCATTTTTCCTGGCTGTTTCTAAATAGTCAGGTAGATTTGATGGATTCCAGACTTGGATCCGTTGCCTAGCATAACAACAATGGTTGATTATGCATATGAATGCAGCACTCTGGGCCTAAAATTAACAGCCATTCCTCTTGCTCTCCCAGCCCAGCAGAGGAGCACAAGAGAGCTCCCCACTTCTGTGCAGGCAGCTGTGATTATGTGCAGTGAATGATATCATCAACGTCAATTGACAGTACACATCCCTGCTCCAAGCTAAGTGATGCCTGTTGCAGGGGACGGGGGACTCCAGGCATTTTATTGAGTTAGGTATAGACCAATACTTTAGTGAGTGGTGAATAAAGGGAGGTAGCACCTGTGCATCCCTGTTGAAAGCGGGAGTTCAGCAAAGTGAAGCACAACTAAGGCAAACAAGGTGATTAATCCATGTAGGAAGATGATTTGGGGAAGAAAGTGGCTCAGCTTGGACACACTGCTTCTTTCCTTCAGTTTATGGAGTGCAGCTTTACTTCATTACCCAGTCACATGTTCACTTAGACTTTCACTTAAGATGATCCCTTAGAGTCACAGGTACTTTGGAGAAGAAACTTTGTCTGAGAACTGAAATGAGAATGCAATCATGAATAAAATACTACTTTTTTTGTATATCTGGAAATATCTGTATATCTGGAAATAATCGAGAAACAATCAGAAGTCCAGAAACACCTTGCCTTATTATCTATTTTTTCCTACATAGAAATTGGCCTATTACACCACTCTGGGTGGTATGTATTTCTTTAAAAAAAGCTTGTGTGTGTGTGTGTTTCACATGTAACCCCTACACACACTTCTGTAAGAGAGGGATCTTTTACATGGGTCAGCGGCGTGCTACTCTGAAATTACATCTAAGAAGTTCAGAATCCTAGGGATTTACACCCACAACAACAGCACGCTTAAAAAGATGTTTATTACAGATGGGTGAGAAAAGGAATTCAGTTACCAGCTAATCAAGTGTGGTGCAGCATATAAACATAAATTCATGGGTACATTTAACCTAATACATTTACAACCCTAAATAAAATAAGTTCTTAAAAGAGTAAAAATATTACCATGCTAACGACATGGATGAAAAAGGGTGGAGCGTCCCCACTTGACATGAAACTCCAGAAGGCAGAAAGGAGATTTAAAGTTATATTTCCAATGCATAGAGGGGATCCTGTTAATTGGTAGCAATGTGTGCCTGTGTTGGTCAGAACCAGAAGCTTGGGCCAGGGAGTCTACGCCTTAGGTTTTTGTAGGATTTCCAGCTCTTATACTCAAAAAGCTCTGCTATTGCAGCCGGGCAATAGAATGCCTTTACCAAAGAGCTTCTTGGTCCAGTGTGCTGTGCTGCACTGAAATGCTCCTAGCACATAGTGGGATTCAGATAAAAGAAGAGTATTCAAAGCACCCAAATCCAATCTGTTTTATGGGAATTTAGTTTCATAGGAATGCCTGGAAGCAGTGGCAGACCTTGGGGTCTCAAATTTCAGTGGTGCCCTGTGCAACACCAAAATTTGCTAACCCTCCCGCTTTTAGCATTCCATTTTAATCATAGTTGCAGTGGCCCCTGTGGCACCCCCAAGGCTCAGCGCCCAACTTGACCAAACCATTTGAGCTCCCCAAAATCAGCCACTGCTGGAAGTGAGGTTAAGATGAAGTAAGAAGGAGAAACTAAAGTTTTCTCCACCCTTTTAGAGGTTAGGTGGGGTCTCCTTACTAAAAGTTGGAAATTAGAGTGGGCTTAATGATTGTAATCGTGTCTCAGCCATGTTTTCTGCTGGAGTTTGGTTATCAGGAAGTATGGTATAAATGGCATTGTTCTGTTTGACCAGGTGTGTCAAACCTTGATCTGCAACATAGTTGAGTTCTGAATTGGGAAAGAGAGAATCCTACTTCCTGAGCTGACTAGATTACTTGCTGGGAGGTCTTGGCTCAGGCAATCATGATTTTTGCCAGTCATCTCTGTTTTGCTACTATATATATTAAAGTAAGGGCTCAAACACAATGTGAAGGTAAAAAGTTGAAGGAATTGTGTTTCCCAGCATGCACTGGCTGTACCAGCTTCCCAATTCAGTAAACAGAATGGAATACTAGTAAAGGTAAATGGTAAAGGACCCATGGACAGTTAAGTCCAGTCAAAAGCGATTGTGGGGTGCGGCGCTCACCTTGCTTTTCAGGCCGAGGGAGCTGGTGTTTGCCTGGGTCATGTGGCCAGCATGACTAAACTGCTACTGGTGTGAGGAGGACAGTGACGAGTGCCAGAGCCCACAGAAATACTGTTTACCTTCCTGTCACATTGGTACCTATTTATCTACTTCACTGGTGTGCTTTCAAACTGCTAAACTGGCAGAAGCTGGGACAGAACAAAGGGAGCTCACCCCGTGGCTCAGATTTGAACCACCGGCCTTCCGATTGACAAACCCAAGAGGCTCAATGGTTTAGACCACAGCGCCACCCTCATCAAATACTAGGGTTCTGTGAGCTCCTATGCTATAGAACTCAGTCTTGTTTAATGTGCAACACATAATCTTTTGTTCAAACCCCTCATTCAGAATAACTCCCCAAATTACCAGAATCTAAAGTTATCAAAAGATGATGGAAACTGAGGCAAACAGTACCATTAAAATAAGAGAGATGGTCATCACTCAGGAGTGCAGTACTTCAATTTTTTTCCCACTTAGCAGATTAGCTGAAAAGAGGCCATTTGCCCCCTATGATTAAAAGCACCAAATTTAGTGCCTAAGCGATTATTGTTATTAAAATTTCAGATGTCTCTCTAGGTGAACTCAATTACAGTGACACAATGGAGCAAATAAATGTAAAAGCCATTGGCCTTATTTTATCCTAAAGGTCAAATACATCAGACTGAATAATGGTTAAAAAGACGTGAGAACCACAAATGGAGCATTGATCAAAGACATTTTGGATTACAGGCCTCTTTACCTAGATTTAAAAAAGTTGTCATTTGTTTCAGCCTTGCACTGTGACAAGGTTTATATATGCAGTAAGTGTTGGGTTTAAATAAGCAGTAAGTGATTTTCGTAATAACTTTTGACGTCTTCCATTAATAACCCTTTTCAGTATTGCTGTGCTTTGTTTTGCAGCACAGAGATTCAAGTCTTGTTTCTGTTGTCTCCATAGTAAAACTTGCTAATACAAAGCAGTTGTATAAAGCTACTCTCCAAAGGTCACTAGTGAGCAAAAGAAATGCCTGCAGTGAAGCCAAGAGCCAAAGCCAGAGTGGATTAACAACAGGTGTCTGCCTTGCCCAATGGGTTCATTGCAGTGGATTAGCCTAACAGCTGATATTCAGAGATGTGCATAACTTCAACAGTGCATAGAAGGAAGGATGCTGATCTGATTTGTCCAGGATACCACTGTAGCAAAATGAGTCAGTTTGTCTAGCTCTGCTGCAGGTCAGTCGCAGAACTGTAGTAACTGTTTATCAGACCAATGCTTTGTGATAATATTGATAGGTACACTAGTTCCAAAATTGTGGAAACCTTTTGGAGAAAGTGTATTTTTGAGGTTTGATGGCTCATAAAACTACTTTTTTAAAAAGTAATACCATAAAATTACATATCAATGGAAAGATAATCTAATGAAGAATGTAATGCAACAAAGTTTGTTCAATTATCTGTATTCTATCAAAAGTTATAGCCAAATAACCAGAAAAAGGAGTGTTTAGAGAGCCAATCAGGTGTCATCGTGTTTTGGCTCATAGCACCACTTTTTTTGGGGGGGCGTAATACCATAAAATAATATATCAATGGAAAGATGGTATTATTTTATGGTATTACTCCAAAAAAAGGTGGTGTTATGAGCCATCAAACCTCGAAAATACACTTTCTCCAAAAGATTTCCACAATTTTGGCCACTACTGTATAATCTAGGATTGTTCACCAGTTATTTGCCTAGACACTTCCATGCCGCTTCTCCACTTTTGTGCCAAGTTTGCTTAATTCCACTAACACACCTGGAAGTGCTGGTTGACCCAATTGAGCAGAGCAGCATAATGGATTGAAGCACTGGTGCTGTTAAAAGCTATAATGTTCTGCTGGGGCCTGATTTCTGCACTACTTATTCCGCAGTCCTGTTTCCACGCACCTGGGAGTAAGCTCCATTAAACTTAGGGTTTTATATGCAAGTATGAATACCTTGGATTTCACCCAGTAGCTCAGTGGCAACCAGAGGGTGCTTCCAAGACTTGTGACACATGGCGCCATTAGGGTGCCCCCTCTGGAATGAATGAATGGATGAATGAATGAATGAGTCCTCTGATAAATAGAAAGAGAAACAACAGGATTTGTTGTTACTTTACAGTGGATCTGAGTCAATGAGCTTTTTTCAACTTCACAGCTTATGTTCGTCTTTTTGTTTAATATCATGCTTTTCAGCCTGTGAAGCTTATCCTATTATTCAGTTAGTAAACTGTTAGGATTAAAACCATGAATAAATAGTTTCAATTAAAAACCATGAGTGTAGAAAAATCAAAATAAGTTTTCATGCTCCCTTTCATGCTCTCTCTCTCTCTCTCTCTCTCTCTCTCTCTCTCTCTCTCTCTCTCTGATAAAATCCTTGATTCTTCCTGCATTTGTCCAAAACTATTCCCATGTTACAATTTTTACAGCAGTGATCACTGAAGTTCTTTTTAAAAAAGCACTTTGGAAACTATTTTTGAACATGCTTTACCTAGATTGCAGTACAAACTAGGTCAAGACATCAGAAATCCTGACCTTAGCTTTTAAGTTGGGACACAGGTGGGGTTGCTACTGGCCTGCTTTCTGCTGTGCCATACTTTCACCACTATAGGTGGGCAGAAAGCAGTGCTGCCGTTATCAGTTCAGCTGCTGATTATTTGTTATATTTGTATAGTGTCCGTCTAGTATTCTATAAAAATTAGATTTTTGTAATTTCTTTGACCAGGTGGGAAATCCGGGTCAGGGGCAATGCTTACATTCAGAAATTATAGAAATCCTTAGTCCACAGTGGCTTACCGGTTTGTTCAAAGTCCACACAGTACTCCTTATTTTCTTCATGGTTTCTTACAGCTCTCTAGATCAGTAGAAAGTACATTCTCAATACCTAACAATAGGAAATATAAAATAGTTCAGACAGTCTTGCTGTTCAGCAGCATTGAGTTGACACATCCATTTGCTCCACAGGCAGCCTGGTATTTTCATCAAGGAGGTCTTCATTCTCTAAGCTGTATGCTGTTTAACTGGGGGATAAAGATCATGATTCAAATCTTAAAGTGAAATAATGACATCTTTCCCCTTTTCTGTGCTTAATTTCATTATCAGGCTGTAATAGACCAACATAGAACAGACATGGTGTCTGACATCCAGGATCTCCATGAAATTTCCCTGCTTCTTCATTTAACTCGTGTACAGACAGTAGTTGATTATCATTTGGTTGCCTCCTTATAAACTAGGGATGGGTTTGGAAAACAGGTGATGAACAGGTTACAGTGCACATGTTATGCTTACATAACGTCCCAGGATAAGATGCTGCCCTCTTCTCCCCCTCCCATGCAAAAAAGTGAGGGAACACCAGTCAATACACTAAAACTGTTTATTGCGGGGCCAGAGGGATAATGTGAGATTTACTCAGGTCCCCAATTCACCTTGGGCAACTGAATTGGGACCTGAGTTCTTCCAAGAAAATTGCACAAAAATTACACAGTACCCATTCTTTCTTTGTTTGTTTGTTTCATTTATATCCCACCTTTTCTCAGTGTTAGGGAATGGTCTGAATCTGAAGATGGGGGAATGCTGTCGCAGGCAGATCAGCTTCTCTCAGAAGAGGAGGGGGAATATTCTCCCCCCCCCCAGGGTTTTCAAAAGCAGAGAGAAAGGCAGATACAGACACAGAAGCTGAACAGCTTATAGAGGAGCTACCCAGCTATGAGATAATGACAGGAGAAGCAGAAGGGAGGGGACAGCTAGGAGAGACGTCAATTGAGAGTATGGGGGACCACCCCCTGTCCCCTGACTCGGAGGTCTGAATGTATCAGAGAACAAAGGAGGCAGAGGGAGGGAGGAACTTCCAGTTGGCGCCTTTCTTGCTGCGGAAGTTGTAAGGAAGGGTTAGAGTAGACAACTGGCCTCCTTGCAGAGAGCTGTGTATTTGTGATCACAACATGAAGCTGCAATAAAAGGACTATAAATCTATCAACTGCTCATTAATTCTTATCTGTGAAGTTACCAAAGGGAAGGGAGGTCTCTCTGAGCTTGACACTCAAGGAGTTCAAAGTAGTGTACATAGGTGTCTCTTCCTCCCCACTTTATCCTAACAACCCTGTGGAGTTGGTTAAGCTAAGAGTGAATGATTGTCCAAAGGTCGCCCAGTGCGCTTCATCGCCGAGTGGGGATTGAAACTCCGGTCTCCCGGATTCTTATCTCACACTCTTAGCAGTATACCACGTTGGCTCTCTCCAACACCACACTGTAGTAACTGCTTCTTTATTAGGCAGATGTATTACTGATTGGACTGCTTCCTTTGTTCTGAACTAATAATCAGAGAGGCAGCAGAAGCACCTTAGAGGCTTTTCATGGGATATACACAACAGAGAAGGCATCTACCGGAAATCTGAACTCTGAATAAGTGCTGCAAGTTGAAATAGACAGCACTGGTCTATCATTGTAAGACAGGTTATATAGAAGTAGATGACCTGTGTATTCTAAAGATAGAAGGTGGGCTCTCTCTCTCTCTCTCTCTCTCTCTCTGTGTGTGTGTGTGTGTAAGGTAACTATATAAGTGCTCAATTTTTTTCACGGAAAAGGTTGAACTCTATGGAAGACTGTTTATCTGTAACTCCAGACAAATTGAGTTTAGGAATTTGGAAAAGCAAGGAATTTGAGAAATCCATGTGGCCAGAGCTTACAAATGCAAGAAAATAACTCATGCTTGCTTTCCCTCTCTTTCTGAATGTTACGAGAACTAACTGCTTAGCTCTCCCCCACTCTCACTTATTAACCTTGTGTTAAGGAAGAACTGTAATCCTGAAAACATAGACAGAACCCATCCGTGTGCATGAACCAGTTTAGATGCATAGATGTTTCTCTGGTTACATTCCTTCAAGCAACTGTTTTTAGCCATTCAACAACATAAACAGAGAATAGATTGTGCTTCATTATGTAATATTAAAATTTTTAAAGTCTGCTTTCCTAGTTTCAATCACCACACTTGTCCTTATTTTTTATCTTCTGAAATGTGTGTTTCAGATTAAGAAGCTTGAATGTCTGCTGAGAATCGGATCCAAACATGCCATGAATTAAAATATTAATACTTTGCTTCTTAATGAACAGAGACACTAATACCACTCTGTGTATTAGTCTTTCATGCTGCCATGCTGATTATGAATATAAATTGCATTATGGAAGAATGCTTTAAAAAAGAATTAAATCCAAATGTAGCATTTGGTGTGCAAAGTACATTTGTTTTGAAGGTTGTGTTCAGTGGATTATTTCTGTCAAGCTTTCTATTTATCACCTCTTTAGCCATAAGATAAAATATCCCTTTCTGTTGAAATACAATCACAGTAAAATGCCACCTCATCTAAACAGATGACTGTAATCAAAATGCACTGTTTTTAGAAATATTCATATTTCAAACAATTATGTTTAGTGACTTCTTGCCAGTTAGGCTTGTTCAGCTAGGAGCTGCATTTTAATGAGAAAGCGGAATGGGCTTTAGCAGATACGATCCATTGGCAGAAACACAATCAAATGAGGGAAAGGTTTAATTGGTTTTATTTAATTCAATCACATCTACGGTTCTCAACAAAGACAACAGAAAAACTGTTGTGGAGCTATGAAAACTGAGTATTTTTCATTGACGTTGTCATTCATTAACTCCAAATGTGTGTATGGTACATTCATAAGGTATTAGAAAGTATTATTATTTTGATTTAAAAGTATCAAATTATTTTAATTTCTTTCTCAATTTTGTTATTCCTGGAGTAGTTGGTCTAGATTAGCTGAGAAGCTCTAATGAATAGATAGTCTAGAACCAGAATCACAACCCAACCACTTGGTGAGTTAACGCAGGGTTGACTATGGTGTGTCATGAGTAATGGACACTGTAGGTTTAGGACATTACGTGGTAAATGCTCCCCTCCCAGATAAAGATTTAGCATTATGGCATATTTTCCGTAACGTTGTTGTTGGCGTATGACTTCAAATGAACAATCAGAATCCACTTGTGTACAGCATGATATTAGCTAAATGCCTAGCAGCTGTTTCGCAAGTATGAGACTAAAGCAACCAAGCTATAAATCTGAGCAAACTGCATGAAAGGCTATATAATGCAAACCGATTACTTTAGGTCTTGAATTAATCTGGCTGTGAATAAAAATAACCAACAACATACCCTCTTCTAATTTTAACAGCCGCTGTTGGGAAAAACTTGACAGATGGATCATTACATGAGTAACCATTACAAACCAACACTGTGATCCAACAACAACAACAACAACACCACACACACACACACACACACACACACACACACACACCTAGTCCCCATGAAGGCGGACCTTTAATTTTAATCTCTATGTCAAAACCAAACAGTTAAGGTGGTAACATTAATTGGATTTAAATACTGTGTACAATACAAGTAGCCTTTTGTGGGCTTCATGGTTTTAAAAAAGAGCTGTAGACTGTCTTGTATTTTGCATTATGAAAAGCAGAAGGTGTATGCTGACCTACTTTGACCGTAGAGGCTCTTCACGTGGTGTAGCATATTATTTAGTATGGAATTTATTCACATAAATGACACGAATCTCCATACAGCACTGACATGAGGATATTCCACACAACTAGGTTTGCCACCTTTGTTCTGGCAAAATACAGGGCAGGGCAGGGTGAGGCGGTTGGGTGGCAATTTAAATAACATTGCATGGATGTCAGTACGGTACACTTCATTACCCTTCAGGGGTGCAATGCTGTGTATGGAAGCATAGGAGGGGTTAACAAATGAATCTTTCATTTAATTGGCTCATTTCCATGTAACATAGTATAGAAGACAATGTACCACAAAACTAAGATTGTGGAAGAACGTACCATCACAAAACTAATTTTTCAGTTGTGTTTTATAGTAGTGCATGTATTTAAGGAGATTCCATGTAGGGGTGGTTTTTATGTTCATAACCAGAGTAGCGTGGAAAGCACTTTTAGCTGTTTGAATCCCATGGCACTCCAGTAACATATGCAGGAAGAATTTGGATTGAGTGAATGATGTACCTCCTTTCCATGTCAGCACTGTCAGTAGCTGCATGGGGAAGACATTACATCGTTCAGAAGCCCCATGTTGTTTCTTCTTTTAGACATTACCCACTTTGGGACCCAGAGTGGTTCCCATGAAACTCTGCTAACATAAATTCAGCTTTATTGTTACTACTGTATACATGATTGCTATCATCCTGGTATTTTATGCAATCTGCCATCTATTCTTACCATTATTTCTTGGACGTGGACATCCGCCTAGCTTGACAAAATTTGGCACCCTTATTTGCATTCAGTTAAGTGCTGCTACTTATAGTGATTTAATGGGCTCAACTCTTTTGTCCACTCCTAGCTCCCTTGATTACCTTAATAGCAGGTAATTCTAATATCTCCTGCGGCAGTGTTCCTTAGCAACAAAGGAATTAGAAGAATAACAAGTGGAAGCCTGAAAAAAAAATATCGGCAGAAAGGCTTATTCTAATTGGTGTAATCTAAATTCAGCCCTTCTTACCTCTGTGCAGCCAACTGCAAAAGCACACATGAAGAAGTGTTCTTCTAAATGGAACAATATTCATTTTTATCTCAAAAATGCTAAGCACTTGGAAGTCATGTGACTCACCAAAGGAAATAAAAAGCCTTTTTGGGAAAATCCGGAGCCATCCTAACCCTCACCAGAGAGGATTAGGATTATGCAGAAGAGCTCCTCTGTTGGGGGAGATGTTCTCCACTGGTTGCAGCAGGCTGCCTACCCTGCCTGCCCTGGAGGCCTCTGATAGGTCTATAGAAGGAGCCTGCTGATGGTCTCTACTGGCAACAGGGGCTAAATTGGGGTGTTCTGGGATGCTGGCGGCGGCCTTGGATCTGCAGACTCAAAGCTCCCTGGACCTGATGTGGGTATTTTCCATTCAATTGTAAATTGGGATTTCAAATCCTATAGGCAACCTTCATGAGTAGACGAGGCTCCCTGCTTCAGACTTCACCATTTGACTTGTGGAGGGTGACTGGTACAGAATTGCAAGGGCGTGGAGCTTACTGTGCTTTGTCCTATTCACCCTGCTCACGTGTAGCTTTTACATGCAAGCAGCATGCCTGAATAGGGCTCATAATAACAACAGATTGACAGTGTCTGGCACCATTATGGCATTAAAGTAAATGTAACATTAAGGAAAACAGGAAAAGGACAGGAAAGAGCAGGAAAGGGTGAATTATTGCAACGACCTTAAAGGTAAGATTCATATTCTTATTTCAGACCAAAATGGGGCAAGAATCCGCTCCAAACTTTATCTGAGAGCTGCATATCAGCAGCTTGAGTTTCACCCTGGCTCTAGATATATCACCATATTTATCTCTCACTTTCACCTTGGGTGATACAAAGACTAAGCTTTGGTGTCTCGTCTTCTGCTGAAATTTTTGAGAATGTAATCCAAGAAACTCTAGCCGGGCTCCCTGGTGCCTTGAACCTCAATGATGACATTCTTTTGTTTGGAGCAAATCAGAAGCCACATGATGACACCCTTGAAACAGTTTTGGATTATTTGCAATACAATCTCACACTGAATCCTGGGAAGTGTGAATACAATGTGAGTTGTTTGGTTTTTTCCCTTTCATGTTTTCTTTCTCCTGAGCCAAAGAATGTGGCAGCCGTGCAAGAAGCTGCAGAGCCACAGACTTCATTTTAGCTAAGGAAGCTCCTTGGCCTTGCCAATATTGTGGCTTTTTAATCCCAAATCTAGCCATCATAACTCAGCCCCTAAGAGAGCTCACCAGCAAAAACAAAGCTGGGAATCAACTGATAAATATCAAGCAGCTTTATTTCGGCTTACAGTGTCCCTTTCTAGCTATACAACAATGGCATATTTTGAGCCCCCAAAACACACAACTCATAAAAAATGAGCCCTTGTTAGGCTTGAGGGTCTTTCTACATAAACAGACTCCAGTAGCTGTATATTTATCACAGTGTATGCAAGTAAAGCACCCTCAGCTGTTGAATATCACTTTTCACAAACAGAATGAAAAGCATTGGCTGTAGCACTTCAGTATCTGAAGAAGTGTGCATGCACACGAAAGCTCATACCAAGAACTAACTTAGTTGGTCTTTAAGGTGCTACTGGAAGGAATTTTTTTTGTTCAGACCAGAAAGTCATTGGAAACCAAAAGGGCTTCTACATCATTGTAGGCCATGCAGTGCAATGGGGTTGTGTGTATGTATGTATGTATGCTCTCTCTCTCTTGGCAATGACTGATTTACACATGTCCAATTGACATGTGATTGCACACATGTGTGCATTGTGGCAACCCAGAAGTGGCTGGGAAAGGGGGTGGGGCAGGGGCATAATAGGCATATTGCACTCTGCTATCCCAGAACAACACCCCCAAGCAAATTGGGGGTCGTCTGTATAATACGGTAGATTTTGGCTTGATAACACCGGCTTGTGTGGATATTTTCTGTTAAGGAAAACAAAAGCAGGAACTCTAAACAGAATAGCTTTGACTATAATGATTATATTATATACTTAACTGAAATGCTGTACAGAATCTCATGATCTTTTTCCAAGGTGCAATTAAGTGAGTTTTCTGTCACTTTTATTGAAGCAGTTCACCACTTTGAGTGCCAATTTGGCAGAAAATCTACTTATAGATGCCTAAAATAAATAAATAACATAGTTTCCCACAGAAACCAAATCCCTGCTGTTCAGCAACCATCACTTTGGCATACAAGGTTGGAATAGTATAGTGTTTCTGGATGTTGGCCGCTCACATAAACTTAGTGTAAGCAGTTGTGTACTTAATATGCACTAGGAACAGAATACGTTTAAATGCATGCATTTGACGTAGTTAAGTTCCGTGTTGTGATCAAGTCTTCTGTATGCTGATTGAGGGATTATGGGAAGTCATTCATATGTGCAATCAGTGTTACAAAAAACTAACAGAGGGCTACTCCTATGGGACTTCTGGCTGCACACAGCCTCAACCTGGCCCTTCAAAGGTTGTTGCAGGATTTCCCCTTGTTAGTTCTCCCTGCAAAAGGATCTCAAAGTGAGTCCAAAGTGATTTGCTCTCTTATGGTTCTCTGGTGGATCACAATAAGAGAGCTGTAGAACTGCTATGGTCTTTGTTGCACTCGGGTGCCACCAATATAACTGACTTGAAGGAGCTTAATAATTTGGTGCCTTATTAAAGGTAAAGGTACCCCTGCCCATACGGGCCAGTCTTGCCAGACTCTAGGGTTGTGCACTCATCTCACTCTATAGGCCGGGAGCCAGCGCTGTCCGCTGACACTTCCGGGTCATGTGGCCAGCGTGACAAGCTGCATCTGGCGAGCCAGCGCAGCACACGGAACGCCGTTTACCTTCCCGCTGGTAAGCGGTCCCTATTTATCTACTTGCACCCGGGGATGCTTTCAAACTGCTAGGTTGGCAGGCGCTGGGACCGAACGACGGGAGCGCACCCCACCACAGGGATTCGAACCGCTGACCATGCGATTGTTGGTGCCTTATTAGGTGACACAAAGAAACAAGGATTTTTTAGCTTCCCCTGAAAATCCTCAGGTTCTGGCCTGGCTCCTGAGATTGATAAAAGTATTTTTTTTTTAATAAAAAAAATTATAGACCACTTCCCATCAAAGCATTTCGAAACTATATGCAGAATAAAATTGCAACACTAAAATATTGAAAAGATATAAAATCAAATGAGTTTTAAAATATACATAAATCTGAATAAAACCATCAATAAGCAATCAATAAGCAATCTCAGGGATATACACTGTATCTAAAATAGGCCAGTAAACTAGGTGGTCAAAGCCCAAGTTGGGAATTGGCCTATTTTGGGTGCCTCCTATGTAGGGAACAGTCCAAGCTGCTACTGGATTCCTCACAGCACTTTGCCTGCCTGTCCATCCAGCTTGTACTTCTATTTTGCCTCCCACTTTTTGCCAACTCTAATCACCAACCATCTTCTACCTTCCTCACCTGCAGGAGATCATATCAGAAGACTAAATTTGAGCCAGAGCCTACCAAGACTTAGCTCTGAAGCTTCTCTTCAATTCCATGGCTTTGGGGCATTTGCAGTCCCTTTTCCTTTCTGCTATGTAACCACAACTAAGCACTGCATACTCAAGATTAACTTAACTGTCCAGGGGTCCCTTTACCTTTACTTAGGATGAAATATAAGGACTTTTAGCCTGTCTAGGTATGTCTTCTGAAAAAAGGCTGAACTCTTGCTCTTACTTTTGAAGAAGTCAAACCTTGAGGGCTGCGATTATTCCAGGATGGGATATAACAAGCCCCAGGGTGAACCAGACCTGTGATCTTGACATGACAGGAAGATAATATTTATTACAGAATTTAAAAAAATGACACCCCCACCCCACCCCCCAAAAATGAAACTCAACTACTCAGTTCATAAAGATATAAGGCAACTGTGGAATTCCAAATAAGCAGGAAGAGAAGTCTGTCACATACATTTGTAGATTTGCTGAGAATGGGTCTGATCTCGGGTGAAGTCTGGGGTTAGAAAATTTATAGTTTTGTTTCTGTCACATCCTATCTGTATCTTAGCCTCTGTACTTGAAGCAAATACAGTTTTATGTCCTTAAAGCATGTATGGCCTTGTGTGTCAAAGACACCCAGAACCAGTTTATGAGAATATTAGAGTGGTGTTCTGCCTGGAGGAAGAGCCATTTTTCTTGGACTAACTCTCCAGTGTAGACAGCTAATTTAGTAGCACTTGCAAATGTGCAGGTGTCATGTCCTTTTACTGCTCTGGAGATAGTTCAGCTTTATACAGGAGTCTGATGAAACTAGAGAAAAACCCAATATTCTTGTTAAAAGCAGTGGAGCACAATCTTAACAATGGTATGAGGTCACAATTTTGCCCATGCACTTCTAGATAGTTCTGGTTCTAGATAGCTCTGGTCTTAGATATATTTATAAACTTATAGCAGTTTCCTCGTTCTGCAGAAGGAGGAATCTTGTGCTGAGGTGTGTGGGACATCTTCAAGAGGTAAAGGAAGAGGAATAATCTTGTATTGGTTCTGATAACTCTTCATTACTTTCACATGCTGTTTTTCTGCCCCTGCCTGGGCTGGATTCAGATCCTGCACTTAAAAAGAAGACAGAGGGTGTAGGATTTAAGCACTGCGTGAAGATTTGTGACAAGTGAATGGATCTTTTAGCTGACACTAGTCTCTCTTTACCGCCCTGTATAGGGAAGCTTTTTAAGGTTTAATGTTTTGCTATGTTTTTATATATGCTGGAAGGCACCCAGAGTGGCTGGGGCAGCCCAGTCAGGTGGACGGGGTACAATTAATAAATTATCATCATTATTATCATTTCAGCATCACTGGCATTGGCCAATGAAGGCAGTGATAATGCCCACCCCAGCCTTTAGTTGGGGGGGTGAATATACCCCCTACCTTGGAGGAGAAAGGCTTACAACAGAGGAAGGGAGGGAGGGATTCCCCACATGTCCTCTGTTGACCCAAGGACTTCCTCTTTGTCTCTTTTCAGCATCCCACCCTCTCACACTCTGAGCAGTGTGGGGCTTTGCCAGTCACCATGTGTGGCTAAGTAGGATTTTTTTTGGGGGGGGATAGGATATGCTGTGACTGGTCTTTGGGGAAGGGCATCCTTTTTTCATCTATTCAACACTGTTCCTAATTTTATTGGCCTTCATTGGGTTTGGAGTAATCGGGCTATTGACTGTTGATATGCAGTGGGACCTGACACACAGCTGTGTTCCTTGGCCCTGCTTGGTTTTGTCTTCTGTCTTCCTTGCCTTGGCCTTCTGTCTCCAGGAGGGGACTAAACTTTGAGCTCCTGGTCTTTCCTTCAAATTTTCTGCTCTCTTTTTTCTCTCACACACAAGGGGCACAGAGGCCTTTTGGATGTTAGGAGCCTCTTCCTTTTATCCTCCTCCTGAGGTCCCCAGTTTGCCTGTCTACACGCTTTCTTTGTTAGGTCTGCTCCTTTGGCCAGAGAACACAGGAAGTGGGCCAGCTATGCCACTTCACCCGGAAGGTTCAATGCTCATTTGGGACACAATGATTTTTACTACTGTCTAGTAATCTACTGTTCAGAGATTAAGGCTGTAGTCTTAAAAACACTTGCTAGGGTGGGGTTACAAAATGATTGTGGCCCATGGGCCCATTTGCAAACTAGAGAAATTGTTGTGGGTACCACACCCACCCACCCACCACCACTACCACTACCACCTATTCTATCGGCGACAATAGAATGTTTCTGTCAAGTCTAATTTCAGGAGGGAGCAGGGAGGAGACCTTGCAGGCACTAGGAAAGGCCTCTGTGAGTATAGGACCACCCTTGGTTGCTACATTGGTGACCTCTTTAGTTCCACTGAAAACGGTGAGACTTAGTCTTTAGTTCACAAGCATAGGATTGCACTGCCCATCTGTGGTTGGAGACTGGGCTATTGGCATCGCACTACACCTGCTTTACCAAAAGCAGCTGCTTCTCCTTTGAATAAGCTGCCTGGCTGTTTCAAATTAAGCTTCATATAGGAAATTCCTGTGTGATTAATATAGCCACTAGGTTTAATACGAGACACACCATACACAAAACAAACAACAAAACGCCCCACCATGTGCGGCATTTTAAGGAAAAGCCCATATCATTCTATTTTGGACCCTTTCTGGTATATATGGCTAAAAATTTATTTATTAGATTATGCAGCTTGAAATCGGCAGCTGTGGAATTCCGTGGGTGTTAACTTCTCCACCGGAGGGAGCCCATATTCCGTGAAAACATGCTGAGAAATGCATTGAGAACTGGGCAGGAAATCTATTCTTAAAATATGGTGTGTCGTTTGATTAGAAAATGTGCCCTCTGTGATCACGACAGGTTTTTATATTTTTGTTCTTAAATTTAGAATATAAGCATAACTATCCAGTAATACATTATCAAAAGCAATTCAGTATAACAGTATTCAAACAATATTTACTTTGTTTCACAGAAATATACCTACCTGTAACAGTTTATATCACAACTACATTGTTCAGAAGCAATGGACAGGTGTACAGTGTAAAGTGAATAATATAATATTATATTGTATAATATCATCCAGTGTACAGTGAATAATATAATGAACACTTTACCTAAAAACTGTAAGAATATCACTTAGATATTCAATAGAATAAATTTTATTTAAAATACGACAGGGTCCAAGGCAGAATTAGTGTGTGTGTGTGAGTGTATGTGTGTGTGTGTGTGTTCTCCTGGCTATTTCAATGGTCTATGTAAAGAGTGGGCTATATGAAGGTCTTCCCCACTAGTGGGGAATCATTTGGCAGAGTTCCTCTCCTCCCCCCCCAAAAAAACTTATTAAAACTTCTATTGCTTGTAGCATTTGAACTAGCCAGTATTGAATCTGCCAGAACTGAGCAGATACAGTTCCCCTAACATTATCATGATAATGGGTGAGATCTTTGTAATATCCTAGATTCCCTATCAAATTTGCTTTTTCATAGATAGTGATGATATTGCTCTTTTTCTAATTTACCTGAAATTGCTGTTCTGGTCCTCCATTATAGCAGCACCTAGCCTCTATAGATTTGATACAAATTAACGATCCATAAAGTGATGTTCATACATCTGCGAACATTTCTGATATGATTCTGTTTGGCATCATCCCATAACAATCCATTGACAAGAAAGAAGGTATTAAATCTGCTTCTCCCACCCGCCTCCTTCCCTGTTATATCTTTTTTATTCTTTCTTCCTTTGTGGATTATTTGATTTGTCATTTACCTCCCCCCCCCCCACCTCCCTTGCAAGCTGTGTACTCAAACCAATTTGTGATAACATGACCAGAAAGCTAAATTCAGCACAGAGTTCGTGCTGACATTGTTATTCTGCACAAGAGGCCCTGATGGGGACAGATAATGCCATAATTCAGATAACATGATGAAATGAGATCTTGTATCACAAAGCCTTTGGTGGGCGAAGAAATGCAAACATCTCCTCTTTTAGTATAAATTAGAAGAAGATGTGGGGTCATATTGAAGCGTCAAGTGTGTTTTTCTAGCATTTAATCCAAACGCCAACTTTGGGAGCCGGCTCGCACGTGTTCATTTGTCACAGAGCTTTTATGCACATTTCTGAAGTCTGAGATTGACTTTGAAAGTAGTTTTGATTTCAAATACTTGGATGGAGCAGGGTGTGTGGGGCAGTCAGAAGCAAAACATGCACCGCACTATATTTATCCTGGTGAGTATTTGCATAGTAAAATTCATAAGCACAGGAGTGTTGTCTGTTTCTGGTTCTAGTAGGATGGCCCTTAAGAATTATTTTTGGAACTCACAGGGCCGCATATAACATCCCTTTGTTCATGGGGATCAGGCTGTGGATAAAATACAGCCTAATTTTTGGGGGGGCATACGTAACGTGGATGTTCATGTGGCATGAGATTCTGACCAGAGAGAGAGGGAGAGAGGGAGGGAGAATAAGAGAGAGAAACCACACAAGTAAATTTGATTTCAGAACTGAAGTTTTATTAAATTCCTTGGTATTTTTTTTTTTAAAAATGTAGAAATAAATATATTCCTTCCTGAAGCAGGCCTAAGTGGAGAGATAGCTAGAGAGGTTTTAAGTTCTAGCTCCCCTCTTGCTATCCTTGGAAGGAGTAAGACATATCAGACTTCATCTCAGCCAAGCATTAATAGAGGAATGTAGGTATTAGATATGGGATGCGGGTGGCGCTGTGGTCTAAACCACTGAGCCTTTGGGGCTTGCCGATCAGAAGGTTGGTGGTTCGAATCCCTGCTATAGGGTGAGCTTCCGTTGTTCACTCCCAGGTCCTGTCCACCTAGCAGTTTGAAAGTGGAAGTAGATAAATAGGTACCACTTCAGTGGGAAGGTTAACAGCATTTCCGTGTGCTGCTCTGGTTTGCCAGAAGCAGCTTAGTCATGCTGGCCACATGACCCAGAAGCTGTCTGCAGACAAACGCCAACTCCCTCGGCCTATAGAGTGAGAAGAGTGCTGCAACCCCAGAGTTGTCCACAACTGGACCTAACGGTCTGGGGTACCTTTACCTTTACCTAGGTGTTGGATGGCTGGATTTCTCTCTTTTTAAAAATTATTTCTAGCAACTTATTTCCCCTGTTCAAAACAGGGGAAACGAGCCCCTAGAGCAGGAATGGGGAAATTAGCAGCCTTCAGTTTTTGTTGGACTCCCATCATTTGCAGTTAGAGATGGTGAGAGCTGTAGTCAACAACATCTAGATGGCCACAGTCTACCCATCGTTGCTCTAGAGGCAAAAGGAGAAGGAGCAAGGAGGTTGGTCAGACAACATTCCTTCTAAGAAGATGCTGCTTGGCTAAGCACAAGTCTGATAGAGTGGCCTCCTTCCTAAGATCACAGAGTTGGCAAGGTGGATGCCAACACTTGAAGATTAAGGGGCAGGCTATGGAATTAGCCCTTCAGTGTTATAGCAAAGCAAAACTCTATGTTCCCATGCCTCTTGAGCCAATTACATAGAATGAGCTGAAGAATAGCGCTGTAGGTTAGAGTGTGGTTCTGACAACACCAGGGTTACTCCCAAGTTTGATCCCTGTAAGGGACACCTCCATATTCCTGCATTGCAAGGAGTTCGACTAGATGGTCCTCAGAGTCCCTTCCAACCCTATGATTTGATGAGTTTGTAGAATTCTTAACTGTATTATTTCAGAACTGAGCTACATGTTAGGCGTGAAACATGCCTGACAATAAAAGGAGACTTAGATGTCCCTAAAAGACTTCCCAAAATAAAATAAAATAAAATATAGGCTCAGGACCGGGGGCCAAAACACTGGCTCTGCCTTTCTGTCTTCTGCCCTCCCATACCAGCAAAGTAGCCACTAGAGACTGCAGTCCAGATTAGGAATGTGGTGCAGAGAAAAAACAGGTTTAATATCCCCCACCTGCATTGCTTTTCAATGGAAAGTCATCCTTAAGGTGCTGTTTGCCCCATATTTAAAGGTGCTATAATTCCAGCTCGGACTGAGTTTATTGCCTTCCTCAACCCTCTCCCTCAATTTACTCTTTCTGTGGGTTGTTTACACTTTGGGGATTTTCTGCAGAAATAGTAAAAGCAATTTAAATGAGAAAATAATAGGGGATGATATTCATATGGGGTGTGTGTGTGATACCATGTAGACACTGTGAAAAACTTGCATGCATGAGCAACACTGAGTCCTCAATAAATTGACATGTGGATGTGCCCAGGGTTAATCTAAGCAAATTTTGGCAAAATGGCTCAGGCATGTCTGTAAGTTCCTTAGTTCTCCTTGCACATTCAGCCAAAATAATGTAATGTATTTATTTATTTTAAAAGTCATTTGCGGTCTTTGCATTTTAAGCTTAGAAGGGGGAAAGCAGTTTGCAGTTCTTCTTTTCATCTGTAAAGCGCATGTAATCAAAGTCATGACTCACAAACATGCAATAGGTCTAGTTTAAATTACATAGAATGCAATGCGATCTTTGATATGGAGGAATGCATTGAAAGGAACAAAGGCTTAGAAATGTGTGTGTGTGTTTTTTTAATGGCAAATTAAACACTGAAAGTTCACAAAACTTGAAAAGAAATAAAAAATGGAGAAGCAAATTAGGCAGCCATCTACAGGATACATTTAAGTGACTAATGCTGAACTATTTTTAAAGATTGCAGATCCTCTGAGAAGGCATCCTATTATTTACATACAGGCCTTATTAAGTGGCAAGGAATTGCTATGGTTTAATATCCAGATGATTCTCACACACACACACACACACACACACACACACACACACAAGCTTAATTTAAGAAACTTTTTTTCCTTTTAAGATGCCAAATGGACACAAAGTAAAGATGGGATTTGATTCTAACAAAAGAGGGAAATAAGGAAAAGAAAATGAAAGTATTGTTTAAGTATTCATTTACAAATAAAGTTTATCAAGTATGGATTTGAAAAATGCCTTTAGCATAAAGCATTAAAATGTGTAAGTTTTAAACTTCCTCTAAGTTTCCTTCTCTGGATAAATTTCATACAGTTAGTAAAAAACTGAATTGCTGGCTTGGGAGCTGATCCTTTCAAGCCCTATTGAAAAGAATGGAGTTGCTCAAGAGGGATAAGACATAGGGATAAGACAGCAGATATGGTTATGGATTAAGAACTGATTAAAAGATTGAAATCAGGAGGTAGGGGGAAATGCTGTCATCACAATGAAAGGAAGTAAGTGGCAGGGATAATGCTTTGTGAGGAGCTCCAAAATGATTTCCCCAAGCCTGATGAACAGGCAACAAAATTGCAGATAAAAGAGTTAACGAAAGTAAGGGCTAAGTTCAGGGTTGCCATATTTTGAAGAGCAAAAAAGAGGACACATTTGCCAGCACCTGGGAAGGGGGGAGGGAGGGGGTGTGGGAGCAGGAGCGCATACACTAGATTGACATCGGAGGGCGCCAGGGAGGGACACTGCAAAATCTGGCATCAAAGAAACCTCCCTGAATATTTTGGCAAATTCAATTTTACCCCTGAAAAGGAGGATGTGTCCTGGAAAAAGAGGACATATGGCAACATGCCTAGCCCAGACCTCATTCTGGACACAAATATATTAGAGAATGAATCCTCTTCCACACGTCTAAGGCAGGGGTCAGCAACCTTTTTCAGCCGTGTGCCGGTCCACCGTCCCTCAGACCATGTGGTGGGCCGGACTATATTTTGGAAAAATAATAATGAACGAATTCCTATGCCCCACAAATAACCCAGAGATGCATTTTAAATAAAAGGACACATTCTACTCATGTAAAAACATGCTGATTCCCAGACCATCCACAGGCCGGATTTAGAAGGTGATTGGGCTGCATCTGGCCCCCAGGCCTTAGGTTGCCTACTCCTGGTCTAATGATCTGGGGCAGCAAGCTGGGGTCTTTGGAACCAGCACTTAAGGAGCTCTTGAAAGGCCCTCCATGGGGGGACCCACTGAAGAACCCTTGGTGCTGTCAGAGGAGGAGCTACCTCCCAGTCCATGAAAACGTTGGTGCCAAGAAGTCTGGCTCCAGGTTGAAAAGTGATGATTCAGATTCCACCTTATGGATGCAGAGCTACTGTGCAATTTTAAGGGGTTTCTCTGAGACCAAGCAGTCCTTGAAACACCTTCATCACCAGCAGTTGTTGCTTGAGTATTTTCTAGGAGGCCAGAGTACATAAAGCCTCCCTCTGACGTCTTCCAGTTGTTGGAAACGGCACAGGGCCTTGGATCGTTGCTCCTGAACCATTGTCAATCCTTCTAAGTGTGCTTTAACATGTTTCGACTCCCTGTGGTATTTACCCTGAACTTTTGCCCCAGTCTTACCTCTGGATTGTATCCCAGACCTAGATTGATTCCCTGAGCTTGACCTAGGTTTGTTTGGCCTGGGCAGCACCATCAACATCACACTCCTAAGTGGTTTCGGGTAGGAAGCTGGGATCCTAGCTCATTTGGAAAACTGTGTCCAATTCTGGGTTGTTGTTGTTGTTATTTACATATATTCATATCCCACCTTTCTTCTGAATTGGGGTTCAAAGTGGCTTAAAACATTTAGAAACATCAAGTATAAAATACATAATAATAAAACCAAATGTTGTTGTTGTTGTTGTTGTTGTTGTTGTTACCCCGCCCATCTGACTGGGTGGCCGCAGCCGCTCTAGGTGGATTCCAACATAGGTAAAAACACAATAAAACATGACACATTAAAAAGCTTCTCTATACAGCGCTGCCTTCAGATGTCTTCTGAAGGTTCTATAGTTACAGTGGTACCTTGGGTTACATACGCTTCAGGTTACAGACTCCGCTAACCCAGAAATAGTACCTTGGGTTAAGAACTTTGCTTCAGGATGAGAACAGAAATCGCGCTCCAATGGCGTGGCAGCAGCGGGAGGCCCCATTAGCTAAAGTGGTGCTTCAGGTTAAGAACAGTTTCAGGTTAAGAATGGACCTCCAGAACGAATTAAGTTCTTAACCCAAGGTACCATCAGCTATATCCTTGATAGCTGATGGGAGGGCATTCCACAGGTTGGGTGCCACTACCAAGAAGGTCCTCTGACTTATATAATAATAATAATTAAAATAAAATACAACATATTTTAAACCAGCAATTAAAATACACTTTTCCTCAGCAAGAGCCTAGTAATCAGCATCATTTGCACCTTAGTTTCTACATGTTTGCCTGAACAGGAACGTCCTGGACTTCTGGTGGAAAGATAAGAAAAAGGGAGTCAGTCTAACCTCTTTTAAGAGGAATTCCACAATGTGGAAGCAGCCACAGAAAAAGGTCTATCTCATGTCACCACAATATCAGAAAGGATAGCAGAGAAGGATCAATTCTGAACAAACAGGAAGAGGCAGGAGAGGTCAGTAAGAAGAGATAGTGGCTGTATGGAAGAAAGTGATGAGTCTTTCAGGTTACGCTGAGATGAAAAGGTTTCTGCAAGATCACTCAGTGAACTTCAAGGTCACTCAGTGAACTTCATGGCGAAATCAGGATGTGAACCCGAGGCAGGATCTAGACACATCAAAGAAGCGTCTCAGTTAAACGCGTTGTAAACTCATACAGGGAAATCCGGTTGGGAAAGATGGGACTCCACCGAGCCATCTGGTGTCACAGTATTATATTGCATATAAAGGTAAAGGTAAAGGTACCCCTGCCCGTACGGGCCAGTCTTGACAGACTCTGGGGTTGTGCGCCCATCTCACTCAAGAGGCCAGGGGCCAGCGCTGTCCGGAAACACTTCCGGGTCACGTGGCCAGCGTGACAAAGCTGCATCTGGCGAGCCAGAGCCGCACACGGAAACGCCGTTTACCTTCCCGCTGGTAAGCGGTCCCTATTTATCTACTTGCACCCAGAGGTGCTTTCGAACTGCTAGGTTGGCAGGCGCTGGGACCGAGCAGCGGGAGCGCACCCCGCCGCAGGGATTCGAACCGCCGACCTTTCGATCGGCAAGTCCTAGGCGCTGAGGCTTTAACCCACAGCGCCACCTGAGTCCCGCATATTGCATATACAACACATATAAAACTCTTTCTTTACCAATCTAGCTGAGTCCCAAGTCATTATGATCTTGATCTATAAAATCACACCGGCAAAACCAGCACCTGCTGAATCAACCTGGGTACTCTATGCACACTAGCTGTAACAGCAAGGTGGTAGGTTTAGGGATCAAATCTCCAGGACTAGTTTCAGGAGAACTGTTGGTTTTAGGCTTCCTGTTGCATGAGAACATGAGAGGTGATGACTTCTTTGATAGGGAAGAAACCTTCATCTCTTCCTCTTTTGATTCTTAAATTCTGATATCATTACCTTAGTGTTATGCAATGAACTTCAGTAGGAGGGACATACTGTAAGGTAGTACCAGAAAATGGGAAGACTCAAATATCCTAGAAAAGACAGCCAATGAGTGCTGTAAAATGCCATCAGGTTGCACCTGTTGATAAAAGAGTGGTAGTAAATGAAAAATTGCAAATAAAATCTGCGGGAAGAAGAGGGAGCAAAAGATTGCGCGCTATCTCATTTTTTTAAAAAGCAAAAATGAATCTACATTAGATAGCACCAGGGACTTTAAAAGAAATTTAACATATTTTCCATCGCCTAGCCTTTGTAGCGCCAGACCATTAAACAATAAATAATGGAGCTCTTGCAGTGAAGCCGTCTTGTGCTATCAAATCAGTGACATAAATCTACCCATATGGATTAGGAAGGCATCCTTATCAACTTACAGTATAATCTGCTGGTGATACATACTATGTTCTGTTGTCATTTCTTTAATATGGTAGGAAACAAAGCACCCATTACTCATTCCCAGATAGCCATCACTAAGGTTTCCAAAGTGATTTCTTAATGAAGGTAATTTTTAACAGTGAATTCAGTATGCTTTCAGGAACCAACAAAAGCTCAATGGTGGACAGAAAGAGAATACAGCTAATATATGTTGATCATATTTAATGTATTTTCTGTTATCTCTTATTCCAGTGTTTGAGGACCTGCCTGGGATAGCTGTTGTTTTTATGCCCAGTTTGTGATGATACTTTTGACCTGCAAAGCTCTTACTGGTTTTGGCATAATATATCTAAGACACCGCCTTCTCCTGAATGGGATATCTTTATACTCACCCAACACAGCCTTGTTTTCATCTTAATTAGAATGTGACGATATCTGGTGGTTGGGGGCTGGTTAAGTTTTTTAAAAGCCACAAGTATTTTGTGGTCAGAAAATTCTATTGTAATTAACTGCTATCTTGACTCTCCATCGTGCTTTTTTCTTTCACTTAGATAGTGGTGTGTAGCAACAACAGGTGTTTCCAAACTTTTGTTTGGAAAATAACTCTTGCTTATATTACATAAGCTTGGTAAAGCAGATTTATTACAAATATCAGTATACTGTGAGCATTCTGCAGTATTCTAGAACCTAAAATCTATTCTCCCCCTTCTTGGCAATTTGCTTTAGGACATAATTCTTAATGCAAAATATCTACATTAACATAAAGCAGCTGCAAAGATAGCAGAGAGCAGCAATATCATAAGGACATGAATAAATTGATCCCCTGTGTCTCCTTTTGAGTGTAGGCTCTGTCACCATGATGGCTCTGCATTTAGACAGAAATAATTTATGTAGAACCATTTTGTGTTTTCAAGATTTTGGTTTCTGAAGTGATAGATATTGAATACAACATATACCGATTTAAAAAGCTATGGGTTTTGAGTGCCCACAGGAGGCAAATGATCCAATACTGATGAGATAATCAGTATACTGTCTGATAATTTCTGATTCAGTGTATCTGAAGAAGTGTGCATGCACACAAAAGCTTAAACCCAGATCAAACTTAGTTGGTCTCTAAGGTGCTACTGGACAATGCTACCTACCTGAATCTAGTATACTGTCATATTAATAAAGAGCAAAATGTGAAGATTTGGATACACACAATAACATTCTTAAAATGTGCAAATGTATTTGAACTATTATTTTTTGTTATATTTTAAAATAATGTTTCAGTATTGCTGATTCAGAAAATATTTTTGTGCAACAATTAAATACAAGTATTGACTGTGTATATGATGAGGAAGAGAAATCACTTGTAGTATGATTGCTTGCGTGATCTTGAAAAATCTGTATGTAATTGGCTATTATCATTTGGAAGACCTTCTGCTTTCCCTGTTGCATGTTCATGATAAGTTCATGAATGCCTAAAACTGGAAGGTTTCTAAGGATGTAGGAAAAGAGCTAGTTTACATTAGATCTGGAGGGGAAATTACTGAGACATCTACGATAAAACTAAAGGATATTGAGAACAGCTGGCTATTGTATTCCCCTCTAATTGGATCATTCCTATTTTGGGACTGTTGTCTAACTGGAACTGTTCACCCAAGAACATTATCTACTTTAATGGGGGGAAATCCAAGTCCACTTTATTAAATATGTGGTGTGGACTATACACAGTGAAGGTGTCATAAAAGTTTGATGTGAAGGAGAGAGAGCCATGCTCATTGGGGCCAAAGCTGAAAACTAGAGGGAGATGGAAAAGTAAATGGAAGTTACAATCCTGACTTGGGAGTAAACTCTATTAAACTCAGTATGGTTTACTTCTTAGCAGACATGTACAGAATTACACTATTAAGAGCTTTTGTAAGCAGTGGGAAATTCTTGAGCTTTTCTGATTGAAATATATTCAGAGTCGAGAGTGGATTTCATGCTCTTTATTCAGCTCATAGTAGTGAGAAGGAATGGAAGTTCCCCCAGAATGTCTGCTTTATATAAATTATTTACACAATGGGCCCCACGTGATTGGCTATTCCAAGATTCTCCTGTAGGCCAATCAGGTTGCGGATTCACTTCTACCTGGAGCTGGATTGGGTGGCTCCTGTGGACCAATCAGACTGCTGCATTTTGGATCCTATTCAACTTGGTACATAACATTGATCAAAGCTAAATGTTAGATAGGGAGAGAAAAAATGAACAATGTGTAAACCCAGAACAATTTAATCAGTAATAAGAAGTTTTTGTAGTTAAATAACATTGAGATATGTTATTACCCAGGTTTGGTCCTATGAACGATGATTTACCTTGTCTGTGCATCTGACCGAACAGTACACAAAGATCATTCAGTAAGGTCAAGAGCATTGTTTTAGGAGATGAATAAGTTTTGCATGCCATCATGTACTATAAAATAAATAAGACAGTATTGTAGATGATAAAAATTCAATTTTTTTTTCTTATATGCACTGATGATAGTCATTGTTTGGATGGGGGCTTTTATCCATTTCCACAGTCACACAATCAACCAGTAGCTGAACTGGGTTCCACACAGTCACAAAAACAAGTCACAAAAACAAAGTAACAAGCCACAGTCACAAAAATGAAGTCACAAGCCACAGTCACAAGTCAGTCCCATAAAACGAAGAACAAGTCACAGTCAAAAAAAATATGAAATAGCCACACAAACAAAAATGCAAAAAATAGCAAAAACAAAAGCTCCAAATATCACCTCTGTGTTGTGTGGGTGCTCAGGACTCAACAGCCGACAGACTCAACAGGAAGCCTCTGATTAGCAGCAGGGGACTGAATTTACATATGGAACACACTCAACAGGAAGCAGAACATGTTCTGCTTCCAAGGCAAAGTTCACAAACCAAAACACCTACTTCCGGGTTTGCAGCGTTCTTATTCCAAGTTGTTCATAAATTAAGCTGTTCTTAAACCAAGGTACCACTGTATGTTCACCTAGGCTTGTTTCTGTTCTTATGTTAATGGCCCAGTTTGCGCATCACAGTGAACATGCCAGTCTGGCCCAAGCTTGTACCTTCCTGCTAGTGTGCTGGAGAAACAAGCCATGACCCCTGACTTAGTGTTACATTTGAACTAGCGTTAATGGTTTGTTTCATTCAGAGCACAAACTTGGGTTACAGATCTTGATTTATGTGGAGCAAAACAAACCCTGAACATGATTTGGCCATAATGCTCAGCCAGGGATCATAGTTTGTTTCTCCCATGCACTTGCAGGGAAGATTAAACTGGCCAGATAGGTGTATTTGTAGTAAGTAATCAACTATGGTTTACTGTGACAGGCGAATGAGGCCAATATTCCTACGTGTAGTACCATTCTCACCACCTGTTTTAAAGAAGAACAATTGGCTTTGCTTCCACTTTGGATGCTTGGCTGAAAGGGGGAACTCAGAAAATATTGGCTGATTGACGGTGCAGACAGTCTTGAACTTGTAGTCCTGCAGAGACTGACTTCTAAACGTAGAGATCTGGAAGCAGAATTGCTGCTCATAGTACAATCCAAGGACCACTTAAGCCTATGTGGGTGCACTTAAATTGTCTTAGATCCATTAGTTTTAAAAGGGACTGAGGAATTTAGCTATCAGTTTTAAGGGATCTGACAATTGAAATGCATTTTTAAAGCCATTGGTGTTGACCCTTTTGAGGGGCTTCCAACGGAAATGCATTATGGATTCAGTGCCACTCATGTTCAGGGGGTTCTTTTTATGATCCACCAAAATGCTGCTGGCATCAAAATCCCAGTCCACAGTTTTTAATCATTTAATCCATATTTATCCATTTCTGGAAAACCCAGTACATAAAAATAAGCTCCTTTGTGCATTTTTTTGGGGGGGTGGACAGTTTGAGACATGCGTGGTGACATTTTAGAGGGCTACATTTTGCTTCTACTGCCATGCCCCTAGTTTCCTCCCCATCTGAACACAATGAGGAAACAACCCACCTATAAGTTTTAGTGATGCTGTAACTGAATTGGTGTAGCATATGCTGCAACTTGCACATATCCCCCTTTTGCACGAACATGCTTACAGTGCAGAAGAAATCCGCATGGCTCCCAGTGTGCATTTGGAATGCTTCATTAAAGATGCATAAATATATTTTAAAGTTTCTAATAGCTCTGTTATAATGCTTGGATAATAATTTACTATTGACCAACTAAGAAGATACTTCATGATGGTTATTCAATATTAAGGATGCATTCTACTCATAAGCTACCTAGGACAAATAATGAGTTCACTGGGAATATAAACCTAAATATTTATCGATATACTGCTTTCAAACAAAAGCTCTTCAAATGGTGCCTTTATGGGTCACTGCAGCTGAACCACTTGTACGCTGCCTTTGGTTATATGAGGAAAGAGAGGCAGAATAAGTGTGTGTGTCTGTGTGTGTGTGTGTGTGTGTGTGTGTGTGTGTGTAAAAGCACTTTTATATTTAAGTTGTTTTCAGGTTTTTGTTCTTGGCAGCAGGGCAGAGAGCAACCCCATACCAGACACACTCTCCTCTTGGACCACACCTGGGAGCTCAGCATACAGCACTGTACAGATGAGGAGAACAGGATTGTTCCTGCCATATAGCTCTTCCTACAGGAAGTTGGCTAGATGGCAGAAACTCATCCCAGGAGTGACACTGATGAGTTGCCCAATTCCTTTTCTAAGGTATTTCTGGATGTCTTGGCCTCAGTGGCAGAGCAAAGAGCAACTCCTCCTCAAAAGCACCCCTCCCCCCAAGAACAAATTGGGGAGCAGAACAGATAATGACCAGATCAGGAAGTCACGGCTGTTTCTGCAGGCAGCTGATTTGATCACAGATTAAAATCTTCACATGGTTATGCTGTAAGCCTTTGCAGATACATATAGTTGAATGTTACTTGGGATTTGTATATGCTTCTCATTTGAATTAGAAACCTTTATTACCCAGCTAAAGAGCACCGTCAGTCATGCATTAGAGCAATAAAAAGTGAACTCCCATCAAAATATAATTAAAACATACTAAAAGGATAATGCATTGCAATATCCAATATCTTCTGCAATAAAAAACCCTACATAACCCATCACAAACAGGATCCCGCTCATTTATAATGTAACTTAACACTTTAACAAAAGGACTTGTCAGTCCCCTGTTATCTGATATTCTTCATCTACCTTCATTGTGCTAAATTGTGCTGGCAGTCAATCATAATGGGATTCAGCCCATTCCTTTTTAATAGAGAAAACCATAACTAGAAAGCTGGCTAGGTCAAACATGATCATGTGCATCTGGTTTGTCAGCAAAAAGACCAATACATCCTACCCAATCCTTGTCCTACAACACACTTTTCTCTAGATGTCTGTGCACAGCAACACTATGGGCTGCACTTAAACACTATACGTTCCAGTTTTCCCATACTGACACCAATGCTTCTTGAGAAGAATCTCTCTGAATTATCCTATTCAGAGGATAATCCTATCCTGCAAAGAACAAGCTATTGAATAAGGCCAAGGTGATTATTCTTTGGTACTTTTTATCCCATCTTTTCCCCTGTCAGGGACTCAAGGCAGCTTACAGATAAAATAGAAACAGCAAAAAACATAGGAATGAAGCAATTATTTAAATAAAAAACAATTAAACTTTAATAGAATTAAAACATATATATTTGAACAATGCATCTTTGAAAGCAATACATATAATGCTATAGGTTCTTGCGTGTGAAGGTCCATAAACTTGCAAGCATAGATGACCTCCAGTGCTTCTGATCCTGCTCCCATTTTTTATTCAGCTTCTCTCCCACAGTTACTTAGTTATTCCAGATCTAGTTCCTCCATCCCAGAATTCCTCCCCCACCTCCTTTTTCACTTTATAAGATGCACCAGACCATAAGACGAACCTAGTTTTTGGAGGAGGAAAACAAGAAAAAAATATTCTGAATCTCAGAAGCCAGAACAGCAAGAGGGATCACTGTGCAGTGAAAGCAGCAATCCCTCTTGCTGTTCTGGCTTCTGGGATAGCTGTGCAGCCTGAATTTGCTCCATAAGACACACACACATTTCCCCTTACTTTTTAGGAAGGAGAAAGTGAGTCTTATAGAGCAAAAAATACGGTACTTAGTTCTTTTTTCCGTCTCCTTCTGTTTCCTTGTATTGCAATCTCCATCCATCTGGGGGCATCTCTTTCTGATTAGCTCCCTAGATCTTTGCTTTCTCCTCAGTAATGACTTCTCACCTTGTGTTGCTATTCCAGATGTGACAAGCTAACTAGGTCTTCTAACACAGTGTATTATATCCCTGCTTCTGGATTCTTCATTAAGACATTTTGTCAAACATTTGTCAGACTTGCCTTACTAAAAACCTCAAGTTTCTATGCCTCCATAATTTTGAGTCCCACTGATTTCCCCAATAATTATTCACAAAAAAGATTTATTCTGTTGCTACGACTGGCATATCTTTTTTTTAAAAAAGGCTGGAAATATTCTTGAAAATCTGGGAGGACAGCCTCTGGCCTTCCTAGCTTTGTATTGTCTATATGGACTGATAATGATCTAACTCTGTGTAAGACAGTTTCTTGTGCTCCTTAGTCAAACATGTGCAAAACAATGCAGTGGTTCTCTAATTGTCAGAGTTGGCATTACAATCAGATTCCGTTCACCTCCATAGATTTTCTGCAGAAAAACTGCCGTGTATGAGACAGCAATTTCTACTTACAGATTTGAAAGCAGTGCAGTTCCTTGTTATATTGCTTGACAATGTATCTCCTCCCTCTAGAAAACACTTAGTACTGGTGACAGACCATCTTTCAATGATGAGATAAGCTCTTTTCTGTTGCATCAATCTTTACACTAATTACTTTGCACGGTGCTTTTTGCTGCATTTCTATGGAGACAAAAAGCACTTAAAAAAATAAAATAAACAAGAGACCTGGTAACTTTTCATCAATTCGTATGCAAATATTTTCCTATACTTGTCTTTTTTCTGTGTCATGCATGTTTGCTGATCTTACTGCTGTCTAATGCCATATTTTTATAAGCTGCCTGAAGCATGAGATGAGACTAAACATTCCACTTTTACAAATAGGCTGTCTTCTGCAGTGCACTGTTTGTTTTGAATGCCTGTCTATCAAATAGCATATTATTGTTGCAGTAATAAACTCTTAAATGGGAGGAACAGGTACTGTGCATATTTTTTTTTATTAATTTTATCCAATATCTTGCTCTAATATATAGTATATTAAGAGGTGGATGGTTTCCTTTCCTTTTCCTAGTACAAGAAATGTTCACAACCTATGTTTCTGGCAAGCTTTGAAATGCCAGAAGGCTCTAAGCAAAATGAGGGGAACTGTGATGACAGTGCAAAATTTCATTATTGACTTGACTGTGTTGTGTGAAGCATACATCTTTGGAAGCATGAAAAGCCTGAAAAACGTTACTGAAGGAAAATATAGGTGCTGCACCCAAACCCAAAGGAGGCAAAAGAAGAGGCAAGGCTTCAAAATGATACAGTGGTACCTCAGGTTACATACGCTTCAGGTTACAGACTCTGCTAACCCAGAAATAGTGCTTCAGGTTAAGAACTTTGCTTCAGGATGAGAACAGAAATTGTGCTCTGGCGGCGTGGCAGCAGCAGGAGGCCCCATTAGCTAAAGTGGTGCTTCAGGTTAAGAACAGTTTCAGGTTAAGTACGGACCTCTGGAACGAATTAAGTACTTAACCCGAGGTACCACTGTATTGGAAAATGAATATATAGCAAATATTAGTAGGCCTTGTATGACTAAAAAATGTGCAACATTGGTAATCTTTTTCAAGGGCATGAGATTAAGAATACCTTGTCAAGGCAACATTTCTGCCCGATTTCAGGCACCAAATTCAGTTTGAAATCCACATCGTGGTAACAGTTTCATAATATTCGACATGGCAATAGATGTGTTTGTGTATATGCTATGTAAAAAAAATCACAATGTGGGGGGAAATGTGTGAAGCCAGTAATCATTTCTCTCATGATCCCTGCCGTCCCTGTTGCTCTGTATTATAAAATAACAGTTGTAACAATATGTTAAAGGTACCAGTAAGTAAAAATGTTTTACAACCTTAAGTAGTAGCAGTTGCCAGAACATTACCCCGTTCACCTCTACATAGTTCCATCCTTATTTCAGACACCATGATATATTGGTATATCATGATATTTGGCTGGTGATATATCACAGTGTTGAAAAACCACACCTAGTGGTAGGCGACATCTTGTCCTTCACCTCATATGTTTTGGGTTGGCTTTTTATGGACATGATTTTTTAGCTGCCTACAATCCACTAACTATTTTGGACACTTCTTAAGATACTGTAACCAGATTTTGCATGTTGACTCCTGGTATCAAAAAGCAGCTTTTTATCTATTTTTTTGATACAGTTGGATACAATTTTTGAAATCAAGATGATTTTGTGAATCTTTCAAAATTGCGCTATCCCCTCCTCTCCCAGGCTGCGTTCACATGGTAGTTTATTCCATTTCCACAACATTTCCCAAATTGTTAATTTCCACATTACGTTTGAGCTTTCACATGTTGTAAAAGCCACCTTTGGAACTGAAGTACAATTTTAGCAGTCGTTTCCACATTATTTGCAAACCGCCCCCCCCCGGAAGCAAGTAACATGGAAATGAACACGACACTATATTCCACTGTAGTTCCAAAAAGCGACTTTTACATCATGTGAAAGCTCAAATATAATGCAGAAATTAACAGAGAGAAGTGGTAAAAAAGGAATGAGTTGCCATGTGAACCCAGCCTTAGAATTCCCAAGCAATGATGTGTACAAAGCTACTAGCCTATTATATATTTTGGAAAGTTGTTTGTTTGCTTGCTATGCATTTGGACACGTCTTAAGATATATCTAAATTTTCCATGATGGCTTCTGAGATCAAGGGACAGGTTTTTGTTTATGCTTGAACATAGTTGGATACTATTTTGAATCAAACTGCCTTGGGACATCAACCAGTTGAGCATGCTTGGTATTGTTTTTGTTTCCTGCCACTATCTCTGTTTTAATTATAATTCTGGCCTGATAGGAAATCCAGAGCTAAGTGCTAAGTATCTGCTTGGAAGGTAGCAATCAACTAGAACCCTCATGACATTTTGGGCATGTGCAGCTTGTTTTCATCTTATCTCCTCTTAGACAAAAGGAGGTAAATGGACTCCGAGTGGCTTAGCTAGTGGGAAGAAAACAGCCCCTTGGGTTTGTCATTAATTTACTCCAAGCTTCAAGTCCAAATTAGGAGAGACGTTTTATTAGGAATAAGCCATAAGGGAAAAAGGGAAAGCAGAGAGGTACGGTACTTTATGTTAAAGGTAAAACAAATGTTTAAGAAGGTTACTTTTGAAGAGTGCGCATACTCACACACATAGGGGTCACTGATGTAGATTCAGCATAAAATACCCATGGATGTTCAAAGGAAGTGGGGCTGGTTTGGAAGCTCCAGCTAGTGCATTCAGATTTCTGAGGAGAGCTTCTGGTTGAGAAAATGTGACACCATTGTTAAAACAGTTGCGCTGGCTGCCCATCTACTACCAAACCAGGTACAAGGTCCTTGTGTTGATTTGCAAAGCCCTGAAGAATTCAGGGACCACCTGAACCCTTATATCCCAGCTCAGTCACAGAGATCATCTGCAGGAGTATTGTGGTTCGCCCCCTGAAAAGGTGAGGCTCATTTGACAATAAGAAACCAAGACTTTATGTCATCATCCCTGTGTTGTGGAACACTCTTCAGCATGTGGCTTCTGTTTCAGTTTTTAAATCCCTGTTGAAAACTTTTCTGTTCCATCAGGCAAAAGCAATTAAGAATACTGTATACATTTCCACAATAGTTAGCTGATTTCTGATTTTAGCTTTATATGATTTTTATTGTATGGTTTAACGTACAATTATAAATTCCTCTGGTATTTTTTATGAATACCAATATATAATTGTTCAGATGAATGAGAACAGAGGTATCCTATTCCATACGTATCATGTTTAGCCAGGGTGGCCAGCATCACAGATAGATGGTGTCAACCAAGCAGATGAGATTCACATAGTCAGGAAGGCACTTGTGGTACCTTTTGGAGCTAGGAAATGATTTCTGGAAAGCTGTCAGCTGAAAACGGGACTGCTTACCATATTCCTGGCAGATGGGATTCACCAAAGGCATCCTGTTTATGTGTCTGGAAATCAAGGGGGGAGGATCAATGGAAGAGTGGAATGGTCAATGAAGAGTAATGAACACAACCTGGCTTTGTTCAGGTTGCTGTATTATTAAAAGGACCCCCACTGGATTTCATTCCACATCACACATAGCAACAGCAAGTCAAATGACATGATATACACAAAACTTGGATTGCATGTGACATTCGAACCAGTGTTCAGTGGTCTATAAATTCAGCTTGCACAACTGTAGCAGACAATCAGGATGAAAAGTTGTTATGATAACTCTTTAATTTCATTTCAGTTTATATTTTTTTAAAAATAAAATATTGGTTTGCATAATGGACACAAAATATTGGTTTGGGCACAAAAATATTATTTTTAGTATTTAGTATAGTATGATATAATTTGGTCTGAGTAGTTAAAGAAGGTAGCAGAGACCCCATTGTTTAATTGCTAGCCAATCTGTACATCTTCAAATTGCTATTAAATAAATACAAGATTATCTAATGTTGATAGCAGAAGTAGATGCTACACTGGCCTCCTTTAAACTTCTGTAACTTAATTTAGTCTGGTGTAAATAGAAGGGAGAGTAAAGTCTGTAATCCTTAATTGAGAGGTGGATTGATTAAGTACTGGAATATACCCATCCCAGGTGGGACAAAATTGATGTAGAGGAATCAAGTGCTTAATGTTGAGTTACAGTAGATCAAACACTGGAACTCAGCCAACCAAAAGGGGAGAAGAGTAACAATGGAAAGATGAAATCCTGGAATGCTGCCACACAACAAAAGGGGTAGTGTGAACAGACAGCATTGGAAGTGAATCAAGTAGTGTATTTTTATATCTTTCCGGGGTGGTTATACGCTAATGGAGAGAGATCATTAACAGGAACATAGCCATCCAGGAGAGACATACTGTACACTAATGAGAAAACATTAACTACTGGAGCACTTCCAGCATAAAGAGAGCAACCCCATCACAGCAGTGGACAGATCAAATGTTTAGCACCTGGCTCTTTCTGTTCCAAATAAAAGAGCATGTCTAATGGGCCTTTCACCTACACGGGTTTTATATCTGCATTAACACAGTTGTTTTCAGCCTGATTGCTCCAAGTACAGCTATGAAACAAGAGTGGTGCCTGCTTTATTATTCATTATTAGTATTCTTGAGTTTAGTCTCCAAGATAATAGATTGCTGCTTTGTTTTAGCAACAGTATCTTAGATAATTTTGTGGCCTAAGGTGCTGTGGCGGCGTTTCCAATTTACAGTCTTTCCTACGTAGCCATGTTTGAGATAGTTGAGGGATGGGGGCAAAGCAGGGGTTGGTGCAAATCCTGGAGCATAAAAAGAAGATAGAAAGGAAGGAAGAAGGAAAGAAGGAAGAAAATGATGAGAGGCAGAATAAGAGGGAACTCTGAGGATGGAAGGCTGACCATTGGGAGTGGGATCCCTACCCTACTTTCCTGAATGCAAAAAGTAAATTTACCATTAAAAGACACTGTCATAGTTTCACTAGACTCTAGTGTCAACCTAAGAAAGGGGGCCTAGGGTTGGATAATGAAGGTGAAGAAATGACATTAAGTAAATAGGATGTGACTCAGTCCTCCTGGACTTCTATAGCAAGCATAGGCAAACTTGGCCCTCCAGATGTTTTGGGACTACAACTCCCATCATCCCTAGCTAACAGGACCAGTGGTCAGGGATGATGGGAGTTGTAGTCCCAAAACATCTGGAGGGCCAAGTTTGCCTATGCCTGTTCTATAGGGTTCTATGCAATAAAAGAAACAGGCTGAAATTTGAGGCATAGGTGAGATGGAATTTAAAATCTAACCTCAATCCAGACTATTGGTTACCAGAGACAGGAGATTTCACTCCCTTCTAGTTCAGTTTGTCAATGAACACTCCTTTACTTTCTCCGATAGCAGGGCTATCTTTCACTGAATTGAAGAAGTAATGGATATTAAGTCTTAGTTTGGCCAAAGCCTGCTAGTCACCTTAGCACCTGTAAGTGGTTTAGCTTCTACCTACACTTCTCCTGTTGAGTTAACGGGTCACCGCACAAAAATCACATTGAGACCATCCAAACACAGCTGCCATAATGACAGAAAATTCACAAGCGAGCACACAGCCTCCTGGCAGCTATATGTGATAAATGTGGGATAGAAATCTTATAACTCAACACAATAAAGCAAAACAACATAGCAGATAAAGGAAGTGGATATTCGTTGCTGGAAATCTTCCATTTTCTCTTTCTCAACTTTTTCATTCACATGGTCCATTAATATTTTATAAGAATATCTATCCTTCCATGTTCTTGGTATATCAGTCATTTGGTGGTTCTGAAGTATATACAAATGCCCATATATGTCACTCATTTCATTGACATTTTAGAATTATTTTTAGTTGGGTGTTTTTAGTTGTTGTTGGTTTTTTAGCAAACATCTCAAAGATAAAACGAAAGGAACTTGCTTAATATTTCTAAAAGCTAGCTTAATTTTTCCCCAATGAGATTCATGGTTGAGTTGGGATGTGAACCCACCCAAAGTCCACATCACTAATAATAATAATAATAATAATAATAATAATAATAATAATAATAATAATAATTTATTATTTATACCCTGCCCATCTGGCTGAGTTTCCCCAGCCACTCTGGGCAGCTTTCAATCAAGTGTTAAAAACAAGACAGCATTAAATATTAAAAACCTCCCTAAACAGGGCTGCCTTCAGATGTCTTTTAAAGAGAAGATAGCTGCTTATTTCCTTCACATCTGAAGGGAGGGCGTTCCACAGGGCTGGCGCCACTACCGAGAAGGCCCTCTGTCTGGTTCCCTGTAATCTCACTTCTTGCAATGAGGGAACCGCCAGAAGGCCCTCAGCGCTGGCTATTCTAACTAAGTACGCATGTAAATGCATACATGCACATCTCACCATAATGTCTGGTAAGAGTCACATCATCAGCCCTACCCACTTGGTCATTCAGATCCCACCTTCATGGGGTTACTCCATTGAACAGTGTTTCCAAGGGAGCGTTCAGGATCTCGAAAGGTTACCACATACAGAACTCCAAGGACAGTAACAACACAATGTATTACACAGTGTGATTCTTACTAAGTATCTTAAAATGAGTACTTTTAGGTCATGAACGTATTTTTTTACTGAGTGTGTGTATAGATGATAAGAGATTTTTGGTTTGAAAGAGATAATGGCTTTCCTTCCACTTTTTGGATATTGTTCATTCCATTTCTAAAATGTAATGGCATGCTACGTCATATTTGTTGGTAAGGCATTTACCAATTTAGTTAGTAACTGTCTTCTTGGAGCAGGGAAGGAAACCACCATTTAAAAAATAGAATATAATTATGCTGGTATCAGCCACAGTATATTCAGAGCTTTTATGTCTGGGTTTGCACCACATCAAAGCAATTATGCTTATTATATTCCATTACACAAGAAGTCACATCTGTGTGGAGAATATTTCTATCAGGCATAATCTCTGCTTGCTTACTTTCTATCACAGTTAATTTGTGTTTCAAATAGCTGTTTTGCTAGCCCATTAAAACATAATCTTGGGATGCATGGGTTACATTAGAGGAAGATACAACCAGTTTCACTTGGTTCTTGTAAACTTGACATCTAGAATGTATGGGGATTCAGAACACCATAATTGGATTTCAGTTTTCAGTGTATTCCTAGTTCGGGTCAGGTCCATTGTCATCAGTAGCAATAACAAGAGTGTCTTTAATAGAAAGGCCTTAACATTCTCACACACCGAGTAGCCATCCTTTGCAGAAGGGACAATAGCTCAGTAGAAGAGCACATGCTAGTTCCAGGTCCAATGCCAGGCCTGTCCACCTATAAAAGGATCAGGTAGCAGGTGATGGAATCTGTTCTGGCCAAGTCCCTGGAGAGCTGCTACCAGACAGAGGAAGTAATAGTGGGTGTCATGGGCCAGGAGCTGGCTTCGCCTGCTGAAGGGGGAGAAGGCGAAGTGATTCCACCTGCAACTGATCAGCCTTCAAGGACACAGAAGAGAAGGCGATGATGAGAATCAGTTGGCTTTAGCCTTCTTAAACAGAGCTTCCAGCAGCAATCAGATGCTGGTAACAACGGCTGTAGTTCCTGGTCCTGGCTTGCTGCTTGTCTTGGCCATTCCCTGACCCCTGGACCATCTGACCACGTGGATTGTTGTTTGCTCAGCCCTAGGACTAGACCTGACTTTGAATGATGACTCTGCCTCCAGGCAAGTACACCCCAGAGTTGCTTTTCATTGGCTGGCCTCCCACTCCACTGAGCTTACCACAGTGTTGCTCAGCAACGAGACTACAACATTGGGCTAGAGCTGAGCTTCCCTCATTATACAGACCCACCATCTAACACAGAGCGGGTTGATGTATATGGAGTTAACATTGTAACTCTTTGAGGAATAGATCACTTGGCTGAGAACTAATTTACCTTTCTACCACTTGTAAGTCTTATCTACGTCCTGTTAGTTCATATTGGCTATGGGGTTCAGAAGAGGGAGACTGATAGCTAAAATCAGACTTTTATTTTTTGTTTGCAAAATTTCACTGTATGTTTTATTGAAACAACCCAACTAGGCTTGCTTCAAAAACAATAGTCATGATCAGCCACAGTTTAGGGTTCAGATGTCATGCTAAGCTGCATAAGTGAAAGCTTCTGATCTCTTTCTTGCCGTTACATCAGAGGAGGCATAGGGAAGAGGAAGCACATGATCCCAAGACCAAAAAACTATTGTTTTTCATAACATCTGAATACCACTAGTAGGACTTCTATCTGAACATGCATAGAATTGCATTGTTAATGTGACTTTAAGGAATGTTTCCGGTGTGTGTGTGTGTTTATGCTACCTACTTTGGTAGAAGAGTAGGGTGCTAAAGTATGAATACAATCTCAAACATGATTATGTGTTCTACAATGTCAACTTAGGGTCTTGCTGAGAAACTTCATAGCATATTAAAATTATCTTCAGGGATATTGATTGTTTCCTTTTGAAATGTGAGGTCTTCTAGCTCACTGTGCTCTTCATTGTCAGGAATTTGACAGAAGCAATATACATTTTCAGGTCATCATGAGCCCCTTTCAGTTTTATGGGCTGCAAAGATAGCTGTCCTGTGTTAGCTTGAGAGGACAGAAACACCTCATTTTGTGAAGGTAATGGAATGCAATGTGTATTGTAAATTCTTGGTGAGGGTTGCATTTTGTTCTCCTTGCATCATTAAGCAGTTTAATAATTGAATGATTTTTCAATAAAATGACAGGTTCCCCCCACCCCAAGTTTGATGCAGAGCACCATTTGAATCATCAACATAAATTGACCTTCCTTTGTGTAAAGAAATGAGCAGAAAGCTTCTCCTAAGGGCCCACAGAAAAGAAATAACATTTGTTGCAACGTGTTACCACAAAATCTGATTTACTGATTTGAGTATGCGAGTCTTCTGTGGTTATTCATTTTTTATTCTACTGTTATAATTATATTTTGCTTTACTAGTTGAGTTTTCACTCGAATTACTTTTAAAATGTTGCTACTGAGTCCAATATATCCTTTGCTCACATTTCCAGTATATTCCACAATTTGATAAATCTTCCAGTGCCTGGTGGTAAGAAATAAGTGGTTCTCAGAATTCTGTATCTATTTATGAAAGAACACAGTGCATACAGGGGTGTGAGTGCACATGTGTGCTTGAGTGTGCATGCAGGTCAACGTATTCAGCAGGTTTGTAACCATGCATTTTGAATACATGCATTTTGCATGGAATGAACATAACTCAGTCCTCACATATTTGTACTATCCCATAGAAGAGCAGCGTCAAGGTTGCTATATTGTAAGATGGTATCCATCTTCATGTGCCAGAAATGACACCCTAGGGAAAATCAGAGGTTGATTTTGTGTTGAGTTGAATCTGTTCTGCAAGGCAGCCACCTGTCTTGTGTCTATACTTTGTTAACTGGATTCTGTTAATACACTCTTGCACCATATTTGATGTGCAAGGGCGGGACTTGTGGAAAACATTCTAATTTATTAATGCAGTTCAAAGTTATGAAATGTGAATATTCATGGGGTCCCAGAAAAGATATTGTCAACTTCTTTTAAAGCTAAATAATAAAATTCCTTTCAGTAGCACCGTAGAGACCAACTAAGTTTGTAATTGGTATCAGCTTTTGTGTGCATGCACACTTCTTCAGATACACACGTTGATGGACTTCCATTTCATGCAGCTCAATGTGGTGCCTTCCATAGTTCTAGTTACGGATAGGTAACCGTTTTGGTCTGCCATAGTTGAAACAAAATTTTAAAAAAATCCTTCCAGTAGCAACTTAGAGACAAACTAAGTTTTTTATTGGTATGAGCTTTCGTGTATCTGAAGAAGTGTGCATGCACAGGAAAGCTCATACCAATAACTAACTTAGTTGGTCTCACCACAGAGCCTAGGACTTGCCAATCAGAAGGTCGGCGGTTCGAATCCCCGCGATGGGGTGAGCTCCCATTGCTCGGTCCCAGCTCCTGCCAACCTAGCAGTTCGAAAGCACGTCAAAGTGCAAGTAGATAAATAGGTACCGCTCTGGTGGGAAGGTAAACAGCGTTTCCATGTGCTGCGTTTCTGGTTTGCCAGAAGTGGCTTAGTCATGCTGGCCACATGACCTGGAAGCTGTACGCCGGCTCCCTCGGCCAATAAAGTGAGATGAGCGCCGCAACCCCAGAGTCGGCCACGACTGGACCTAATGGTCAGGGGTCCCTTTACCTTTTAAGGTGCTACTGGAAGGAATTTTTAATTTTGTTTTGACAATGGCAGACCAACATGGCTACCTACCTGTAACTCTTTTAAAGCTGCATTTCAAAAATGGAATACTTTCAATATCTGTAGTTGGTTGTTAGTGGACTTAAGAGTTATCCGCTTCCCATACTTGGTTGAGTTTGCACTGGTGGCCAAAAATAACATCAGTGACAATTTCTTAATTGTGGAATTAGATAAGATGGTGGGAGATGTACAAAAGGATATCATGAAGGGTAAATGTGACTGTATGGGACCTACCGGAGGAAACTTTCAAGTTACCCCAGTGCTATCACTCCAATCTGAATATTCATTCACCAGCATTTGCCCTTGAAATAACCAGGGAAACCTCTTTTTGGACCTCATGGAATTCTTGCCATATCATTTAGTTTGGCTGTAATTCTGCAGAATATTTTAAACAGCATTTGAAAAATGTTACGTTGCCAACCAGTTTTCTGATAGCAAGACATACTGCTGGGTATTATGCAGAAAAGCAGCAAATAATGTACCTTTTACTGAAAAAGTAAGCATATCAGATATACTGTAGAAGGAAGACAAGTGAGTATATACTGATGGACTGAGCAAGTGGTGCCAATCTCTGCAGTAAATTCTATGTAGAATTTGTGTGACAAATTTCCTTGTTTTTTAAGTTTGTAAATCATTATTAATATACAGTTACAAAACATGCTTACAAAAACAAAATCCTGTCAAGCGTTACATTAATATGTTTTCTGTTCTAATATATATTTTTTAAATGACCACCACTCAACAAGTATAAAATTCTGAATGCCACCTCTTCTCCTAGGGATAAAGTCTGTTAATATTTGTCCATTTTGGGCAAGCTCTAACATTACCATATAGAAAGAATTTGACTTTGCCAATTACACACTCACACAATTTTTGCTGACGTTCTTAATTTCCTTATTAAATATTCCATTTCTTTTGGAATGTCCTCCCCAATCCAATTAAATAAAATCAACACTGGGCCAAGTCCCCCTTTTATCCCCATCATTTCTTATAATGTATATTATTTGTCTCCAAAAGTCAAATGAGTGACAAATGTTTCAGTAATTTAGGATTAGGTTGTTTTGATGATGTATAGAAAGATTAAATATTTTAGAAAGTGTGTAATGGGACAGAAGTCTCGTTTTAAGTTAAGAAGGAATGTGGAATTGTTTTTAAAAGAATAATAACTGAATAGGTGAAACAGGTAGCAGTTCAAAGAACTATTGAGCATGTTAAAATTGGGAATTAGAAGAAATGCAGGTCCCATGCTTCTTTGATAGGACAAAGAGTGTCCACTTCTGTTTTTTGGGGGGAGCCAGTGCTTCTGTCATACTACTTCTCTAGAGTCAGGGATCTTTTGCTTGACAGGAAAGGGAGGACTGCAGCCACTCTTTCCCAATGTTCTCAAGCCAATCTTGGAAATACTTGAGTTGTTTTTTTTAAAAAAGCATTGTGTAGGAAAATTCAGAAAACTCTGAGGCAAGATGATGGACTACTTAGTCCTCTTCCTCCCCACCTCTCTGGTATGCGTTATTGACACACGCACACCCACGCACCCACACCCACACCCTAACTAAACAAATAGCAGCAGTGCCAACATGTCATATACTTTTCCAGCTTGATATCCTTTGCTTATTTGCATCTGAATAAAAGACCACCCAAATGTTCCTAGCTCTTCTCACTTTTTGAATTTGCTTTGCCTTTGGTAACTTCGTAAGATGGCCTGACTGGCAGAACTCCAAGGGGCTTGCCCATTTACAGAGTGCTTCTAAAGAAACAGTCACAGTATTGAGGTGCAGTTTCAGGTCATCCAACTGTTGACATTAGTTGAGATAGTCTTTCATGCCCTAGGGGAAAGAAGTGGTGAGTCCACTCTTTTGGAAAGGTGGGTGTCCGATGATTGCAACCAAAAGAGCAAGCACAGAAATCAAGAGATTCCAAGAAATATGCTCTAGCCATGAAGTAATTTTGTTCATGAACGTATTACCAAATGGTATATATTGCAGATATTTACAGTTAATCTGTTAAATATGGAAAAAATGATACTGCTATATTAATAATAGAATTGTAGAGTTGGAAGGGATCCTGAGGATCATCTAGTCCAACCCTCTGCAATGCAGGAATATGCAGCTATCCCATATGGAGATCAAACCTGCAACCATGGCGTTATTAGCACCATGCTGTTGTAACCAGCAATAATTAGCTATATTAGTTTGCCGTATTAATTTTCTGGTAGCACTTTAAAATTCCATTCAGGTCTGGAGATCAGCTCTTAAATATATTGGTACAATGCTGCATAGTTTATTTCTACAAAAGAAAAGCAGTAAAATAATAATATTGGGGGAGGGAGCCAACAACCAGGAAGATAATATTGATGAGAAGGAATGATTACAGCCTAATTTTGTGAAATGAAGCTTAGCTCATTTCAATACATTTCAGTCAAGATTCCGAATGTGAGTATTCTGGCGCCATATTATACAGAGTGAATGTTTTCCTGACACATTTCTGACCCTGATTCACAAAAAAGGAATGGACTGTGAATGTACAATGAGCACGTTTCTTCCTTAAGCTCTTGATCCACCACTGCAACAACAAATAAATACATTATATTCTATATATGCTATATATTTATTATTTCAATGTGCACTGCATATTCAGTAAGGGAGAGAACATTTGCTTTTACAAAAATAGCCTATAATTCATGAAGCCATTTCTGCATTATGGGGAGGAAATCCACATCTGAATATGTTTACTCATGCACAGCTCTAGATGACTTGACCAAATTTATTTATTATCCAAGGCAAATTGGAATTGATGCCTCTAGGGCAAGTAACACAGTGTTATGTCAACTTGCTGTGCCGCTGTATTTTGAAACCTGAATAAATTGTGTACTAATTCTAACTCCAGTCTATTGCACACTGGTTATTTCCTTAACGGATAATGTCTACATTCCAACATATATTCTAAAGGAGCACAAAGCATAACGGAAGAAATAAAGTGCATTTCATTGTCACATGGACATAAAATGCACACATTGTGCTTCATATCATGTATTCTGTGTTTCAGAAATGTTGGTTGGTGATCCAGGCTGAAATGAACCCTTAACCCTTTTGCAAACGCACATCTGCGCACATATTTTCTGAGCTGGAAACAGTAGTATTTGCCAAGGGGCAAACAGAAGAAAAAGAGTTGAGCTTAACTCTGCGCTGCCCAAGAGCCAGAGGGATATTTCCAGGGTTCTGTGCAAAAACACATGGATCAATGTCAATGTAGCAAGCATCAAATCCCACCAAGGAAGCAGGCAGGCAGGATTATCTATTTTCCAACAATACTATTTGTCTTTTTCAGTCTGCCACACTGTTTCAAGATCCGTGTAAAAGTGAGATGAAGTAACAAAACAAAACAAAAACCTTCAGCAGTATTAGGTTGGTACTTCTAGGATTTGCATATGATGATCCATTTTCATGCATGCAAATTTTAAACTAGCTTGCACTGAAACCAAATTAACACTCCATGGCTTAGAGGTCAAAGAGGAGACTTTACAGGAGAGCAAAAAGAGCAATGAGCCCTTTGCTAGTGTTTCTTAGTTTTAATTAAATCAAATTAATTTTCCTCTTTCACCACTGAGAAAGCTCCGTTGTCTTTGAAGATGACACTGTACTTGTAAGCTGCCAGGAAAAGCATATCTTTTTTTTTCAACATTCAAAAAAGAGAGTTTTCAAAGAAAGATTTTATCACTGAATTATGTGCTTAGAATGACATATTTGCTGTGGTAGGTATTTTTTTTTTAAAAAATGCTTCTTTCTCATAGTTTAGGGTTGCCATATGTCTGGAAATTCTCAGACATGTCCTTTTTTGGGGGTCCTACATACCCATCCAGGGGGTGGGATTTACATTTTAAAGCAAATGTCCTGGATTTTGGGTTTAAATTATTTTTCTGTGTGTGGGAGGCTATAGTCCAGGCCCTGGCTCAGGCAACCTGGGTTCTGGCTCTGGCATGGGCGACCCGGGCTCTGGTTCAGGCTTGGTATATGGTGTGGGGTGCTCTGGCTTGGCAGTGGTGGAGGGGCCCAACAACTTTTTTGTGTCCAGATCTTCACCTCTTGAAATATGGCAACCCCAGAATGGTTTCAGTTAAGCTCCAATGCTATACCCTCTTACTTTGGAGTAAGCCCCATCAAACTCAAAGAATTACTTTTGAGTAGACACGTACGGCTGCACTGTTTGTTTAACCTATTTATATTCATGAAGGTTTTTTGTAATAAATGAAAAATGCATTTGTTACAGATGATGATTACCAGATGTGTTACCAGATAATAGTTTATTAAAATTGCCCGTCATTTACAAGAATCACAAAGGAAGTCCTGAAGCAATTTATTAAAAGTGATAATTACGTATCCACTAAACAGTACAAATAAAGTGTTCGTTTTAAATATCACTATATATATATATATATATATATATATATATATATATATATATGCTTTCGTAGATTTTCATATATATATACCAAAAACACACCAGCCAACAGCAATGTGAACACCAAAATCAGCCAGCAAAGCTTAGCCATTATTGTTGAAATGCCTGGCAGAAAAAAAGGCACTGGAAAGATGACAGTGTTGACACCAGATGAGCTTCCTGGGGTGTTAGAGTGTGTGTGGAGGGGGGGAGCAAAGGGCAGTTGGCCCAGGTGCAAAATTGTTAGGAGTACAAAATTTCAACACCTGGTGCTGCCTCAGTAAAGCTGCACACTTTGTTTGCTGGGTTCCGTTGAACGGTTTCCCATGCGAACTTGGGAATGACCTCTCCAGACAACGAAATGACTCTTATTTTCTTATTTTTGCAGCTGTGATCTCTGGGTGACATGGATGCCATTAGGCAGTTGTATGCACATGTGTATACTTTGTTTCCCTTCCTTCTGTGTGACCACGTGCCCTAGCAACCCACGCTATACCATGGCTGGGGAAAGCATTGCATAAGCAAGAAGCTGCCACAGAAAAGACCAGTTCTCTTGCTGCTACCCTCTGAGAAGGGCCTCAGGTAATGATCTCAGGGTAGCTTAATATGGAAAAGAGGTGGCCCTTGAAACCCATGGAAGGCTGTATAGGTCCAAACTTGCGCCTTGAAATTGGGTTGGATATCTATAAGCAATGCTCAGTAGGCAAAGTATAATAAACCACTCCTTCACCGTTGCCCTAATTCAGGCATCCCCAAACTCGGCCCTCCAGCTGTTTTGGGACTACAACTCCCATCATCCCTAGCTAACAGGACCAGTGGTCAGGGATGACAGGAACTGTAGTCCAACAACAGCTGGAGGACTGAGTTTGGGGGTGCCCGCCCTAATTCAATTGGATATACACATGCAGATACAGGTTTCCTCCATGTGTGTATCCCTGGTGGGATGGGAAATCACACCACAAACAGCAGCTATGCATGCGACTCCGCATCCCAATTGACCAGCTGGAGCTGCAAAATACTGAGGTTAAAATCTCTGAATAGTGCCAATCAGCTGTTTGGAGAGGGAGTGAGAAGAGCTCAATCAGTGCCAATCAGCTGTTTGGAGAGGGAGTGAGAAGAGCTGGATTTAGTTTGTCCCAATCTCACTTCCCTGCGAAACTGCTGATTGGTGTGTGTGTTTAGATTGGATCCAGATTGACCATTTAACATGTTGCCGTAAGGGAGAAAATGCATCTCTTAAAAAGAGGACAAATGAGCACACAGATGTGCATAAAATCTGCATGTGTTAATCTAAATGAATGGATGGAAATTTAGAAATAATTACTATAGTTCAAGTCGGACTATGATTCATCTCACTATAGTGGTTAAGACTGTGAGCAAGTGACCTATATTGTCTGCTCAGTCTGCTGTCCTGTTATTAACTCTTTAAGTCTCCTTCTGTCCCTTCCTACTGTTTTTTGCCCTGAAACCAAACTTAGACTAGATAGCTCTTCAAAAAGGGGATTATCCTCTTTAAAGCAAGAAACACGATCACCTTATTAGGGCATCATTTTTGTGCACAATGACTATAATGTAACTTTAAAAATTTGTTTTTATTAAAGATTTTCCTGGGTTACAAAAGTACATACATTGTCTTTCTTTTCAGATTATCAATTCTTTTTTACAGGTCAGTTATATTTGATGTGAGACTTTAATGTTGTATACAGTATAAGGTTGGGGGAGAAGAGGTGGGGAGAAGGGGGTAGTGAACGTTCATTCTTTTGCAATAGTGTATGTGTGAGGTTTTTGTGTCGGCGTCACTTGGGTAGGTTCTTTTCTATTCATTTATAAGTTTTCATTTTCATAGGCATTGAGAGACATTGGGGGGTCCAGAGCATGGTTGGTTGCCTTCAGTTGACTGAGGTGAGTTTGGTTTGCAAGTACGAGGTCAGGAGTTGTTGGGTCAAGTTCGCCATATTGATTTGCAAGCTGTCAGTGGGTTCCTGTTGCCTTGTTTGGCTATGTGTAATAAAGGGGAGCCACACTGGGGTGAAGGCACCCTCTTTTATTTGTCCCCCTGATAGTTTCAGTTTGTCGGTTAGCTTTTCTAGAAAGGCTGTTTCCCATACAGTTTGGTACCAGTGGTCCATGTTCATTCCTGACAGGTCCCTCCAGTGGCTAGCTCTGATGCTTCTGGCTGCTGAGAGTGGGTGGGTTATAAGCTCTTTATAGTGTGAGTGTGCCTCATTGTCTTGGAAAATATTCAATTGGGCCGGTTGTGGGGTGGCTTCTAATACCTGTTTAGTTCTTTTACATATTTCTTGTAGGACTGCTGTCCAAAAGGGTTGGATTTTGGGACAATCCCACCACCTGTGCAGGTATGTGCCTGTAGAGATGCAACCCCTCAAGCATTTTGGTGAGGTTCCTGGATGTATCAGACCAACTTCCGTGGTGTTATGTACATCTATGCTATAACTTTGAGTTCATAGATTACTAAAACTAGACTACAGTCAGGCAGTACTTTTATCAAGATCAACCAAAACATGTCAAAATAGTGAACAAGCTTTCAAGTTCTCCAGAGCTCTTTATAAGGTTGCTAAGGGGTCGGGGTGGGGTAAAGAAAAATCTGGTTGGTGCTAAAGTCACAAAATCTGCATTTATTAAGAGTGTTTGAGCTGATAATCCTCATGGGAAAGCCATATCATTTAAATACATGGTGTGACCTATGTGGTTCTATATGTTGCTTGGATGTAAATCACAAGTAATTCACAAATATTTTGAATTTAAAAAGTCTCTGCTAGGTGCTACACTGATTTCAGGTTGCACCACTAATTGGTGCATTTATATTGGTTTTCAACTTCGCATTAAATGCACCTTTCCATTTTGTATAGTGTAGAATTCAAAGTAATATGGAAGTTTACTTACATCTGTACAAACTCTGCTGTCTGTCAATGGCTAGAAATATTTTATCTGAAAATGCCTTGGGGTGGGACTGTTGCTTAATCACTTCTGTTTTGTGCCTGTGTTGTGCTGAGGTCTGAGCAACACAGTGGCTTCTGTGGGGAGTGGCTTGGATGATGGTCCTTCTCCTCCCAGCACTGCAGATTTATAAGTACATGTTATGTACTGCTGTAAAGGTGTGACTTATCTGCGTCATAGCTTGGTATTTTCATATACACACATAGGAGTATATTTTCTGGGTGCAAGTGACTACAAACATGCATCTTCATAGCACAGTATCTAGCATTATATACCCAGAGAGTATTTTCATTAGATGTGACTGCCATCCCCTGAATGCTTTATGCGTCTGTACCATACATTAAACGTAATATGCACTCTGAATCAGACCAGACATGTAACTGTAAACATTGCATCTTCTCTGCAAACAACCCCAAGGGCTTTGAGTGCTTTGCATGATTTATTAGACGATGTCAGTAACTTAAACACAGATTTTGACTCTGCGCTTTTGAAGTGGCTGAAAGTCCTCCGGTTTGGTGTGTAGAAAGAAAGAGGGTAAAGCACTTACTGTAAATTTCAGGCTCTACAATATGAAAGTGTGTCAGTGGGGATGATAGCAAGTCAGGTTCTGTCTGGAAGAGATGTAATTGAATCTTCCAAACAAATGGCTGCATTTGTGCTTGTGTGCTGCATTTCCTCACCTCTACCATTTTATGTAGCGAACACATAATTTGAATAGACCACTCTTGGCACAGAGGGGGGAAATGACCAGCTGACATTTGTCATATCCAGCAGATGGTTCTGTACTTATAGTAATGGGATCTTGAATTTCACTTTCAGATGAAAACCTTGGGTGTTTGCTGTGCTGTCAAACTATTGACAAGAGAAATGACAACTGAATCCACCCCTACATTTCCTCTTTCTGTATTTATTAGTACTCCATAGATAGATAGATAGATGATAGATAGATAGATAGATAGATAGATAGATAGATAGATAGATAGATGATAGATAGATAGAAGATAGATATAGATATAGATATATACATATGTATATACACACACATACAGTGGTACCTCGGGTTACAGACGCGTCAGGTCACAGAATCCAGCAATAGTACCTTGGGTTACGAACTTTGCTTCAGGATGAGAACAGAAATTGCATGGCAGCAGCGGGAGGCCCCATTAGCTAAAGTGGTACCTCAGGTTAAGAACAGTTTCAGGTTAAGAACGGACCTCCAGAACGAATTAAGTTCTTTACCTGAGGTACCACTGTGTATGTGTGTGTGTGTGTGTGTGTGTGTGTGTGTGTATATATATATATATATATATATATATATATATATATATATATATATAAAAGAAAATAGCAATGGATCATTAGGGTGATGGTACTAATCATCCATCCACTTTGCTCCTCTCTGGTCCTCGGATTGTGTGTAATATCTCTCCTCCTTAACCACAATATGTAGCCAAAGTTTGTCCTGTGGTTATGAATTGTGGTTAAGGAGGAGAAACCTCAGCCACCATCTTGAGTTCAGGTGATACATTAAGCCAAACCTTGGCTTAACTTGCATTGTGCTGAAAGCACCAGGAGGAGGTAGAGCAGGTACAACCTCCTATCCAGGAACCAGTACTTTTGCATGGTCCTGGTAAGCAATAGTTTGGCTTACCATGACAAGCGAAAGAGGCCATTGCTATATGTCAAATCTATTTGCAGCAGAATTATGCACTTATCTTTCCACTAAAGCAGTCTAGAAACTTTGGCTCGCTTCCGCTAGTTTGGGGCACACAGTAAGAAAGCAGTAGGGATAGAAGAAAACCGATCTGTTCTTTCATTCTCTGTTAATATTTTTTTTATCTCTGAAAAGGAGCAACTTGGGGATTTAAGTTCAGTGACTGGTATTTTGGTGTGCCCACATCAATGTGCCTTGAATGCTTAGCATTTACATTTAGACAAGCATGAGGACAGCTGACTCTATCCCATAGATCCTTCTGACAGTAAGATGGCCATGGTCCTTTCACAGCATTTGACACTAATTATCAGAAACATGTCAAGGAAGATGTCATCTGTTGTCTTAATCTTCCTGTCCTTAAATTTCTGTTCTGTAAAATCTGTGAGGATTTAAGAAGTGCCTTCAGGTTTGCATAAGTACTAACTCTTTGATATGTCTGCAGGAAGACCAATATATATGATCACTGGATTCTGATGTACATTTTCTCCATATACTCTCTTTTTTGGATCTGATCTACACACATATTAGGGTGTACTTATGTTTATGTTGCAATACTGTACATACTTACCTGGAAAGTATGTACATACCTGTACATACTTACACAGTGGAACTTGATTCTGAGTAAACTTGCAGAAATTGCCCTGTTGAAGAGTAGTCAGTCCTTTGTGTTCTTATCATTTGTGCTCGTCTTTCTTACCATTGGGATTTTCATTGTACATGTGCATTTCAGTTGGTTGAATGCTGGGTATTTGCAGAATTACAAATGAACCACAGAAATCTGATTAGAAGGAACAAACTCTACTCATACCCTCCAACATACTGAGCCTCAAAACCGGGATGCACATCTTCTCAACAGTGCTCTCTTGACTTGCATGAGACATGCTTTTTCAGGGATGTGCTTTCACAGCACCCCAAAACACATATTTTGGGGTGCCACACGAGATTGCAACCCTGAAAAACTGCTTTTGAGGGGGCAATATATCAGAGCCCAAATGGCCACCGTACTCTTGTATGAGAAAATGGGATGTCCCGTTTTTTCCAGGACACTTGTAGGGTATGCTTTACTTTGCAGTGTTCTGCTAACAAACTGTCGGTATATACCAGGGGTGGCCAGCTCCCAAGATCTACTCGCAGTGTTAAAAACTGACAGTTATCTACCCCATTTTGGGGGGTTCAGGTCAAAGTTGTTGAGTTTTTTTTAGGAAGGAAAGCCCTGTTTCTGGGAGTTCAGATAAAAGATGTTGAACTTTTTTTTAGGAAGGAAAGCCCTGATTTGGGGGGTTCAGATCAAAGTTGTTGAGCTTCTTTGGGGGGAGCCAGTGATCTACCATTGATCTACCACAGAAGTCCAGTCATCTACTGGTAGATCATGATCTACCTGTTGGACGTTCCTGCTATATACAAATCATCTACATGGCCCCCTTTTCTGATGGTGTCACCCAGAATTGATTCACTCTATACAACCATTTCTAAATCACTTTAGTTCCAGCTTGCATTACAGCCATTTTCTTGTAGCTTCAGATGGGCTGTCTGCCCTTTTAGTTTATTCTTACATGACAGGTGTAAATTAATGTTTCTTTTAAAAGAAGGAAACAGTTTTCAAAACAATTGATTAACTGCTGTGTGGCATTTGTGTTTGGTTGTGATGAAAAAGGAGAGAGCCAACTTTTTCTGAAGTTTGCAGAACCATATTTTCTTTTCAGAGCTCAGCTTAGAGAAGAAAAGGTGTAACTGAAAGCAGCAAAACCATTTCCAAGTCAGATCTACTGTTCTACAAATGGTACATTTCTCTTAGCTGCTTATTAAAAATTGTAACCATCTTAAATTGCAACCATGTTAAAAACAAGGTCATCTTCTGATAATAAAAATAAACAAAAAGTAAGCAAAATCGACAATGACTAGTTACTTGTTAGAAACATAAGCACATCTACTGTAATGAGCTTAAAAACCAGCAGTTTGTGTTTACTGAAATTAATATTATTATTTTTAACCACAACTACAAAAATAATCATACATAAGCCTAAGAATTTATATTCAGAGATTTAGTTGGGAATTTGGTTCTGGTTTGAAAGATAATGTGCATGTACACACAAAAATGATTTAGTTCATTAGCATACTTCTATTATTCAGTCATTAAAAAGCTTTAATGCTTGAGAAATTACTTAGAATGTTACTCGGTTTTATGATTTACCAAGCACTGAAGATATAAATGGCCTTATCATTCTGGCATGTGTCATACTATATACTTCCAAAATGTAGTTATTGCACAATGGGAGGCATTCTGAAGTAGTGTTTCTTTAATCATTTGAGTACCAGCAAAGCTTGATTTTTGGATAACACAGTGACTATAATTAGTGTATTTATGATTTTGAATATGTTTGACAGGACTGCAACATTTCAGATTAAAGCCCTGTGGGTGTTTCCAACTTGTCAGAACTGTATTTTATATACTGATGTCTTTTTGTTACACAATTTAAGACACTGAGAAAATAAGCATCTAGTCTTTTCTGAACCAATTAGGAAGTAGGTGAAGACAGTAAGCGAAAGAAAGAAAAGAAAGGGGGAGTCTCAGGACAATATTCTGCTTGCTTAGATAATGATTATCCAATGGTATCACTTGACAAATATAGACAATTTCAAAGGCAAGTGACATCACTTTTCCTGAAGGAGCATCTCCACCCCCATTGCTGAGATCTAGCTCTGAGGGCCTTCTGACAGTTCCCTCCCTGTGTGAAGTGAGGTTACAGGGAACCAGGCAGAGGGCCTTCTCAGTAGTGGCACCCGCCCTGTGGAACACCCTCCCATCAGATGTCAAGGAAATAAACAACTATCTGACTTTTAGAAGACATTTGAAGGCAGCCCTGTTTAGGGAAGTTTTTAATGTTTGATGGTATTTTTAATGTTTTGTTGGGAGCCTCCCAGAGTGGTTGGGGAAACCCAGCCAGATGGGTGGGGTATAAATAATGATGATGATGATGATGATGATGATAAATAAATTTACAAAGTTGCTTGGAACCTATGGCTCAATAGACCTCGAGGAATGGAAAGCCACAACTCTTCTTACTTGTAGTCAAACAACACAGAAGGCATAGATGGGAGGCTAATAGAAAATGCATGGCAAAAAGATAAATGACAAGAAGGCATATATACCAACACATTTGATTCCAATGTAGAATACTTGCTTTAGTTCAACCTGACACAGACAAACACTATAACTAAAATTATGAGTAGCTAGTTTCACAAATATTGTAGTTTGTCTACCACCTCATCCCCACCCCAACTTTCCTACAGAGGTACCTTGAAATTTCAACCCTAAATTTGTTTTTCTCTCCCTGCTGCTGCCTCAGGGAGCCCATCCTTCTACCTGCCTCATTCTTGGGTCAGAAATTAAGTTGTTTTCTTAAAAGGCTGTATTGTTAAAAAGGAACAAAAGAGATGTGTGTGTGTGCTGAATGAACAGAATTTTCCAGATACCCTTTTACAGACGTCTCTGTATTTCAGATACACTGCTCTTGCACATTCTTTATTTGTGAAATATTGATCCCAGCCCACTAATTTTTCTAGCTTTATAGCAGCAAGAGTTGTGAAACATCATGAGCACTATAACTGTTTAGCGATCTTTTCCCTGCTTTTCTCTCTAGAGAACCTTGTAATATTTTTTCTCCAATGTCTATAATTAATAGCACCATTTCTATAGACCATAAAATAGCACTTTCATGTCGTTTAGATTAGATACTGGCTAACCTACACTCTGTTGAATGTTTTTTAGTCATCATTTCGGGCGATTCAAGCAGCAAATTTGACATCCGTGTATGTCTTCAGTTTGACAGAAAAGATTTTGAAGGTAATGTTCACTTTAAAGTAGGCCAAAAGCAAAATAAGTGGTTGTATTGAAATTGAGGGAATATACCATACTTCCTAATACCTTCATTTTTCATGCTTTCAGGTTTCACATGAGTTTGTGTGTGTGTGGACTTGTAATACTTATTGCAAATACTTTTGCCACCACAGACAATAATTTCCTGTAGTGAACTGATAAGGACCAGGGTGAAGAAACTGATTACTAGGTGGACTGATCTTGTAACGCTGAATCCCATCGCAATATCTTTAAGGTCTATTGTTAAGTAATAGTGATTTATCCCATAAGATTTTTAAACAATGTGTATTATTTGAATGTGACATACTAAATCCATTGCCCATGTGATCAGTATTGTGAGCAGAAGGTCCACTTGTATGGCAGGCAGTTGCTTTTACAAATATCAGTCCCAGAAGTCAGCTGGGATTTGGTGCTGTGGCTTGAGTTCAAGCATTATTTAGTTATTTAATTTGAAATATTTGTATGCTTTTTTTAAAAAAAATGTTATCCAAATGGTTTACACGGTAAAAGTGGCTTACAAACTTGTTTTGATAATGTTGTTTATACTCTCATTGTGTGAACTTTTATGTGAAGGTCTTCCACCTTTGAGCAAAGGAACACCCCCTCCCTTTGGTTGGTTCTAGAGCCAGTAGAGTCAGTTCTAGAGCCAGTGTGGTACAGTGGTTAAGAGCGCTAGACTCATAATCTGGTGAACTGGGTTTGATTCCCTGCTCCTCCACATGCAGCTGCTGGGTGACCTTGGGCTAGTCATACTTCTCTGAAGTCTCTCAGCCCCACTCACCTCACAGAGTGTTTGTTGTGGGGGAGGAAGGGAAAAGGAGATTGTTTGCCGCTTTGAGACTCCTTCGGGTAGTGATAAAGTGGGATAGCAAATCCAAACTCTTCTTTTTCATTGAATAGCAAACCCTTCCTGGAAGCACAAGTTAGTCTTCCCTCTGAAATTCTGCACATAGGAAGAGCTTCCATTGGCTTAATAAGAATCACATTGCTCTCTCTCTGGGTGTGAACGAATGTGTGAGAGAAAGATATGAGTGTGTAGATTTAATTAAGGTTTGAGGCATTAGAAGCTAATTAGGAGAGGCTAGTCTCTTGTGTGAGACGATGGCTAGGCCCATGTGTGCATTTGAGCTGTGTAGTTAGACACTTTTATTCTTCTGGAATAAGCATGCATGAAAAGCTATGTTTGGCAAACTACTTTAACCATGTATTAGACACTTTTAATAGGAAATCAACATGTGTTAAGAGCTAATTAAATCAGATAATTTCCTTTTGAGTTGTTCGCCTGGAGATGAGCCATCTAGGCAACACAAAGGATCAAAGGTGAATCTCATTCGCAAATAAGTTGGTTTCCTTCCTTCCTCAAATGAGAGTTTAGTTTAAAATGCCAGTGTTTTAAGAGAAAGTTTTAGAACGGCAGTTAGGAGTTATGTAAAAATGAAGTTAGTAAGCTGTGGGCTGCAGAGAGAGAGAGAGAGAGAGAGAGAGAGAGAGAGAACAATGATGTTGCTGTGCCTCTGAGAGAAGCCAGAACCTGTGTTTCCCTCAATTGTAGGCTCTGGTTGTATGTATGTGTAAACAAACCATATATCTTAAAGACACCACAGTCTCCCCTGTGCCTCATTGTCCGAAAAGAAGCACAGACCCCAGGTAAGTGTGTGGAACTCCTTGGAATCTTGCACTGCTGTGGATATTGGGAGTGGAGGTCAACAATATTGTTGCAGAAGTTGTATGCCACCCCCCAACCCAAGATTCTAGGGGGTTCTAGGCGCTTACGAAGGGTTGTGTTTCCATTGGGAATCCAGGCACGTCAGCAACTGTAGTGTTTTAAGATACAATATATATTTTACACCTATATATACCTGGGTCTCGGTGGAGGAAGAGAGTTCACAGCACTACATCTCCCCACAGCAGCACAGCACCGGAATTCAAGGCATCCTGCACACGACTCCTGTTTCTCTGCCCCAGCCTGCTAAGATGGTTTTGCCCCTCATGGCCTCTGCCTCCAGTTCTGCCCATTTTTATTTCTTGTTCGCAGGAAATCTCTGCTCCAAGCAACTCCTCCCCATCAATCTGCTCACCCTCCCTATTCCAAGCCTGGTTTTTAAAGTTAGCAATTTTTCTGCGACTTTGCCTTCATCACTCTGCATAACCTTGACAATCTCTGGAGGCACAGACCCAATGATTTCTCTGTGATGGGACATCAACACTTTTGTTGTGTTAATGGCCTCTATACCAGGTGAGGCCCTAGTCTGTTTTTTTCCACTGGCATGGGATCTTCCCTTTAATACTCCAAATACTATCTAAGTTCTATCAGCTTACTAATTGCTAACACTAACTCTAGATCTGTAACTATGTTCATACCACAACAGAGTTAGCTAAATTATGATTGGGTGAGTTGCTTTTGTTATTATGGCTAGTCGTTTTCAATAAATTTTAAAAAAGAAAACCCAACACCTCCCCCAAAAGAGTGAGAATCCTATTTTTCCACCCTTCAGTGGCTGTTTCTTCAGCTTCTGCTGCCTCCTTCCCCCATCTCCAGGGTCATCTTTCTGAATTCTTCCTCCTTTTCTAAAAATACACATAAAAGTTTGGATGGCAAGGGATCCTTGCACAATCCATGCTAACTTAATCTATAACAATGAAGACAATGAAGATATTCAAACAATGTCAAGGTGCTCTGCATCATATGTTTTTCTCAATTGCAGAACTAAAATTTGCAGGGAGGGACATTTGGTTTGTTTGCCAATTACCCTACAGGCATGCCTCTTGATCTTTTGTTCCAGTCAATTTCATGTAAGTTTCAGTTTTGCACTTCTTTTCTCTTTTGCTCCTTAGCCCCACTTGAAGGTGCAAAATGAAGTGAGAGTGAGAGGGGGGAGAGAATGGATTTGTTTTCGCTAATGTGCTTTCATCTGTACCAAGCAACAGCCACTGGGATGGTGTTGAACAGCCATTGTGTCCTTGCCTTCATACCATATACTCTTCTGAAAGTTCTCTAAGCCTTTGATCCTATATGCACTTAGTTCAATTTGCCTGTGTTTAAGCTGAGACTCAACTGAGCTACAAACATGAGTCTGACCAAACTGCGGGAGGCAGTGGAAGACAGGAGTGCCTGGCCTGCTCTTGTCCTTGGGGTCACGAAGAGTTGGACACAACTAAATGACTAAACAACAACAATCTGAGACTCTGGATTCAACATAGGGGAGGAGGACTGCCCAGTGGCGTAGCGTGGGTTGTCAGCACCCGGGGCAAGGCAAGTAATTTGCGCCCCCTAACCCGTGGATTTTAGCACTGATTTTAGCACTGTGAGTGCGAGCGCCCCCCCCAGATGTTGCGCCCGGGCCCCCCTACACCCCCACGCTACGTCACTGGGACTGCCAAAGCCTCCGCTAGCTGTTCGCAGTCAGAAAGTGGGTGACTTGTCTTGTGCCTTTTATAAGCACCACTCACACATACTTGCATATGTAGGAGAACATCCTCCTCTTTGCCTTGGGACCTTTAAATCCTGATCCTTATTGTTTTTGATTTTTCTTCTGCTCTCCCTTTTAAAGAGAGCAGATAATTCTGCACAGGGATCACGTTTTGAGCTGAGCCAAGGGAGGCAAATCCAATGTATTGGCACCACCCATTGACTTACTCATGTATGGGCTGAGGCACAAGCCAAGTCTGCAACACCCACTTTCCAACTGTGAACAGTTAGCAGAGGCTTTGGCAGTTGTCCTCCCCTACTATGTTGAATCCAGAGTCTCATTTTAAACACAGGCGAATGGAAGCTGAGCTGCTGCATTGCATACTAAAGTTTTGCTGTTGCTGTTGGCACTAGAGGTGGGGGACAGACTGAGTGTGCTTAATAAATAATGAAGAGATCCCTGGGATCATGGACTACCCTGGAAGTTAGATGACAAACCTCTGATCCATCAATTTCCTATTTCTAATTTAATATAGTCCATGTATGTTGATACTTTAGGCAAGAATTATAACACCTAGCGTTATAGTCTGGCTTGGACTGTAATTAATACTGGAGAGTGATGAAGGAGTTCTTTACCATATACTGCCTCTGATGCTATTAAAGTCAGGCAGGCAGCGGTGTAGCCAGCCACTCGGGCAGGGTGCGCTGCGTGGAGCCTCGCTGCCACCTCAGCTGTAGGGTGGTTGAGTGGGAGGCAGAGGGCAGATCCAAGCCCCACGCTGTGATTTTGGGCAGTGCAGGGCCTGCAGGCACCCAAGCCACCGCGTCACTCCCAGGAGAGACATGTGGCTCGGGTGCGCTGCAGGCCCTGTGGTAAGAGCTGCCCCCGTGGTGTGGCACCCAGTGCCTCCTCCAGCTATACCTCTGCAGGCAGGTGGGATGGGGTATTGAGGCATTTTATTTTTCTGTGTTACTAGTACCGGAGTGACCTAATTGGGGCATGTATGGAGGTCCTGGTGGGCTGCCCAGACGACAAGACCTCCTCCCTCGGCCTCGCTGATGTGGTCCAAAGAAAAGCAGAGCAATGTGTTTGGCACCAGCTTGGCTGCAGGAGTTGCCAGCAGAAGGATTTTAAGGCACCATCCAACTGACTTAGGGACTCCACTCTAGATTTCTGTAGGATTTTCTCCTCAGCCTTTTCTTCTATGCAAGATATATTGGCTTGGTTAAAACATGACACTAAACTATAGTTGCGTAAACATTGAACAGGGATGCTTCCAATACTGCCTCTGAAACTACAACTTTCTACAATAACTGTATAGGCATCCCATTTCTTTCCATTCTGAAGAGGAAAAAAGAAAACACAAGTTGTTGTTGTTGTTGTTGTTTTTAAAAGGATATTTCACCCCTTTTTATGATAGTCACATCCATTTGCCCCGTGGCACCCTGTTAGCTGCAGTAAAACTTCGCTTTTGCAAATTGACTCATGGGAAGGGCTTTTCCTGTTTTCATGTCATGTCAATAACTGTTCTGTCATCAAATGCAACCTTTTGACTAGCTTTGTGTAATATTTTCATCCTAAGAGATACAGGTACCTGCAACTGCAGTGGTGAATGTGTCCTATACACAAACCATTAACCGGCAGTGCAGAGATAAACAACAGCAAATATATGTTTGTTCATTTTTCTTGTCCCTCCCCCCCCCATCTTTCTGGAACCTTCGGAAGGCTTGAAGAACTTAGGAATCCATAGACCTCTGTCACTGGTTCTCCTTGGGACGTTGACCTCCATTTGGTGCGAAAACCCTCACAGAAGTTAAAGCTCCTGTATTCCGACAGTTATTTCAAAGCTCCTTCTACTAATTCAATTTAGAGCTTCCTACCATAATTATTAAGCCTGCTTTTCCAAAGTGACAATATTTGCTATATTGACAGGTGCCAGAGCTTTTCCCTGGGAAGAAGTGTATTTTCAGCTAGCAGAGACTAAATGATTAATACAGTATTGATCGTCTGGAGTTTTCACATTGAGATTTGCCAAGCCAATGGCTGCCATACCTTATCGAGAGTCAGCTCTTTGACAGGCCTTTATTTGATGCCTGATACCCATCAGCTCCCTCATACATTCTTAAATAAGATTTATGTAAATTCTGTGGGCAGAATCTGCTGCTCAAAATAACACAGCTATACAGAACACATTTTTTTTCCATGTTGCAATTTTGAATAGATATGTGTCAGTTCTTAAAGCTCATGTACATGCTTTTGCAGCTTCTGCATATCTTTAGTGTAAATGTTTTTTTTAAAAAATGAATATCCTCATCTCATTCAGTTCAAGACTCTTCTAAAGCTCTAATCCATACATTCAAATCCAGTTAGTTCAGCTTCCTTCTAGGTATGGCAAACCAGCCTCTAAGATGCACCTAAACTAAGTAGATCAGAATCTAACACTTAATAGCAACCCTTCAAACTCCACATCCTGCTCCTGTTTTGCTTTGTGCTTTTCTCCTGTGTCCTAGTTTATATACACCTCATTTATAAACCAGTTTGTAGTTAGCTTGTTTGTGGGGGTAGGGACACAAAACCATAGTTAGAATTAATCACAGTTTTGTCCTGGGACTCAGCTATACAGCTGCAAATATAACGTTTAAGTGTGTTTTAAGTGCATTATACAAATGTGACACTAGATGGCGATGGTGAGCTAATGGTAAATTCTCTATATATTTTAAAACATTTTTTAAAATAGCATTTTCACAGTGCTTTTTATATATGTCTATATTCAGCCCTGGTTTAGATGAACAACAAGCAGCAGTGATTTCAAAATGGAAGCAGAAAGTTCTCATTGCAGCTGTGCATGAGAAGGAAGTGGAGAGAATATGCAACAGAGGCGGTTTTTGGGTTGTGAGATCAGTGTGGCTACACAGGTTGCCGTGCTGAAGGGGTCACCACAACAATGTTGGTAGAGGGTGCCAATTTTTAGCGTTGCACAGGTTACCACTGAAGTTTGAGAGCCCAAAGTCTGCCAATGCCTGCAGCAATTATTTCTTGGAAGCCACCCAGAGTGGCTGGGGAGGCGCAGCCAGATGGGCGGGGTATAAATAATAAATTATTTTTATTAATATTATAGCAATAAACAGTGGTCTAGTAGTGTGACTCCTGAAGAGCATTCAGATGTCTGTACGTGCACGGTTTTCAAGGCATTATGGGGTTCAAACAGAGAGACTGGTTATTATTTAGGCCTGCAAAAAATAATGAAGCAATGGCAGCAGCTTTCTTGGTTGCTCAACATTTGGGGTGGGAGGAGTAATCTATACATCATAGGAAAAATTGCCAAAGCAACATAGCGGTCTGAAAATATTTGCAGTAGACTTTGTACATAGTCATACTGTGTGTTCTCTGCTTTCCTTTGAATAATAAAACCATTTCTGAAGAAACTGCAGAATGGCAACTAAGTGATCCAATGACATTTTCTTTGAAATAGCTAGCTCCGTGGTTTCAGCCACCAGAAATATAGTAGCGTGCAAGCATGTGTGATTTTGTACTTAAATTGTCCCCTTTTGGGATATACCATGCTCCATTTTTTTGGAGAGCTGTTGGAGCCAGATCAGCTGTGATATGCAGCTGGACTCTATTTGCAGCATGGCTGCATTCATCTTATCAAAATTTCCACATTCCATCCCAGATAATCCTTCATGACTGCTGTTTATCTGAGGTGCCCTCTTGTTTTTAATCTGAGGCAAGAGTTTAGCTCTGGGTGTCACTTTTGGGGGGAAATGGGAAGCATTTCAATAGAAATCACTGCTGTTCCATAGGCATGTGGGGCTTGTAGAACAGAGCTGAATATATCACACACACACACACACACACACACACACCCCTGGAATAGCCAAGTGGTGCCCTTCAGAAGTTAATAGCATAAAATTTCTATCAGCCCAAGCCAGCATGGTCAATGATCAAGAATGATAGGAATTGTAATTCAACAACAACAATGGGAGGGCACCTCCTTATTAGCTACCCCTGAAATAGATAAATCACTTCAGTATTCTTTCTTTAAAAATATTGTTGTGTGCAAAATAGTTGCCCATGGACACCGCGCTCATGCCAGGAAAACTGATTTACTGATTTGGTAAGCATCAGGCTCTATATTGACATGTTTCAGCTGCTTCCTGAGCTTTCTAGAATTTAAGAAATAGAAAGGATGTGAAGAGTTATACGTTTTGCTGGAAATATGTACTGTAGTGTGCAAAGTTTCTGATGCAATTCCCTTCCAGATTCACTAAAAAGAATTGTTCTGCCATGGATTTCAAGAGCAACCATTAAGTGCAGGTGGGGACAGGTCTTGCTTGATTGATTGTAAAATGCTTTTCAGTTTAGTTTCGGTCCGTCAGATAAAAGGAGGGGCATCCATTGTTTCCACAATGTAACACTCATTGGCATTGAATTCTGCATGCAGAGGGTGGGGGTGGGGAAGAGAGAGGATTTTGCTGATCTGCTTTTTTTGCAAACCAGTAGTGATAACTTCAAACAAAAATAAATAAATAGAACAAATAGCATTTAGTATACTGCTATCTGGAAAAAGAGGCCAACGTTCTAAATATAAAGTGCAATTCTTGTCATCTGGGCTTTCATGAGTTCAGTGAGTATTCATGCCTCAGAAATGTGTTTCTGAACTGTGAACAATTTTGGTATCGCTATCAAGCAACTGACACAAAGGAAAGCAGCAAAAACACCACAAATCTGTCTTATGTTTTGACTTTCTGATTTTCCATCTTGCATTCTCTGAAAAGCATTTTTTTAAAAAAAGCAAACAAAAACCCCCACCTTAAGTACTATATAAGAAAAGTGCTCCAGTTCAATCTTTATGCAAAATAAAGGTAACACAGTGTACCGAAAATGGGTTCCTGACAAAGATCAATAAATGCCGCGTATAGGAGAGCAAAGTTATCAAAATGCAAATATTTCAAACAAAACAAAATTTAACAATTGCCAAGATAAGCTGTTCGCTCAAAGTGTATTGTGGACATTTTCTAGTTTACATAAAGTAATTAAATTCAAGCTTGAAGAATTCAATTTTTCCCCTCCCAAAGATATTATTGGCAGCATGATTTAATGTGGTGTTAAGGCTTGGAAAATGTTGCCTGTTTGAAGGGCGCAGGAGTATTTATTACAAAGCTGTTGTTTGAAAGCTGACAACTTTTGCAAGCTTTCTAATGGGTGGGGGGAAGCATTCACTAATGACTGCAAGAAAATAATATACCATTATATACCTAAAAATACAGGTTGACATTTTCATCTATAGTATTTCTTTAGTGATGTGGGATGGGAGAACTGACCCGTATGACTCTGCACAGCATGTATGGAATCTGCATAGAAATAATTACAGAGTGGTTCCACACGCTTCTTGAAGAGACCTCTGAGGCAGGCGACGGGAAGTATTTTAAAGTTTTGTTCCCTTCTGTGGCAGCTTTGTGGCATGGGGTGTGTGCTCACTAGATGAGGGGTAGGCAACCTAAGGCCCATGGGCCACAAGCGGCCCACAGGGGTCGTTTAACCGGCCCACGAGCCATCCCCGAACCAAGCCAGGGTGCTGTAGTGGTTAAGAGCAGTGGACTTGTAATCTGGTGAACCGGGCTCGATTCCCCACTCCTCCACATGTTGGGTGACCTTGGGCTAGTCACACTTCTCTGAAGTCTCTCAGCCTTGCTCACCTCACAGAGTGTTTGTTGTGGGGGAGGAAGGGAAGGAGAATATTAGCTGCTTTGAGACTCCTTCGGGTAGTGATAAAGTGGGATATCAAATCCAAACTACTACTACTACTACTTCTTCAAGCCGCCTGCTCGGCGAGTCCCCGTGTGCTGTGCTAAACCAGCGCAACGGGGTACGGGGACTCACTTCCACGGTGCTGCAAATTGTGGCTGCACATGGTCAAATGCCGAAAATTGCATCTGCGCAGGCACAGACATCGGAAATCGTATCTGGGCAGACGTCTGAAATTGCGGCCGTGCGCCCGAGATCTGGCCCACAGAGGGATCTCTGCTGGAGTGAACCGGCCCAGGTGAGGTAAACCTTGCTGACCCCTGCACTAGATCCTTAACTTGCATATCATCCCTCATATTCCTCAAGGGAAAGATCAGGACAAGGGGGGTGTTTATTACCTTCCCCTCACCCTCTCAGGGCAGATCCACAGCATATATTTAAAGCACACCCAACACACATTTTAAACTCATGATTTCCCTCCAAAGAATCCTAGCAACTGTAGTTGCCCCCTTCCAGAGCTATGATTCCCAGTACTGCAAGCAAACTACATTTCCTAGGATTCTCTGGGATAAGCACATGCACTTTAAATGTTTGCTGGATGTGCTTTAAATGTGGGGTGAATTGTGAAGAGTGGATTGCGGATGTTGGGAATCAGTTCAAATGAAACACAAGAATAGTGATTAGACTGAACCTTAAAGGCCATTTAGTTCATTCCTTTGCCAATGCAGAAAATCATCTTCTGTTTGTTATTGAATTGACAACAACAACAACAACAACAACAACAACAACAACAACAACATCAACAATAAGCAGTTTTTCTTACTAAGTTTAAGAAAAGTTAGATTTTTTTGAGACGTCGTTTAGCTTGTTTTACTATTTGAGACCCATCTTAACTCAATGTAGATTTTTTGCAAGGGAACTTTACTGAAATTATGTGGGTCAAAAGCTCCCAGGAAAATCTGACCTCGCACAATATTTTTGTTTCTGTGTCCCAGTACTAATACAGTGGAATGTTCAGAGTATTGATATGGCAGTTTACTAGTGAGGACAATTTCATTTAACAATACAAATGCTAAACTGCAATTAAAATCAATAACTGACAAACTGTGGTTCTGCTTTGAAATACTAGAATAAAATGTCTCTTAGAAGGTCATCATTCTATCTCTATCCAAAAGGTCATTTTAAGAAGACGGAAGGTCAGGTTCTATTCAAATAGTGAGAGTCAGGATTTTTGTTACTTCCACATCCATTCTACCGTCACCAAGACTTATTTCTATCACCCAGAAATTGCATCTCTGGTTATATCTAGCTTTGGCCCAAAGTAGTTGTGAAGAATAATCCTGCAGTTTTCTCAAGGCTGCTTGTTGCTGTTGTTTAATGAACAACAACAGTATGGCTACATAACTCGTTCTCTCATTTGTCCAATCAAAATTCTCAGCTTCTCTTTCTGTATTCCTCCTCTCCCTTGAGTAGCCATGCTGCCAATTATTCTGCCCTCCTCAATTCCTAGTTTGCAGCTGATATTAATTTTAAGAATATGTAAAGAACAAAAATAATGGACTTCCCACCAAAAGTACCGTAGTTTGGTCCTTTCATCTTTGGGCCTTCAATAGACAAACAACAAACTTTTTGCTATGCAATGCTCTCAGTAGGAAGAGTCAGTAAGCTGATTTCCCTCGCTGCGAGAAGCCAAGTTACAGGGAACCAGGCAGAGGGCCTTCTCGGTAGTGGCACCCGCCCTGTGGAATGCCCTCCCACCAGATGTCAAAGAGAAAAACAACTACAGTGGTACCTCAGGTTAAGAACTTAATTCGTTCCAGAGGTTCATTCTTAACCCGAAACTGTTCTGAACCAGAGGTACCGCTTTAGTTAATGGGGCCTCCCACTGCTGCTGTTCCGCCACCGCACAATTTCTGTTCTCATCCTGAAGCAAAGTTCTTAACCCGAGGTACTATTTCTGGGTTAGTGGAGTCTGTAACCTGAAGTGTATGTAACCTGAAGTGTATGTAACCTGAAGCGTCTGTAACCCGATGTACCACTGTACCAGACTTTTAGAAGACATCTGAAGGCAGCCCTGTTTAGAGAAGCTTTTAATGTTTGATGGACTATATTTTGTTGGAAGCCACCCAGGGTGGCTGGGGAAACCCAGCCAGATGGGCGGGGTATAAATAAATTATTATTATTATTATTATTATTATTTATTTACCGTAATTAAAATTTGGCATGGAAGGATATGTCTTTCTATGATCAGTTGTGAAGTAAATGTGGATCTTCTGTATTCTGAATAATGGATATTAACAGCAAAATCCTTGAGCTGCCGTAACTCTTAGTTTGTTATCATGTTGTAGCAGATGAGGGTTTCTAGGCCAGGTTGCTTTCCTCGTTGGAGACAACTAGGTGTTACAATATTGCAAGTCAGTGGGATCCATCTACAAGCCTATTTGTTTAAAATACCCTACATTCTTAGTGTTGTTTCCATGAAAGTATTCTATTCATTTATTCCTTATTGCTCAGTCTATTGGGATCAGGATAGCAGCAGTACTCTACTGTCTTGTTAAATAGGCAGCACCAAAACAGCTATGTGGTAAAAACAACAACCCAAAAAAGGAAAGTTACCTGAAAATTTGTTTCCTCCAGAGAATCTTAATATTTCTTCAGTGCTTTAGATTCATCTTGGTTCTGCCAAGTCCCTCTGAGGTTGCCTCATTTCTGATCTATGTGCTCTCAACTAAAGTAGTCTTAAGTGCAACGTTGCCAAGAAAAGTGCTGGGTACTTAACTGCAATATGTTTGATGTAAGAGCTCTTACCATACATGAAATGTCCCTAGCAAACCATTCTTAAATTACCTTAGCTTGAAGAAGTTTGTTGAGGCATCTACGTGAAACTAGGGCACTAACATTAAGCTTTTGAAGCTAAAGCTGGAATTTGAAATAGTACTTGCTTTTTGAATTATTTGCCTTCTTTCAGCTAATATGGTTCTGATCTGAAGTTTTAAATATTTCTGGTGTTAAGCCCTGTGCATTCAAACACTTTTGTAGGGAATATTCTTTTTGTGTTTTCTCGCTTATTATATAAACTCTAAATTGAATGAGTCAGTTTTCTCATTTCCCCCCTCATATAAATATTTTCCTTTGGGTTGATTCTCCCGGGAAAGCTAATTATCAAAGATATTTGTCTGACAAAGGTATATGTGTCAAGAAGGGGATTAGAACTCAAAGTCAATTTCAGCTGCACACAGACACGATCACTCTTCTGTTAGGAAGGCCACTTCACAAAAGACGTATTTCCCATAGGGAAGTTATTTCTGTGCAGTAAGTGCCATAGATTCTTCTTTATAGCTTGAATATACTTGTGTTCAAGCACACATGGCAGAAAGTGTGCTCATATGGCAAAATAGAAACTTGTGTATTTACCACCCAGGTTTCACATAGTTCCCCCGCAGAGAATCGACTCCCATGTTGGAAATGCCATATTGCGTGAATTAAACCAGGAGATACCATAGCAGCCACCTTTCCTCCTGTGCTATTGCAGAAGCTGGTTGGGCACCTGCTTCTATTGGCAGGACTCACTGTTTTGAGGTCTTGAGACTGTTGACATTACTGTAGTCTTGGCAAACCACAGAAATATTATGATAATGGTAGCCTTTTGTTACAGAAGTAACCCAACAGTCACTGGCAATGTGCATGAACCAAAAGAAAGCTCATTCAGATATTCAGAGAGCAACATAGGGCCACCTGGTTTGAAACAGTGTAGTTTTAAAAGGCTTTACGGAGGCCCTGCTGTTTAGGGAAGTTTTTTATGTTTAATGCTTTACAGTGGTACCTCAGGTTACAGACGCTTCAGGTTACAGACTCCGCTAACCCAGAAATAGTACCTCAGGTTAAGAACTTTGCTTCAGGATGAGAACAGAAATCACGCCTCAGCGGCGCGGCAGCCGCGGAGGCCCCATTAGCTAAAGTGGTACCTCAGGTTAAGAACAGTTTCAGGTTAAGAACGGACCTCCGGAACGAATTAAGTTCTTAACCTGAGGTACCACTGTATTGTGTTCTTAATATTCGATTGGGAGCTGCCCAGAGTGGATGGGGTATAAATAAATTATTATTATTATTATTATTATTATTATTATTATTATTATTATTATCATATATGTAGGTGCGGCCACTGGAAACTCAGTTGTATTCCCTTTCCTTGTTTCACAGTGAAGAAGTGGGCAAACCTCTTCTCTACTTCAGTTGCTTTCTTCTTCACTCTGCCCCCCCCCCCAATTACCCCAATGTCTGTACTACATTTACAAAATTCTCTGTTACCTCTCAGGAAAGACAGCATGGGGGAGAGTAAAAGATGACTGATGCAATTAGGCCAGTTCAGTTATTCAAAATCTTATCCATGCAATGCAGCTTAACAACTCTGCCTCACCCGCCAAAGGCGACAGTCTCGTGAAGGATGTAATATCAGACTAGGGATGTTTACGGATACAGCCACAGCATTCCTGCAGCAATATCACTGATTGTGGGCTTTCCAGAAGCATCTAGTTGGCCATTGTGGGAAACAGGATACTAGATAGATGGACCCTTGGTTTGATCCAGCGCGGGCTCTTTATATCTTGCCACATGTCTCAGCTGTTACACAGGAATGATTTCCGGGGAGTTGTAGTACAGTGTGTGTGTGTGTGTGTGTGTGTGTGTGTTAGTTACATGTGCTGTTGATGCAAATATTCTATTACAAGTTGTCTCCTGCTTATTCTCCCTGTTGCTCTCTACCTCACTGCAGTATAAATTTTAATGGCACGGAGAGAGCAGAAGCATCATTCCATGTGTGGAGGTATCGTCCCTTGAGTATGTTTGCCAGTACTGCTTTATAATGAAATACAGTAAATATTGCATACACAGTCATTCCATTTTGGGTCTTGGCAAGCAATAGCCATACAGATTAACATGAAAAACATTTAAAAAAACATACTTAAGGCCATATTTTCTTCAGAGAGGAAGCTATGTGGAAGCCTTTCTTGACATATTGACTTAATAGCAAGTATAAGTGTATATGTATTCTAAAGACCAAGTTGCATCATTTAAAACATATAATAATATCAACCAACAATGGAAAACCATATGTATTATATTACAGCCTTCCATATAACTGCAGCCTGTCCATTCACAAGTGTATGCAGAAATGGATGAACTAAACTTAAGATTGGAAAAATGAGAAACTGAAAAATTGACAGATTTCCCCATCATCATCATCATCATCAAACCTTTATTGGCATCACCTACAAACATTCAGAATAAATAGGCCAGTGCGATCTCGTCACCATTTCAACAGTACAATCATTTGCCAAAGGGAAGAAGAGGCGAGCAATCTATTTTATCTCTGTGGGTCTCCAGCAAGGGCAGGATCCTGTAGCGTACTTCGGTGACAAAAAAATCAAATAGAGTAACTTACCTACTGTCTTGGTGAGCTCCTGGTCTCTCCCCATCTATTCCTTTGAATTTTTTTTGTAGCAACATCACTAAGACCTCTATCAAGCTATCATCTGTCTGTCTGTTGCATTCTCTCCAGTTCCCCAAGTGGTGATAGGTTTAGGGCCAGTGCTACCTATCCCCCCTTTGGCTGCAAGAGCACTAGACCTAAATGGTAATTTTGTAATATTTTGTAACATAATGTAAATGCATTTTTTTAAAACAATTGCATAAGTATAGTAAAAGTGGAGGCATAAGAGGCACTCATGTAAGGGAGGAGATCCATTACCACATACAACAACAACAATTTATTAAATTTGTATAACACCCTATACCCATAGAACTCAGGGCGGTTCACAACGAATGTAATATCCCTCCAAAGAGGGCCTGCACACACAATGTATGTTCAGCAACTCAGCACTCTCTCTCTCTCTATGCCTCTGTCTCTTCCAAACTGTGAAACTGGTGCTTCTTCATGCACACTTGCACATGCATACTTGATGTGTGCACCAAAGAGAAGATTCAGTTCAGCCCCTGAATTGGTGTTTGAAGAACAGCCTGGCTATTTTGTCTCAGGGGTCCTTGTGTGTCTGCATTATCCCCACTCCATTAATGGAAAATTATTGAGGGGAAATGGCTATAACATTTTTTATTGTATTACATAAGTGGATAAAATTTGTTGGCATAGTACCCCTTCCAGAATGAATAAGACCTGCAAAAATACAGGTGAATAGGTCCAGGTTTTGCTGTCCTGGGTATCATTAAACGTTTTCTAAGGAAACATATATAACTTATGTTTATTTTGGGATAGACCTAGATGAAATCTGCAGGCAAAGTCACCATTTCTGAGGGAATAAATTGTGTCAAATGTTAGAAGTGGTTTTCTTGCAAGGTCAACCTTTACAGATTTGGGACAGGTAAAAAAGAAGGGACTTAATCTCCCCCATGTGTTTTGTTGGCGAATTGCAAACATGAGAGCAATATTCCTTGGTAAAGAAACAAAACAAAAATAGGCACCTATAAAAGCTTATGGGGGGCAGAGAGGAACTAAAAGAAATTCACATTCTGGGGACTCAGCTGCATTGGCAAAGAAAAAGTGCATTATATGTGTTGTAAATGCATTGTAACACTGTGACACCAGATGGCGCTGAAGAGTTCTGTTTTTGCTAACCCGATTTCTCATATAAAGTTTACAATGCGTTTAACTGAAACGCTTCTTTGATGTGTCTAGATCCAACCTGGGTAAAACAATTCCTTCTGATCATACTGATGTGTCAGTGAAGACAACACAGGGAGACAGTGAGTAATAAGAAGTAGTAGAACAGTCACAATCAATAACTGCAGAAATTACTGCTGCTTCTTGCAAGCAATAGTGCATTTCTTCCTTATGGTAACCTTAAAGACATTTAATTTTGCTTTTAGCAGAAACTTGCCTGTAGCATTTGTTTGAAACCTGGATATGTGAGGCACCAAAAAGTGCTTCAGGAATCCCTGCTTCAACAAATGCTGCCTCATAGAGATCCTGCTTCACCCATGACAAGCTTTCTGGGGCACCCTGCTTTGACTTAGGATTCATCCAAATCTGATATGCACCCTGGGTGTCTACTCTCTGCTCTTTACCTGGTCACTTTCAGGTCCCTTTCCTCGTGTTCTGAAGTGTGTCTCTTTCAAGAATGCACACACAGATTCCCATCTATTTCTTCTTAATTAACTCCTATTAAAGAAACAGCAACCAACCATCCTTGGCAGACAGTGAGAGAGAAAGAGAAAGAGAGAGAGAGAGAGAGAGAGAGAGAGAGAGAGAGAGAGAGAGAGAGAGAGAGAGAGAGAGAGAGAAAGAAAGAAAGAAAGAAAGAAAGAAAGAAAGAAAGAAAGAAAGAAAGAAAGAAAGAAAGAAAGAAAGAAGGAGAGGGGAAAGAGAATGAGCTTCTGGTACATTCTGAAAAACCAGGCTTCTCAATCTAGTGATTAAAAATGTTGCTCATCATGCAGTCGAGAAGCATAGTATTTAAATGATAAATTGTGATGCTAATTTATCGCCGGGAGTGGGGGTTAGGTAGACCATGTTTAAGTCCTACTTTTTAATCTGTTCAAGGCAAAGAGGATAGAGTTACTGAATAGACAAAAATAGTGGCCGAGTATTTTCAGGAGTCATAATTAAATTTGGAGTCATGGAACATCAAAAGAGAATTGCAGGAAAGAATATAAGTAGACAGTGGTGCCCAGACATAGACCAGTATTTGGCTATGCAAATTAACTGTCAAAATTAGAGGCCAAAAGGCTCTGTCAGTCAGATGAAAAGGTGGGAGCACAGAAAAAGCTCTCCTTTGCAAGTTAATTCTTTAGAAGTGAATTGGGAATAGTTTTGATAGCTAGTGGCATAATACAAGACAAATAACCCACAACCTTTTACATATATTTCTTGAAAACCAGTTAATCCTAGGTGTTTACAAAATAATATTTTTTAAAGTCTCACTCTCGTCTAGAGTAAACGAATTTTTTAGCAGAATTTGGTTCCTTGCCTTTATTTCTTTTCAAGGCAAGCATGCTGGTTATAATATGATATTCTGTTTGGAAATGACCTTTTTCTGTCCAAGGTTAACACCTGGAAGTTGTTGGGGTTTTTTTACCCATGATTGAAGGGTGAGAAAATAAAAAGCAAAATCCTGTGTGTATTTTATTGGAAGCTTCCTGGGACTTATTCCGAGCAAATTATTCCCAGGACTGTAGCCTGGAAGAGTGGGCAGTGGGAAGCGGGGAACGCTGCATCCTACAGTGGTATCACTGTTGCTTACTGGGATGGTGTTGGGGTGAGGTAGGGTAGCAGCCAGGGCAGGAATGTGCAGGTGCAGTGCTAGGAGCATCCGATTGGTTCTGCCATTGGGTCTGCACCGCGTGTGATGCGAGAGTATTCAAAGGCAAGTGACACTTCACATGTGAGAATTCTCCATCCCTGGGGTTTATTGTGCTGCATTACAGCATTCCTCTGTGTGGAGTTGTTTTGAAGGGCTTGAGAGAGTTAAACGATGGTGTTGCCTGCCACTGTTTTTAATCTGCTTTGTGCATCAGTCAGTCATCTGCACCACAGAGATAATGCTTCTCTACCTTACAGGAGCATTGGGAAACTAAACATCCATTAATGATTGTGGAGCCCTTAGATGCTACAGGCAGTGATGAAGGTCATATTCTGCATGAGCAGTGTTGACAGATTGCTGCATGCTTGTGTGAAACAGGTAGAAATACATTTGGATTCACATTGAACCATGAGACAGCCGTATTAGCAAATTACCAGTGTTACCAGCACATTAAGTAAAATCACCATCTGATACACATTTTTGATCAATACCCATTCCTAAAGAATATTATTTCCCATGAATATTGACTGAATTTGGAGTGGAAGATATAGTAGGCATAATTAGTGAAAAGGAGAATTTTGGTAGTGTTTTTAAGGGGAAGATACTTTATGTGGCAAAATATTTAATCTGAAATTAAGATGGGGGAAATGATATTAGTTTGACTTTAAAAAAGAATTCTCCACATCTTTCAATATTAGTTATTTTCATAGTTCTCAAATCTGTTGAAAACCCTGCATTGTTGCAGATATAACTGCTGCAAGAACTATAATTGAACTGATAAAGTCTGCACGGCTAAGACTTGCAAAGACTCTTCCCGTCAAAGGTGAGTCTTTGTTTACCTCTTGAAAATGCTGCAGAAACAGGTTCTGGAAAGCCATTTCCAATAGAGAAAGGGCCAGTTGATCAGATAGCAGCTAAACTAATGAAAAGCATCATGGAAGTGACAGGAAGATTAATTAAGTCCCTCCAGTCGTATTCACAGGCGGCAATACAGAGTTCCTTTGGGTACTGCTGCAGTTAAATAGTATTCATGGTGACAAATATTGCAGATTTCCAGAACTGACACCTCTGATTCAAGGGTAAAAAAAACAGCATACACACAACAGCCACCACATTTGGTAGTTTTGTCTAGTGAGGACAGGAAAATTGAGCGAACTGCTCTTGTGACTAGTAAATCAAGAAAATCTTTAATAAAAAATAATTTTTTTAAAAGGACACAAAAACTCAGCAGCCTCAGCCTTAATAGCTTAGTCGGTTAGAGCATGGTGCTCATATTGCCAAGGTTGCAAGTTTGATCCCCGTATTCTATGATTCTAGAAAAGAAATGCAATTTGGGAAGTGGAATTAGCATGTGCTTCTTTTAGGCACAGAACCAAGTTGCTATATTGCCATTATAAAATGCCACTGGGCTGAAGTATGCCGTTGGAGTGGAAATGTACCCCCAAAGTTGGATTAATCTTTGGGGATTGGCAAAATTGAACAACTTCTAGAAATCTTGCTCTTGAACAGAGGATTATGGTTTAACTTTAACAATTGGCACCCAATTTTGCATTTTCCTTCTCCCTTTCTCTTTTTCTTTTTGCACTGTGTTTTTTAAATTGTAAGCCTGTGGGCAGAGACTTTTGTGGAGGGGCTATATCAGGGGTCATCAAACTCCGCATCGACAATAGAGTGCACCTCCAGAGGTGTAGCCAAATAACAGCACCTGCTGTGGAATAGAGACCAGTAACTTGGAACTGCTGCCTTCTGCATTTTATTTTTCTGTGTTAGTAGTACCGGGGTGACCTCTTGGGGAGTGTGTGGAGGTCCTGGTGGGCTGCCCAGACGACAAGACCCTCGGCCTTGCTGATGTGGTCCAAAGGAAAGCAGAGCAATGTGTTTGGCACAAGCTTGGCTTCAGGAATTGCTGGAAGGAGGCATACAAGGTGCCATCCAGCTGTCTTAGGGACCCCACTCTGGATTTGTGTGGGGTTTATTCCTCTCAAAAACGTCCTGCAAGGTATGGATTTTTCTTTGGGTTTTACTCCTGAAGCCTTTCTCATGAATGAGTATAGCTGCAAGGCATCTGATGTTTAGGATTAGAGTTTTTCTTTTCCTAGATGGGCTAACTTCCCAGTTTGATGAGCCCCATCTTCCCTCTACAGCATGTTCAAAAACTGCCTTCTTGACCATTGGACCCACTATGGGTCTCATCTGCTCAACCTGTCAGGGCCTATCTTCACATGCAGAGGAAGTCCCTAACTCACCGAGGGTTTGAGCCCTATCGGTTCCCTCACCTGGTTTAGCCTTCCAGTCAAAGCTGTTTCCTGGGGTGTGGATGCTGTCACATGCTGACAGCTTCTAGGAGCCACAGGTGAGAACAGTGCAGGATGGGGATCAAGGTGGACAAACTACCCCAGAAGCAGCACAACAAGTCTCTCAGCAGAGGTACAGTGGTACCTCGGGTTACAGACGCTTCAAATTACAGATGCTTCAGGTTACAGACTCCACTAACCCAGAAATAGTACCTCGGGTTAAGAACTTTGCTTCAGGGTAAGAACAGAAATTGCGCAGTGGCAGCGGGAGGCCCCATTAGCTAAAGTGGTACCACAGGTTAAGAACAGTTTCAGGTTAAGAACGGACCTCTGGAAAGAATTAAGTTCTTAACCTGAGGTACCACTGTACTAACCTTCCCCTAACACCCCATTTGGGGGGGGGGCGGGGAGCTATATAGTGAATAGTTAAATATAAATGGATAAAAGAATGACACATTTCATTAGATGTGATTACATATGCAAGTATCTTAACCAATTTATTAGATTATTTTGTTAATATACACAAAAGTTGCACCTGCAAAAATGGGTTTGTGTGTGTGTGAGAGAGTGAGTGATGAATGCAAGATAGGGTTGTTGCTTTTTAAAAATGTTAGAAGCACTTTCAAACAAATGATGCTACATGTGAATTCTTGGGTGGTGCCATCATGCAAAGGAAGTGGACCACAAGTGCATAAATGTTGTTATTGGCTGTCAGTCTCAGGAGAGCCTTGGAAATATTTTTTTTCTGCAGTTTCTTCCTGAAACAGTTCTAGATGGATACAAAGATAATATACATATCTTGCCAGGGCACTTACTGTGTTTGACTTGAAGCTGAAGATTCTGCACACTTGGAAACATTTTCAATTGCTTTTGGCTTCTCACGTTGTTGTGAATGGATTTTCTTTCACTAAAATTTGCAAAAGTTAATTTTAGTTTAACTTTCCGAAATGTTTTAGCAATGGATTGGGAGAAGCAAACATAAAGATTAAATATAATCTTTTTTGCCAATCTCTTTTTATTTTATATTACAGTACAGTACATTTAGGTTTCCAATAGCTGTCTAGGAGTAAAAGATGATTTTTTTGGGGGGGGGGAATTGGAAACCTCTCAAGTGTGCAAGAACTTTTCACCTACCGTACAAGGCATCTAAACTGATAACGTTTTGTCATCCTGTGTCTTTTGTTGCACATTATTACATTTCTGCCAACAAAACGGTCCCTGGATGCACTGTTGCACATATTCACAGAAAACCTTCTCATCAGCTTCTCAAATTGAAATTCATCATAGGCAACCAGTAAGAATCCAAGGATAGATCTATTATTGGTTGCCTCCTGCAAGTTTGCAAAAGCAAAAGAGAGGCTTCCAGGAAACCTCAATAGTTGAGGAGCAGGCACATTAATTTTATTAAATATTAATTTGTGTTTGTGGAAGGCATGCCTGCAAGTGACGTTTTTATTCTTAGCATGGGGCAATGTGTGAGCCATCAGTTGGGATGAAGTTTAGAAAATAAGACAGGATTTGAATTCATTAAGAAGATTCATAGGAAGCCCTTTGCTTTGAGCCTTTGAAGTGTAGTACTTTTTGCAAGCCAAAAAAAGTGAGCAATTATATATAAAAAATGGAATGCTCTCCTTTCTTTATAACTCTTCAGGCATGCCATCACTTGTATCCACACAACCCTTTATTTGGGATGGATTCCCCCTCCCCCCAATTCTCACTTCACCCCTTAGTGAGAAATAACTCACTCCCGCCCACCCCAGTTCTGCTAAAAATGCAAACAGTTCATGCATTATTGCATGCATTATTATATTTATAAGATTATATATGTACTATATGCATACACATTCCAGATTTTCTCAAAAAACTAGCACATAAACAGCTTAACATCCATCCACGTAAAAGTGCTGGAAAGTATTGTTAAAGATAAAATAACAAAGCATTTAGAAGGACAAGCCTTGCTGAAGCACAGCTACCATGGCTTCTGCAAGGGAATCCTATCCTGTCTCACTAAGCTTTTTGAGTTTTTTTTTGAAACAAAATAATTTTTTTTTAAAAAAAATCCTTCCAGTAGCACCTTAGAGACTGAAGAAGTGTGCATGCACATGAAAGCTCATACCAATACTGTAACTAACTTAGTTGGTCTCTAAGGTGCTGCTGGAAGGATTTTTTAAACAAATTATTTTATTTTGTTTCAATTACGGCAGACCAACACGGCTACCTACCTGTAACTAGAGTTTTTTGAGTGTGTCAGCAGAGGTGATTGTGTTGCAAGGTATCTCACAAAAGACTCCTGAATAAAGTTAGCTGTCACAGAATAAGAGAAATCCTCTTGTGAATCAGGAATTGGTTAAGTAACAGGAAGCAGAGTGTAGGAATAAATGGACAGTTCTCCTAATGGAGAGTCCTGTGTTCTCCAAGGATTAGTAGTGGGACTTGTGCTTTTTAACTTGTTCATGAACCATCTAGTGTTAGAGGTGAGCAGTGAGGTGGCCAAGTTTGTTGACGATACTAAATTTGTGCTTTTATCCTGTATTTTTTATATTGTGAACTGCCAATAATAATTTGTTCAGGGTCATTAAAACAAAATGTGAAGAGTCCTAAAAAGACATCTCCGTGTTGAGTGAATGGGTGGTAACATGGCAAAGTGAATTCATTGTGAACAAGTGTAAAATGATGCATGTCAGGGCAAAATCTTCCTTAATTTCACATATACGCTGAACTGGGCACTCAACAGGTAGTGTCCGACCAGGAATGAGACCTTGGGGTTGTAGTGGATAGCTCATGTTGAACCAGTGCAGGACAGCTGTGCAAAATACAACTTCCATGCTAGGAATCATTAGAAAATTCAAATTCTGTACCCATTTAAAGGAGGGTAAATCTCTCTGAACTCTGTGGGAATTACTTCTTAGAAAACAGCCAATGAAAACAGCATGATAGCACCTTACAATTTTATTATATAGTGTAGTCGGATAAATCATTTTATTCATAAAATTTATGCACTGCTTGATGGTAAAAAACCTCAAAGTGGTTTACAAATTATATATATATATATATATATATATATATATATATATATATATATATATGCTTTCGTAGATTTTCACGGGTACAGGAATGCAGGTTTTGGTGTCCTCGGGTGTCTTCCCGTGTAAAAGTTGGGGTGTCTAGGCGCCCCTATACACGAAGCCAAGCCAGAGCACAACTAAGTGCAGTACAGCCATCTTCTCAGAAAAACTCTTCACAAAGTTCAAGAGGTCAAGACACAAAGACTTTAGCAACTAATCCACACCTAATGACCCACCTAAGTGGTACTCAGGATATCACTCAAGAAATCACTCAAGATATCCCTCAAGTAATTAAGGAACAAAAGAAGAAAAGGCACACTAGCCTGGGAACTTCCTCTCTGCCCAGAACATTGGAGGCTATACACCACACCCCCTCAACAGTATTTATAGGAACTCAAACACTGAGATCCTGCTCTGTTCCAGTAACAAGAAGCCGAAAGCACCAGCCTGAAGATGACGAGTGAGACCTCGTCGAAACGTCGCCTAGACACCCCAACTTTTACACGGGAAGACACCCGAGGACACCAAAACCTGCATATATATATATATATATATATATATATATATATATATATATATATATATATAAAATATAAAAAGATACTGTATGTATTGTTTTGTGGATGCAGCCAGTGATATCACAAGCATTGAGTAATGTATAGCTGAGATACCACTGAGCCAGTTATTGAGGAATACAGTACCTTCTGTGGCTGTGGAAGGCTGTGGAAGACTACAGTTTTCTTGCCCATCTCACACATCCTTTAATCCCTGGATCTCTTTTCCCTTCACAGAATCCTTTGCCCAACCCATGCTCTTTAATGTTTATTAAGAATCAGTGTGCCATAATATTAGAGCATCAGAATAGGTGGGGTGTGCCCAGGTCCAAATCCCTAGTAAGCCACGGAGCTCACTAGGTAACTTTGGGTCAGTCATTCTCTAACCTACCTCAGAGGCATGCTGTGTTGTAGGGAGTGCAGAACTATTGAGGTCTTTGGAGAAAAGGCGGAATATAAATGAAATGTTAATGGACCTGTCCATTAAAAAAACCTACAGCAGCCAACTGCATGCGTGTGGTTTCAACCCCATCTGAGATTTCTGAATGGAAGGCAATCTTCCAAGAGCTTTCCCAGACACATGTCTCGGTATAGAGACTGTTTTTTTGGCTTCTTCCCTACATGAATTATAAGAATGTGAACTTGGAAGCTGCTTCTTAAAGTGCTGCATGTTTGAAATGCATCACTGACTGACTGCTATATGGACAAATTCTCTTTTGTTTACATTTATGCAACTCATTTGGGTGGAGGGGGTGAAACTTGGCTCAAGTTAAATTGAAAATTTGAAGCTTTTTTTGTAAATTGCTGTGAAGATGCAAAGAAGTAAACAAATACAGAATCTGGCTCAGAGTTGCATTCAATTTGTTTTGTGAATTTTTGCCAGAAAGATGGGCTGCTGACTTGCTTTTTCATATGTTCCGTTACAGAAGTGCAAACAGCAACGCTAAATGGTTAATTTTGAATATATTTCTGACTTTGGTTAGATTCTGCAGCTGCAGTGGGTCTTGGTAATTTTATTTTTGTGCTTTATTATGGTGGTGAAGATGTTCATTCCCAGCAATAAACAGGACTTAGAAAATAGTTTTGTTCCCAGGACCAAAACACAATGTAAAAATGCATGTTTCTTGTCCTCATAACTGGAAAATAAATACTGGAAAAACAAAGGCAGTGTATACCAAGGTTCAAAAGACATAGTGAGGCTGATCTCGACTTCCAATAATTAGTGAATACAGTGTTTGCCCTGCAATGCTGCATATGTCTACTCACTAGTTCACAGAGTTCAAAACTTCTTAATCCTAGGATAGGGCCTGTGGGACTATTAATTTGTTGGGTCCTGAAGATTTGCAAGATCTTAGCTGTTTGTGTTGCATGAGATCATAATCAGCTGGTGATTCCTTGAGTGAGGGATGGATCATGGCAATGATTCTAGATTCTAGAACGGGGGTTCCCAGACTACGGTCTGGTAGTCCATGAGCTTCATTCAGGTAGTTTGTGGCATGCCTGTAAAAACACAATGAAAAACTGTACAGCATCTAGAACAGTGCATTACAACTGTTGCAAGAAGGATAAAAATTAAGTGGTCCATCAAGACCCTCAGCAATCTCCAAGTGGTCTGTGGTGGGCGGAGGTTGGGAGGTACTGATCTAGAACAAAGGGATGGGTTCCTCCTACACAGGGCTGTGGACACCTTGTGGGTGGGGTTTGCTTCTGTGTAAAGCAGTGCAAGTAGGGGCTTTGACCTGCACCTAGAAGGCTCTTTATTTCTGGGTTCTCTTCAAAAAAATAATTTAGGGAATGCACCTGCATGTGATGTTGAGGGACTGAAGGAACAACTTTCTGCTTAAACCCCTTCCAGCCTTAGGTGTCCATAAACTTGCTGATATTTTGTCTGCAGTACTTGAGACAAAAGGAAAGGTCTGCCTTCTGTGGAAACTCACCTGCTTCATGCTTAGACAGTACCACTGCCTCATCTGAATTTAAAATTAATGGATCTGCATACTTTATCTGCTGGATATAGTGATGGGTGTGATACCTTCGCCTACTCTTCCTTCCCTGCAGTCCTCCAATCAAACCAGGAAAGGGATAAACTGCAGGCCTTTTCCTTGCTGATTCTGCAACACCCATGATTTCTCTTCTCTTTAGATGTTTGTGGTTCCTTCACTGCTGGAATGAAACAGGGCTTATTTTATTGGCGCCTTTAGGACTAAGTTGTTGTGCTTAGTTGTGTATTATATCTGCCAATCCTCTTTCTGAAGGAATAAAGCATTCGTCCCATTAGATTCCGTTTTTTAAAGATAAGTACTTCCATGTGCTTTGACTTTTAATTTTAGGGCTCTTATTTTCTTCAGCATATCTGAAACTGATATTGCTACCCAAGGAATTAACAATTGATCATAATGAAAAACAACATCCTGTAGACATGGGCAGTGCAGCCTTCCACATGCTGCCTTGTCAATTTGCATCACATCTGACCTGGGGCACCTCCTCTTAGAAGTACAAGTGCATTTTAGTATCTGTGTCTTTGATCTCTGTCTCCAGAGACTGCTGCCTACCCCCATTCCAAGATGTCAGTTGCAATAGTGTCTCAGGTCATGTGTGAACTGGCCTAAGACATCCATTTTTTCTTATAGACAAGAAGACCAGATCTTCTTCTTCCATCTTCTTCTATTAGCATATTCTTGTTGCTTGCATCCTGAGCAAAGCAATGAAAGGGCTGGGTCCTCATTATATCACTCTATTCCCTTCTCTTTATTAAAAGGGAATTAGATTTGCCAATACAAATCTATGATAATTAGGCAATACGATGCTTATGTCGTCATCTGTGTGTGGCACTGTGATGACAGAGAGGTGATTCACACAAGACTTTGATGGTATGCACTGCCAGCACTGTTTATTTCATTTGGAGCTGGGATTGGCGGAGAAATGCAATACTTTGCTTAAAATAACTTTGATAGAACTTTTAATTTGCATAATCTGGGTTTAGCATGAGCCAAGGAATTGCCAAGATTGCATCTTTGGGGCGGCACATATCCTATATACAAATACTAGACTCATTCTCAGAGTGAGAGTTGTTATGTAGCTAGAACAATACCATCTCAGCACAAGAAATGAGGCAGCAACAGGCTTGGAGGAACTGGGAACCTGGGGTCCCAAACAGCTAGCAAAGACTGAGCATGCTCAGTGGGCACAGGTTGCTCTCTGAGTGGGTGGGGAGTATGATGGAGTGAGGATTCTGGAAGAGGAGCTAGCTGGCTGACCATGAACAGGAACACGTCCCACTGCAACATTTTGTTGCAAGTCACACCCATCTCACATTATCACCTGGGCCCTTAATTTCCTATCCTTTTAGCCATGTTCAACAGACCCTGAACATATGCAGAGTGCCTTTCTGCTCCCACTCACTATTAAAGTAAAGGTAAAGGACTCCTGGATGGTTAGGTCCAGCCAAAGGCGACTATGGGGTTGCGGCGCTCATGTCATTTTCAGGCCGAGGGAGCCAGCATTTGTCCACAGACAGCTTTTCGGGTCATGTGGCCAGCAGAACTAAACCGCTTCTGGCGCAATGGAACACCGTGCTGGAAACCAGATCACACAGAAACGCCATTTACCTTCCCGCCACAGCAGTACCTATTTATCTACTTGCACTGGTGTGCTTTCGAACTGCTAGGTTGGCAGGAGCTGGGACAGAGCAACGGGAGCTCACCCCATCATGGGGATTCGAACCACTGATCTTTTGATCACAAACCCAAGCAGCTCATTGGTTTAGACCACAGTGCCACCCGCGTCCCTTTTTTACCCCATTCACAGTTAGTTCCCATTCATGTGGGCTTGTGGTTGCAGGTGAGTAAGACCTTCCAGGCAGGTTTGAGCCCCCAACACCTTTTTCTTTGCCATCAGAACTCAACACTCATCACCACCTCCGTTGGCACCGAGCTGCTTCTGCCAACACAGGGCACTTAAGAGCTTACCATTCCCTTAGCGGTAGTGAGATATGTTAAAACAATACCAGCTTTGTCTCGCACGCCCTCACCCCACCCTTCTGCAACACACTGTGTCAGTGGTTCCCTTTGATGCCAGCGTGAGTGTGTCTGTGTGTGCGCGCGCGCCTGCCTTATTATATAAGATTTAGCGAGAGGCAGCGTTACTTTCAACCCGGGGTCTTGGCAAGAAAACCCACGCAAAGGGGAGAAGAGGGAAGAAATGTGTTTTGTGTAGTACTCCTCGCCTTGATGTCACAGGCACGGCAAGGACATCACAAGGAGGAGTCAGATTACAGTAAGAATGGGCAGTGCAGCATGCAGCGAGAGTCAATGCTAAATCAGTGAGGGATTGTATCAGGGAGAAGAAGACTGCCTTCAAAGCCCTGATCCCAAGGAGGCTCACGCTGCTCGCTCTCTCGCTCTCGGTCTCTCTCTCTCTCCGAGGCTGGGAAATTTCCACACTATGTAGTAGTAGCATGAAAGCGGCTCGCTCCGCTTTGCATCGCAGCACCTCGGCGCGGGAGCTAATGCTGAACGCACAGCGCGCGGATCCTGGCTGCATGGTTAATGAGAAACATAATGTATTTTGGTAAGTCTCTGCTGGTGCCTCGCATCTTCTTTCTCTCCGGCAGGACGGACTGTGAATGTTTTGTGTGTGTGTGTGTGTGTGTGTGTGTGTTTGTCTTTCTCATTCTCCGTGGGTGCATTTCGCTGCTTCGGGAAGCCAGACCACTTCATTCACACACACCACACACACGCGCGCAAACACACAAGCTGTTGCAAAGGAGGATTCCATTGTCTCAGGCTGCTCCGCACGCCTGTCTTTGCTCGTCGTGCCTTCGCTCTGTTTACGCGCAAATAGCTCCGGCTAACGGCGAGGATCGCCACCCCCCGCTGGCGTCCCCCACCGCCCCCACCCCAAAATGAACCTGTGTGCCATCTGCAGCGAGGCTTGCGGAGCGTGGGAAGTTGGAGGCAAACTTAATGCCAGAATGTACGAGCCATTGCCGCACGATCTGGGATTCTGAAGTCTCTGCGCAACTATTTTTAGCCATTCCCATAGAAAAGCCCCCTTTCGCTTCGATTCCGAGAGAGGAGAAACACAATGCCTTTCTCTCTCGGCGCAGCTCTTGGCTCCTTTACCGAATACTCCCCCCCCCCGCAGAGATTCCCAGATCTCTGGATCTTGCCAGCCCAGCGCGCCAGGCAACGAACGCATGGTGGGGGCTGAGAAGGCTCCGGAAGATCTTGGAGCGGTTCGAAATGTTTGTGCGGCGCTGAGTTCCGATGGGAGAGCTTCCTCGGGTTTATTAGCCGCAACTGACTGCATGTCTCCTAGCAGAGAAACATGCTGGAGCTCAGAAGTGTTTGTGTATGTTTAGTAGCCTAGCACTGCAACGCCGAGAGCTCGCAGAGACCATAGGATACAAACTACAACTTGCTGCGAGGAAAGAATTCGTGTCTTAAGAACATGAAAGGGGGAATCTCCTCTTATCCTGACTTGGAAACTAAGCTAGAGTTTATAAAGCAGCTGAATGATGTTCAGTGATGTACAACTAGAAAGCAGGGGAATCCTGGGCTGGTCAGCAGCTTTCTTTCATTAAATATTAAACCAAGAGTTGACTTGGCACTTCGAGGAAGTCTTCCTTGCGTATTCTGCTAGGTTTATGTCAGTTCCATTTTCATTTCCAGTAAATTCCATTTTTATTTCTGCTAGCACATGCCATCCTCATTCATTTCAGTATTTCATAGAGTGTTCCGCCACCTCCCCAATTTCCCTGAAGCAATACAGTAAATGTACCCTGTATTGAAAGTTGTCTGCACATCTCCCAGAAAACTTTAATTCCTTTGTAAATCTTGTCTTGTTGAAGAGGGGAAGTGTTAAATTCTTGTACATCGTTAGATGAGGAGGTGGGGAAGCAACAATTTCTTTTATCGTCGCAGTGTCTGATATTGTCAGTTCTGTGCTTTCCAGAAGGTCTCAGTGAGCAAAAGTATTTTTCCTATATGCAATTTTAAAAGTTGGGATTTCAGCTACCTATGTTTCTCTTCTTGGAGGCGTCCCCTTTAATAATGGTACTTAGATGTGCTGCTAGGGGAGCTATTAGGATAGATTTCTCTGTACTCAGTTTTGCAATAGTTGTGTCTTTGATCTTGGCAAAGACCTGTGATCAATGTTACATATGACTGCAGCTGCAGGTTTCATTGACACTAGGTGCAAGCCATCTGCTCTGTAATGAATAAAATGAATCTTTTGGGATGTTCTTTTACTTGTGTCATAAGGGTCCGAGGGCTTAATGTTTTGTTCAGCATGGTTTCACTGTTCAAAGTGTCTTTTACTGGATGCATTGATCAGCCATTCACAAATTAATCTGGATGTGCACTCTGATTTAAGTTTTTAATTATTTATTGTGGAGCATCATCATGTCACTTTACAGTATAGGGAATCTGCCGCCTAAGAGGGCTCAGTAACTAAGACTGCAGTTAGGCAGCTTTTGGGCATACTTTATTCTTCCTGACCTTCTTGTTCAAATAGGGGAGGGAGTTCCTTTTCAATAGTAGATCATGTTCAGAGCACACAGCCTAAATCCTGCTTTCTTGATTTTCTCTAGCTATTGTGGAGAGTCTCTTGTTCATACTGACAGAAGTCTAAAGCTTATAATCTCACCTGTCCCTGCTAGAATAGAATGAAACAGCCTTAACTTGGACAGCCTTGACCAAATGGAAGGCTGAGCACCATTCACGGTCCCTTTCTTCAGGAGAACAATGGCATATAATAAGCGCACTATATTTAGAAAATAGATGTATGAAAAGCATGCATATATATTTATGTAGGTTTGCAAAACTGCAATGCTAGTTCTCTTTTGAAATTTCTTCTTTCTTCTGCATCTTTTGGGTGGCTTTATGTAAAGTGTTGCTAAGCTATGTTAAAAGTTTTACAAGAGACAGGAAAATTTGTCCTGCAGGTAAACATTTTATTCACTTTACTAGGCCCTACCATTAAAATGCTTCTAATTAGGGTAATGTTATGGTACAGCATACCACCCACTGCGTTTCAAAGCTTGAAAACAGACTAGCTAGGAACCGACCTCCTCTGCCTGCTCCAAACATTTCTATAGATTGTATGCACATTTTTCATGGCTGAAATTTGCTCCTGTGCATATATAGCCTCTTTCTAAACTCACCTTTGGGCACCCATTTTCATCTCTTAATAAAATCATGGATGTAGTCGATATGTGCTATAATTGATAACATTTTATTTTCTGCTCACCAGATGCGGATTGGCTTCATAATCTTTTCATACATCTTTTCAAATGACTAGAGTTTATCACTTTGATCTTCTGGTGGAATTGCAGCAGAATTATCTATTCCCACTGACTCTGTTGAGATTGGGGTGACTGTTACGTTGTTTGTTTTAATGATATTTTCAGTGGGGTGGATTCAGACTGAGCTAGCTGAATTTAGCTACCATGTGATAAAATGGAAGTTTTAAGTTGTGACTAACTTGTCCCATTGATTTCAATGAGACCTTCGCTCACCTTAGCCTGGATTGCAGGGGGTTGGTCTGGGTGTTCCTCAGAGTCCCTTCCAACTCTGATTCTATGTCTAATCATGGGCACAATCAGCCAAGATGTTGTCCTACGTATGTCCCATGAATTAATGGGCCATAAGGAATTAGAGCACTGTGCTCATGTGCAGCTCTAACTCCTATATATAGCATAGTACATTCTTCTACCCCACCCAGCACAGTATTGCCAGTTCTGACTGGCAGCCCCTCTTCCGGGCCTTAGGCAAAGATCATTCCTACCAAACACTACATGATCCAATGTGGTTTATGTTGCGCTCATAGAACCTCTCACAAGAATCAAGTCTAAAGCATGTAAATATTGGCAAGTAATATTTGTAGCATATTTTACATTAGATTTGGTTTTTTTTAAAAAAAAACATGCACATCTGTCTAGGTTAATTATCTCAATCATTTAGTACTGGAAAAGGAATCTGCTGTGAACCTTCTCCACATGTTAAAAAAAGACTGTGGGTGGTTGTCAGTGCTATGGAGGTAATATTACAAAGTGGTACCTGGGGACTTGCTCTACTCCTGTGCAGTAGATTCTGGTTCACACAGGAACACTGTTATGACTGACAGATCATTTGCTTCCAGTAGGCCTCATCTATTTTAATAGATCTGACATGAAGTATCTACTACTGCCGATATTTATCCTTACAGCGCAGTCGATATTATAAAGTATACTCCAATCTCCCATCCTGGGTCGTCATTTAGCACTATTGCAAGGCCCCAGGTTCACCCGTGGCATGTGAGTTTGCTGAGGTTTAAATGCAACATGCGCTTCTTTCCTCGCGCTCAGGAGAGATGTAGCTTGAAGGAAAAGGCATTTTTGAGGGGGTTTGTGAGCCAGCCACGATGTCAATCAGAATAAATGCTTCGGTAATACTGCAATTACATGATTGTGCATGCTAGCTCTGAAAATCCTATAACCTCTGCAACGGAATGATGGCAGCGTGTATACAAATCACCCCATTTTGTAGAAATGTTCTTCTAAAGAGGGATGCTACAAGAGGAACAGCCTACTCTGGCAATGCTTTCCTCTTAACTGTTTTTGCTGCAGTACTGCCATGTTTGAGACGCTTCCATTACTCTTGCTGCTCTCTCTCTGTATTTTACGGCGAAATATATAGCAACAATGTGCTTAATCTATCAGCGCCTATCTGTTTTGGGAGAGTGCACGGTCCTCTGTAAATGGAAGCAGCAGAGAAATCTGTCACATTCTCCCATGCAGTTTAGCACTTACTAGGGCCAGTTCTCTAGTATTGTGAATACAGCAGTGGATATGATCTTGTCAGCCTTCATATTCCTTCATTGAATATCACTTTTTACTTCTAACATAGTTTCGTAAATGAGAAATTCATGGTGGATGAGTCATGAGAGAAAATATGCCCCCCTCCCCACAAATCTCAGAGGCACTTTAAAGAAAATATATATTGGAAATATGAAATAAATCACTTGCCATTTCATGGAAAGTGCTTCAAGAGTTCCGATTTGTTTAGAAGAAGCTGCAGCGTGTATTGTGGAAGGTTATATACAGGCGAAACCTCCTCTTTCTAGTTCTGCTTATCTTCATGTATGGAAGAATGAATCAGAGCAAATCTTTAAGACGACACATTAAAAAATAAAATGCTTTCAGACACCATTTATACTGAGCTGTTCACTGCACAGTATTTTACAATCAGCGTAAGCAATAAAACTGGGCTGTTAATACATAATGGATGTTGATTGCGAAAGAAGAATGTTTCTGAAGAGAATCAAGTTGGAGAATCATGAAATTCAAAAATATACCCCTTGGCATGTTTCATATTGCAAAATGTAAAGTGTGTATTCTGAAATAGGGGGTAGATAAATACATTAACAGGGAGAAAGCATTTTGTGGAATAATCATTAGCAAGCAGAAACATTACAAATTCCTGTAGTATCTTCTGCTTACAAAGTGTTGTGGACATATCACATGCTTGTTTATTGGACATTTCTCTGGCTGCAGGAATTTTATGAAAATATGGGAGGTTTGTTTAAAAGATAAGTTACATGCATTCTTTTGATAATAGGCACTCCCAATATACCTCTTTGCAAGTGGCGAAATTGCTCAAACATATTAATTGACAGTTTCATGCTTCACAGTGGCTTCTAACTTGAAACATTTATTCAAACAAAATGTGATAGTGAAGAGCTGTATTTTCCTTAAGGAAATTTCTTACAACTGTCATTAGCACCACATGCCATAATATACTTCCCCACTCCCAACTGGAAACCATTATGCTATTAGTACTACTAATGGTACTATGCATAAAATTATAGTAAGCAGTACTTATACAGTAATGTTCCTTAGGGATTAAAGTTTTTCCACATATATTGTTTCATGAAACCTTCCTTCAGCCTTTGTAAGGTAGACCAGTATTATTAATTCCTTCTTACTGTTTTCCAGAGGCTGAAGAAATAATGGCCTCCTTAAAGTGACTTCATGAGTAAAACGGAAATCTGAACCCATGATTTCAGGGCACATAGCTCATGATATTAACCATTATCCTTCCATTGGATTATGCGATGGGCATTGACTGTTATGTACAGCAGTGTTATTTTTCTAGAAAAAGAGGTGCCAGAACTCACCATGAACACCTTTCTCGTTCTCTTGGAACGGCAATGGCAATGGCACCCACCTGAGAAGTGCTGGAATTAAGTTCTGGCAAGTTCTGGCTGAAAAAAAGCCCTCATGTACAGTAATATATATTGAAAGTGAATAGTATTTTGGTTTATGTTTCTAATTTGTGTATGTCCAGTATATATATATATATATATATATATATATATATATATATATATATATGCTTTCGTAGATTTTCACGGGTACAGGAATGCAGGTTTTGGTGTCCTCGGGTGTCTTCCCGTGTAAAAGTTGGGGTGTCTAGGCGACGTTTCGACGAGGTCTCACTCGTCATCTTCAGGCTGGTGCTTTCGGCTTCTTGTTACTGGAACAGAGCAGGATCTCAGTGTTTGAGTTCCTATAAATACTGTTGAGGGGGTGTGGTGTATAGCCTCCAATGTTCTGGGCAGAGAGGAAGTTCCCAGGCTAGTGTGCCTTTTCTTCTTTTGTTCCTTAATTACTTGAGGGATATCTTGAGTGATTTCTTGAGTGATATCCTGAGTACCACTTAGGTGGGTCATTAGGTGTGGATTAGTTGCTAAAGTCTTTGTGTCTTGACCTCTTGAACTTTGTGAAGAGTTTTTCTGAGAAGATGGCTGTACTGCACTTAGTTGTGCTCTGGCTTGGCTTCGTGTATAGGGGCGAGCTGTGGTTTTGTGGCCTGTGTCAGCCAGATCTGTGTAGGGATTGCAGGGGGGTGCAGCATCCGGAGGTGCCACCATGGTTTGGCTACTGGATGGTGTCTGTAATTTATCTGTGGAGAGGGTCTGGGTTTGGGTCTGGTGTGGTTGATTGGTGATGGCGTTCTGTGTGCCTCTGGATCTGGTGTCAGTTTTTGTGGGGAGGGCTAATTTCCAGATGTCTGGCAAGCGGGATGTGTCGTCACGCTTGTTCATGTTGTGAGGGTGTTTCTCTATCTCGATGGCTTCCATGATTATTCTCTTGTGGTGATGTTCCATGTTAAAGAGCAATTTGGAATCTGCAAAATTAATTTCGTGTCCTGTTTCTTTCATGTGTTGGAAAAGAGAGGAAGTTTTTTCTTCTTTTTTGACGGCATTCTTGTGTTCTGCGATACGTGCATTTATTCGTCTGTTTGTTTGTCCAATGTACGTGGCTGGGCAGACTTTGCAGGGTATTTCATAGACCCCTTGGTTTTCCAACTGGATTTTATCCTTGGGGTTTCTGAGGATATTGGCTATTTTTTGGTTGGTGCAAAAGGCTGTTTTGATATTGTGTTTATGGAGGATTTTGCTAATTTTATCTGTAGTGCCCTTGATATAAGGAAGGAGGGCCATGCCATTGTTTTCTTCTGTGTCTTGGTTTTTGGGGGGTGTTTCTTTTTGGATTAGCTTCGTAACCCTGTTTTGCTGGTATCCATTGGCAATTAACACATTTGAGAGATTCTGTAACTCAGTTGTCAAGTGGTCTTTGTCAGCCAGGCGTTTGGTTCTGGAGATGAGAGTCTTGGCTACGGAGTTTATTTGTGCAGGGTGGTGGTGTGATTGTGCATGTAAGTAGCGGTTGGTGTGTGTTTTTTTCCGGTAGATAGTGTGTCCTAGGGAGCCATCAGGTTTTTTGTAGATTAGGACGTCAAGGAAGGGAAGTTGGTTGTTGGCTTCTATTTCCATAGTGAATTGTATTTTGGGGTGTAGGCTGTTGAGATGTGTGAGGAAGCTATCCAGTTTTTCCTTCCCGTGTGGCCAAATTACAAAGGTGTCGTCAACATATCTGAGCCAAAGTTTGGGTTTGTGTTCTGACTTGTCTAAAGCATTGGTTTCAAAGTGTTCCATGTACAGGTTTGCGATGACCGGTGAGAGGGGTGATCCCATAGGTGCTCCTTCTATCTGTTTGTATCTTTGTCCATTGTGGATGAAGTACGTGTTGGTTAGGCAGTGGTTGGTCAGGTCCAAGATGTATTCGGGGGGATTGTATTTGTTTTGAATGGCTGTCAAGGCTTCATTAATGGGCACTTGTGTGAAGAGAGATAAAAAGAAACACCCCCCAAAAACCAAGACACAGAAGAAAACAATGGCATGGCCCTCCTTCCTTATATCAAGGGCACTACAGATAAAATTAGCAAAATCCTCCATAAACACAATATCAAAACAGCCTTTTGCACCAACCAAAAAATAGCCAATATCCTCAGAAACCCCAAGGATAAAATCCAGTTGGAAAACCAAGGGGTCTATGAAATACCCTGCAAAGTCTGCCCAGCCACGTACATTGGACAAACAAACAGACGAATAAATGCACGTATCGCAGAACACAAGAATGCCGTCAAAAAAGAAGAAAAAACTTCCTCTCTTTTCCAACACATGAAAGAAACAGGACACGAAATTAATTTTGCAGATTCCAAATTGCTCTTTAACATGGAACATCACCACAAGAGAATAATCATGGAAGCCATCGAGATAGAGAAACACCCTCACAACATGAACAAGCGTGACGACACATCCCGCTTGCCAGACATCTGGAAATTAGCCCTCCCCACAAAAACTGACACCAGATCCAGAGGCACACAGAACGCCATCACCAATCAACCACACCAGACCCAAACCCAGACCCTCTCCACAGATAAATTACAGACACCATCCAGTAGCCAAACCATGGTGGCACCTCCGGATGCTGCACCCCCCTGCAATCCCTACACAGATCTGGCTGACACAGGCCACAAAACCACAGCTCGCCCCTATACACGAAGCCAAGCCAGAGCACAACTAAGTGCAGTACAGCCATCTTCTCAGAAAAACTCTTCACAAAGTTCAAGAGGTCAAGACACAAAGACTTTAGCAACTAATCCACACCTAATGACCCACCTAAGTGGTACTCAGGATATCACTCAAGAAATCACTCAAGATATCCCTCAAGTAATTAAGGAACAAAAGAAGAAAAGGCACACTAGCCTGGGAACTTCCTCTCTGCCCAGAACATTGGAGGCTATACACCACACCCCCTCAACAGTATTTATAGGAACTCAAACACTGAGATCCTGCTCTGTTCCAGTAACAAGAAGCCGAAAGCACCAGCCTGAAGATGACGAGTGAGACCTCGTCGAAACGTCGCCTAGACACCCCAACTTTTACACGGGAAGACACCCGAGGACACCAAAACCTGCATATATATATATATATATATATATATTATCTGTGATATACTTGGTAGTCATTCCTCATTTTAGCAATCCTTCCTTTAATTGTTACAGATTATTCAATATATCCACAATGTCTTATCTCCTTTAAACAAAATTCTGTGAAGGAGATCACAACTCATATTTGCTCAGATAACTGACCTTGAGAAGAAAATATTTGCATTTTACATTAGACTGTGAAATGCTCTTAACATTCAGTAAGAACTGTATTGCCTTGCTTTTTGAGAAGTGGGCTATTACATATAATTTGCTGCAAAGATTAGTGTTACAACTGAATTTCACAGATGAATGGCAGCCTTAAGAGGAGAATAAGAGACCTTATTCTGGACAAAAATACCCAAGACCCGAAGCCCTCAAATCAAATTGCTAGGGCTGAGTATGGAAAGATGCTTCACTCAGTTGCCTCATTAACCTCGTTATATGGAAGGGCACTGGAGCACAGGTCAGCCTGGTTTGAACACAATGGTTGCCTAACAAATATTTGAAACTGCAGCCTGGTTGTATGAAATTAATTTTGGAGATGTTGCTACAGAAATATTGCTGTTCCCTGTGTTGTTTGGGACTGCTTTCCCCAGTTTTTACTGCCCTCTGTTTTGTCATGTGTTTGGGTATGTCAGAAGCAGTTCCAGACCCTTCAAGTGTCCCTATTTTCCAGGGACACCCCTGATTGAGAGAAGCTGTCCCAGTTTCTGATTTGATCCTGGAATGTACCCTCTATCCTTAAAGGTAAAGGGGACCCCTGACCATTAGGTCCAGTCGCGACCGACTCTGGGTTTGAAGCGCTCATCTCGCTTTACTGGCCGAGGAAGCCGGCATACAGCTTCCAGGTCATGTGGCCAGCATGATTAAGCCGCTTCTGGCGAACCAGAGCAGCACATGGAAATGCCGTTTACCTTCCCGACATATCCTTAGAATGTCCCTATTTTCATTGGATAAATGTTGGAGGGTATAGAGTTATATAACTCCAGAGCCGTCTGAAGGCAACCCTGTATAGGGAAGTTTTTTTAATGTCTAATGTTTTATTATGTTTTTATATATGTTGGAAGCTGCCCAGAGTGCTGGGGCAACCCAATAAGATGTGTGGGGTAGAAATAGTAAAACGATCATTATGGGCTGTTCCTATTTTCATCGGAGAAATATTGGAGAGCATGCAGTTTCCCCCTCCTGCCTCCAACTCATTCACAATTTATTCAATCCCACATACTCTTGTACATTACATATGCTAGTCCTTGGATCTCCATTAATTTTTGTTAGCTCAAGTAGTGTTCAAAGCATCTTACAGAATGTTTAACAATACCATACTACTTGTCAAGACGAGATACAAAGAATAAACATGAAATGAAGCTAAAGGTCATGTGTTTGCATGAAGGCCAAGCATGCTGAGAGGAGCTCCATGGCTTGAGCCCTTCTGTCCTGTCGTATCTATGCACTATACGGTCCCTCTGCCCTTATTTTTCTATAGCAGCTTTTGGCTTGAATCTAGAACAATTGGCAGCAGGATGGAGGAGCCCAGGCAAGATGCAGGCAGAAAAGAGCAGATTTAAGATTAGGTTCCAAAGGGCATGGAGTGGATCCCTGTGATAGCTTATGTTGTCCTGGAAGAGCTCAGCCAAGCTCAGTTGGAGAAGACCTTCCAGATGCCTTGACGTCCATTCCAAGCAGAGTTGGTGGAAATCTGGATTGAAGCTTTGTGATGAGGCCTTGTGGGGTGGCTCTAGGAGCACTTTCTGCCTTCTGTGAAAGGAAGGCCCTAACATGGCCATCATATTATCAAAGCAGATGATTTTGACTTCTTGTGTGAAGGGTGTCAAGTCTTCAACCTCAGGACAGAACGTGGATTATCCTTCCCAACATAAATTGCACCCCTCTTTGTGAACCATAATCTCCAGATTCTTAGCTTTTCTGCTCCCTGTTTCAATGTTCTAATTTGCTCTTCACAAACACACACACCTGGAAAAATTCCTGTTCTCTAATACAGTGGTACCTCGGGTTACAAACACTTAGGGTTACAGACTCCGCTAACCTGGAAGTACTACCTCGGGTTAAGAACTTTGCTCCAGGATGAGAACAGAAATCGTGCTCCGGCTGTGCAGAGGCAGCAAAAGGCCCCATTAGCTAAAGTGGTACCTGAGGTTAAGAACGGTTTCAGGTTAAGAACGGGCCTCCGGAATGAATTAAGTTTGTAACCAGAGGTAACACTGTATAGCCATGGGAGGGCCTGAGAAATGTGGAGATTTTGGAAGGCTCTTTCTAACCTAGAACTATAGGCTTTCCTGATATCAGCCTTAAAAGTCATATCTGAACATGATCCAGACTACTCTGCTTATTTTTCCACCTATGAGAACAGTAAGATTGGCAGACACATGGGAGAGGCTTTCTTATTGATGGCCTGATAAGGCAGGTCACATCCATATAAATATGGAAGAAAGCCTTCAAGACCTATCTTTTCTTTCTACAATTTTTGGGGGAATGATTTTAAGGAGGCTACTGATGTGATGTTTATATTCTGTTTACACACTATTTTAAGTTCTGTTGGATTAACTATTGTTAATCCAGTGGAATAATGTTATTGGTAGTTCTTAAAGTTATGTATTTATGCATTTTTATATGTTTAGCTCATATGTTTGTAGGTCAACTTGCAAGAATTTTTTTTCGGTCAACTTGCGAGAAATAGTAACACACACACACACACACACACACACACACACACCTGCACAGAAAGGAAGGAAGATCTGTTTCAATTCTCTTTCTCTCTCTCTCGTAACCTACCCTGCACAATTTTGCTCTGCTATGCTCCATATTTTTTTATTTGAATTTAAACCCTATTTTGTTTGGTGATACTGCTTTCAGTAACTAGTTTCCGGCATATGCAGTCATAGAAGTCACCACAAGATGTGACAAAATGTAATTTGCAAAGATTTCTACATCAGCATGTAGATGATTTCATTCATTTGTCCAAACATTGCCCATTAGGGAGAACATAGAAACCATCCTGAAGTATTTTCCTAGAAAAGCAGTATAATGTAAAACGAACGAATGAATAAAATGTGTAGCTACCGCTAGCAGGCACCGTGATTATCAACAGCGCAATTTTGTAAAGATTCAATGCTGTTTCAGACCCACATTAGAATGGTAGCTGCTTCCAAAAAACTTCACATGAAGTTTGTTTCATAATTATCATGGAAATAATTACTTTAAAAACAAAACCCCAAACAAAAGCAAATTGAATGCAGCAGGACCTGAAAGACATTTGTTCTGCTTTCATAACTGCCAAGAGTTAGGAAAACAGGAACTTGCAATATAATATGTCAGATCACTGGTCCATCTAGCTCCGTATAAACTGACTAGCCGCAATTCTCTAAGATATTGGACAGGAATCTTTTCCATCCCTACTTGGAAATGTCAGGGATTGATCTTAGGACCTTTTGCATACAGAGCATTCGCTCTGCCACTGAACCAAAAACCATCTCCTGTAGTCACATTTGACTGCCAGTATGAGATAAAGGCTTCATATTATGAATCTGAGACGCTTGCAAGGAGATTTGCCTGCAATGGCAATAGACCTGTGGTTCCCAAACGTTTTCTCCCACTTGAAAATGGCTGAGGGTACTGGCAGACCACTTCATGATTTTTTTCTTCCTCTTGTCTCAATTATAATGTATAATTATTTACTGCATGCTGCAGACCACCTGAATGAAGTCTGTGGACCTCCGTTGGATGAATGACTTGGAGTAGAAGCATTTTTAAGTGTAGACAGATCAGCCATGGGGTTCTGGTTTTTTTCCTTTGAAACAAAAACAGTGGTACCTCGGGTTACAGACACTGCAGGTTACAGACACTTCAGATTACAGACTCCACTAACCCAGAAATAGCACCTCAGGTTAAGAATTTTGCTTCAGGATGAGAACAGAAATCACATGGCGGGAGCGGGTGCCCCATTAGCTAAAGTGGTACCTCAGGTTAAGAACAGTTTCAGGTTAAGAACGGACCTCTGGAACGAATTAAGTTCTTAACCCGAGGTAATATTGTAAAGGGTTGAGGCTGGGGGACATGCACTGAGGATGGTCCGGGTGGCCCATAAAAACCTAAATTAAATAGCATTTTAAATAAAACCAAATCATGCAAGATAAGTCTACAGTATTAGCAGTGGCAGCTATATGGATGAACTACTAAGTCAAGACACCGTGTAACTGAATACAAACCATGGTTGTGTGTCCACTGCCATAATGAACTCCTGGGAAGCTTATTGGAGCCAGTTAGCCTGCTATGGGAAACACATAGAAACATAGAATTGTAGAGTTTTATTTATTATTTTATTTCTTAAATTTGTACATCACCTTATACCTGCAGGAAAGGACCCTGAGGGTCATCTAGTCCAACCCCCTGCAATGCAGGAATATGCAACTGTCCCATACAGGGATCAAACCTGCAACCTTGGTGTTATCAGCAGCACGCTCTAACCAACTGAGCTATCCAGGCCATGCCATTGGATTGGAGGGCCCTTTGTCTGATCCAGCAGCAATTCCCTCCCTGTTCTTAAACTGTAGCTCACCCTGTATAAGAGTGCTTTGATTTGGGCACTGTTTGTCATTTCTGCCCCACACTACATTTAAGTCACCCCAGGGCTTTTGCAGGTACAATTCATCTTTGTCCCTTCGGTCACAGACCTAGGCTGTCCAGTGAAGCAGTGTCAACGCAAGTCCTTGGGCAAGGCAAATGACAGCAGAAAATGACCATAGAGGAGAACCTAACCCTCCCCATACCAGCTATTTTCTTCCCCAGTCATATTTCTGCAATCCCAAAGCAGATGGGAGCGGCATGAGCAACACAAACACAAGCTCCATTTGAGGTTGATCAAGTGATAGTGGCAAAGAGCTGCGTGGAGTGAGGAATACACTGCCCTATCCAATGTGTCCTCTGCCTTAGGCTTTCCTGGATGTTTGATGATGCAGACCTGGCTTCCTTCAATTCCTACACTGAGTCACACATGGACAGGTTTCAGCGCACCTGTACAAGCCCCACGTGCCACAGACCCAGCGGTTGTGTCACAGGAAGCTCCACTATTCTTTGTCTTTTCATTTTTTTAAAAAATTGCCAAGTAGAATTGATGCACACAGGCATACTTATCACTTGATGAAAGCAACGCGAAACAGTTGTTTGCACATGTGAAATACAGATTAAATGCCACAGGCAGAGCTTTCATAGCAATTGACCCCAAGATGGAGGCAGTTCACAGATTTGGTAGTGAGGTATTAAGTGCTCTATCTTTGGGTGATATATGAGCTGACACAAATGGGCCCATGTGAGATATTTAAATTTGCCTGTTTTGAAAGCTTATCAGTTCTGATCACCGGGAAAGCTTCTCTCTGCCCCATTGCCTCATCCAATTAATCATCATCTCCTCCATTTCCAGGGCACATCTAGGTTCCCATGGAGCCCTGATTTGCCCTGAGATGGGTCTACTGCATCTTCTGCTGGGGTTGGGGACCTTAGGCCTGGGGGGGGGGGCAAACATGGCCTTCCTGGCTTCTCTGTCTGACTCTTGGGACTCTCCTGAGACCACAGCCCTTACGGGTCCTGCTCCATGCTCCTCTTGAGTGGTTTTGCCTAGCTTGGATTTGTCCTTGAACAAATCCAATGCCTCTTGCTTGGCTAGGTGGATGACCAAGAGATGTGTGAGTGTGCGTGGAAGATAAGCAACTGTAAAAAGTCCACATTTACGTTCATTGCTTTGCTTACTTTTGACTCTGGCCCCCTGTACCACCGGCATGTGGCCCCCAAACGATTGACCAAGTGGGAATGTGGCTCTCGGGTTGAAAAAGCTATCTCACCTCTGAACTAGATTTCAAAAGAACACCTGAGAAACTCAGATTAAAAGAGGACTTTTTAAGTACATGTGTGTGTGTGTGTCTGTGTCTGTATACAGTCCAGTTCAACAGGACAGAAAGCAGTTTAAAAGTGCCTTCCTTAAAATGTAATCATATCTGATGCCCTGAACACATTCCACCCTAAATGCTAGGGTGGTTAGCTAAATGCTAACCATTCAAAATAGTCTTACATGGAGCTGTGTCTATTTCAACTGATGTGTTTGTGGAAAATGGTATTATTCACTGTGACTAATAGCATGAGAATCTGGATCTTGGCTATTACATGCAGTTTGAACAACTCCTTGATTGTTTTTTACACCCTAAAGTCTTTCAGTTTTTAATGGCAATTCACACCAGCTACAATACCAAGAATACCCTGTGGTGTCTGTTAGCAGTACATTTAGAGCTAGTTGATATTTTAGCAGGGCTCTTTCAGATCCATATGCTTTACTTCAATCAAAAAAAATATATTGCATCTGATTAATATGGCCTATCTATAGTGGTGTAAAATCAAGAAACGTGTTTATCTTTTTTTAGATCCTGGGGAGAAGGCTTTCACATTTTGGATAAGCAATCAGGGAAAAAAGCAACCCCCCTTCTTGACCTTGCTTACTATAGAGTGTAGTAACTCATGAGGACAGGAGATGATAATGCTTGTGTTTTCCAATACAGTACCCCATCCTTATGGTAAGGATCAATAGATTTAAAAGTGGAGCTTTGACAAGATTTTTAGCTGTAAATGCAGAAGGAAAATTGGCAAGCAACTTACCTTGGCAGAGCATTCAAGATCCCTGGATTTTTGTTTTCACTTAGCTGAGTCACTACTCAGCACAAATCGGAGCCACTATTATCTCTACAGTCCAGTGTTTAGCAAATGGGTTATTGTTTGTCAACATTGCCTGTGGAAGCCAATCCAGTCACTTTCTGTCAAGGCTCGCCATTTATCAAAAGCATTTATTCTGTCAAGGATTTGACTATTAGATGAAAAGCATATTGTTCTAGGACTGTTCTAGCATTGTTGGCAAACGCTGCAGCTGGAAACAACAAACTCTCCAGCTGTGTGCCTACATGAACTTAACCTGCAGTTGAACAACTTATAACAACCTAAATCTTATGGGCATTGCTCAGGTAGTTGCATCACTGGGGGTGGTGTATTGTTGTAGTTGTTTTTACGGAATATGGTAAGATCATTTGTTTACACCACCAACACCACATTCTTTTGGTACCAGAATGACATGTTCTAGGACTTTGTGGTGGTAGAACAATTGGAAGAACTACACTCACTTGCTGGTGCAAACCAATCTTAGGATCAAGTCATAAGAAGACCCATTAGGAAGGAAGGGATTACTGCAAATAGAAAAAAATAATCTCTTACATTGCTCAACTTTACAAACCTCACCATGATACGCTTCTAAAATCTTTTCAGAACACATACACGAATATATTTTGCAACAGCCTTAATGTCCCCATACGACCCAGAGTAAAGATATTGAAGATATATTTCTCTATATAAATATGTATTCATTACCTTATTTAATCTATCAATTATATTTATTCAGATTCATGTGACTTTAACACCTAAAGCTTGTGGAGTATGAAAACCAATTATTTATATCACAGTGTGTTTGGCAGAAGATTTCTGTCTTCAGGTCCATTCAGTCCTAAGCTTTTTGCAAAACCTGCTGTTTACATGAATCAGTAGCTATGCTAGGTTTACATCATTTGAGATGTGAAGGAAGAACAGAAAACAATTTGTTTGGTTTGCCTGGCATTCATAGGGCAGTTGCCCTAAGAAACTGCCCTACACAGAGTTAGAGCAATGGCCCTTTTATCTCAGTACTGTCTGCACTGATTGCCAGTGACTTTTACAGAATTTCACACTAGTGGTGATAGCCAAAGAAAGTTGGGTTGTGCTTCAAAATGCCCTACTTGAATCTGAAATGTAAACTATGCCACTTATGCCCATGTTCTTTTGGAACTTGGATCTCAAAATCAAAGTCAATATCCAAATTTTGAGTTTCTTAAAAATAATCTAAGATGTAGAGTCTATTCTTAGCACTAAGCAGCAGCTGGAAAACTAGTGACGATGAGCAACCTCTGGATTGAATTGGATTTTCTGAGCTTTCTCAGAGAAGGTTGAAATTTTCTGTGAGGTTGCTGAGTCCAAGGAAGCTTAGAAAGATACCCATGGGAGATCTTCCTCAGTACTTTTTTATGACTGGTGCGTCGTCCTCCCAAACGGCTTAAATGTTATTTGACAATTGCAGAGATTTAATCCTTAAATTATTAGTTTCCTAGTACAACAGAGGCTCAAGAGTGTGCAGAGACCATCCACTGTTGCAGGGGAGCCTGGGAACTGTACTTTTAAATGGAAATATGTAGTTCCTGATTTTTCACTTGTAATCTTAAAACCATGTGCTTCCATTGCCCCAAGGACTCCACCTTGCTTCACAAGAAAGTCTGAGGGATCGTCAAGCCTTGTGGAACACTGGGCAGCTTACAAATACATAAAACATAATAAAGCATCAAACATTAAAAACTTCCTGATAGAGGGCTGCCTTCAGATGTCTTTTAAAAGTTGTATAGTACTTTATCTTGACATCTGAAGGGAGGGTGTTCCACAGGGAGGGCACCACTACCGAGAAGGCCCTCTGCCTGGTTCCCTGTAACTTCCCTTTTCGCAATGAGGGAACCAGCAGAAGACCCTCGGAGAGGGACCTCATAAGGCTAGGTGTGACTCCTACTGAAAATTATAATCTATAAATATTCCCATAAGTGATGGATCTTTTAAAAAAGCAAAAAGCAAAAAAAATCTGACTGTGTTTTCTAAATCAATATCTAGTAGTTAATGACTTTGATATGGAGAAAGTTACCATTAACAGCAACATATTTTTGCTGAGTGCAAACATCCTCTACTGAGAGCCAGTGTGGTGTAGTGGTTAAGAATGGTAGATTCGTAATCTGGTGATCCGGGTTTGATTCCCCGCTCCTCCACATGCAGCTGCTGGGTGACCTTGGGCCAGTCACACTTCTCTGAAGTCTCTCAGCCCCACTCACCTCACAGAGTGTGTTAGCTGCTTTGAGACTCCTGAAGGGGAGTGAAAGGCGGGATATCAAATCCAAACTCTTCTTCTACTTCCCAGCGTTTGATGGTTTTTGATAGTATCTGCTGAGTCTTACAAGTTATTTTTCTGCTGGGCATTTTCAACCAGCTGCTGCATTTAGCATATTAAAAGGACAGTGGTACCTTGGCTCCCGAACAAATCAGCTCCTGAACGCCGCACCCCAGAAGTGAGTGTTCCAGTTTGCGAACGTTTTTCGGGTGCTGAATGTCCAACACAGCTTCCGATAGAGTGCAGGAAGCTCCTGCAGCCAATCGGAAGCTGTACCTTGGTTTTCGAACCATTTTGGGAGTCGAACGGACTCCCAGAATGGATTAAGTTTGAGAACAAAGGTACCACTGTATTTGTGTTGTCCTTGTTGCTTAGTTTCATATTTTGTACCTTAATTTTTTATACTTGCCTTGAGTCTCTCTTAGCATATAAATTGGGAGTGGGCCAGATCTTTGTCTTCTTCCACCCATGGGTCAACTTTGATAGGTGGGTAGGGCTGGCCACCTGCCAGTCATCTGATATAATGAAAATGTCAGGTGACTAAGAGGTGGGCAATCTTGGCCACATGTCAAAATTAATCTAGAGGGGTGGGATCTGCTTTTTACCAGCACATCTCAGAAATGCAATAAATTATCTTCATTACGAGCATAAGGCTACCCACTTACCTGTGGTATCTTCCCATGGTGGGCATACCCACATTTCTTGTTGGTAATGGGAATGTGGTAGACGTAGCAGATACTATAAGCACCCATGCACTTGTATGCATATGTGTGTTTCTCTATGGTAAACACTCATCAGTCACCAGCACATGTTTAAACATTCAAGGTTAACCTACTTTACAATATAGCTGCCAACTTTCGGGTAGGAATTATATTTTGCTAGTATTGAACTCCTTTCAATTCGTCAAACCCTTTTGGGACCCTCCTACCAGACCTATATGCTCACTTGGAATCTGGTTGTTTTCGCTTCAGATTGTTACCTGTGTTTGGTGGTAATCTAAAAGAGATTGTGACACAGCTGAAAGAACAACTACACAACCCCTGCTTTCAAGAGGGAGCTGGAAGTATTCAGAGACAAGGTCTCCCACTCAATCCCTTTCCATTTTCTTTTAGTATTTGAAGTTTGCATTGTTTAAACTAGGAAGAAATGTCTTCCCATCAGAGCAGAGTTAACTTAAAAGTGCCACTTTGGAACTGTCTGGTGAGCAATATTTGTTTGATGGAAAATTGGTAGGAGGCAACACAAAGTGTTGGGATGATGGACTATAATGCAGATATAAGCTGAGGCAGTGTTCTCTGTGCAAACTGAGGGTGACCCATAACTTTCCTGGGGCATTTTAAAGGAGTATGGGAGCCACACTCAGGCTGTATAAAGCTCCAGCTAGGCTAGTGTCTTACTTGTGGTTTTTCGCCTGGATAGCCTTTTGTCTGCTTCTATCAGAGCCAACTTACAATCACATTTAATAGAATCTTTTTAAACAAATGCACAGTATTTCTTTGAAAAGTAGGGACTTTCCTCACACCTCACTCTCCTGGGCTTGCTAGCTGAAATGAATTCTTACTGTGGCAGTGTAAAAAAAGAGATGTTTCTCCATGTGGTTTTTTTTCCTTTCTTTGACTGGCAAGGGTACTCTTATACTGAATTTATCATAAGTGCTTATTTGCTAAGGTGGATTGCCTGATTGACGTGACCTTTTCCTCTTCAACTATTTCAAGCCCCTAAAAAATGGAGGCTCAAGGGAGAGACTTAGTTTGCCTGTTAGTAAACCCCACCCTGCAGCCCCACAGAGTGTGAGAGCGATACCTGGGTCCGGTGCAAAGAAGAGAGAACTAGAGATATGTGATACTAATGACTTTCTTTCTGCAGAATCACCATGATTCTGACATAATGTCAGAATGCCCATAGGGCGTCATGGATATCCTTACTTTTCCAAACAACACTCTGGTTTAAGCCATGAAAGAGTGGTTGTACACATGGACGTGTGTTATGAGAGAGCTGGCAAATGCACGCTTGTATTTTACATATGCAAATTCGTGGCTCCATGACTTACATTTTCAGCACTAAGTGTGCATTATCCAGTTCTCACAAAAAGGCCGCAAACAGCAGCAGCAGAACTGACAAGCTTTCTTCCCACCTGCCAGTGGAGAGAAGCCCCTTCACTGCAGAGGTGAAACTGACAAGGGGTTTCAATTCCCTTCCCAATTTCACCTCTACCTAAAAGAGCCACTCAGGTCTCACTACAGAGGTGGGAGGGAAGCTTGTAAATTTGACTTCTTAGGTTTTCAGCTTGTGCACACACTTGTCCAAGTGACTGGATCATACATTCAATCACATCTAGTTTTTCCTCTGGTATTTTTTCCCTCACCAGTGTGACAAAAAAATGCACATGTAACCATCATTATATGCCCCCTGATATGAGTTAAATCAGCTAGAACCAAGGTCTGCGATAGTCTGAGATATTTGTCAACACCAGCAGAGTTACAATATATCATTGTAAAATAAAAGTCCTGGTAGATTAGGGCAGATTATCTGCACATCCTGGTAGTTTAAAGAAAACCAAACCAGAAACACTTATTTTACCTAGCCATTTTGTACTTTCTAAACACTAAACTGTTTTGAGCATTCTCATTCTAATCTAGTTTTTTGCATGAAGACCGTATTGAAATTCTGCAAAGAGCACTCTGTCTCTCTCTCTCTCTGCATACACTCCAACATTTCTCTGATGAAAATAGGGACACCCTATTCAACAAACAAACAAACAAACAAACAAACCCTGCCTGTATGACTAGGTTGCCCCAGCCATTCTGGGTGGCTTCCAATATATATAAAAGCATAATAAAACATTAAAAAACCTTTCCTGTACAGGGCTGCCTTCAGATGGCTTCAATGTTGGATACCCACCAACCCACCATAATTTCTCTGATGAAACTAGGGCTGTCCTAAGGAAAAGTGGGACATTCTGGGATCAAATCAGAAACTGGGACAGCTTCTATAAATCCAGGATTATCTCTGGAAAATAGGGACACTTGGAGGGTCTGTCTGTCTCTATGTGGTACACCTGGATTGTCAAGCTTTCCCATTTAATGACTGTATCAAAGAAGTTCTTTGTTAGCTCTGTAAAAACGAAGTACATCCTTTTTGTGCATTGTGTGAAAATTAAACTCCACAAGCATTGTGTGGAAAATCACCTGGACTGCAGCTCATTTACTGGGGCTTTCTCGGTTTCCTCTCACAAGACCAATAACTTCACAGAACAGGCTATTGACAGTGGGACATTACTTTAAGACATTTTATTGGATTTCAGATTTTGAGCCCTTTTGATTGGGATTTGGTCCTTTCTGTTTGCAAACACATTGAGGAGTTTGCTCTTCAGTCTCCTCTGCTTCAAATGCAGTCACATCACCCCATCCCTGTTTCCCAAGAAGTCACATCTCTGAAAGGAGTGCACCTAATTTTTAGTTAATCCTTCATGCTTGTTTTCAGAATCTTATGCTGATGGAGAAGTATCTTCTTGCTATATCTGAAGATTGTTTGGAGAGAGAAAGATGATGAAAGTAATGTGGTTAAAAGTTTTCTCTGAAGTGTTTGATCTATTCAATATCCTTAGGTAGCATTTGTGTTTGAGCTCATCACTATGTGGGTCATTAAGAGGCAGTAGTTTGTTGTTGAGTAAGCCAAACAAGACAAAGCCAAGTATACTTCTTTCTGCTACCTCTTAGACTGAACAATTTAGGTTTATCTGCTTGCATTTAAATAGCTTTATTATTCTCCTATTTCTAGGGATTCAACATCTGTCAACTATTCATGAACTTCACCCATTGCACAAAATGCTCAGTGATACCAAAACACATAATTAGTGGGTCTATGGATGAAATGTGAACCTTACCTAGTTTGTGTTAAGTGTTTAGGTAGGGTTGCCATATTTCAAAAATGAAAATCTGGACTCAAAAGTTGTTGAGCTTTTTTAAGTTTGCTGAAAGTTGCTGGCATAAATGCAAAAAAATTTGATGTTTTTGAGCTCTTTTTAAGGGAAATTGCGAGAAATGACACATGTCTGGAGTTCCCCAAACATTTCACTGATTTCCGCCCAGGCACTGCTTCCGACTGCAGTATTCCGGTTATGTCCGGGAAATTCTGGATGTATGGCAACCCTTTTCTTCAGCATTATTTCCATTGTAGCTTTTCACTTACAAAAACCTACTCTCAGTTTTGTCGGCACTGCTGCTACTTGGCCAAAGATACTTTTATTTGCTTTCCTTCTACTGATTTTGAAGATGTGTGTGCTAATGTACTTAAACACCACAGCCAATTGAATGCTCCCCTCCCAGCTTAAATGCAGGGTACACAGAGCAAAATGCTGATTTTTCTACATGTGTTAGCAACAGATTTTGCATAGCAACACGCAACAGCTGTGTGCACTGCATATATCATTGTGGTTCAAAGTATAATTTAGTTGTCAAAAGAATATAATAAAGCACTGGTAACACTCCCTGTTTGACGTCTGTCTTTATCCAAGGAGAAATTCTATGGATGTTGTCCAAATATAAATGGCAGCAAATTAGCCAAAGATCTACAAGGGACTGCGCCATCAGTCATTGGGACAGAAGTGTAGAACTGGATCAGTATCATTCAAAAAAGCAATTTTATTTTATATTTTGAGAGAGATGCACTTGGTCTTTGGAATGTCGTGAGACCACTCTCATTCCAAAGACTGGACTTGCACCTGAAATCCACTTAATATTTGGAATGCAGTGAGTGCTAGCCCTTGATGGAAAATGTTTATACAAGCTGTGCAAACTTCATTGGTATATAATTTCAGCTATTTGTGAAAATATGACTTGTTTTATTTGTTTAGTCTCCTTCACATGCACTGAGCTTTAGGTTAAAATAAATCAGGCAACCTTTGTTTATTATTTATTTGAGAAATGTCTATATTGCCATTCATTCTTGCTGTTATCAGGTGGGTTACAAACAAAAAAGGTACTTTAAAGATACAACTGAACAAGAGCAGATAAAAATACATCAGTTAAAAACATAGATTATAAACACATGCTATAGCAATACATAATGTTGTAGGTCATGGGTAGGCAAACTAAGGCCCGGGGGCCGGATGCGGCCCAATCTCCATCTAAATCCAGCCCACAGCGTGTTTTTACATGAGTAGAATGTGCCCTTTTATTTAAAATGCATCTCTGGGTTCTTTGTGGGGCCTGCCTGGTGTTTTTAGATGAGTAGAATGTGTGATTTATGTGAAATGCATCTCTGGGTTATTTGTGGGGCATAGGAATTCGTTCATCCCCCCCCCCAAAAAAAAATATAGTCCAGCCCCCAACAAGGTATGAGGGACAGTGGACCGGCCACCTGCTGAAAAAGTTTGCTGACCCCTGTTGTAGGTCATCCCATTGCACAACACAAGTAACTGGCATGCCTGGGTAAATAGATATATTTGGCACTGAAAAGAAGTCACATCAACCACACCTCAGAGGGAGGTCAGTCTATAAGTGAGGCCCCACCCTTTTCCAGTGTCATTGCACCCATCCTGGTAACAAGGCGTTGAGAATGGCTTTCCCTAAAAATCTCAACACCAGGGCAGACTCCTATTGCTCTTTTCATCATTTGTGTCATCATCCTGTGCGCTTTTGCAAAGTTGGTTAATATTGCTTGCACACTACCTTAAATATCTTGAAGCGCCTTCTCCCATTTATTCTCCGCTTTGCTAAGATCTGTAGATTCAGCAAGGTTCCATTTCTGAGATTCATTTTCTTTGGCATGTGGAGCAGAGCACCACAAAAAATCTAAATTAAAAAATCTTTCCATATCCTGTGTATCAAACTATCTGTGATTATTTTTCAGGAGTAGTGCTTTTCAACTGAAAGGTATGAGCACTGTCAGTTGAAAAAAATATATGAAAAAATGTGATGGAAAGGCAGTGGAACCCCCCCCCCTGCAAACTAAACTTCAGCATATCCAAGAGCAGGCCTTTGGACCTTTCAGTGAGATTTGCTTCCCCCTCTAAATATCTGAAGTCTTGCCTGCGCTGGAATTCTCTCCCTTAAAAGGCACAATAGATCCATAGCTTGAGAGACACTTAAAAGGCTTTCCATTTTGTCAAGCTTCGGGGCACTTTGATATCAATACCTATATATCAATTTAGTGCGTTGAATACACCACAGTATGGCAAAGCTGTTGGTGGGGAGACCCACATACACAGCCAGAGTAACATGAATGGTTGAATATACAAGGCATTTTTTCAATGTAAAACAGAGCAAAAAATGTTAAAGGCACATTTGATTGCACATCTAGCTCTCTTCAAAGTGCACATGCAGCTTTGCGCTATCATAGTCTTGGTTTTTAATGTTTACCATGTTTTATAGTTTTAATCACGATTTTAACTTGATTCAATTATGTTGTTATTACTATACACCTCAAGCATTTCTGAACTGGAAAGCCAAGTTGTAAAAGGTTTCAGAAAGATGGATTTCACATGAATTCTGTATGGAAATTTTGCAGGTTTCATGGCACTTCCTAGTAAATAAAGCCCCCAAACCATTTAATTCTACGAAGGTTAGTATTCTGCATGAGATTGCATGCAGATATCCAATCCTCTCCACATAGTATATGTAGTAAAACTGGTATTGAGAATGCTGGAGGGGGGCTTGGCTACAGGATATAGAATCTTATTGGTTAAGGTGAAAGCTGTTGAAAAAGGAAAGGATAATACTGTGATGTATTTTGATGGTGCAGAGATAAAGGAAAGGAGAAGTACCTATACTTTTTCACTTTAGCCTGCTATGTTACATACCTCATAGGTACTCAAATGCACACACACACACACACACTCATTCTTATATCAGTCATTTTTGCACTTAGCTACTCATGAATATGTGTAGCAATATTATATTAACATCTGTTCATGAAACACTTTTGTATGAATTATCTCTGAATACATAACTTCTTACTGCTTTACAGAAGAAGAAAGAGTTTAGTTATATGGCCAGAATTGAATAGAGACAAAGCTTGTCATTTGATGCTTGCAGCAGGGCAAAACTGAAGGAACAGAAACCCGTCATTTTTGTAAATGTCTTGTTTTTGTTTATTTGCCCTGCTTCCAGAGCACCTTACATAAAATCAGTAAGAAACAGCACAGTCCCTGCCTGGAGTGTCAAGATTCTAAAAGACACAACAAAAAAGGAAAAGGGCAGAGGAGAGAAGAAGAAAACAAGCAAGTTTTCCTATCCCTGAACCCTTTTCAAAATGATCAGCTCGAATGAAAAGAGTTCAGGGAGAGGAAAACCTAGAGTGGCCCTGTTTCCCATCTCTTCCTCTTCTGCAGTCAGATGGAATGGGTGCTACTTGTTGGCACTTGACAGTGAGATGCAGCCAATACATTTGTGTACATTTCCCCTCACTTAATCATGCATTTCTCATTAGGGAAGTGCAAAACTTTTTCCTTTATTTCCATATAGATTTCTGCTGTTACATTCCATGATTTCACATATCCACAGAAACTCATCTTTTACAATGGCACCTTCTAGTCTCATGAAAAGGGTTGTGTTTCTCTTCCGTCTTCCTTCTCGTTGCCCCAACAGCTTGTATATCCAGCTGCCCATTCTAGAAATTTAGTTGCACAAGAACTTGGCTGTGCTCTTGAGTCCACGCTGGTCCAGGATTCCCATGTGACAGCTGATGACAGCATTAGCTGTGCTGTTTTCCAAATAGACATGATACTGAAGTGGTAATTCATGATTGTGCAATATACATTCTGTACTGTGCTCTGCATGAGTGTGCCTTTGAAGAATACTTGGAAACTGAGACTGGTCTGAAATGTGGCTGCCAGGTGTTAACTTGGATTGTGCCCACTCACTGGAAAGGAAAATCCAGAGAGTTCCCCTAGCTGTGGTGGACAAAATTGATCTGCACTCTTATAAGACCGCTTGTCAATTTCATCTGTAGGAGGAGGGACTGTGTCTCTCTCTAGTTTCTCCCATTCACCACCAGGATTCAGGATTAATTAATTAATCCACACCATTTATAAGATCAAAGAATTGTGTGCAAAGGCTGCAAACAGAAGCAGTGAAACTGATAAGTTATGCAAATATGCAAACACACACACACACACACACACACACACACGACAGACACAGATACCTCTACAGTCACTTAATACTTTCTACTTTAACACTGAAACAGAAAATGGCAAAGAAACTTCTAAAGAATCATTACTGTAGTAGTTCAGAAATTTTTTTCTTCCATCATTGCTATCTTAATACACAGATACTGTCCAAAATACTGCACATCGAACCATACACCCGCCCCCAGCACAGTATGTACAAGAGTTTGCACTTCCAGTTTTCCCCCTGATGGAAATTAAATCAGATAGATTTAGACACAAAGAGGAGTATGTTATACTTGTTCACACCAGGGGAACATCTGTACCTGAAGGTGGAAAGTGGACTTTGGAGCTTCCCTCATTCCTGTTGCAATGCTTTCAAGATTTACATTGGATTTCTTGTATTTTGGCAAATATGCATGTAAAAAACTAAATTGCATTATTGAAATAAGTACCAAATAATTATATTTCAGGATTCAAAGTTTTATTTAGTTGTTATGCTGTTTTAATGGGCTTCTTCACCCATTCATTTTAATTATGGATACTCATATTAATGTTTTGATGCAGTTGTTTATTGTGTATTTTAATTATGTGTCACCATATTTTGCAATTGATTTTATACTGTATTTGGAAACTGCTCACAAGCCGTATGGCAAGTAAGCGGTATATAAATTAAATCTGATAATGATGCATTATCTAGTTGACTATGTATTTTTTGTAAGACCATTTAGTTCTATGAAATGGTGATAGGGGTTTAACCAGTTGCAAACCACTTCGACCCAAGGAATCACAGCCTCGATATTACAATATAGATGGGTATATAGGTTTGACAGCTTAACCTCACCGCATGGCTTCAATTCAGGGATCATACACACTTTCCTCTTCATTTTCTAGGCATCGTCTGTGCTTTAAAGCTCTGTGTCTGAGCGCCTTTCCTGTTTTTGCTCCTGAGTTTTCCCTGTTAAAACCTGCTCTTTAAAGCTGAATTGGAGCAAATGGCAATCCACTGAACACTCGGATAGTGTTTGCTGCAATTCAGCTTTAAAGAGCAGTTAGAGCAAATGCAACACAGCTGAATATTCCATCCTCAGTGTTCTATAATTGCTACCTCAGTTACAACACCCTTTAATTTACATCACAGCAGCTGAAGAAGGTGGAAGCCAAAACACTTTCCTATAAGAACTCAATATTTCTGTTTTGTTCCCTACTCTCTCCACCCCCTGCACCTCCCACACTTTTGTAAAGATACATGAAACGCAGATGATTGTGTTGACAGAAAAAAAAAATTCAACATGCAACTGAAGTACATATTTAAAAACTTCATAAATGACTATTTACAACGCATTGAAAAGAACATAAATTTCAAGCTAGCAAGGCAACGGTTTAACTGTCATATTGTCACTTTCTCCAGAGACTAGCAGATGGAATATTCAGGTAACCCTGGAGACAACCTGCAGCCTATACAAATATGTATACAAGCTCAGTGACACAGCTCATATACTGTTGTAACTCCAACAGATTGGGCCAGATACATGTATGTGAATGCGAGTTCTTAAAGATGCATGTATAATGTCTGCACTTAAATGTTTTCTGAGGAAATCGTTATGTGTGAAGCTGGTGCCAGCAGTAAGTCAAAAGTATGCTCCTTCCCTATCCCTTTCCTCCTTCAGTATCAGCTATTGAATTTAGTGGGGAGCATCACTTACCAATAGCTGAGCTATATTTATTCCTAAAAATACACTTTCTCTTCTCTTATGACTCTCAACTCATATATCCAGATGCTGCTCTGCTGTCAGCTAATTCTTTGCCTATCTTCCACGCTTTGTGCCAACTGCATTAGGGACAGCAGCCCTGTTTATGAAAGGGTTTTATTCTAAATCATTAACAATTGGTGGTGTTTCAAGTAACTCATTCCTTGGTCCAGAAGGGACAGTATTTTGTCATTTTGCTTCGTGAGCTTGTAGCATTGTGAATCATCATTATCTTCTTGTTATTTAGTAGCAGTTGGGGTAATGTAGGAGAAAGCTGTATCTGATCTGCACATTTTCTCAATAAAAATTGTGTAATTTTAGTTAACCTCTCAATTTCATATCCTTTCATTATGGAGTGTAGCGTTGTTGTTGTTTAGTCATGTCCGACTCTTCGTGACCCCATGGAACATAGCACGCCAGGCACCCCTGTCTTCCACTGCCTCCCGCAGTTTGGTCAAACTCCTGCTGGTAGCTTCGATAACACTATCCAACCATCTCGTCCTCTGTTGTCCCCTTCTCCTTGTGCCCTCCATCTTTCCCAACATCAGGGTCTTTTCCAGGGAGTCTTCTCTTCTCATGAGGTGGCCAAAGTATTGGAGCCTCAGGTTCACGATCTGTCCTTCCAGTGAGCACTCAGGGCTGATTTCCTTAAGAATGGATAGGTTTGTTGTTCTTGCAGTCCATGGGACTCTCAAGAGTCTCCTCCAGCACCATAATTCAAAAGCATCAATTCTTTGGCGATCAGCCTTCTTTATGGTCCAGCTTTCACTTCCATACTTCACTACTGGGAAAACTATAGCTTTTACTATACGGACCTTTGTTGGCAAGGTGATGTCTCTACTTTTGAAGATGCTGTCTAGTGTACATTTTGTTTTTTTAAAAAAGAAATCGTTTACATATCAGTGTTGGTCAAATTACTATTTGTTTTGCTTTTTTTTTTTTTTACCCCACTGATATGTTCCATATTTGTATTCTTCACAAGAAAAAGGATCAGTTTTTTTTTTATTAATGTGGTGTATTTTAATATAGGAACTCTTAACAGATTTTAGTAGGGAAAGTTTGGCATCCTCTGCTTACTGAGATTAGATCATCCGTTTTGCTACAGGACAATCCTACAGTGAAATTGTGTGGGAATTATTTTGATGCAAAGCATGATAAAGCTCAGCTTTCCTTTCCAGTAAGATTCCCTTTGTGATAGTTCTGACTACTGCCTATACCCAGTCTTATTGATCACCCTATCTGGAGTTCAGAAGGAATAATTGGGTTAGTATTTTAAGAATACAGTGGTACCTCGCTTTATGAACTCAATCCATTCCGGAAGTCCGTTCTTAAACTGAAACCGTTCTTAAACCGAGGCGCACTTTCCCTAATGAGGCCTCCTGCCGCCGGTGCCCTTCCACTGTTCGGATTCAGTTCTTAGACCGAGGTAAAGTTTTCAAACCGGGACACTACTTCCGGTTTTGTGGGGTTTGTAAACTGAATAGTTCGTAGACAGGGCTGTTCTTAAACCGAGGAACCACTGTATAAGCAAAACCTTGCTGGAGCAGACTGAAAGTCCATATAGTTCTGCATCCTGTTGGCCAAAGAAAGACTTTTGGTGGGGGGAACCCCAAAGAAGGACTTGGCATGAACATGCCTTTCTGCTCTTTGCATCAAGCAACTGGTACTTGGAACTTGGAGGTTCCATTTTTGTCACCATAGCTTGTAGCTGCTGAATGTTGTGAAAATAATGGCAATAAAAAAGAAAATAATACCATGGGATTCACTACCAGGAGACTTTATGATGTCCACCAGTTTTGATGGCTTTAAAAGGGCATTGAACAAATTCATGGAGTTTAAGGCTTTCCGTGGCTACAAATCATGATGGCTATAGATACTATATCCAAGATCAAAAAGCAGCATGACTCTGAGTACCACTTGCTAGGGGACAACTGTGGGAGAAGACTGCTGCATCAGGTTGTCCACTGTGCGAAGCAGAATGCTGGATTAGATTGGCTGTTCTCATTCAACTCTTCCCATGACTGACCTAATAAACATGATTCCCCCCCCCCCCTTCTCTAATCTTCTGTCAAAGCCATCTAAGCCTGTAGCACATCTAGTGGCAGCAAATCCATGTGAATTATGCATTGTGTGAAAAAGTACTTCCCTTTTTCTCTATCCTTTAAGCCTTCACTGGGTCCTTACTAGTAGTCTTTTTTTCCTTTTAAAAGAATAGCCTCCCAAACCATATGTCATAAGGGAAGTGCTTCAATCTCTTGATCATTGTTGTCCCTTTTGTGCCTTTTCCAGCTTTAGGATTGATCTGAGATAGGATACGTTTATCCTATTTTTTAGTATTTGATGTTGTATTGTGTTTTTACTATTTTTGTTGGGAGCCCCCCAGTGGCTGGAGCAAATAAATAAAATTGTTGTTAATATTATTAGTAGTAGTAGTAGTAGTACACACTATGCAAAATACAGCCCTAACCACTGGTTATATAAATGTCATATTATCCTTCTGTTGCCTTTTTCACTGCTGCTTGCAGACTGAGTTAACATTTGCATTCCACTACCCACTTTGTTGTCAAGATGTCATTCCTAGTTAGCTATGCCAATTCTAGCTGCACATGTGAAGTTGGGGGTTTCTGCCTCTTTCGTAAATTGTGTTTCACTTAGGTGCATTGAACCTGAACAACCATATGTAAACATATGAAACAGCCCCATTGGTTCATAATAGCCCAGGCTGGTCTGCACTGATTGGTCGTGGTTATCCAGGGTCTTGGGCAGAAGTCTTTCTTGTCATCTGCTACCTCCCTGATTCCTCTAAGTGGAGATGTCAAAAATGGAACCTGGGAGCTTATGCACACAAAGCATGTGATTTGCCACTGAACTGTGTTTCTACATTGAACTGTCTGTTTTGTTGCCAGTCCACCATTTTTAAGAGGTCATTGTGGAGTTTTTCCACAGCCTGTTGGGGAGAGGTATCAACCAAACACATAGCTTGGTTTACTTATACACACCATCTACTGTTATTGCTTATATAGGCACCTCACAGTAATGTTCTTGTGGTCTGCTTGTGTGAGTTGATCTGCACACTTAATATGTTGATGGTCCTGCACTGTGAGATGGGTGATATAGTAAACTCTATAGTATAGATATAATAAACTCTATAGTTGCACGCTATTGGTAAGTTTTATTTACAGCAATTTATATTGGCTGACCAATAATAATGCTCACTGGGTTGCTCACAAAATGAAAATAATAAAGTACATCACTTTATAATAATACTAAAATACAATAACCATAAAACATGAAACTGCAGTACAGTATAAGTATGCTGGCAAATTGGTTTTTTAGCATAACTAAAAATACAGAATACAACTGTGTTGGCTGCATGTTTGCTTTGACACCCAGTTGAAGGTGTTGCATCACCAATCCAAGGTGTTGCCCAAGCCTTTTGGTCTCTAGGGGAGGTCCTCCCTGTAGTCCCAGCCTTCTCTGTTGTGTTGTGTTATCCTATGGAACTCCTCGTCTTCTGTCATGGAGACATGGAGGTGGCCTAGAAGATACCCATTACCTTTCAGAATGTGGAGCAAAACACTTGTGGAATAGCAGTCTACTCTTAGCTCCTGTCCTGAGAGAGAGAAAGGACCAGCAGCTCATGCTTACCATACTAGAGTACTAGATGGGAAAGTTAAAGCCTGTAGGAAGTTCCATTTGACACGGCTGAGCTTGGGCCTTGTAACTATTGGCTTATGTTCAGTCTGAGAGAGATCCAGAGCCAGAGAGTCAATTTCAGATCCTTGATTTGGCAGAACCTCAATAACACAATTGTTGAACAAAGAAAAAAGCTATTTCGAAACCCGCATCAATTGTTGACTAGTTTATGCCTGACAGCATAGATGTTTATAACACTTGTAAATGTAAGTGATAGCTAACTACAAAACTTATAAAAACCTTATAAATGTCTAATCCCATTGTGAAATCTATCCAGCCTTTGGCCCCATTCAGGTTTTTCCTTTGTAAGTACTAGTAAAAAACAAACAAACCCCAAAATATCTTATCCCGCCATCTCAGTTAGATAAGTACTCTATTGTGCCTTTGTAAATGATACCTTTAAACACTACTTTAATCCATATTTTAGTCAGCTCAGGGTGGTTCAAGTTACAGCGTGTATTTAATAAAGTAATGCGCTGAATTCTAAAGAAATCAAAACAAAAACAATGAATATTTGATAGTTTTGAACTAGCTGAATAAACATAGGGCCCAGTCCTACCATTTTAGGTCCCTTTGACTGAGGTCATGGTTGGCTTTCCTGTTGAAATAAAGGGACTGAAAATGCTTCACTTGGCTTGATTTTGCCCTTAGTATTTTGCTATATGCTTTGAGTTGCTGGCATCCTACATACAGTACTCTCGAACATTTCTCAGGTGAAAATAGGGACATCCTATTCTACAGAGCCAGTGTGGTGTAGTGGTTAAGAGCGGTAGTCTCGTAATCTGAGGAACTGGGTTCGCGTCTCCGCTCCTCCACATGCAGCTGCTGGGTGACCTTGGGCCAGTCACACTTCTCTGAAGTTTCTCAGTCCCACTCACCTCACAGGGTGTTTGTTGTGGGGGAGGAAGGGAAGAGGAGAATGCTAGCCGCTTTGAGACTCCTGAAGGGGAGTGAAAGGCGGGATATCAAATCCAAACTCTTCTTCTCTTCTACATCAGGAAGCTTCTCCCATGTTTGATCTTGCTGCACGCATAGACGTCATATGCACATCTACATTGGATCCCTCTGCTGAACCTGACTCGCAGGATTGTTTTAAAGAAAAAATATGCAAAGGAAGGGATTGTATACAACACCTTCCACAGATAAATGGAATAATGAAATTATTTTTTAGCTATTAGTTGCCTTGAATCCCTGTCAGGTGGAAAAGATGGGATATGGTGATGATGATGATGGAAACTGTGAGAATGATCAGGAACATACCAGAGAGTAAATCCTATTGAACTCAGTGGGACTTCTAAGTACAAATGTTTAGGATTGCAGTGTAAGGCTGCCCAGTCTGTACCCAGTTACCTGGGAGTAAGCTCCTTTGAATACAGTGGGACTTACTTCTGAGTAGATAGTGTAAGGTTCCATTCACAATAACACGGCACTCATTTCAAGACATGATAGCAACATAAGAGAGGAAGAAATAATTTTATTTTTTAATCCCGTTGTGGTTCTCTTGAAAGAGCAAGTTATGTTCAGAAGAGAGTGGAGGAGAAACTTTGAAAATCTGCTGATGATATAAGAGTCCTTTGATTAACAATTCTTGCACGTGTGTGCTTATTATACCATAAACATGACCTTTATAAAAATATTAGGAAAAACCAACTGTGGAACTTGCCAGGTCAAAGCTTTTTAAATGTCAGCAAATACAATGCCTTTACATTAATGTGGCATTACAGTATCTAGCAATAGATTTGCTAGCAAACTCTCCCCTGGGGTTTTAATGTTTATATTTAAGGTGTATTTAATGGTGGTGGGGATTTGTCTTGATCACTGATGGCATACATACATTATTTAATTGTATACCACCTTTCCACAATTCAAACCATGCTCAAGGCAGCTTACAACATTAAAAAGCCCCTGTAACTACAACATAGCAAGTCATACCCAATAAGTAAAACATTAAAAATACAAAACCAAAGAGCCATTTCCACATAACTCTAAAATAAAGATACAAAAAACTCCATAAACAGCACCCCAGCCTTATATATTTACTTCCCCATCCAGAATTATGGGAAGTGTAGTTTGTTAAGAGTACTAGGAATTGCAGATTGGGAGGTGGGGTAATCTCCAGTTCCCAGGATTACTGAGTGCATGTGCTTTAAAAGTGCCTTAAATGTGTGATGTGTTTGAAACCACTTTGTGTTGGATGTCTACAATATTTAGTTAAATACAACGAAATGCCATAATAGAAGAAAATAGGTGAGGCATCGTCTCTCCTCTCTCTCTCTCTCTCTCTCTCTCTCTCTCTCTCTCTCTCTCTCACACACACACACACACACACACAGACATTGCACTCTGATGTGAGAGTAGATGTTGGTCTTTTCAGTTTTTCTTAAGTTAGCTATAAACAGCATTATAGATGCTACATACATAAAAAAACTAGATAATAATCTCAACACTAATGATCATTTTTTTAAAAAAACAACAACAACCCTGTGGATACATTCCAAAAGACTTTACTAGAAATAACTTACAGCAATACTTCTTAACTCAAGACCAACAGTTGCATAAATAATGAAACAGCTTGCTTCACATACGCAAAACAATTGTAAACAACTTAAGCTTGCCTTCTCATGCTCAATTGTAAACCCATAATTAGTACCTGGTGAAAACCTGTCATGAACTGGCAGAACAACAGGGAGGAGCAATAGGAACCTGGCGAGGGGGTGGAGCCATGAGTGGGACACACTGGGGCAAGCTGGGGTTGGGGAAGAAGAGGTTGGTATAGGCAGTACTCACGGGGCAATGGAAGATGACGAGGGGATGGGGGTCAGTGTGCAGGAACCAGAGCAGCAGGACCCATCACCAAGAGCCAGAGGGGGCCCTGTCTCCACGAACATGGCAGGCTTTGACATGTAGGGAGCAGCAGGAGTGGCTCTCTAAGAGGCTGGTTGAAGCAGGCAAAGGCCCATAGACCAGCTTCCTAGCTGATTAGATAGGGCTCACTAGCTCTGAGAGGAGGTGTGTGATTCCTCAGCTGAAGTAGGCTCAGAACAGATTAGGGTCACATGCCTCCAAGCCCAGATGCTGCAATCAGCATGCAAAGTGCAAAAGGGCAGCAAAGCTGAGGTGCTATGTCTGCTCAACTGCCCATGTTGATGGACCTCAGCTTGTATACTCCACGATCTCTGTGGGACTGTTGCTTTGGTTTGGGCTTTGGACAAGTTGGTTGACCCTGGACTAGGGATTTGACATACTGACATGCTGCCAGGTAGGCCAGCGATTCTGTACAAAACCCTTCTCTAATGCAATGTTATATTATAGCTGTCCTGTCTGATACTCTGTTCTCTTAATCTAAGAAACCATGTTAGTGTAACCATCAAGGGTATACTTCCAACATCTATTAAGCCAATCTGTGAAAGAAAGTAACTTACTGGGTCTTGATTTCCTTGCATATTAGGTGTCACAAAGTACAAGACCTTTACATTAACGTAGCATTACAGTGACTAGCAATAGATTTCTTGGGTTTTAATGTTTATATTTAAGGTGTATTTAGCGGGAGACGTGAGGGAGTCCGCAATAGAATGAAAGGATGTTATGAAACCTATTCTGTTTGTTAAATATGTATCTGTAAAAAATCTTAATAAAATTTTTTATAAAAAAAAAAAATAATAATGTTTATATTTAAGGTGTATTTAACAGGTGTAGGGAATTTGTATTATCATTGCATACACACCACACATTTGAAGCACCCTCCTCCTAAGATTCCTGGTAACTAGCTTTTAAGTTTGCTACGAGTTGTAAACTGTAGTTTTCAGGATTCCTGAGTGAGTCAGATGAGCATGTAGTGTTTGGTGGGTTTGTGTATAGCCATAATTTTTAATGACTCATTTGCAACCTCTTTGTTATGAATATAGAATTGTAGGTTGGGAAGGGACACCAAGGGCCATCTAGTCCAGCCACCAGTGGAATCGCTGCTATACAAATGTTTTTACTTCATACTAATGAAATGCCATAATAATATAAAATAAATATTATTATAGGGTGGTGTATCATCCAAAGTCATTCTAGCTTAGAGCAGGAGCTAAGGTGTTAGATGTATTTTGTTTTCCCCTTGTGTGCATCCAATTCTCTTCGTAACTGTTTCCCACAGATTTCAATGGTGTGATAATTATTTATGCCAATTCAATACCCCCCAACATGTCGAGTCCCAAAACTAGGATGCATGTCTTCCTGTCCATGCTCCCATCTCAGATAACAGAGCCCAAAAGACACACATTTCTCAGTGCTGTGCTCTCACACATTTTCAGAGTGTTGCACAAGATTGTGGCCCTGAAAAAGCCACAGGTTTTTTTTTTTGGGGGGGGGGAATCTTGGTGCAAAATCACATACGATCACTGTGACCAAAAAGGCTACTGTGCTCTTGCAGGGGGGAAAACCAGGATGTCCTGTTTTTCCCCAAGACACTTGAGGGAGGTATGCAATTCTAGGCTGGCATAGATGGGGGCGCCTCACCAGTGAATAATGAGGCCTTATAAGATTAAAAGGCTACCTTCAACTTGCCCATCCCAATGTGTGCTGTAACACCAGCTATTGTCAGCAGGAATACTCATGGTAGATCTTTGCCTACAGAGTTTTCTGTATTCATAACAAGGGACTCTGCAGCATATGAGGCCTGCCCACCAACAGAGTTCATCTTTTCAGGCAGCAAAGATGCCTGCAATCTCTGCTCTTTCTTTACCAGTAGAGCTGTGGGGTCAGGCTTACTCTGCCCACCTGTTTTGTCATATATACTAGCAGCGTGTCAAAGAACAATCTAGCATTTGTATTATTTAAGTTGCCTGTGGGAGTAGGAGAGAAAATAAGAGTTAATTGTCAATCCCTGTGTTAGATCTCAGATGACTGTAAGAGTTCGACTCATTGCTCTCACATCAGGGTTCATTGCTGATCTGTCATTGCTTCACCGTTTTACACACAATGACTCTCAGTCAGATGTCTGAACTGTTTTTATTGGCAAAACTCAAGAGGGGGAAAGTGTGAGAGTTAAAATCTGAAAGTTCTGTTTGTTAAGGGTGTGTGTGTGACACATAGAATTTGCCCCTTGAAATCAACAAGTATGCACGCAGGTGACCTGGAACTGATATTCCCTGGAGTGGAATTAATTGAAGATCATATGTATATATCCTTTCATTCAAAAGTACTAGAACTTTTGAAGAAAAGTGTGGGACTTTTGTTATGAGCTACTGCGTGGAAGTTTGATCATTTCAACTGCACAGCTCTGGCCGGCCCAGTATTCTGTACTGGTTATGTAACTTATAAATTGGTATATTTTTAAAAAATTGGATAATTAGATGTTACAGTGCTGTGTATTTTTCTTCCACATTGGCCCTCTTTTGGTGTTGCAGGATCCAGGGGATAAAATCAAAGCTTTTTCTCTTTTTTCTTTACCCATTTTCTTGTCTATTCCTTTTAACAGTTTCAGCAATACAGGTCTGATGTATTTATGTATCTAAGATAACCTTTTCTGGCTCAACAACTTTGGGGGGTGTCCATATTTTTACCTGTTGAAATATGGCAACCCTAATCCAAGTATCAAATGATATTTAAGATAGGATGCTGGCAATTAAAATACATACATACATATATATATATATATATATATATATATATATATATATATATATAAAGTTACAATGCTAATAAGCCTTGGGATGAGTATCCATTTGGAATGTGAAAGCTGGGTTTTAGCTGCTAGCATTTCCTGCCAGTACATGTTTCTTCCAACCCCCATGAGAATAGCACTTCTTCAAACAGCAGAGCTAGAGTAAGGAGCAGTGGGAAGCAATTATTGTACAGTCCCTTTTGGCATAGCCTAAATAGCAGGGACAGGGCCAAGATCTGTGCAGGGCAAACATAGCTATTATTTCACGTCTTTCCTCCCTGCAGTTTACCTTAACGCTTTATTTGCTGAACCACAGCTTAGGCTCAGAGTAAATAACAGAGGATCTAATCCGGAACACTTTCATCATAAAGAAAGCCACGCAGTCCTTGTTTAAAAAACTCGATCTGTAGAATATTTAAGAGGTTTTGGGAAATATCAGGTACTATGTTTCTGGTTTTCTTGCCTCTCTCTCCTAAACAAAACAACATTGTTGCTTTTGTACCCAGAGAACAATGCTCTGTTTCAACCAAAATAATTACACAATGTGTCCACAAAGGAACACACTGCTCTTCTTCTGATCTCCTTATTTCACAGATGATTTCACAGTCATGTGGGATCAAGAGCAGCATGTGTTGCCTCCACTTCAAATTTTCAGTTAAAAACACCTCCTTGATTAGGAACTACATTAAGCTCTCATGTTATCTGTCAATTGATGAATATGAAACTTAAGCATTTGTTAAATGACGGGGGGGGGGGGAGACACCAGATGTCCAACACGGTGAGAATATTTTGCTATTGCTAGATAGTTGTTCCTTCTTACTTGAAGAAAGTTGGATTGTGTAACATAGGTGCATGTATGTGGAACTCCTGTCTTTTGAAGATGAAGAAGATTTGGTGTTCTCAGCGTTCAATTCTTTTTAAATGTCCAATTTAGATGCATATTCAAGAACTACAGCATTGAAGGGAACAGGGACACCAGCTCCATTAGAAATTAATTCAGTTCAGTAGAAATGAATTCATTTTAATTTAATTTTCTAGTCAAAGCTAAGATAAAACACATCAGATGCCTATCAATCAATCGTTCTAATTAGCAAACGACAATAGAATGAAAGGTGGCTTTATATTAATATGTTTGAATGTTTCAAATAGATAATGATTATGTCATTTTCATTGTTAAGAGCATGAGTCATGCCACATTTCCCAAGAAAATAATTTGTTCAACATTGCCAGGGGTATTGAAGATTCACATGAGTATTTTTTAGTTGTTGTATGATGCCAGTGAATGGTCAAGTGATTCCTTTGTGCGCCATCTACCCAAAACCCAAGCTGTTTCACTTAGACTGGATATTACCACCCAAAAATGCCAAGTGAATCAACACTGAGATGTGTGTACAATCATGTTCATTCAAACATGCATGCAGCACATGTTGTGAACAAGTACATTTACAAGTGCATGCATACATTGGATAGAAATATTTGACCCTCCAGATGTTCCATCAGCACCAGCCAGGATGAACAGTGGTCAAGGATTATGGCAGCTATAGCACAGCAACATCTTGGAGATTTGCTGTTTATCCATCCCTGAGATTCCTTAAATCAGAAGCCAGTGGGGAAAGCATATATGGTATATGTGAAACAAACTAAAAAGTCTTGTTCACTTACCTCTTAAGACACAAGGGAATGTCATGAATAAAAAGAGAAGGGACATAGAAGTTGATATTTTGGCAAATCCTAGACATCAATATTTTAAAAATGTAGATTTACAATTTATGTCACATGGAAATGCCAAAAAGTTTTAAAATTTTCCATAGTGGCGTTCATACATTTTACATTTTTTCTGTCCACGTTCTTTGGAAAGAGCTGTTCAGAAATAAAGCTGGAAAGTTAATATCTGCTCCGCCAAACCATCATTATTAATTATGTATATATAGAGGAAAAAATGAAATTTACTCAGGCTAGTCAAAAACAATAATTTATCTTCAATGATGACAAAGTCAATGGCAAGTTGAAAGTTTCAGATGTTTTCAGTTTAACAAAAGAACTGGTTGAAAAAATGGCATTCATTTTTTCCATCCTTTTTTTTTTATTATTTTGAAGTGTCTTGCTCCATTTCCAACCTCTGAAAAAATTATCCCCTCGTTCCCTCTCTCAAGTGTGAAACACATTCACTTGTAGCTAGATGTCAGGAAATAATAGCTTCTCCATGTGATCAATCAATATGTGGCTCAGTTTTTCTCCACCCCCTGTAATATCATTATCCAACACAGAGACAGTGGTGCAACATTTTAAATGCACACTTTCTATACTGAAAACACTTGAGAGAAAGAGAAAAAGTAGCTTCGTTGCAAACATATAACCTAGTTGCAATAAGGAAGATATCAATGCTAATTTTAAGTATGTAGATTTGCAGCTGCATACAACAAATGGGTCAGCGGATGCCAGCAATATGCTAGACATGCAAGGGTATTAATGTCCCCCCTCCCCTTCAAGAACTGTGTAATGCAGTCAAAACTGGGAACTATGCTGGAAATTCAGCAAAATATCAGTGCTCTCGTTCTACAAAAATCCTGGAATTGATCTATTTATGAGGGAATATGCCCAGGTGCCCAGTACAAAGTAAGTGGATTGTTTTATCCAATTTGACAGGTTTAGTTGTAGCTTGTGAGTGGGAAGGCAGAGGTAGTGGCACCTTCTGAGTGGTGGCACTGCATTCCTTGGTGCCAGGTGAAGCAGAGATGGTGCGTTCAGGGGACTCTGAATTGTTGGTGGTACAGTGGTACCTTGATTTAATCCTTTCCGGAAGTCTGGTCTTAAAACAAAGCAGACTTAAAACAAGGCGTGCTTTCCCATAGAAAGTAATTGAAAATGGATTGATCCGTTCTAGACAATGAAAAACGCCCCCTAAAACAGCAATTTAACACAAATTTTACTGTCTAACGAGACTATTGATCCATAGAATGAAGGCAATAATCAGTGTACTGCACTATAAAATAAATAAGACAGAATTGTAGATGGAAAAAAATTACATTTTCCCCTTACGTGCACTGATGATAGTCATTGCTTGGGGGGAGGGGGCTTTTATCCATTTCTGCAGTCACACAATCAACCAGTAGCTGAACTGGGTTCCACACAGTTACAGAAACAAGTCACAAAAACAGAGCCACAAGCCACAAGCCACAGGTCAGCCCCATAAAATGAAGTCACAGTCAAAAAACTGAAAAAGCCACACAAACCAAAACGCAAATATCACCTCTGTGTTGCGTGGGTGCTCAGGATTCAACAGCGGACAGACTTAACAGGAAGCCTCTGATTAGCAGCGAGGGGCTCAATTAACAAACGAAACACACTTAGCAGGAACCAGATGATGAAAAGTGACCCCTAAAACAGCAGCCAGGCCCGCACTGTACTGCATTGGTACACATACTTCAGACTTGCCACCAACAACCCAGGATGGCACCATTTTCACTCTCCTTCGTAAGCCACTCCCCCTGAGGAGGGGCTACTATGCCTGCAACTTTCACCCAGTTCTGCCCAAAGGAAAAATAATTATAGCCATTCTTTGTTTCCTCATGATATTAAAAGCTTCATTTTCTGAATCCAACTGCAGTGTCTGAAGTAATTAAACTTATAGGTCTTATTATTGCAGAGCTAGTGTTCTTCTGGCTGCTAATTTATTTTGAGCTTTGTGGGGTGATCAACTGTTAAAAACTTCGTACTTATGTACAAATGATTTTATTTTTTTAAGGTTGACTTGAACATATAAATGTCAATATAAGGTTGCTCCATCTTTTTAGGGAATTTCAGAGGATAGTAACTTTAAAAATCCTAGGACTGAAATCCTTGGGTTTACAAAATATGGGCTGGCAAGCATATTTGAGAGAAGGATTCTGATAAGATATCTGCTTCTTGAGACTAATCGTACAGCTGACAGGAAAGAGTTTAGAAATGGGCACATTCACAGTGATAGGATCTATAGATTCCCCAGAAGCAAATTCTTCTTTCTATCTACTTCACACACAGCAGAAAATGGTGCATGCAGCTGTCCGAGATGTTAACAAATGGTTAGCAGGGGAGAGATGTAAATAGTACTTCTCACTGCTAAAAAACTTGAATAGTTTTTACAAGAGTGGAACACTGATGAGCAGTTATGAACAATGATAAAATCAATGCACTCAGAGTGTACTGGACTTTTCTTGTCCTAAAGGTCTTTTGTCTTTGCTTTCATACTTACAAAGGACAATCAAAAGAGGAGTGCCGTAGCAAGCTCTTTGGAATAGCGCTTGAAATAATCCTTTAAACTAGAGAAGGATGGAAAGATGTGATTGCCATTTGCAAATATATTATGCACGCATGGACATAACTGAATAGTGCAAATACAAATTACTTGAGATGCAACAAAAGCAATTTGTGTAAGAATCAAATGCCCAACATTTAAAATGTTTGTTATCTTAGTGTGCATGTATTATGTATGTTGAAATCAATTTACATAAACATGGGGGAAACTGCTGCCACTTTGCATTTTTTTATATCTGTTAATGTCACAGTCAGCTTAGGAGCTTCAAGTTGTTACTGCTGTGGAAATATCATGCATCTTGTTTATTTACATATTCATAACATTTTATGTTCTGTTAGACTGTATCTGATCCCATAGTTGGAATGTTGTCATAGCCCTCAGATCAACAGCCCTCGGTTTCCTGATGTAGCATCAAACAGAAGTGAAAGAATCACTGGAAGGTACAGGGAACCTTCAGTACAGTGGTACCTCGGGTTAAGAGGTTAAGAACTTAATTCGTTCTGGAGGTCTGTTCTTAACCTGAAACTGTTCTTAACCTGAAGCACCACTTTAGCTAATGGGGCCTCACACTGCCACTGTGCCACCGCGACGCAATTTCTGTTCTTATCCTGAAACAAACTTCTTAACCCGAGGTACTATTTCTGGGTTAGCAGAGTCTGTAATCTGAAGCAGCTGTAACCTGAAGTGTATGTAACCCGAGGTACAACTGTATTGTAAAGTATCTCCTACACTCAGACAGAGTTTGATTTTGCCTAAACCCATTTCTCATGCTGCTTTTTAAAATGATGCATTTTAATGTGGAAATCATATGTACTGTACACTTTCTTGAGAGTCATTCCAACTGTGCAGAATGGGATATGCTTCTGAGTAAGCATGCTTAGAATTTTGCTGCACGAATCACTGTGCACTTTATGTAAGAAGGCATGTAGGTATGGGACTTTCCAAACAATTGCTCCATTGTTAAGAATCCAGGCAATATTGCTTCAGCTAAGGCATAACGGTTTTGTGTTTTCCAAGAGCTAGAACTGCAATTTTGAATTGATAGTAAAATGCCACGCTCCTCCTAGCAGGAATATAGTTGTGTAGTTGTTATACGCTATCCAATTGGATAGTGTATATGAAGTAAATGCCAATACCTCTTTCTCTCCCTCTCCCTCCCTCCCTCCCCCCTCTCACACACACACTCCTTACATGTTTTTGTGTGACTCTTAACTCCTAATTTATTTGGAAGAGTCTTCCAGTACTGATGCTGTAAAATGATCAAGGTTATTAGTATGTTCCCCTGCCCTTTCCTTGAGAAACTAAGAGCACAGCAACTGGTGTGGTGGATATTGCTTATTGGGATTGTACAGAGGCTTCCCCCTCCCTCTGGGAAAAGGTCAGTCTAGAGTGAGTCATTGTACCTGCTGCCATTCAGACATCATGTCTTTAAAATAAATCATAAGTTCAAGTTCAGGCAAAACTGTCAGATTTCTGATGGGGAAGGAAAGAGTCTTGGTGGATATGCTGTCCTGTCGCTTCATTTGTCCTGCATATCTCCCTCATTTAATTTTATCTATATGCCAGCAGTATGACATCTTTTAGAAACTGAAGGTAGATTTAGACTCACATTCATTGATTAGAAAAGTCCTATGTCTATTTCACAGGCAGGATTTGCCAGCTAACACACATTTAAGTCATTAGGTTTGCATGGAGCGTAACACATGGCTGTACCTGCTGTGACTTGGGTAAGAAGCATGGAGCAAATCTTTGGGACAAGAAGGAAATGAGAGTTTTTACTATTGGTGATATTCTTGGGTATGGATTTGCCAAGTTCGTGATATTCCAAAATAGATTTGTCATTCAGAGACATGGGCACGACCAATATGTCCAGGAGCCAGACAGATGTAGTGCATTACTGTCAGACAAGGCTTGGATAAACCCTAAGATACGCACTTGAGTTGTATTGGCAATTGTGTGTCATTGAGTGTTCTAGTTTGTTAATGATCCAAGGGCCAAGCAGTCAGGCAAGCACACTGAAATTTCAGATTGTATTTTGTACCTAATGCAACTAGTGGCTCTGATAAATGAGGTGCTCTGGGTGTTCTGCTGAATTCGGAAGAGATCATGGACTTAGAGATCTGGCCAAAGTGTTTGGGTGATATCTGGGAATTTCTTGCTGTGAACTCTGTGGATTTATAAAAATGCTATCCCATCTGCCTGGAAATTCTCAAGCTTCCCAATGTTCAGTTAGTCAAATCCCAAGATATTAGATTAGTGCTGACAAAGACCTTATGAAAATCAATATTACAACCAACCCTTGCATCATCCTCAGTGACCAAAGAGCCTTCCCTTTTTTGAAAATGTAAATAGAACCCATAGATCTTAGATGCAGCCCTCTTTATTGGGAGTGGCCAATCTGTGGCTGTCCACGATTCTGTTGGATTTGGCCTCCTCCATGAGCTTGGGGTCTTGGGAGAGGGATCAGACAATATCTGGAGGGCACAGGGCTAGCTGCCCTTTTTCTGTATGCTATAACAGTCATTCTTATTTAATCTCTTCTGTTCAATTACAATATTGCACTGAAGTACTGAACCAAAGTAACAGTCTATCTAGCCAAGTTTCTCACAGCAGTGCCTTAAATACTTCTGACTCCCCCAGGTCAATTTAGCCAATATTTAAGCAGCTGATAAATGACTGTCTGGTTGCCTAAGATGAGTGCTGACTTGTATTATTCTTTTATCACTTCCCCTCCCATAATGGCGCTCTTCTAAAGGTCGGATTCAATTTCCACTTTCACAAGTGTTGTAAATCACAAGAGATTCCATGGAAGTCAGTGTACAATGTGAAATAAATATGAGCCATAAATTGATATACTTGATTTATAAGACCAGTGCTTCCCTTTCGCTAAACTTTTTTTTTGTCAGGTGTTTTAGAGAGCAATTGAAAAGATGGTAAAAGCGTGTTGTCACATAATTTTGTCTCCAGCAGATTTCCTACCAAAAGTAGGAGAGTTGATAATTTGATATAGCAAGTTAATTCAATCATTTACTGTGAGCCTTCAATTAGATGTATTAAAATGCAACTCTGGTTAAGAGCTTTTCTGGCTGCAGTTAACACATTCGAAGTGAATCCATCCAATGATTTTATATAAGAATTGTAATTGGAAAAGAACCTCTTACCTTATATAAAGGAATCAAGTTTCTTACCTTCTATTCATTCTTTACCTTTCAGTGGAATATTTTCAGCAGGGAGGAAAATGACCATTGCATTTTGTTTGTGGGGTGCTCTGTTTGTTTGTTTGTTTGTTTGTTTGTTTGTTTGTTTAGGTGGTGGTGGGGGTTTGGACACTCCCTTGCCAGTTTTTGCAGTCTGCTACCCGCCTGTCAGATTAAGAGAATACAGGCATATTTTAAGAATTTCACAGGATTCAAAGAATCTTAATTAGCTGTAAATTGATGTTCTGGAACTATACCAAAAAAATACAGGAGTCATTGTAAGCAGAGATAGGACTTGAATATTCCCAGCTTTCAGACAACTGTTGTGGTCTGTGATGGGGGCAAACCACAAGAAAAATTGAGGTCCGTGTTTAGCAGGTGCCTGCTTATCAGTATGCAAAGGAATTGCTTCATTTCCATCTGGGTCCCAGAAAATGCTCAGAAACAGCATTAGCAGGGGACACTAGCTCACTGCAATTCTTGATCACCCTAACCTGTGACAATAGTCTATAGAGCTTGTCAGTTATACTGAAGAACTGTTTTGGTCAGAATTTCAGAGAATAGCTTAATACCACATTTTGTTCTTTTTTAAGAGAGCAGGTTCTTACTCAGTTCTTCAGGCTGCTTGGTAAGATTAGCCTTTAAAGTTCACTGTAAAGCGTCGTAATTAGTTTGGAGAAATAACATTAGTTCATTTTATTAAGAGCAAAGAGAAAACCTTGAAAAGTGTTCTAAACACAAATGTTCATTTTATTATTATTAAATTCACAAAACCAAGAGGTCTTTCTTTCTGTTCATAATGGGACTTCTTTGTGGAAACAATAGAAAACTCAAGTTGCATATTATATTACTTTCCCATGTGGAAGATATGCCAGAAGCCCCTTGAGTGTAAAAAAAAGGGGGGACAAGTCTTCGAACAAGAAATCCTAGACAAACTGCTTAAGGAGGGGTGATATGGAACATAAAAGTATGGGAGATGTGTTCATTCTTTTCCTCACTCATTCCTTCTCTCCTCCAACCCCACCTGTCTTCTAAGCTGTTTCCCTTCTGCCATGGAGTCCTATATGTGTGTGTGGCTTTGTAAGACGAATCAGATGGTTATTTGGCTTCATTCGACCTTATTTGGTGCTTCATTAAGCACAGACAGGCAGAAAGAGGAAGACAGTAACAGACCCTCCAAACATTGGAGTGTATGGCAGGATGTCCCTGTTTTCATCGGAGAAAGTTTGGAGGGTATGCGGTAAAACACAGAATCATTCCTTAAAGACCCAAAGTGTGAGGTCCTCAAAGTTACACAACCATCTGTTTTGTTGAACTGATTAGATTGGAGGGGTGGGGGAATGGAAACCTGTGCTTTATGCCTTTGCCCAAGCAACGTTTTCATGGCACATGAGCCATTGCCTCCACAGAGAGTAGTGGCCCTTCAGCACAGTTGAAGAGCCTGGCAGGCTTGTGTGTGTGTGTGTGTGTGTGTGTGTGTGTGTGTGTGTGTATTCCTGCCAGGCTGCCAAGCCAAAGAGACTGATGGCTGACACTCTTAACTGACTTAGTTTTAAGTGCCTGTTATCTACAATACAATGAAACCAGATAAAAAATCTATTATGTATGATTTCACTTTTTTTTTTTCTTTCCCCTCCTTTCTTTGTATAGGAGGTACATGCCAGAGCCCTGCTCTTCCAGCCCTGGTACGTCCTCCAGCCCCAGCCCTGCAGCCTCCGTTGGATATCAAACCCTTTCTTCCATTCCCTCTGGACACAGCAGCAGCTGTCAATCTCTTCCCCAACTTCAATGCAGTAAGTACTCTACTGCAGATGTCGTTTCCATCTCTTATGTCATCCATTGAACTCCTCATATATATTTTTTTAAAAAAAATATTTCAAGCCAAAGAGATAATCAGTGCTCACACATATGCAGCTCCCACCCGTGGTTGTTTGACGTGCAACAGTTATAGGGTTCAGGGGGGCAAATCCCCTGGAGAATTAGCAGGAAAACAAACCCATACCACAGAAGAGTAATTTACTTCTAATTTGTATATGTCTGATTAGTAATGGAAATTATCGGGGCTAATGAAAGAACATGTCCATCCCTGCATTTTCTAGTAATTAAATATGAATTAATATTTAACAGCGTTTGCTCATGGGTTCTAAGCAATTGCTCAAAATAAGTATTTAAATTATTTTTGCTGACAAATAATTAACACAGGCCGATTAATCCCTGAGTGATAGCATGCAAGTTTATTATTTCTAAAAACAAAACAAAAACAAAGCACCTCTGACTGAGAATGCCAAGGGTCATTGTTTGTGTGTGTGTGTGTGTGTGTGTAAACCACACACTTGAAGACAAGAATGTAAATCAAGGTTGCCGGAAGTGCCTTTGTATTCCTGAAATTCGAACAAGTGTTCCAGCCCCTTGGGATCTGTTGCCAGCTGATGTTAGACACGTCTCTAGGTTCTGATATTTAGGTGGCCACTGAAGTCATTTTTCTTTAAGATTACTTTCCCTAAAACGCTTTCTCAGTCTTTTTATGGAAAATTAACTGTACAATTGTAGAAATAGTTTTTTTAGGGGGGTGCCTTTTCTTTTAGATTATTGAGTCTGTATCTTTGTATTTTACCTTGTTGTGCACTTCCATGGTAGCTTCTTTCTGTGGAGCAGCTGATAAATCTGAAAAATAAATAAAATGGAAACAGCTTCTCAGCTCTTATTAACAAAGGGGGGTTGTAACCAGAGTAGTATGAGTTTATCCTGAAAACCAGCCTGGGCAAGGTAGCTCTGTCTGATTTCAGCCAGTTACTCTCTCCTGCTTAGGGTTGCCATACATCCAGAATTCCCCGGACATATCTGGAACATTGCTGTCTCTAGCAGCAGAAATTGGTAAAATGTTCAGTGTTTGAAATATGGTAACCCTGCTGCTGCTGCCATTCCCTGTATCTTCCTTGGTGCAGTTGTGGATGACTCCTTGACCCCATGAGCAGACTAGGGACAATGTTCAGGGGGTTGCTGTGGGGAGGTCTTTAGGCAAATGATTGTCTGGATACAACCCAAAGTTTTAAAAGAAAACATATCCATTAATTGTACAAATAAAGTACGACTAATGAACAGTTTTTTTACCGTACATGGGACATGGGTGGCTCTGTGGGTTAAACCACAGAGCCTAGGACTTGCCAATCAGAAGGTGGGCGGTTCGAATCCCTGTGACGGGGTGAGCTCCCGTTGCTCAGTCCCTGCTCCTGCCAACCTAGCAGTTCAAAAGCACATCAAAGTGCAAGTAGATAAATAGTGGAACCTCTACTCATGACCACAATCCATTCCGGAGGCCTGTCCTTATGAAACGGGTCGCTGGGAGAGGCGCCATTGTGCAGTGATTGCCTGCTTCTGCACATGCGCGAACGGCGATCACTGCTTCTGCGCAGGTGCAAATGGTGATCACCGCTCCTGCACATGCATGAATGGTGGCAAACCCGCCAATTACTTTCAGGTTTGCTGTGGTCACAACTTGGAATGTCCGCGAATGGAGACTCTTGAAAGTAGAAGTTCTATTGTATCTAGAAACAGGATTGTGCTGTGGATGACAAGCTACCTAAGTTTGCTGCTTTGCTATTTAGCCAAATACTCTTGTGTGAAATTCGATCACTTTGGGATGGAGCTTCTGGGCTTCATCACACATGCCATAGTGTGTGTGTGTATGCTTAGCAATATGACCTTTGCATTCTGCTTCAGTTTTCTGACATGCCGTATCACACTTTGAGCTCCATTTGCCTCTTTGACCTATATAGTACTGAAACATAGGCCACACTGTGTTTTGATGCCCAAGCCTGTTAATGACATTTTGTAAACACATTCATTGGCTGAGAAAGTCTCGTGTATTTCTGGAAGCTTCTGTAAGTTCATCCCAGTCTGAGAAATCTACGGAGACATGTCAAATTCACTAGAACATTATCAGCCTAAGGAAAGATAGGCTACAAATTAGATTTGACTTAACAGGACAGTTTGACAAGGACATACCTTTTAATGTCTCTGAAGAGAGTTTATACTCCTCAAACAGTGATTTTACATTTATTACATAGCTTCTGAGAATTTTCCTCTGTGTGTATGTGTGTTTCTTGCCAGATTGATCTGAGTAAATGTAACCATCCATTTTAATTTCCAGTGATAAATCCAAAATATACCATAATATATAGGACTGTTCCACTCTGATATTATGCATGCTCCAATGATAAATTAAAGAAAAATGCTGCAGTTTACACTTAGCAAAGTTTCTTCATTTTCTAAAATGAAGTAAATGTGATCCAATGCAATCTGTGTCCTTCGATGTCTGAACTGCCTGTTTGTGTGGTAAAACTGTTAATAATAATAATAATAATTAATAAATATAATTTATTATTTATACCCTGCCCATCTGGCTGGGTTTCCCCAGCCACTCTGCATGGCTTCCAACAAAATATTTAAATTACCATAAAACATCAAACATTAAAAACTTCCCTAAACAGGGCTGCCTTCAGATGCCTCCTTGACATCTGATGGGAGGCTGTTCCACAGGGTGGGCACCACTACCGAGAAGGCCCTGGTTCCCTGTAACTTCACTTCTCGCAGTGAGGGAACCGCCAGAAGGCACTCAGAGCTTGTGAATTCAGTACATAGCAATAACGGCATATGGTCATCAGCCCACCACAAAGCATGAAATGCCACTTCCTGGCAGATGCCGATATTCCATTTAGACTGCATGTCATCGTGCTACCTTGCTAGTCTCATATAAGAGATGGAAGGTGGAAGTGAAAACCTTAGAGCCAAACTTGGCATGGCATGAAACACATTCCTGCTGTTGGATTTTTTTTTTTTAAAAAAAACCATTTAATAAATAGTAGCCATGTAGCTGATTTATTCCAGGATTGGTAACACGTGTGAAGGGAAGATTTAACCTGCTCTCCTGCAATCCCAGTTAGAACTGCCTTGTGACAGTTGCTGGTAGCTCTGGGAGACAAGCTCTCAGTGTCACCAACGGAAGCTTCCGCTGCTCCAAGGGCAGATTGCAGCTGCAGAAGGGTGTTTCATTTGGACCTCTGCAGAGGCAGAAAGGGTTTAAAAACCTTTCCCACTTTTACAACCCTGGTGAAACCCCCCCCCCCCCAATGCCTGCAACTTGGGTGTGGCGGGTATATGATGCAACAAGTAACCATCACGTTTAATTTGGTTGTTGATGACCTGCCATAATAGGGGTGACTGTGGTTGGGTGCAACTGTCATGTATTGTACCAAAAGCGGAGATGGATTTAAGGCAGTGTGACCAGTTCTGCCACACTAGGTGCTGAGCCCAGGAGGGCATTGCAACTGTGTTGTAGTGAATTGAGCAGAATGGGAGGTGAGGGGGTTGCTAAATGTTGGGCTTGCATGGGGTGCTACTGAAATTTGAAAAACCAAAGTGAACCCCTAAAAGTTGTTTTTCTAACTTCCTACTTATGTTGGGATGCTGTTTGCTCTTCAGGGTTCTGCTACTACTTTATTTTAAATTAAATACCCTTCAGATTTTAGGAGTGAAGGGTGACCTAAAATATCTTCAATAAAGACCTTGAAATATCTTATAGGTAGAAAGAAATCCTGTCCACATGAGATTTGCCCCTCATAAGATTTCTCATCCCTTTTGCTAGAACTAGCTAAACCTTGACCCAAATAAGTTGCTGGGTAGATCCTATTACCAGGCCTGCTTATTTAGCAGGGTAATCCCTGGGATCATTTTTTTATTTATCAAACTTTATTTGTGATTGGTGAACATTCTGACAAAGTTTCTAGGTACAACTATGTGATGATTTTGGGGACAAACTAAATAAAATAAATGAAGGCCTTCTTTTTTAAAAAGGTTTTTGCTTTGGCAAGCCTATTCAAGCATGTAATTTTATGACATGCTTTTGTTTTTAAATTTCTGGTTTTGTGTATATTTTGAGGGGGGGACACCCAATGTCACATCAACTTGTTTTTAATGTTTGGTTTTATCGCTACTTAAAAATGAATATTTTATATTGTTCTTCATAAACCGGTTCTTCTGCCCAGTAAGTGGTCTATAAAGTTTGTTAAATAAAAACAAACTGTCTGGAGAGGGGAATAATTTCCCTCCATTTTCCATGTATGGCATCTAGCAGGGTTGGAGCATAGAGAGAATTATAGATATCACAGTACTGCAAATAATTACTGGAAGTAGAAAGAGGATTTTTTGTTTTACACAAAGTACTCTGCGCTGTGACTACTATGCAGAGTCACTGTTATTGTTTTGGTGAATGTGATAATAGAGGGGGCAGGCATTTGGGCTAGAGGATCAGACCTACAGAGGAGGTGGCAACCACTGTTTTCACCCTTGATTCCGAAATTAATCAATATTATGTGGGGGAAAACAATAGGCTAGCAAAATGTTTCTCTGGGGATAGTGCAAGCCAAGAGATTTCTTGCACAGCAGCAACTGAGGTAACTTTCAATGATCTTGCCATCTGATTGCATTAAGTAGAGCTTTATGAAGCATTATATAAAAACAGCATGCTAATTAGCAATCTGGTTAGCGGAACATTTGTAGGTGCTATGCGCTTAATTGTGTAGTGTATGCGTACCCCCAAGTCATATTTAGAAAGAAATGTTAACAACTCAGCCATTTAAGCTGAAAACTGTAGACTGCTGTGAAAGCCCTGGAGAAGTTTCAGGTTCATGGGTTCAGTAAGAGTTTATCTAGTGGAAAGGAATGAACATTTTACTGATTCTACTTCTGAATGCATTTATCTATATGTACGCCACACAATTTTGTTTCCTAACTTTCATCGTAACCTGTATGTATGTGTGTGTATCTATATCTATATCTCTATATATCTATATCTATATTGGTATATCTATATATCTATATATCTATATATCTATATATCTATATATCTATATATTAGAGAGAGAGAATGGAGGGGGTGGATTCATTTGCCAAGTACATTTTCAAGATGTTTTAACTCTCCAATGGTTTGACTTCGCCCCTGACGGCACACTTTTCAATTGTCTCCCGAGACAAGCGATGCCAATTTAATAGCTTACATTACATTATAGCTGCAAAATCAGATAGCATAAAATGCAAATATTTTCCTAATTACAACAGTTAAAGTATCAATGAAACCCATTTAAATGTATTTTCAGTTGTTGCTTCCTGATATAAATATTTTCACTAGAGAGAATATACCCTTGTTTCTACTCCTTAATTTCCCAGTGGCTTTTGATACAATTGGACATGATATCTTATTGGGCCATATATGTAGACCTCAAATTGGAGGCACCATGTTGCAGTGGTTTTGATCCTATCTCCAGGGCAGGTTTCAGAGACTGGTATTGTGAGGTTGCTGTTCAGTGGCTAGGCAGTGGAGTCCCACAGGATTCCATCTTGTTCCCAGTGCCGTTTAATGTCTGTATGAAGCTGCTGGGGTAGGTAATTTGGAATGAGATGTCATCAATATCCAGAATGACACCCAGCACTACTTCTCTGAATTACGGGGCTGCACAGTCTGCAGACCAGAACATGGATGCAGTGATGGGCTCAATAAGGGCCAATAACCCGAAGCTGCATCCCAACACGACAAATCCTTTGAGTTGGTGCTTCCCAGGTAGTCAGGATGGACACTTTTTTGCCTGTTTTCAATGAACAGACATTTGCCTCTTTGCTTAGGCATTTCTACCACCAATTAGATTTTCCTACAGTAGATATTGGGACGCAGGTGGTGCTGTGGTCTAAACCACTGAGCCTCTTGGGCTTGCTGATGGAAGGTTGGCAGTTTGAATCCCCGTGACGGAGTGAGCTTCCTTTGCTCTGTCCCAGCTCCTGCCAATCTAGCAGTTTAAAAGCATGCCAGTTGAAGTAGATAAATAGGTACTGCTGTGGCGGGAAGGTAAATGGTGTTTCCATGCGCTCTGGTTTCCATTACGTGTTCCATTGCACCAGAAGCGATTTAGTCATGCTGGCCGCATGACTCAGAAAGCTGTCTGTGGACAAACGCCAGCTCTCTCGGCCTGCAAATGAGATGAGTGCCACAACCCCATAGTCTCCTTTGACTGGACTTAACTATCCAGGGGTCCTTTACCTTTATCTTTACAGTAAATATTCTCAGAGAGGAAAGAGCTACATGTGCACACTTTGTGCAACATCAAAGCCCTGCTCTGTCTCAACTTCTCCCTGCTGGGCAACTGGTGAGTGAGAGGAGATCCCAAAGAGCCAGATGAAATCAGCCACTATCTTAAGGTTACCAGACATTTTAATTACAGATAGGTAGCCGTGTTGGTCTGCCATAGTCAAAACAACAACAAAAAAATTCCTTCCAGTAACACCTTAAAGACCAACTAAGTTAGTTCTTGGTATGAGCTTTCGTGTGCATGCACACTGAAGAAGTATCTGAAGAAGTGTGCATGCACACGAAAGCTCATACCAAGAACTAACTTAGTTGGTCTTTAAGGTGCTACTGGAAGGATTTTTTTTTTTTGTTCAGACATTTTAATGTAATTTTAATCTTTGTTGGAAGCCGCCCAAAGTGGCTGGGGAAACGCAGTCAGATGAGTGGGGTATAAATAATAATAATAATAAAAAGGACGTCCCTGTTTACTGGGGACAGTCCCTGGATTTACACATCAGTCCCCATACAAAATCTATTGAAGTTGTAAAGTGTCCCTGGATTCATTGAAAAAAATCTGGTAACCTTACACTATCTGGGTTGTTACCTACCCCACCCCTGCCTTAGAACCAAATTCCATGTGATGCGCAGGAATTTCATGCAAGGTTTGAGGAAGCATGTTTAACCATTCTGTGGTTACCTTGCCAATAGAAATCCCCCATCCCTTCCATGGCTGCTACTCCAAGCCTACTATTTGTTTACCATAATACACTATTTAAACCAGTTAAAACAATTCACATCTGCAAGATACAGTGGTTCCAATATATATCACGGGATTAGTCTTACTGAAGTGATGTCACAGAATATAGAATCGTAGCTGAGGCCAAAGAAGTTTGTCCCTTCTGTGGATTTAATAGTAGAAAATGAAGAAGATAGAACAGGTTGCTTAAGGGAAGGTTTAAGAGATTCCTTTACATTAGAAGGGGCTTAGCATATTTGATGAAATACAGTGGTACCTCAGGTTACATACGCTTCAGGTTACATATGCTTCAGGTTACAGACTCCGCCAACCCAGAAATAGTACCTCGGGTTAAGAACTTTGTTTCAGGATGAGAACAGAAATCATGCTCTGGTGGCATGGCGGCAGCAGGAGGCCCCATTAGCTAAAGTGGTGCTTCAGGTTAAGAACAGTTTCAGGTTAAGAACGAACCTCCGGAATGAATTAAGTACTTAACCTGAGGTACCACTGTACTAAAAAGCTGGCGACCTCAGGCTGGGAAGAGGAAACACATTAGTAAATTCTTAGCTATGGGGTGTTGTAGAGGGGAAGAGTTAAAAGGGGACTTTTTATAGAAAGAGCCTAACAGGCTTGCATAGGAATGAGGCAATGCCTGGTCCTTTAATAAAAAAAGAGAGAAACTGATAAATTGCTGAGTAACGGCTCATTTAGTCTCTCTCATACTGGAGTCCTTACTGGCTAGATACTTTATCATTGTATGCTTATTGCTTTGTTAGCAAGCAGACAACACAAGAGTCCAACTGATACAAGTGATATATTTCAATAGACCAGGTTTGGTTGCTAGTGGTGTTGCTAAGTGGATTTTCAGCTGCACGGAGTATACTTCAAAGGAAGATGGCAGAAGAAGCTGGCATGGCTACAGTTGACTGCTTACTGGGATGGTATGGGGCAGGGCAGGGTGGCAGTGAGGCCAGCGCTGTGCAAGAGCACCAGCCGAAAGCACCAACCTCTCCTAGAAGATAGTATCCAAATGTGTTTCCCCAGTGTTTTCTGGAATCACACTGGACCAGAAACTTTATGGCTGACAAGTTGTAGTAAAATAAATTGAAGTACAATTTGAAGGCTACACCTGATTTTCTTTGTCAAAAGAGGTTGTGGGACTTAGGGTGTGTCAGGGAACTGCCATCGGAGAGTCAGGTGGTGGAAGGGCTCAAGGAGGCTAGGAGACCTTCGGATGCTGAGGAAGGAACCCCTAGGGGGAGAGAGAGAGTTCCTGCAGAAACTCAATCGGAGGAAGGGCTCCAAGATGTTTCCAGTGAGAACAGCGGGGAGGGCTCAGGACCTCTGCTGGGGACGCCCACTCCACGGAGGAAACTGTCACGCAGAGAATCCAGAAGGAGAGTTTCCGTCAAGGAACTCTTATGTTGGCGTAAATTCCGGAAGCGCCCACTGACGGATTCTGCCAGCGATTGAGGTAGCCATGCACCCATGGCTCCGCGGACTGGGAAAGTTTAGGAACTGATGGTAAAGCTTGGAGGGCTTAAACGCTTACGCATGAGCAGCCCCCTTTTCCCATTACAGGGTGTTTATGTATTTTTATTTTATTTTATTTATTAAATTTGTTTACCATCTCAGGGTGGTTCACAGCATAAAATCGGCTTTAAAATATTTTTTTATAGCAGCAGAGTGACATTGCAACAATGGCTTTTTGCTGTAGTGTTTATTCAGCTGTGGATTGGGAATCAGAAACCTGCAGCCCTCCACAAGCTGTTGGAGTACACCTTTCACCATCCCAGACTATGCTGTCTGGGGCTGTTGGACGTCAAACAACATCTCTAGGGCCACATGATCCCCTTTCCTCTTGCAGACGGATAATATTGTCAGGAGCTCATCCTACTCTCAGGTAGGACCCTGGCAGAGACACATGCCTGACTGGCATGTTCTCTTCCTCCTGGTCGTTCGTTCGTGAGCTTCAAAAGCTTTCTTCTGCCCGAACATCACAGTGACTGATGCCAACAGACATCGGCACACTTGGGGATCCACAGAGTCTTTGCAGCTTGCATAACAGACCTCAGCAACTCAGCATTTTGGCTAATCTACTTTATTTACATATAAACACACACGGAGCACTGCAACATGGCTCCCTCTCTCTCAGATAGCAAAGAGAAAAAGGACAAAGGACAATAGTCCCACTTCACGGAACACAGTAACACAAACATCCTGTCTCTGTCACTTCCCACTCTGTGGAGTCAAAACATACACCGTCATGTGATAGACAAAAATCCCATGACTGCAATCATGGAGCAGGAGTTCTAACATATATGTGGTGGGAGGGCAGTAGAAGAACAAAAAATATTTACGTCCAACCATGGTTGCAGCAAGCAATAAAACAAGCAACTATCAGATTTTGGCTTAGACACATTTATATGATTTCTGAGTTAACTGAAAGGAGGGAATCATATGACACTTCCCCTCAAGTAGGTGTAGTGTCCTTCAAAGTAGATGAGATTCTGCCAATATTTTCTGGTTCCAGGAAGGAATGGCTGTGACAAAATGCAGCGTGGTGACTTCAATTTACTCTAAATCAGCATTTCTTTTTTATAGGTGTATGTGGTAATAGAAAATCATTGCCAATAATTTTTTAACTTGGAAGCAAAAAGCCCCAACCTCTGTGAGCTGAGGATCATTGGGCCAAGGCTATAATTTTTATAGAGCTGTTGCAGAGAATAGATATATTTTTTACCTCTGAATGTTCCTTTTAAGGGGAAAGGAAAGGTTTAGAGGTCATAGTGAGTTGGCTGGAGACTTTTTGTCTTTTCGATTAGCAAAGACAGTCAAATCTTATTTGATTTTGCTGCATTCCTAGGCAAAATTGCAGGTGCATCTCTATAACGTCAGATTATATTCCAAAAAGTTGGGGAAATTTTTGCTATTGGATCATGTACTCAGAGCTGGCCATATTTTAAGAAAAAAGCATCTTGCTTTACTTATGCTTGCTGTCTCTTATTACTTGTGGTTCTCCACAATTACCCAGGCAATTTAATAAAAGCTTACAGGATTATTTTAACAGGAAGTTAAGAAAAGGCTAGCAAAACAAAATGCTGTCATTTAAAACATTTCATTTAGCAATTCACTCAATGTGAATCAATCAAGATTAAAACTTTCAAGCATGTTTATTTTATTTTCAAAATAACTTTCACAGCAGATTTTGAATTTAGTACTTTGTTTCTGAACGACAACAACAACAAAAAGTTTGGAAAGTAAGATTAAAATTTAATAGAAGATAGCCCTTAAGTTTCTAGTGCTAGTTCAGATAGTTCTGCTTCTTGGGACTAGATGGAAATAAATCAGCTTTTCCTCTTATTTGCAAAGTTGTAGGGGGATATTGGGGAAGGTAAATGACAGATTAGTTTATGACTCCTTTCCATCTCCTTCTTTCTGTATCTCAGTCTATGTGTGAGGGGGCTGGGGAGAGGGAGAATCAGTCAAGACACCAAACCTTTTCAAAAAAGCTAATGGGTTAAAAAATAAACAAAATGAAGACTTAAATTTCCTGGCCTCGCCACAACCTCTGCTAGACCACCTCATCTTTACGTATGCATGCCTATGCAGGGGATTGTATCTGGTTAATGTAGTTCCTGGAATATTGTGGGTGGGCTGAGGCATAGATGCTGGGGAAATGAGGCAAAAATGGCCTTGTTAATCTGACCTACTCTGGTCTACCACTGTAAAAAGGCTGATGTGGTTGTTGTTGGTTGGTGTGTTTGTTTCTCATTTTCTTACTCTTCCTGGAATTGGTTGGGGACAAACAGGACTAAATCCCTGTCCAATATACACTGGACCACCAAGTCAGTACCTCTTGCCTCAATTTCTGATAACTGACTACCTTTGGACCTAGGTAGAGCAGGTGGGCTTAGCCTCAGAGTTATATGCTTTGAATTCCTGAACATGAGGCTGCCTTTGAAGGCGGTTTCTAAAGTTGAGTTGGTACAGAATGCAACAACTAGAACACTTGGGGGAATACTCATTATGTACAGTGGTACCTCAGGTTAAGTATTTAATTCGTTCCGGAGGTCCATTCTTAACCTGAAACTGTTCTTAACCTGAAGCACCACTTTAGCTAATGTGGCCTCCTGCTGCTGCCTCGCCGCTGGAGCACGATTTCTGTTCTCATCCTGAAGCAAAGTTCTTAACCCAAGGTACTATTTCTGGGTTAGCGGAATCTGTAACCTGAAGCGTATGTAACCCGAGGTACCACTGTACTGCTTATATTAACTGCCTAGGTATTTCTAACCCAATTTCAGATGCTGATCTTGACCTCTAAAACCATGCACTTTACAGTCGGTGTGACATAGTTGGGTAGTATGTTGGACTAAGACCCGGGAAACCAGGGTTCAAATCCCTATGTAGCTCATTGGATGAACTGTCTTCCAGTTTCGTGATAGTTTTATTTCTCTGACAAAAGGCCTTTTCCCTCTCTCTTTCTTAGAACACTTTTAATTCTTAATTTATTTTTTTTACATCCTCATAATTTGGCTATGTGTGTTGAGCTTACCTCCTCAGTTCAAAGTGGCTGAGGGTGATGCGTGTGTTTCTTTCCATTAAGTCTTTACTGTAAAGGCCTTCAGTAACTTGAGTAGGGGGGAAATGAATTGAAGGACTGTGGATTTAGACTTGGGCATGAGAAAGAATCATAGTCATATTTTTATGAGGTTTTTCAATATATAAAAAATTCTTAGAATTTATGCATAAGACTCTTCCAGTTATCTCTTCCTGCCTTCTACATGTGCTAGGAGGCATGGCACAATGGGAAGTGAGATTAACTAGCTCTCTGTAAGTTGTAGCATCCTGCACAATAATAGCACAATCACTTTCTGTGCACTGGATGTCCCTTGGGCGCTCGCTTTGCATGCAAAACGTTCTCACCAAGTTAATTAAATGAAGTGCTCTTCAGATTTGTCAAATCTTGATGAGTGAAAATGCTTAAATTTTTTTTAATAAAGCATTTAAGTAATGTTTTAATCAGCTGGAGTTTACAGCTTTTGTTTTAATAGTGCCTGGCTGGAAAAGATCAATGGTTATTTTATTCTGTAAAATCTTTACTGGATGGCATAATAAGCATCAGTCTTAAAATCTGCAGTTTAAATATGGATGGCGGTTATTAACCTGTTCTTTAAAAGCTGCAATTAGTCAAAAGCAACCGCTTAAAGAAATGACTTAATTACTCCAAGCAGAAAGGTTAAAAGAGTAAAAACTGGGGTGGGGGTGAGTGGGAAACCACAATGTAGTTGTTGCTGAGACAAGCATATGCACAGTCTATTTTTTATTTTTGTAAAAAAAGAAAAAAGTGGGTGTTCTTTATGCTTTACAGTTTAATTTGTATAAATATAATTGTTTGTGGACTATAAACGTCCAGAGACTGCACAGAAATAACTTAGGGGGCCACAGTCCTAGCCTGAACAGGGGGGGGGGGGCAAGTCATTCAGGACCATTCTTATTTACCAATTTCTCTGTGGCCGGGGGAGGCCCAGGTTAAACAGGATACCATCCAGAAAACCTCTTTCATTGCATTCAGATGATTGTACAAAACTCCAGGACTTCTCACTCTTTCTCATTTCACACAGGAAGTCCTTATTTTGTGTCAGATGCTAATATAAGAATATAAGAGCTAGCTGAATCATGTGATCTGGCATGCTGTTTTCGCGGTGGCTGAACTCACCCCTCTGTCTCAGGAGTGGCTTGTCAAAAGACGGGGTGGCATGTTTTCTGATTCTAAAGTTAAACTATACAGGGGTACCTTGGGTTAAGTACTTAATTCATTCCAGAGGTCCGATCTTAACCTGAAACTGTTCTTAACCTGAAGCACCACTTTAGCTAATGGGGCTCCTGCTGCCGCCACGCCACCAGAGTACGATTTCTGTTCTCATGCTGAAGCAAACTTCTTAGCCTGAGGTAATATTTCTGGGTTAGCGGAGTATGTAACCTAAAGCGTATGTAACCTGAGGTACCACTGTACTTGAGATGCTTACTGCATTGCCCTCTGGTTTAGGGCTTATGTGACATCAAGGCCCCTTCAGCAGAGACCCTAAGTCCCAAAATCTAGCACACGGACTTTGGAGTTCTAGTAAATAGCAAAGTAGATCCTGCAGGCCCAGAATCTGCCCATCTCTGAGAGAGAGATATGCCTGAGATATGCATTAGCCTGCATCTCAAAATTACTTGAAATATTTAAGCGTCTTCTCTTCCCACTGGCATGATCCGTGGTTGTTTGAGTTCCTCAAGTGACACATTGTTAGGAACACATTCGTCTTGAGTCCCTTCCTGGTGTGAACTAAATAAAATATGTTTGTATTGTCTACCCTGCAGCGATCATATGTACACAGTGGGAGACAGACTTATATAATAGAAGATAAATTTAGAATTCCAGACCTTGTACAACTTGAAAATTTGAAGAATCGGATACAGGTATCCAAGTACAGAATGCCAATAGTGAAGGGTGTGTGTGTGTGTGTGTGTGTGTGTGTGTGTGTAAATCACTGATTGACTGTTTAGAATTAATGAAAGTGGAGTCTGGATTATTCCCTTATTGTCACTTCCATGTACAGTGGTACCTTGGGTTAAGAACTTAATTCGTTCTGGAGGTCTGTTCTTAACCTGAAACTGTTCTTAATCTGAAGCACCACTTTAGCTAATGGGGCCTCCTGCTGCCACTGCGCCGCTGCTGCACGATTTCTGTTCTCATCCTGAAGCAAAGTTCTTAACCCGAGGTAATATTTCTGGGTTAGTGGAGTCTGTAACCTGAAGCGTCTGTAACCCGAGGTACCACTGTATTTAAAATGCTTAAATGTGGTGATTGATATTGACAGTGAAGCAGTTCATGATAGGTGATCTAAATGGTGACATACTTTATTAAAATCAGATTGTATTTAGAATACATTATTCACATTATTTGAATGTTAACTATATATATTTGAACTTTTAGTAGGTTTTGTGTTGTAATTTTCATAGTAACATTTCAGAGGGATTTTCATTTTCATTTTAAATATGAGAAGCAATGGCTGCTTCCCACCTATATTCAGTGCTATTTTTCTAGAAAAAACAGGTGCCAGAGCTCACTATGGGTGTTATGTACTGAAGTTCTCACCCAGGGCCAGCAGGGGGATACTGTAGATAGTTATGCAAATGAAGGATCAAAAGTGACGTTCAGTGATTGGATAGTTTTAGAAAGTTGTTACAGCAACGTTGTACTGGAGCTCTATATAAGCAGGCTGGCTGAACCCTTCAGTTCAGTTCAGTTCTGGCCTGTGAATAAACAAGAGCTGTTTGAAGAATCACTGTGTCGTCTGATATGTTCACCCACAACTTAACAATGAACTTCTCCCTTGTTCTCTTAGAATGGCAATGGTGCCTGCCTGAGAGTTGCCAGAACTGAGTTCCGGCTGGGGGGGGGGGAGCCCTGCCTATATCACAGATATTTCTATTAGCACTGAATCCACACAGTTGTAAACATTCTGTATCAATCGTAACATATGTAATTTCTGTACCTGCCCTTTATATGTTTTCTACCCGGCACCCTCTTAAGTTTTTTACTACCATGGCTTCCAAGCACATTTTGAAGGGAGGGAAAGTAATCATTGCAATGACATTTATAGAAAAGCAATTTGGCTACACCTGTGAGAGAAACTGCTATGGTGGCATTTACATAAGGTCGTTCCATCTCATAGCCATGGAATACAAACAATAGGGTATTCTGAAGATTTATTTATAAAGAATAATTCGGTTGTGTGCTTCTAGTGATAGCACCCTGGATGCTTTTTCAAGTACAATTCAAAGAGCTGATGACATAGTTGAAATGACACCTTTGATACTGTTACTTGCAGGATGTACCCAGGTAATGTGCTGCTTTAAAGTGACATGCATTCACTGAGAATAAAACCTGAATAAAACTCGAAATGAACCCTGCTGCTGTCTGTAGAATTCAGATAAGATTTATAGAGATATACAAAACATTTATATTACTTCAAAGATGCAAAGAAGTTGCCAAACATCTAATGTAGAAAAATGTAATTTATTAAAACTGCTATTAAAGGTAAAGGTAAAGGGACCCCTGACCATTAGGTCCAGTCGTGGCCAACTCTGGGGTTGTGGCACTCATCTCGCTCTATAGGCCGAGGGAGATGGCGTACAGCTTCCGGGTCATGTGGCCAGCATGACTAAGCCGCTTCTGGCGAACCAGAGCAGCGCACGGAAACACCGTTTACCTTCCCGCCAGAGCGGTACCTATTTATCTACTTGCACTTTGACGTGCTTTCGAACTGCTAGGTTGGCAGGAGCAGGGACTGAGCAACAGGAGTTCACCCCGTCATGGGGATTCGAACCGCTAACCTTCTGATCGGCAAGCCCTAGTCTCTGTGTTTAACCCACAGCGCCATCCGCATCCCAAAACTGCTATTAGTTTCCTAATAATAATTAGATGGAAGGTGAGTTAGTGTGGTCTAGTCACTAGAGTTATAACTAGGGAGCTATGATTAGGGAGATCTGGAGGCAAATCTCCAGTCAGCCCTGAAACTCAGCCGTGGCCTGTTGCTGGCATCCTTCTGTATCAAGAGACAATGGAGTGTTCCTCCAGGGGTAAAGTCAAACTGCTGTGTTAGCAGCATTGAAGTGACCTCCCTGGGGCGCAAGCGTGGGCAGGGTGTAGGAAGGTCCTGGGGTGCCCAGATGACAAGACCCTCCTCTCAGCCTTGCTGATGTGGTCCAAAGCATACAAGGTATACAAGGTACCATCCAACTGTCTTAGGGACTCCACTCTGGATTTGTGTAGGGTTTGCTCTTTAGCCCTTTCTTCTCCCTATCCTGCAAGGTAGCAGAGGTTTAGGATCAGAGTTTTCCTTCTCTTGGATGGGCTACCTTCCCAGGTTGCTAAATTTGTATACTGCTCTTCATCTGTAGATCTCAGGGCGGTTCACAGCATAGAAATACAAGATAAAAACACAAAATACATAATAAAAAACAAGGACAAGACAAACCAAAAGTCCCCTCCCCTTGCCCACTCTCTTTAATGTACCTCAGAGTTCTTGTGAGGATAAAATGTATGTCATCAGCTCACTGGAGCATGGATATATAATACATGAAATGAGAGTTTTTCAGCACGCCAGTATTGGTGCCAATGTTGCTAAGATTCTGAAATGAAAAGAAAAGGCAAAGGAACACTGCCAAATCCAATCATTGCAGTGTTGTCCAACACACTGCAGCATTGGAACAGGGTTGCACAGGCAGTATAAGGTAACATGAAAGGGAAATGTCTAAAGGATTTAAAAAGGAAACACACACAATAAAGTAGATCCAGAGAAAGAAAAGCATAGGATGAAGACGGACAGACATTTTGGGTGTCAGAATTTGGGTCAGCAGCTTTAAACCATATTTTCCTGGTTTTAGCAGGAGAAACTGTGGTTCAGCATTCCACAATATATTTCTAATAATAATAATAAATAATAATAATAATAATATCTTTATTGTCATTGCTCCCTTCTCAAAGATAGCCATGTGGCTCAGAGGGTGACAGAATGTGTGCTCCCACAGGGCCAGCCATAACAGATTGATTGCCCCTTCTGCTCCTCTCACTGCTGGTCTCTCCTTCCTTCCACCTCACTATGTGTCAGAGGCGGCCACAGGTATTCCATGCATCGTGCTGAGAAAGGGGTCCTTTCTGAGAGAGACGTTAAGGGCAAGATCACCCAAAGTGCCAGCACCACTTTGCAACAATGGTGGCAAATTCCTGTAAAGGACCAACCAAGTTTAAAGATCCTTGGGAGCAACGCAGCACCCCTGGTGGAGAGGAAGCAGCAGTTAGAGGAGCGAGAGGACTGGGAGAAGGACCAACAGTAATGGTGGTTCTGGGAGGCGGTGAATGTTTGCTGTCTAAGGCAAGCCCAGTGTCGTTTCCTGGGTCTGCAGAGAGGTGTACCAAATGAAGGAGGGGAGGGGTGGAGGGGAGTGCATGGCCACAAATCATGGACATTTTTTTTTAGATCTGAACCAGATTATGCACTGTGTACAGAAGCATTTGTTCTCTTAGCAGAAAAACCACATCAGCCACGCTTATATGGACACTTGTTACCCCTAGACTTTTATTTTCAAGCCAATGAGTTGCTCTAATAGAAACGGCTTGTATAATTGGTTTGAAATGGCCGTTTCCCCACTTGTGTATGATGAGAGTGCTTGGTGTCTTCCTTTTTGCACCCCTTTGTATAATGATCCTGTGTAGATGTAGCTCTTGGTTTCAGCCAGTTGTGGGTATGGGTAAACGATACTTGAAAATCTAGAAGCTATCCCAATCCGTTTAGAAGGTGTATTTCAATACTCTGATTTCATGCAGTGCCTTGGGGGCCAAGGAGGCATACCTGTATATAAATACAAGTCCAGAAGAAGTAGCTCCAGATGTCTTTCCATCCTCAAACTTGATGAAAGTAAGTCTTCAATAGCAATAGTCCACAGATCTCTGTTGGTAAAACAATGTAGGAGCATAACCAGCAATTCAGAAAACTCAGGTGGACAATCTCAACTTGTTTCCTTGTCCACTCTTGAACTACCTTAGCATCCCTTCATTTAGACATCAAAAGATACAGCTAGATGAGTGGCTTAGAGGTTAATGGTGAAACAGAGTGCTGTTTCTTTAAGTTCTCTCAACCAAGGGGCAAGGCTTCTTCAGTCATAAGGTCTGAATAAACATAGGAAGGCTCAGTAGGGTTTTGTGTCGTTCTGCTCTCTAAGAACCATCCTGGTTTCTGTATATTTTTATTCTCCCACCTGATTTCCATCAGTCTACTGACTTGCTACCTTCTTCCATGTATATGTCCATGTTAACCTTGTATTAGGTATCTTTCCAGTTGATAACTGAAGCCCCAGGTGAAACACCTGTGGGCCCCACTCCTCCATGACAGGCAGCAGTAATATGCAGTATTTTAAGTCAGTCCATTCAGTTCACAATGTGTATGTATTTACATGATTTAACATACCCAAGTGAACAATGGCTGGATTTCTTGCTCTGTTGGAAATACGGCAATCTTAGTTCTATGAGTCAACAAAACTGAATCACCTCCTGTGGGCTGTGGCTGTTGCGAGGAACAAAGGGGGGTGGATTGTAAATGACTATGTAGACTAAAATAGTGCTGTAAAATTATTCATATTGGTTTAAGAAGTGCCTTAATTATGTTATATTTATGAAAGCTCAGGTAACAAATTACACCTTTGCTTACAAAGCCATACAAAATTCTGGGTATGTGCAAGTTCAGCCATGGCTTTTGGATAAAAGAAGGGAAAACCTGCTGGAACTTAAGCCATCATATTTGGTATTGCAGAAAAGAAAATGCAATGTGACACATTTGGAAGAAACTTTTTTCTGCCTCCTTCTTCCCAATCTGTTCATTGTTGTTGTTGGAGGAATGTTGGCTTGAAATCTAATTTAATTCCATTTTTTTTTGTTTGTCTAATCTCCAGAGGCAAAAATATGAAATTATTCCACTTGTTCTTCGAACTTATCTCAAAACTGCACAAATAGAGCTCCATTTTTTTCTTTGGGAGAAGAAAAAGAGTTGCTTTTTATAAAGAGAATGAAAAAATATTGAAAAGAATAAGAAAAATGACTTCTTGGACAGAAAGTGGTTGTTGTGTACCCCAGAACAAAGGATCACACAATTGTTGTGGTCTTGAATACATTGACTTTTGAAAAAAGGAAAGGACTCAAAGAAATAAGTAGGAAATCCCTAGTAAACAGCACAGAGCAAACAGCACAGAGCAAAATGTTCAAAGTGTGTAAGTGCCTAGCAGTTATGAGCAATGATGAAAACCAGTGGGATTTTAGGGAGCAGAGAACTGTTGGCTCACTTTGAAAATGTTATTTGTAGTACACAAACCTGCAACATTTCTCCCATGAAACTAGGGACGTCCTCCTCCTCCTTCTCCTCTTCTTCTATTTATTAATACTCCACCCATTTGATTGGGTTGCCCCAGCCACTCTGGGAGGCTTCCAACATATATTAAAGCATTATAAAACATTGAACACTTATAAACTTAAAAACTTCCCTATACAAGGCTGCCTATCTCCTTGGCTCAGGGTCGCATAACTCCATTGGCTCCAACATTAATCCAATGAAAATAGGGACGTCCTAAGGGAAATCGGGACATTCCGGGATCAAATCAGAAACTGGGACGGTTTCTATAAATCCGGGGCTGGCGACACTTGGAGGGTCTGAGACCTCTGTTTCAGAAAAGTCAGGCCTGCCAACTGAAATGAGAGACTGTTTCAACTGAGCAAGAGAGTGAATGTTGTTTGTTCACAGTCTTTTGTTGGCATTGAAAGGGCTGCATGTATCCCACTCAACTGTGAACAGTCTATGAACAGATTTGCTCCTTTCATGAATACCTCAAAATGCCCAAAATGGATGCATGCTTTGCATGGGAGTGATAAAATGTTCAGGAAAAGCAATCCTTTCCCATATCAATTTTGCCTCAGTCCTATCGACTTTTAGTACTTATTCCCCATTTCACATTGACCATCTATTCACATTCTCTGTGTTCTTGCCCATCACATCCAGGACACAGATGGATTAATAGTTCAGCATTTCAAGAGCCTGAACGGTAGATGCTGAACATATTGTATGTAATAAATAGATGCTAATATATTTTACTCTGTTAGCAAAATATGCAATCCAATACTGAGGGTGTGGACTTTGTTTTTCCATTTGTGAGCATAATCTACATGCTTATGGTTAAAACATGAAGGCTCAACTTGTTGAAATGCCATAATTCAACAGTAAGAGCTTCTCTAATGGATATAGTATTAGCCACAGATAGTTAAAAATGACAATGAGAATGCATTCAAAATTCAAAGAAACAAATATAAATGAACATGTGACTATATAATGTTCAAAATGAATCTGCTATATTTATATAACTGCATTAAAACATTCATATTGGTTGACTTGTCAACACATAAATCTGTGTTATGCTGTATGGTACTTTAAAGTTAGGTGTAGAGTTTCCATTGTGATCTCTACTTAATTTTAAGCCAGCTATGTTTGTCTTTTTATAGTGGGGGATTGTTAATCATATTTGCATCAAAGTACAATACCTTTCTTAAAGAATCATACAGTAGAGTCCTTAAGTTGTATTCAAATAGAATACAATAAATATGCAAAGGCAATATGGACATAAAGTCTTGCAGTCATAATGTCAAAAAGCATCACCTCCGCCATCTGCCTTGCAAATATTTCTCTCTCTCCTCCTCCCCCACCCCGCAGGATTAGATTAGGAGAATGACAGGGCCTATTCACTGTCATGTAATAAGAGTTGAGTAACTCTTGAATTAAAGTTACTCTTCCACAAACAAGCATTACAAAGTGGGAGATAAATGGAATGTTTCTGACATTTTCCCAGAAGTGCATTTAAAACATAGAGAGATGTGTTTTTTCCTCCATATGTTGTTGTCTTAACAAAGCTTTGTTAAAGTGTGTCTTTCAGAGAATGAAATCCTTTTAAGACAATGAATATTTTGTAGACTTAGAAGTTAGTACATCAAGTAAGGAACTACAGAATGGGATTTATTAGAGGAAATAAACTGGTGTGCACTTTATCATTGAAGAAAGGATTGTGGAAATACCATACAATGTATATGCTTTATTAATGAATGCACAACATTTCATCAGAAAGTACATCCCCTTTTCCAACTCTTTAGATTACAATTAGATGGAGGAAACAGGCATTCTCATGATACAGATTTTTATTTTTCATTCACTGTGTTTCAGAGTTCCGGGAATTTGTGTTCCAACTTTTCTTCCCTTTTCTATATAGTTTCAGAACAAGAACATGCACATCTCTTGGCCACAGTTCTGCAGCTCAGTTTTGTCCAAAAAAATGCCAGGGCTGGCTCTCTGTAGAGAAGATTCAAAAGAGGTAGGGACTAATTTTGGAAGTCTGCTGATTGGAGAAGTAAGTCTGCTTCCTCTGAACAATGTTGTTCTATTTGTAGCTATTAAATAGTCATTGACAGACCCATTTTCCATGAACTTGTCTCAACCTTTTTAAAGTTCGCTGTGGCCATCACAACTTCCTGTGGAAATGAATTCCTCAAATTAATTATTGTCTACATTAAGAAATCAAGCACCCGATCAATAAACCTGCTTATCTGTCAATTGAAGTAGAGGAAATTACTGGTCCTGTTCCATTGTCTTTGATGGCACTTGGTCTGCATGAGGAGCCTAGGGTTAAGACATACAGTACTTTGCAGATATTTTAACAGCCTTAGTCTCTACAGTCCTATAAGTAATGGAGTTTTTTTGCCGCCTTGAAAGCAGCACTGCTTATAATCAGAGGAAGCTGGAGCTTAGCAGTCTCTGCATGCTGGCTTTTAGCTGAATACTCTAGAGCAAGCTACCTTTTTAACAGGATATCATCTCCTGACAATTTACTGCTAATATATATTTATACCCTGCTTTAGAGTGATTTATTCAGTGTGGGAAGAAATAGCCGCAGCCAGGTTTTATGTGCTGCACTAATCTGTGTCAGAATAGCTGAACTAAAAGGCCAATGTAGGTCAGAAACGAAAGGGAAAGAATCATAAAACATTTTCAGGGATGATGTGACACCTATCAGATCTTTATATTACCAAATAATTAATGATATGTAAAGAGAATGGCTGAAAGTATGTTATTCTTTCACCCTCAAAACTCTATAATTTTGGGCACTGATGAAATTCAGGACAGCCTAAATTTATGGTTTGGAATAGGTAAGAGGAAGCATTCCTTATGTTAAACACAAATATGTAATCTCACTGTATACAAGTTGTACAAGTGACAATAAAGTATTTCAATTTCAAATAGCTGCAAAAGAATCTGAGGAACATTGGGATTATAGTGGGATTACAGTGGTACCACGGGTTACAGGCACTTCAGGTTACAAACTCCACTAACCCAGAAATAGTACCTCGGGTTAAGAACTTTGCTTCAGGATGAGAACAGAAATCACACAGTGGCAGTGCGGTGGCAGCGGAAGGCCCCATTAGCTAAAGTGGTACCTGAGGTTAAGAACAGTTTCAGGTTAAGAACGGACCTCCAGAACGAATTTAGTTCTTAACCAGAGGTACCACTGTATAGACTCTCGATACAAGAAGGGCCAATAAATTTATCCAGTGGGTTAAAGGAAAGGCAAATATTCAGGGCCACTTGTCCATGTGATGTGCAAGAGAAATTCCTTTGAATCACAATATGGTAGTCGGTAAGACCTGAACTCTGTCGTTAACACTGAGCACCTCATGTGTTCAGTACCAGTTGGTCTAAACAAGACTAGTGGTAAAGTGCCTGTGGCAACCCTTCAAAGCCTGTTGAATATCTTTTTTTATTATTCATACAGACAGGACTTCCCAAAGAGCTGGTACCAGCGGTGCCTATGTCAGTTTTGCAAAACAGCAAAATAATATTTTATATTGTTTTTACAGTATAGGCTTTTCCCATCATCTTTGATTTTATAAAATGGTTGTACTTAATCTTCAATTTTAAAAAAATATGAAGCAAGCATTTTTGCAAATAATAAATATGAAGAGCAATATAGAGTAATATAGTAATATAATGTAGTGTATATTATAGTAATATAATACTGTATAGAGTAATTCGATACGAGAATACACCCTGTTTTTTATGTCTTTTTATCCGTAATATGCTAAAAACGGCAGCAACCCCCTCAAAATAACCTTCCATTTGGAGATCAACTGGAAACTTCAGCATGGTGATTCCATGTGGGAGCCATAATATGAATCACCAGTTACCGTGTGGATCTTCCACTTTGTGTAGGGCGATTCCTCAAAATTAACATAGTCTGCAATCCTGAACCAGGGACTCGATGGAACCTCATTCTGAGAATTACACTATGTTATCTGAAGAAGTGTGCATGCACACGAAAGCTCATACCAAGAACTAACTTAGTTGGTCTTTAAGGTGCTACTGGAAGGAATTTTTTTTGTTTTGACTATGGCAGACCAACACGGCTACCTATCTGTAACTGAGAATTACACTGTTAAGCGTGCTTTATTTTGTAGCTGTAGCTTGCATAAGTCACCAGTTATAGATTGCCACTGCAACCATAATACTGCAAGAAAGTATTGCCCATAAGAAAGACTTGTGTGTGTTGAGGTTCTGGGAAGGGCTTTCCCATAAATTAATAGCTTTAATCACCATGGTTTATTGTGATGGGAATGAGTGTAGTCTCACTGCAGACCCATGCACTTCCTCCTCCTCTGCAGGCACAACTGCAAAGAGGTGATAAGAAGCTTAATCTTCTGAGTTTGAGCTAATCTGTTTCACATCGTGTCTAAGCACTTACCTATGGTTTATTGAAGCAAGGCAGTCTTGTAAACCAGGATTCAAAGCTCTCTTGTTTCAACCAAATCATGGTCAATAAGAACCAGGTTTTTTTGTTCAGGTAGGTAGCCGTGTTGGTCTGAGGCAATCAATATATATATATATATATAAACTAAGTTTGTTCTGGGTATAAGCTTTTATGGTTCAATTGATATGGCAAGCTGAGATAACTCCAAAAAGAACATCTCCATGGCTATATAAGAAGAGGAGAGAGAAGGGGAGGACATGATCCCCTGGAATGGGGACGATCAGGGTGGTAAACTATGGTTTATTGTAACATCCAGACATGGATTTACATGTTATAGTTTTAGAGCAAATTGCAGGAACGCTCCCATGACTTGGAAAACATAATCCCAGAAGTCTAAGTATACCAGAGCTGATGGCTACAGCTGCCTGATTTCATCAGTGTCGCTTATAGCTAAGCTACTGGCAAAGCTTGCTCTTCCATGTATATGGCCTTCCCTCTGAGCAACTTTGGCTATTTTTGAAACAGATATCCAACACCTTTTAAAATATTAATTTAAAATATTGTAGCGACAAGTCAAAGCATGAGAGAAGCTCTGAAAAGCCAGAACTGAAAACTCATGGGAACCAAAGGGAGGGTCTTTCTGTTGCCTTAAGCATAACAATATAACCAGCGGTTCGAAAGCACATCAAAGTGCAAGTAGATAAATAGTGGGAAGGTAAACGGCGTTTCCGTGCCCCACTCTGGTTCGCTAGAAGCGGCTTTGTCATGCTGGCCATATGACCTGGAAGCTGTACGCTGGCTCCCTCGGCCAATAAAGCGAGATGCGCGCCGCAACCCCAGAGTTGGCCACGACTGGACCTAATGGTCAGGGGTCCCTTTACCTTTACCTTTTACACAGCGTACTGCTGACGGGGGGGGGGGTAGTATGTCTTACTAGGAGGTGCTACAGCAGGGAAAATGCAACAGGCAAGTTGAGTGCCACCAGCCCTCTGTTCACATCTGCCAATTAAAACAAAACAAAACAAAATTGTGCATGCAGGAGAAGAGTGTGTGGAGGTGTTTAAGTAGTGTGAAATGTTTTGCCCAAATAATTCATACACATAATTTGTTGTTACGGTCAGGGACTTGTATTATGTGGATGCAGACCGGATACATTTGGTGCAATTTGTTACTGAAATTCAGTGCTGGAAATAGGTAAGGCATTTGCAGCCGATTCAAATTGCGTGCCCAGCCGCACAGCCCCCAAACCCAGTGCTCCCGACTATAGAGTGGTAAATGAATGGACGTGACAACTGTCTGGGATTTGAAATGGCCACAGCTTTATTGATTCCAGATGTAGGAAGCCTTGGCATAGGCCAGGCATGTCCAAAGTCCATTTTGGGGGCCTAACCCGGCCTGCCGGTCAGTTTAATCCAGCCCCTGTGGCAGTCTATCTCCTAAAAAAACAACAACTTCAATCATAAGAAAAGGTCAACAGCTTTGGTCAGCCCTCATGCATGTTCACTTCATCAAATCTGGTCCTCTTTGAAAAACGTTTGGGCACCCCTGGCATGGGGATTGGGTGTGTATCCCTCTCAGTCCTCCTGTAGGAGGACTGAGGCATGACAGGGTGTATTTGGGGGTGGATCCATTGCAAAACACAGGTTTACGCAGGCAACCCCCCAAACGCTGAGAGAAGCTCTACGGCACACTAGCCCTATGCAGATGACACTCCCGGCCAATCGGGTGCTGCGCTTGGGGGTCAGCCGGGCTAAATAGATGATGGGCAGACCTGAGGGAAGCCTGCCTCTCTCAGGTCCGCTCGCCCAGCCTCACCCCTCTGTGGCTGCCGTGGATTGATCTGTTTGAATAGATGGGTTTTGGCGGGAACCCGTGCCGAGGGGCACAGGGAGGCAGGCAAAGGCGGTGTGGCATGCCAGGAAGGAGAGGAGGTGCTGTGTCGGGCCATAACCGCGACTCACCGGGTAGGGCAGTAAGCGGCCATTACTGCTCGCACACTCCACCCACTGGAACCTATTGAGCAGTTCCCTCGTGCAAATATTTGTTATCTAAGATCACTTTTTGACACCTGATATTTATTTGCATTAAATTTGATGTTTTATTTCAGTACCTGACATAAATGGATAATTTAAACACAATTGTTATTTAGTATTTAAATGCATTTGATATTTGGCATGGATAGCATTTGGTTTTTGACAGTACTTAACAGATGCTGTAAAAGGGACGCGGGTGGCGCTGTGGGTTAAACCATAGAGCCTAGGACTTGCTGATCAGAAGGTCGGTGGTTTGAATCCCCACGACGGGGTGAGTTCCCATTGCTCGGTCCCTGCTTCTGCCAACCTAGCAGTTCGAAAGCACGTCAAGTGCAAGTAGATAAATAGGTACCGCTCCAGTGGGAAGCTAAACGGCGTTTCCGTGCCCTACTCTGGTTCGCTAGAAGCGGCTTAGTCATGCTGGCCACATGACTCAGAAGCTATACTCCGGCTCCCTCAGCCAATAAAGTGAGATGAGCGCCACAACCCCAGAGTCGGCCACGACTGGACCTAATGGTCAGGGGTCCCTTTACCTTTACCTAACAGATGCTGTGCAGTGATAATTGACATGCAATGGTATGTAGAATTTTCCAGTAGACATGCAGTTGTACTAAGCAATTTGGCTGTGCTTAACAGGTGAATATTAATAGTATTTATTTGGTATTTGAAAATATCTATCTGATTAGGATTTAATTATGAATTTGAAAGTTGGTAGCTTGTTTCATGTGATATTCTTCCAGAAACCAAACAGTAAAAATTGCCAAGCTTCTGCCCAAAAGCACAAGAGTGGCTCTTACTTGCAAGTAACGATGAGATCTTTATTCAGACTAATAGCAGTACAGCCTGGGAAAAGAGGAGTTAGAACCTCCTTTCCCTGTGTGCTGATTAAATCAGCCTCCCCTCCATATGTTTATTGTTAAATAATCAGGGATTGGCAGCACTGCATTTAGTGTCATGTATAGTTCGTTCCTTCGTATAAAAAGTTATAATTAAGTACATTAGTGTCCTGTCTATATTGTTCTACTAATTCCTGCCACGCTAATATTTTCCTGATACTTGCGGATATGATTTAATATCTACGTAATCCATATGTATAGGGGCATCAAACTCGTCTTAATAGAAAAAAAAAAGTGATGCAATACTTCTCATTTTAGGCTTTCAGCTGTTTCTTTGGAAGGTGCAAGGCAAGAGAAACAGATGCTTGAACAATGCTTCTTGAAGAAATACAATTTTATAATTTTGAATAAAGAGACATGGTGGGGGGTTGCTTTTCCAAATTGGGGAGTTGGAAGTTGAGTACGAACATTGAGAGTTAGAGGTTGGGTAGGAATTAGCAGCTTTCTTATTTCTATTGTTCTTGCAGAAAACAGCCTAGACATTCACGTCTTTAGTTTTGCCTAGAACATATATATTTGCCTTTCTATTGTAGCGGGAAGCTGATTGTCTTTTATTTATGTGCTCCTCTATATGGATTAATTGTTGGCTGCAAAAGTAGATGTTTACAAATAGAACATTTTAAACGAAGTTCTAAATGAGAGGTTTTAACTTTAGATAGCTGTTCTCCCACAAACTGTGTAAACAGAGGGTTGGGTTCAGAGGTTCCCTTTCTCTGACAGGAGTCGTCCTTTGATGGAAAGATTCCATTCATCAGAGGAAAGGAATGTTTGGATTCCACTCGCTGTAGTCTTTTTACCCCTTCACTAAAATATTACTGTTTTCATCTTTATGTGCTTAGAAATTAGGCAGTGAAAATTTCTGTTCTATTAGCTAAAGCAATTTGGGTTTAGGGATCTCATCTTAGAGCTTTAAAACTGGTCAATGCATTTTTTTCATAACTCCAGTTCTACAAAGCTCACTGTAACTTTCTGAATGCTAGGAGGGAAATTGCCAAGGTTCGTTTGGATGGAGTGGGAACTGAATGCATACCAAACTAGTTCATTTTGCAAAGAGGTCGATGTGAACTGGAATTAGCTCATTTTTTGACATCTTGAACCAAAGGTGTACCTTGGCAAAGAACTGTATTGGTGCCCCAGCCAAGAAAAAATCACTTTGCCGCACTAGCCACCTTAGAAATTACTACATTTTATGTGACCCAAGTACCCAAAGCATCCGTGGTGAGGGCAAGGAAGGGTGAAAAGATTTCACACCTTTGTGCCATGGTGCGAGAAGGATTGGAAGCTTTCCCCGTGTTTGATCTCACTGCGACAGCAGTGGTGTGACGCCACACACACATACGTAATATGCTACGTAGTCTGCTAGGTGATTTTTGCACACACAGCCTGAGCCTGCCTTTCAAGGAAAGGCAAGACTATATTATCCTCCCTCAAAACAGACATATTTGATGAAGATTTTGGCTTATTCCCATAGTAGGCAATCCTTCTCCAGCATTTGTTCCTATACACTTTACTGGCCGAGGGAGCCGGTGTTTGGCTGCAGACCGCTTCTGGGTCATGTGGCCAGCATGACTAAGTCGCTTCTGGCGAACCAGAGCAGCACACGGAAACGCCGTTTACCTGCCCGCCGGAGCAGTACCTATTTATCTACTTGCACTTTGACGTGCTTTCGAACTGCTAGGTTGGCAGGAGCAGGGACCTTGCATCTAAATTTAAATGCATAAGGTATAAAATTAAACATTTTTTAAAAAAGGTTTTGTTTTGTGTTTTTAAAATTGCTGCTGCTCCAAGTGGTAACAGCAGCAACTGCATTGGGAGGCTGGCCATGGTTTTTGGATCCACCATGATGCCCTGGTGCAAAGGTGCCGGGGGTCTGTGGGGGGTAACATCGAACACAAAAGAGGATGGAGAACTTTCAGAGAACTTACTTATGCAAACTTACTTTTTTTATCTTGAGAGGGGACGAAAAAAAAATATAGATTCTCTCCTCTCCCTGGGGGGAAAAAGCGTTCTGGGACATTTCTATGCAACTCAGTTCTAATTAGATTACTTGCCCAGGCCTGTAAAAATGCTGGAGAGGACAAGATGGATGCGAAACAGTTGTCTAGCTGTGCTGCAGTATTAGTATGGAACAAGTCTCACACCTAAAAGACACTTTTTGTTCTGTACCGTAGGATTTGATCATGGTGTAAGTCAGGCCTAGGCAAACTCCAGCCCTCCAGATGTTTGGGACTACAATTCCCATCATCCCTTAACACTGGTCCTGTTAGCTAGGGATGATGGGAATTGTAGTCCCAAACATCTGGAGGGCTGGAGTTTGCCCATGCCTGGTGTAAGTGCTGCATGCAATAACTGGTGTTTCATCCTTTCTTCTTCCTGCAGCTAGAACACGGGACAAATTTAAGCAGGGACGGTGTTCATATGTGAATTGCTGCTTTTAATTAAGTCTTGACATCATTCTCTACTGGGTACACAGAAATTGCCTCCCCATCAAAAAGCAGCAGCACTTTTCAATAAATTAAAGTTTTATGTCGGCTTCAAATTAAAGAGTCATTTCCAGGAGTGTGGTGCCTTGAAGGCATTGAGAGACTGCAGACTGTTTAGATATGATACTTTGAACTTCTCACAGTTACTTGAGCAGAACATATGCTTGTTGCGTGCTTCAATTAAATGGGCAAAAGCCCAGTTTTTGGGGAGGGAAAGTTTACACAGAAGGAGGTGGTCAGGATTACCACCAAGTGATGTCACTGTGCAGAGTTGAGAACATCCACTGCTATTTCTGAAAGAAAACTGGGAGGCAACCAATCTAAAATTATGTAGGTCGCATACCTTTTGGAGAAATGTTTCTATGATTTAATGAAGGTTGGGTAAAATTGATCCAATTAGAATTTCCTTGATATTTCTAGTATAGGGAAATAAAGTGCTGAAAACTAATGACAGATAATGACTCTTAGGCTGTAGTTGCTCTAGTTCCACAGGGTAGAACAGGGCTGCCTTTTCGCCAACCTGGTGCTTTCCACATGCTTTGGACTACACTTCTCATCATTCCTGACAATTAAAGCCAGGCCTTCTTTTCTCCTCTCTATGAAGCTTCATCCCTATTGGTTCGTCTCGCCCTGTATTGTGTACTCTGACCAGCTGTTCCCTTATCTGCACAGGTCCATCTAACTGGAGGCAATGAACAGAGCATGCAGAACCTTCTGAATCCATAAACTGTGGCACTTGCCCTTGAATATATTCTAATAAACATGAAAGTAATCAGGCAATTCAGCTGATAAACAGAATGCCTCATTTAAAAGATGCACATAAAGTACGAAGAAAAAAAGGTCCAGATAAATGAAACCGTACTTTTTTTTCAAGATGTGCCAATAATTGAGGGGGGGGGTTTCCCTTATTTGTCATGTAAGCTACGCAGAGCTATAAGAACTGCTCTATATTGTGACGCGGGTGACGCTGTGGGTTAAACCAGAGAGCCTAGGACTTGCCGATCAGAAGGTCGGCGGTTCGAATCCCGCGACGGGGTGAGCTCCTGTTGCTTGGTCCCTGCTCCTGCCAACCTAGCAGTTCGAAAGCATGTCAATTGCAAGTTGATAAATAGGTACCGCTCCGGCAGGAAGGTAAACGGCATTTCCGTGCGCTGCTCTGGTTCTCCAGAAGTGGCTTAGTCATGCTGGCCACATGACCCAGAAGCTGTATGCCGGCTCCCTCGGCCAATAAAGCGAGATGAGCGCTGCAACCCCAGAGTTGGCCACGACTGGACCTAACGGTCAGGGGTCTCTTTACCTTTTATATTGTGTCAACGGGCAGCCAAACCATGGCTTATTATGTGAATGGGACCATACGAGCTCCAGGAGAGATCACAGCTGTTTTGCTCCTCCTCTGTCATTTTGCTGTTGTGCTATAATGAGCTCAGCCATAGTTTGGCTGTGTGTGTTATCCAAATCCAAACTCACACTTCAGCTTTCTGCAGGCTAACCAATAAGCCAAAGCATGGTTCATCTTAGAACAGCACAACAAAGGAACAATATGACAGTGGAGGAGTAAAACACTGATCTCCTTTCCAAGAGTGCAATACTTTCATGTTGTTGCTTAGCAGGGCGTGCAATCCAAGCCAATGTAATTCTTTTTTCTTTGCTTGACTCTTTTGGCAGTATCATAGATTCTTTACTCATTTATTTATCCAAAGGCAACTTAAGGATAAAGTTAGAAAAGTACATTAATTTTTTTTAAAATAGAATTTTAATTTATAAACTTGCAACAGTGCCTCTACTCAACGAATATTTGAAATTTAAATGCAAAGTCAGTGTCGCTAAAATATAAGACAATGCGCCTAACCATTTAAATAATTCCTTTCATTTTTAATCGAATTGAATAATTCATTTCAGATTTTAATTACTCTGGAATGTTTCTATTCTCTATGCTACCACTTCCCATGCATGAAGAAAAGAAGAAATATGTCTAATGAAAATAACCTTGGCTGCAATACAGTCCCTCCCCTGTGCGAAACAATGTGCTCACACAACACTGTGTACCAAAGCAGTGGGGAGCTCGTGGGACATTGGTTTTGGAATTCCTTCTCTGCACTTCTACTCCTCTTAATGCAGATAATCGTAAATGTCTGAATGGAGATATCTTCCAGGCCTGCAAAAGAACAGAGGATTGATCTAAAGAGGGATTTGTATCTTGTGTATTATTAGGATTGTTTGAATCTCAGTAATCTTGGATTCTGTTCTGAAGAAAAACCAGTGTTTCATAAACTAGTGACTTGCATTTTACTTGGGTATCTGGGGTTGTTGTTTTTTTGAGGGATGTGTGTGTCTGTTTTAGTTGTGGGTTGTGTTTTGCCTGTTCTTTGAGGGAAGGGGGGCGGGTTCTGAGCACCACCAGTTTTTCTTCTGTGAAACTGATATTTTGTGCTGCCCATAACACTTTTATGAAAAATCCAGACCAGCTCTTGGGCCTGAAAAATACCTGCATTAAGTCAGCTTTTAAAACCTCCTGAATTGGGACATCCTGATTCAGACGTTGATATCTCCCCACAGTGATGAGATCAAAAAAGTGGAGAAATTGAACAAGCCAACACAACCCGAGGTTCCCCTTGAATATTGTGATGGAGAACAAGATAAGATCCCAACTATAGCAAGCATACATCTAAGATTACTTTTTCCACCATCTCCTACTTGACACTTTGGTTATTAGCTGAAGTGGACGTTATCTCCAAGTTCATCTGTGGTGGAGATAACTTGCCTCTATAATAAAGGTTTTTCTCCAATTTCAGTCCCAGATGACAGTTTCTTGTAAACTGACAAACTAAACCCAGAGTACCATCTGGTACCAACCTGTAGGACAATCCATTAACAACACTGTCCATTGCAAATTTGGCCTAGTTGGGTTGTATATTTTTCTCACCACAAATTATTCTTTACAGAATAATGTTAATTAGTAAGTGATAGATAGAAAGATTGCCAGGGACAGCCCATTAATTCCATTTACCTTAATAGCACTTAGATCTTAGCTTGCTGTACAGCTGTATTCAGACTGGATTATAAATGTAATTTTTTGCATCATTAACTTGCCTGATTAATCTTAGACAGCAAAAGCATGATTATAGAAATACGAGACTTTCAGCATGCTGGTTTGAAGATCTGGGTTTTTCCCTTGTTTGCATCAGTGTAAGTGCTGTCGATGAGAAGAGAAGCCAGATACTCTCTTTCTTAACAATTAACCTGCATCATGTACCAGTCATTTCTCATTTTTGTGCCCCTCCCTCCACGGCAGCATACCATGTCCATCTTTTAACAAGTGCAATTACAGGGTATTTGTATAGTAATTGACCACCATTAGCAATATGTTCATGCTGTTCAAGGAGCATTAATGCAACAGCAAGTTGTACATTTCTTAGTACATCGCGTGTTCTCTAATTGTAATTTTCTGGTTGTTGGATGTGAGATAATCAATCTGGGTTCTTCTGAATGCTACATATATGATCTACCCCTGAGCTAGTGCCTTCTCAATAATTTAAGATGCTCCAGTTGGAATGATCTGAAGACCTGTTCAGACTGCTAGGCCACAGCATGTGGGGAGGGTAGGCTTAATCTATCTTTCTCAAGCTGATCTCCCTGCAAAAAATACTCCTCCATCACATTGCAATCAGTGGCAGAATTAGAAAAGAGTGAATGCCGTGGAACCTCGGGGGCACTACAACAATTATTTAGAATGGAGTGTGAGAGGTGGAGGTGAATTTTGGTGTTGTCCAGCGTGTTGTTGACATTTGAGACCCCAAGCTCCTCCACTGCTACAATGAGACCTGGTCAGGGTGGGAGGAAGGTCCTATTTCACCAGTAGGAATTACCCCCCCCCCCAATTGCTTGCATTGCAAATCTGATCCCTCCCATACCTTTACTTAAAGAAAGAAAACCCCAAATTACTTTTTTAGCTACCTATGGTAGTAAAACACAGTGCTGTTTTTCTAAAAAAAGAGGTACCACAACTCACCAAGAATGCTTCCCTTGTTCTCTTATGATGGCAATGGCGCCCACCTAAGGAAAAAAAAAAGCCCTGGTAAAACATAGTCTGATCCTGAAGTTATGGAGTACTTGAAATCATGGTTACATTCAGGCATAATAGGAAACCATGGTTTTCCAAGATGTTGCTTGACTACAAATCCCAGCGTCTCTGGCCATTGGCCATGCTGGCTAGGGCTGATGGGAGTTATAGTCCAGCAGCATATTGAGGGCCACAGGTAAGCAATCGTCCCTTCAATATAAGGCATGAGCTGTGTCAAGCCTAGAGCTCACACACTTCCCCTTCCTTCCTCTCTTCTTCCTGCAAGGCTCTACTCTAGCCACAGTTCTCCTTGGGATATCTCAGCTTGCGATATTCATATCATATCACAGCATGATATGAAACCATAGTGTGACCATGGGTTGTTCTCACTAACCACAGAAGAAGTAAAGTGGAGCTATATGATGGATATTGAAAACTTGGGTGACAATTCTAGTAAAATTACAGTAGCTTATACCAGTTCTTGTGGCACCATAGCCATTGTGCATTACTTTTCTAAAACGCTACTTTGAAAAAAGCTTCTTGGTTGTGTAAATGTTCAGTAGATTCTGGATTTGTTATTTGGGCTAACCTGTGAGAATATGTGAGCAGCATATGCCTGGTGAGAATGGGATGGGAAGATCCATATAATGACAGCGTGCTGTGCTGAGACTGACACTGATAGCGCCATTCTGCAGAATTATAATAGGATGCTCAGAGCACCATAGTTTCCTGTCCAGTTCCAAAATCTCTCTATACTGTACTGAAAAGCACAACCTATATATGTTGCACATATACCGAATTCCTACTGCCCTGTGGAGGGCAGCTGTTTTGTTTTTGTTTTCCAAAAGTGAAACCTAACATGTTACTACAGTGGTACCTTGAGTTACAGATGCTTCAGATTACAGACTCCGCTAACCCAGAAATAGTGCTTCAGGTTAAGAACTTTGCTTCAGGATAAGAACAGAAATAGTGCTCCGGCGGTGCGGCAGCAGCAGGAGGCCCCATTAGCTAAAGTAGTGCTTCAGGTTAAGAACAGTTTCAGGTTAAGTAGGGACCTCCGGAACGAATTAAGTACTTAACCTGAGGTACCACTGTACTTTAAAATATTTCACAACAGGCTACCCATTCTTAGCTAACTGGTTGTAGCAGACAAGGGATCTGATTGACCCCACATCCTTGCATTTGTAAACACAGTAATAATTATGGAAAGTGCAGGCTGACACCATAGAGTAGACTACACAAACAGAGCCTGCATGATATGTTAGGAATCTTCAGTTCTAATGTTTTATGTTGAAACAGAAAAACAGAAACATGTTTATTTTGCCAGAGCTCCCCCAGCCTCTTGGCCCTGTTTACATTATTATTGCGGTTTGATTATGAAAAGGTCATGGGGGGGGGGCTGGTTCAGTCCAATTTTTTGTGTTGAATAAATCCTTGATGGTTTTATTGCTATACTGAACCTCCTTTGCAGTTCAGATGAGTTTGTCTCTCCAGGAAACTGTATGCTCTTAACAGCATTAGAAATGCTGCAAACTGATCCCTGGGGTTTCACAATAAATTTTGCTTGTTTGCATTGTTGCTGGTCTTTGGCTTCGCGTGCAGGCAACCAAAGTACAATTCATCTTCAGTCATAAGCTACATAGAATTCCAAGGCACGGACAATCAGATTTCTTCTCTAGCTGATTGAAAAACATGATAAAATGATCTAATACACTATATTTGAAGGATGCTTTGGGGAAGAGCAGAGGAGGAGGAGGAAGAGCAATAGAGTACATTGTCAGTAGTGAAACTTGTTCAGAATGGAATATTGAAGGAAATGCTTCCATGATATGAAATACAAACCTATGTTTTATGTGAGGGACATACAATCCATTCTGCGTCCCAACATTTCCCCTGTGGTGCCATTCATGTGCACCACATAGAGTACTTACAGATGTATACCAAAACCTTTGAGACTTTGTGCCATGCATTTTTTTCCACCTTTGATTCATGGTGTTGGAAAAGCAGGAAGAAATGTTTATTCATCACTCAGAATTCTGAAACCTGGGCTCATCCAATGAAATAACCAGGGCATCTGTGGATTCAGGACAGACAAAATGAAGCAATTTCTTCAGAAAAATTCCTACATTGCTCCCTAGTTGTGATCCTGAAGCACACTGGGAGACAGGGAGGAAGGTCAGATGATGCTGCAAACGGAGAGACTGCCTTAAATAGGGATCAAGCCCTGCCCGCCTCTTCAGATCACCTTCAGAATGAACCAATCAGAGCCAAGGATTTTCCCATTCTTGCCTCTCTTGCCCAACTGGCTCACAGATGTGTCCAGCCTTTTAGGCACCATTTAGGCCTTTTGGCTGAATGTTCTTACGACTGATTGAACTGTTATAGGTGCTGTGTGGCTTCCACTTCATAGTGGGCAGAGAGAATGGAAGGATGCTATTTAAGCCCCTTACCATATTGAACCTTATTAATTGCAAGGAGACTGAAGAGTGGCAAACATGTTGCAACAGAAGCAGCATGGTTCTGCTAGATAAATAGGTTATCAATAGGTTTTTAACTGAAGAAGAACTTTTGTTGAGTTTGAAATGGATTAGGAGTTTGTGACTGAACAGATCTTGGATACAACCACAGAATCAAAGCCTTATGCTATCTTTTCATTATTCACCCTTGCTAACCATCTCGTTTTGTGTTTTTTTCTTTCGCTAAGAAGAGAGATATAATCTTATTTCTTTAAATGTCAGCTCAGAGATATATATAAAGAAACTGAATGTATAGGACTTTAGAAGCATTGGGTTCAATTCTGCTTCTTATAGAAACCACATATTGCCTGATTTCATTTGTCTCCCTGATCGTTTTTGGCATTTAATGGGCAGCTAACATAATTTTTAGAGCATATTTTTGGAAACAAGTTGTTATGTAGGATTTCAGGAGACATCACTCAACATCAGCTTCTTCAAAGGTGTATACTGTTCACACAGGTGTGAACCGGTACTGTGTATCAGGTACTGGACACACACACACACTTTAAAATATATATGTATACAAAAATTGTATAAATACAAGGAATGTGCAACAGCCACAAGATTCACCTTATATTGGCATCAATAGTGAAGCTGATCTTGTGATGAAAGGCAGTATATTAATGAAAATAATTAAATAACCAACAATACCTTTATTGTCAACCTGTGTACAATGAAATTAAATGAGCCTCCCTCCCCGCCCAAACACTCTCTTATCAAACAACACACTACCTTGCAAGTCAATTTTGCTGTGTTATTTTCCATTCAACAGTCCACGGATAGAAGCTATTTTTTAGCCTGTTGGTACGGCTGAATATACTTCTATATCTCCTGCCCGAGGGTAGAAGATTAAAGAGGTGATGGCCAGGGTGTGAGTCATCTCTGAGAATTTTTCTCGCTCTCCTAAGGCAATGATCCCTTGCGATGTTACCTAGTGGACTCAAGGGACAGCCCATGATCTCATGTGCTGTATTCACAACCCTCTGTAGAGACTTTCTATCTGTGCATGTCAGGCCAGCATACCACACTGTGATACAATATGAAAGGAGACTTTCTATTGTGGTAAAAGGAGTTCATCAGTTGTTGTTTAACTTTATTCTTTCGCAAGACTCTGAGGAAATTGAGTCTTTGTTGGGCCTCTCTGACCACCTGTGTTATGTTGATTTTCCAAGTAAGATCCTCACTAAGGTAAACTCCCAGGGATTTAAAGGAGGAGACTCTCTCCACACAGCCCCCCCCCCATATACAACAGGGCAGGTTCCCCTCTCTTCCTCCAGAAGTCCAACGCCATCTCCTTTGTCTTACTAATACTTGGTAAATAAATAAAACAGTGAATTTGGAATTGCTCTGATTTTTCAGTTTGATTAGTTATTTGGATCTGAAGAACTTCTGTTAAAGCCAAAACCCTGTCCTTCCCACATTTACTATAATGGGGAACCTAAAACTGACTGTAGCTTCTTCACATAAGTGGATGAAATTTGCAGGCAAATTTGCAGCTCCTCCAGAGTGGATTAAGTCTGCCAAATTCCGTTAAGATTCAGCCATGATTTGTGTGTGTGTGTGTGTGTGTGTGCGCGCGCGCGCGCGTAAGTGTAAGGTTTCTGCCAGAATTTGATGCAGTTGTAAGCCTGGTTGCCAATTCTGAGGAGATGAAGCTTGCTGCCTTTCTGAATGTCAGTTAAAGTGAACTAAATGCATGCAGCAAAAGAGGTATGGAAAATCTAAGAAGTTTAAAACATATGGAATAAAAAGTAACAATTAAAGCAGATGTTTGTTGAAAAACAGAAAGGGCTTAGTATGAAAAGGAGCAAATAAATCACAAGAAGCTGTACAGCTGAACATAGGGGGAGAAAAGGCAGAATGTCTCTACTCTCTTAAATTTTGCAAACATCCCTCCTACAAATCACTGTGATTGCAGTGCCCTGGGAATATCATTCACTGTGATTAAAACACAGACCTGTCCATCAAAATGAAATATCCCTCTACTTCTCTCCACTCCACCTCCTCTCCACTAGAGCTTAGTACCTTTTCCTAGTCAGCTAGGTTGGTTAGTTTGTTTTTTGTTTCGTTTTTTGGTGTATGTGTGTTTTAATAAAACAAGATGCATTGTTCACTCTATTTTAAATGGCAAGTTGCTGTGTTCTTTTGGACAACCAAGTCCAGGCATAGTCAAACTCGGCCCTCCAGATGTTCTGGGACTGCAACTCCCATCATCCCTAGCTAACAGGACCAGTGGTCAGGAATGATGGGAATCGTAGTCTCAAAACATCTGGAGAGCCGAGTTTGCCTATGCCTGCCCAAAACCATAGAGTGATTCAGGAAATTAGGTGGTCTTTGATCCACCTTGTGATGCCTTGTGAACCATGCAATCCAACCTGGGACTGTAGAAACCTCACCTGAATCACCCCCAATCACCTCATAATCTAGGCTGAATGCAGAGTCAGTGAACACTTCTGTTCATGCTACCTGAAGTAGATGGCAGTGACACTGAAAAGAGCCAGGATCTTGCAGTCACAGACAATATTTTGTCTCACTGTTCCTCTAATGGTGTGATGGAGAAGCAAGAGCTTCAAGGCACATTCTTCAGTCAGCAGAGTTCCCAGCACAGGGAAGGATGAGACAATATGAGCTACATTGCAGTGGCGTAGCGTGGGTTGTCAGCACCCGGGGCAAGGCAAGTAATTTGTGCCCCCTAACCCATGGATTTGCGCCCCCTAACCCTTGGATTTGCGCCCCCTAACCCATGGATTTGCTTCCCTAACCCTAACCCCCAGATGTTGTGCCCGGTGCGGCCGGCCCCCCCTGCACCCCCCACGCTACGGCACTGCTACAATCTACGCAGAACAGAAAAGATATCCTCTCTCTATGAAAGCAGAGAGCAACCGAACAAAGGAACAAAGGAAACAGGAAACCACTAACGTCACATCCCGTCTCCTATTCCGTGAGACTGCAAGGTCGCTAGAATGTAAACAGAGTCCTGTGACTCCACGCAGCTGCACAGTGATAACAGAAACTAACACACCTTGCCTCCACCTAATGCCTGTCTCACTTCTGACACCACGGGCTGTTCATATGGGGTGTGATATTGGGACTGAATTACTTGTGAACAGTCCAACATGGATAGGTTAATATCATGTGGTCAATTTCCCAAAGGTTAAGGTGTATTTGGGGGAGATGGTAAAGTGTATTTTGGGTGTTACTTCAGTTGTATTTTGCAGTAAGTCTATGATGCTATAAATAAATATGGTATGGTATGGTATACGCTTCTTCCTCCTCCGCATAATGTGTTGGGAAATAATCAGACAAGGTATTTTAATGATTGTCAGGTGCTACTATTGTTTTATGGTGTTTTGTGTTATTTTGGTGGCGTGGTGTTTTTTACTTTATGTATTGTGTTTTATCTACTGGAAGCTGTCTTGTGGAGACATGATCCTAAAAGGTTGCCTAGAAAACTTTTCAATTAAAAAACCCCCTGAAGACTAATCCCATCTGGCCTATTGATAGGCATCATTGTTTAAATACTCAGCGCTGGCTGTATTTTACATTTCCATCACAATAACGGCACAATATTTTATTAGCCTTGTATGAATCATGATAGGCATAGGTGCTAGTAGGACCTCCCCTTCCCCCCCAAAAAAATTAGTTTGTAGCAATATTTCTATTTAGATAATCACATTTCTGAAGTAGCTGTGTACATAGTAAATGGTCCCTGAAGACCTTTAGTCATTCACAGGAATATTCCCTGTAGGGCCCAGTTGCACAGAAATTAATAAAGTCCATACAGCAAGTTCTGTGTCTGGCAAAGATACTGTATTAGTTTGCCATGAATGATTAAAGGCAGTGCTGTCATTAAAAGCCAATTACTGCATTTGGTCTAGCTCTAGGAAGATCTTTCACATGTAAAGCATCCTACTGGGAACTGTTATGTAATGATCATTACCCTTCGCAGCTTTTTGTTCCGAAATTCACAATAAACTTGAAAACATTCATGACACATTAATTGTTATTTCAATCTCTTATTTTTTTGCCCGTCCAAGTAAGCATAGAATTTGCTTGTTTGGGAGCCAGTTTCTGGGGAATTCTGATGTGTTGGACGAAATCCAATCGTCATACCTTTGATGTTTTGTTGCATGTGTGTGTAACAGAATATGCCCCATCGTACCATTTAATTGGCATCTACAGTGAGTAACCCTTTGAAGTAAGCAGCCAAATAGCATAAGCATGCACAAGATAATTAAGTGTTGGAGAGTAAATGTATGTGATCATGACTGCACCCACACTGGTTGACGTTTACCTTTGACTAGTGCTATTACTGTGTCACTACAGGTAGAGGGATGCCTGAATTAGTGTGGCCAGTGGCACATGGCCAAAAAGAGTAATTGCAAGAAAAGAGTACCGAGGAGAACATGGATTTGCACAGTGCAGGGAACTTCTTCAAACAGAGGGTTGTCTTCTGACAGCACTTCAAACAGAGGACACTGTAAAGCAGGACCCTTAGTCACCTTAATTTGAATGCTTATGCAATTATTTTTTAAAAAAATAAATAAATTAAAAAATTAAATAAAAATAAAAAAACAGCAACTCCCTGCAGTTGAAGTATTAGCACATCATGGAGAAACGTTCAAGTTCATCCCCTTGTCTGCTGCACTGCTGTTACAGGGAGTAACTCTAATGGAAGGAGATATTCAAAAATAGCTACCCCCCCCCCAACTTCAGCTTGAAGTGGTAGAACCAGCATTCTGTCCCCTCATTTTGCTGAACACAAGAAGCACGCTTCTGCTTCGCAAATTTATCCCCCCCCCCTGTTTCCATGTGTTCACACTGGGATTTAGTTGATGGTGTGGTTGTGAGCATGGGAATTAATAGGTGTGTTACCCAAAGTACAAAATGTTAACATTTAATGTAATAATTTAAAAGCATGCAAGAAAGTGGTTGTGAAAATTAGGAAAGAATTTTTGATGATGTAGTGATATGATAATTTAAGTACCTCTAAAACGCCATTTTCATGAAGGGCATCTGCTTGGTTTATCACAAGGCTTCAGATACTAAGAGCTTTAATATGAAAAAGTTGAACACTACAGAGTTTGAGGTGGCTTTGTAGGTACGGAAGGGGTGGGGAGATTGATTGCCTTCACAAAAAGAGGAACATTTAAGACACCAGCTGCTCATTATGTTGCTTTATCTATAGATGACAGATTTTTTTTCCCTGGCTGAATTTGATGGCTTCAAACAGATACGTATTTCTATCTCAAATGTGTGAGAAGCAGTTTATCATAGTGTTAAACTTTTCATTGATACGACCAGAAGCAGCGGTTCACAAAAAATATGTAAAAATGCTAGAACTTATTATGTAGAATTTCAAATCACTGCCTAATTATTTATCATAATTACTGAAGCAACACTGAATAAATCAGCTATAAAGGGATGAGTCATGCATGACAGCACATCTAGAACATGCATTTTTAAGAGCTTTGCATCATTGGTTCTCATCTGTATTGAAAATGAGTTTATAGGGATTTATTTTTTCTTCTATTATTAGGTATTTTGACAAGCAAGTTCCCTCTGCTGGCTCCTTTGTTTATTCCCAGTGTTGATTATTGATCTGGTAGATAGAGTATTGAGAAAACCAGCTGTGTTTCACAGGCATAGAGATGTCCTGGGTAACATTATGTGGGTTATTAGAAGTAATTATTAACATGACCATGTGGATCGACAGACCAGGTTATCTGCTGATTGCACACAATGTAGGCACTCCCTCTCATTAGCAATGCAAACTTTACTTAGCGTGCTCTGTAGCTATATCTGTGGTTTGATAGCTTTAAAATCTTAATGTTAATATTCAGCTATGTGAGCTCTGCTCATGTGACATATCTGTGGATATGAACATGCAGATGGGGAGAAATGAAGCTAGGTCCACTGGCCTCATGCATGCTCAGTAAAAATCTGGAGATCATGTTTCCAAATTCTACATATAGGGCCAATGGAAATGATCTTAGCTATAGTTTGTTACAGGGACACGGGTGGCGCTGTGGTCTAAACCACTGAGCCTTGGGCTTGCCAATCAGAAGGTCGGTGGTTTGAATCCCCGTGACGGGGTGAGCTCCCGTTGCTCGGTCCCAGCTCCTGCCAACCTAGCAGTTCGAAAGCACGTCAAAGTGCAAGTAGATAAATAGGTACTGCTCCGGCAGGAAGGTAAACGGTGTTTCCGTGCACTGATCTGGTTTCAACAGAAGCAACTTAGTCATGCTGGCCACATGACCTGGAAAAACTCTGCAGACAAACACCGGCTCCCTCAGACAGTAAAGCGAGATGAGCACCACAACCCCAGAGTTGTTTGCGACTGGACTTAACTGTCAGGAATCTTTTACCTTTACCTTTTATAGTTAGTTACATTTAATGAACAGGGCTGCATAGTTACGTTTTTTCTTGAAGAAGAGACTAAAGACAAGAAATCATCTGATAGATGTTGTAGGTATAATGCTGGAGATACTTTATTGAGATATATGGTATGGACATCCTTTGGGCTGAGGTTGTTGTCCGTATCGATTTTGTACTGGTGAAATCCTTGATATCCATGGATATCCATGTACTTTTAAATTATATTCATGTAGTATGAGATTCTGCCCTCCTCCTGCCTTTAGTGTTTGTAGCCGATGAATGCTTATAGAGAAATTTACAACCCTCAAACGGCTTCAAAATGACCCAGGATTCCTTCCTCTAAACAATGGACGTGTGTCGTTTTGAACTCATTCTATGAGCTTCCTTTGTATGTGGGTCACTCTAGATTTTTCTTTAGATTCAGACAATGGAGAATTACTGGTACTTTGAAGCTGCCCACCCGAGCACTCCTGTCTTTCCTGGTGCAGAAGTGATTGTTGGCCAGAGAAATAATTGACAAATCTGGGGTGTATTTCAGTAAAGCTATGGCTGTGTGACTAAAGTAAAAGGGAGCAGCAAACGTAGAAATTCATGGTTTTCCCCACTCAGATTTGATTTAATCCCCCCCCCACGTTACCTTTTCAAAAATACAAATAAAACTCATACCTCCATAGCACCCTCCAACATTCCTCATGAAAATAGAGACATTTCATTCTAAACCACAGATTATCCCTATTTTCGTGCAGAATGTTGGGAGTGTATCACTATCCATATTTTGAGAGGGGGGTACAGTGGTACCTCGGGTTACATACGTTTCAGGTTGCAGATTCTGCTAACCCAGAAATAGTACCTCGGGTTAAGAACTTTGCTTCAGGATGAGAACAGAAATCGTGCTTTGGCAACATGGTGGCAGCAGGAGGCCCCATTAGCTAAAGTGGTGCTTCAGGTTAAGAACTGTTTCAGGTTAAGAACGGACCCCCGGAATGAATTAAGTACTTAACCTGAGGTACCACTGTATTGTGCTTGAGAATAATGAGTTACATCAGCTCTGCAAATTCATCCAGTGTTGATATTCTACATTTGGGGGTGGGGGGGATCTGAGTCTCTTGGTGTGATGGTTATTTTTATTTAATAAAGAAAATTTGGTGTATGTGTGGCCAGGGTAGGAAGGGGAAGTTGATGTATGTAACGTATGTAACGTAGCAGTAACGTATGGAGTGTGTGTGTGTGAATAAATGCTTTTCCACCCTTGAGAGAAAAATAGGCCAATCCTTGGGGATGGGCTGTTGTTGCTGGTTTAAATTCTTAAATGGGTGTATCCAGGACAAAGCTTCAAAGCCTGTTTTACTCAAAAATAGAAAAAAGAACAAAAGAGAAGAGTGGCTTTTTGACCTTTGCTGAGAGTATTGCTGCAGTTATTATGAGGTATAAATAAATAATCACAACACATACTCTTAGAATACACTGCTTGCTGTTTAACAGTTTAATCTGGAATTTATCCAAGCATGTGCACCTGAACCTTGGTTGCTGTAAATCTTAATTCTCTTTTGACTCCTGACCTCTTCAATCAGAAACTGCATGCCTGATCTTGCAATGAACGTAGCATTGCTAGCCTAGGAGCAATTGAACAAAGACCTACAGTGATGTAACCAGTTCACAACTCATTAAACTTGAGTTGTTTACATGGGTCAAGGTGGGCATTGGAGGGGAGCAAAGCTCTTGCTTTTTGACAGGCAGACATTCGATAAGTTAGGCATACAAAAAACCTGCATAGTGAAAGTGGGAAGGGATTTCCACAATGTCACAAAGAATGTCCTCTCCCAGGCTACCACCCCCCCCCCAAGCTACCTAGTATGGCAAAACTACCAAGAGGCCCCCTCTGCCAATCTTAATATTTCAGAAGGTCTGTAGGGAGGACACCCTCAATTAGATCAGGCATAGGCAACCTCGACCCTCCAGATGTTTCGAGACTGCAGTTCCCATCATCCCTGACCACTGGTCCTGTTAGCTAGGGATCATGGGAGTTGTAGTCCCAAAACATCTGGAGGGCCGAGGTTGCCTATGCCTGATTTACATGGTTGGTTAGAGTGTGGTGCTGGCAACGCCAAAGTTGAAGGTTCGATCCCCGTAAGGGGCAGCTGCATTGCAGGGGGTTGGACTAGATGATTCTCGGGTCCCCTTCCAACTTTGATTCTGTGAGATGGAGGCTAAGTTGTTTAGGGCTTTAAACATTCATTTGAAAATCCTTCATTGGAAACGAGGTACCCCAGAAAGTATTTGGGGTCTTTTGGGGGGGGGGACCAGTTGATGTTTCCAAGTTATCTTCAGTGGCAGACCCATGTGGAGTATAGTGGCTTTTGCCAGTGGAGCAAAATACATGCCACCTTTATTCTATGTTGCAGCGTAGGTGCTTTGTCTCATCTCAAGGATGGCAGACATAGCTATAAGGCTTAGTCTTACTGGCTTTAGGTCAGCAGGCATTTTTGGAAGTTTCCTTGTAGGCAGCTACAAGTAAGTCATAAGGATGACTGGGAACTCTTGGGTATCCTTGGGCCCATAACTTGTGGGTTTAGTTTCTCTTTCACCTTTCTTCTGTTGTAGCAAGTAATATTAAGTAAATGATCCAGTTTAAGCCTACAGCTGTGTTTGTCTTACCTGTGTTGAGACGACAGCCTACCCTGCCACATTTACTCAGGCCAATCCTGTTGGCTCCCTGCTACTCAGATGTAAGCCACATTAAGTTTAATGGAATTTACCCCCACGTAAGTGCATGTAGGCTTCCAACCTTTAAAAAGCACCTAAACGGAACAAACGTGGTGATGGAGGGGATTACAGAATAAAGATACTACTGGCAATTCATAGCATAGCATTCATATATTCCCTTGTGCTTTTCACATGGTTAGAGCCCAAACACCATTTGATGAGACTGAAAAATGGTAACTTGCAGGATTATTTGCATGCTGCACTAAAACCAGGAGGTTATTCCAAAAAAGGGGATTTCAGGATTTCAAATGCAGAGGAAAGGGCTTTGAATAAACATTTAGGGGTTTCACAGGCAGGTTCCTGGAAAAGTTAGAGAAAAGAACAAGGAACTATAATGCCTGCTATCTTTATATACAGATTGTTGAGAATATGTTTCTAAATAATCAATATCAGATTTCTAATATATTCCGCTTTATCTGTCCTGATGGTCCATTTCTTTTACTTTGTTCTTCTGATTCAAGCAGACCATTCATATTCCCTGCCCTTTTTTTCTCAGTTTCTCAGAGTTCACAAATGTGTATGGGTGAGGGTATGTGTGGTCCACTTGCCAGCAGCCCTTTCCTGTAACAAACATTTGGGCACTTACCTAATATTTATTTAAAACTTTATGGGTTGGCAGCCTTCCCCTCCCCCTCCCCACAAAACTACTCTAGGAGAAAATCCTAGAGCCTAATATAATTCTAGTTCACTCACCCTCACTTGCCTGTCTGCCCTGACTTTGTTAGGGACTGGGATTTATGGAGTTATATTTGGAAAAGCAATTCTGACTTGCTGTATCAAACAGCAATTGGCAGAGTACAGATTTCTGCATCTGAACCGGCTTTTCTTAATCACTTTGGCTGCCATCTAAACCTCTTTGCATATAGAACTACAAGCACAAATCATGAGGTTCACATTTTAGAGATACATTTTGTAGCCTGTAGAATCCTAGATCCTTAATAAGAGAAATACACTTTGTGAGTACAGCATAGGACATTTTTGTGTGCTTCGGTTGATATAGGTAAGTCCAGTAGATTTTTCTGTTGGGATGCAGAATGGCATCTTCTGGAACCAGGGGCTTTATTATTATGCCTTTGTTGTGCAGTCAGTCCCGGGTCATAATCAGTACCATAATAATAAATGTTCTCGTGTCCTATTTATAGTGCTTGATCTCAAGAGATGTTTGTTTTTCCTAGAATCCCTTCCATACATAGAAAAGCTAGCTGACTCATATGTTTCATATCTGTGCTTGAAAAATGGTCATGGGTTCTGTTTTAAGAGATCATGAATGAAGAATTTGATTCAATGTGTTGGCATTAAATTCAGATTTAAGGGTGCTTGCAGTTATTGCTACTAGGGCTCAAATAGATACTAGGCCTGTATTCCTTTTTGCCACTGTTTTGAGGTTCACCTGATTTGGGATGGGCATTTCAGGCAAACCCCCAAAAAAGGAGTTAAAGGAACCCAAACTAGGTGGTATGAAGCGATTCCTGTCATTTGGAGTGGGGGCGGGAGACTTACCATAGAGACAACAAGGCTTTCTCTCACCCCCTTGTAATGGTTATATGGGGTTGCTCGTGTGTAAGTTGCTGCCACTCCTGGCTAGGTAGCCTGGTTAAACCTTTCCTGGCTGGACAGCCCTCCACTTCGTGGCTGTTCAGTCGCTAGCAGAATCCGTCAGTGGGCATTTCTTGAACTTCTTCCAGCAAAGAAGTTCTTTGACGCCAAGTCTACACGTACTTTCCCTGCGCGGAAGTCTTCTGTGCAGGGTGGGTGTGGGTAGCGGAGGACCTGTGCTCTCCCCGCTGGTCTCCAGAGAAGAGTCCTGGAGCCCTCTCTCCGATTCCCCCATCCGCCCCCCCTTTATCCCTGGTGTTACGCTGATTTCCTTCCCCAGCTGATGAGTCCCCTCTCTCCCTGCTTGGCCCTTCTCCGGCTTCGCTTGGGAGCCCTGCCTCCACTTCTGGCTCCGATGTCAGTTCCCTGACACCCCCCCCCCCCGGTGTCATGGACTGGCTGAAAGCAGAGGAATGGTAGGAGGCACCAGCTGGTGAATCCCCAAGGAAAAAGAGCTCAGGCAGAGCCCAGGAATTGGTGTTGGGGGTGACAATGAGTGGTCAGATGGAGAACAGGGAGAAGACTGGGAGGTGGTGGTGTAGAAAGCTGAAGAGGTAACAGGGTTTAGTGAGCAGGGAGAGTTTGTGGCAGAGAGAAGTCCGGAAGCGGAAGCAGGAGACGAGGGAGGCCAAGAAGCAGAGATGAGTGAGGCTGGTGAAGAAGCCAGGGTGCCGCCCCTTGGTGCAATGACAAGCCCCCCCACCCCGATCTCCCAGGACCAGAAGAGGTATGAAGAGGGAGCAACAGAGACAGGCACACCAGCGTAGTCTCAGGTTGCTTGGGAAAGACCCAGGGAAGACAGAGACTTAGGTAGCTGTGGGAATGCAGGGACCTTCAGTCTGCACAACTGCCTCATAGGGGCCAGATCTGCTGAGAAGAGTTGCTGTGCTCATTAGGCCTGGCACTCCCTCCAAAATGGCTTGTGCCAATCCACCACCAGCAAATGGAGGTGGAAAATTGGAGGTCTCCATATACAGTCCTCTTATTCAGTTGTTCTGGAGAATTCAGATGACATAACTCCAGATCCACTTCATTCCTGTGTTTCCTCTGTAGTCCTCCCATTTTTTTCCAACTGCCACTTTTGTGGCCATTTTCAACTGCTTAGAAAAGCATAGCCCTATTGTTTTCCCTCTGTGGAGCAGTGTTCTGCAATATGGGTAGCGACATGTGTGGTGATAGTTTCTTCTTCCATGCCTTTCTGCTTTCGTGTTATTTTATTACTGATTCTCTCTATTAGTCTTACAAGGGTCAGCAATTTTTTTTCAGCAGAGGGCCGGTCCACTGTCCCTCATGTGGGGAGCTGGACTATATTTGGGGGGGGGGAGAGAGAGAATGAATTCCTATGCCCCACAAATAATCCAGAGATGCATTTTAAATAAAAGGACACATTCTACTCATAGAAAAACACACTGATTCCCTGACCCAGATTTAGAAGGTGATTGGGCCAGATCCGGCCCCAAGGCCTTAGTTTGCCTACCCATGGTCTTTGAGAACAGAAAGTTTTGAGATTGCTTCATGAAGAAGCAAGGAAAGCATTTGTAGCTGAAATAGGTTGGCCATGTTGCAAAAATAAAGAACTTGTCATTTTTCTTTGCATCTGTGATATATTTATCCTTTTTTGCACTTCAAATAAAATGCAAAATATGTCTCTCATTGCTCAATAATAAATATTTAAACATCAAAAAATCTTAATGATTTAGAAATCTCGTGAAGCAAGCGAGAGCTAAAAGTAACTGCACAATGAGTCCTTGACACAATAATCCATTCTACTACTTGTTCCTTTCTATTTTCCCTTGAGTCTTCTATCTTAATTTGTCTTATAGCATGCTTCTTTCACCATATTCTTCCCACTTGAGAGTTACTGCAGACACACTAAAAAGAGCCAAGAAGGAGAAATGATCCCACTTTCTGTGCCAGAAAAACACAATATATGTGAAAGTTGAAGTGAGTTTCTTTAACGCTGAAGCAAGGGAGGAAACATTCAGATCTTGTGTAGTAACTAACTAAAGTTAAGAAAGAACAGTCTGACATGTCAGAATGTTCAGCACATTTCTTTCAGATCCATCAATTTCTTGCAGTGCGATTTTCCAAATTTGTGTCCGGTGTGCCCTTCAGAGCTCTTTGTTTCATTTACACCCAATTTTTATTTTTTGCTTAAAATAAAATAAAATTGCTACATCTATACTGTACAGATAGAAAGAAAGTGGTATCTTGGGCTGCAATCCTGTGCACACTTATTTGGAAGGAAAGCCCCATTGAACTCCGTGATACTTACTTTTAAGAAGACTTACAAGGGTTGTACTGCTAATGTTTAAAAAGAAAATAAGACTTTGGGTTGTATCCAGTGGGAGTCATACTCAGCATAGATGAACTTGAATTAATGGACATGGCTAATGTAAGTCTGTTAATTTCAGTGGGTCTACTCTGTGTAAAGCTTGGTTGGATACGATCCATTGGCAGTGTGTAAATTCCATTAAGCATTGTTAGCAGAATTGGCAGACTTCCAAGAGAATAGAAAAGCTTTTATTTCTCCTCCTTTTGTTGCAGATGGACCCAATTCAAAAAGCTGTAATAAATCATACGTTTGGGGTTCCTCTTCCTCACAGAAGAAAGCAAATCATATCGTGCAACATTTGCCAGTTGAGATTTAATTCGGATGTAAGTAGATAATTTATATCTTCTTAAAAATATGTATGCATGAGATAATGGGTTTGGGTTTTTGCTTTGCTTTGCTTTTTTGGCAATGGAACCTGTATGATATTATTTCACATTTGCCTCATGGTTATGGAGCAATAATGTATATGATTACTTGATACTCATCGGCTCAGCTTTTCTCTTTCGGTTCTCCTTTCTGCAATTTCAGTTCTACAGCTTGAATTATATATAGCTATAGATAAAGTTATATGGAAGCCTGCTGATCATGGAGGGAAAGAAAGAGCAGATAGGTGCCTAGGCCGACTGGAAGAAAACAAACCACAGTGCCTGGTAAACTTCTCTTCAGCTGCACAGGCAAATGTGGTAGGGGAAAAAGGCTTGGGGAAGAGCTGGACATGGTTTGAGGGGCCGGTGGCTTGCCACTCGGATGTAACATTCCCAATATTTTCTCATGTGTGGAATACATTGGCATATTTTAGGGTTGCCATATGTCCTCTTTTTCCAGGACACACCCTCTTTTTCATGGGAAGAGTCATCATAGCGATCCATTGTTAGAAGTCAGCAAATGTGTCCTCTTTTTTGCTCTTCAGAATATGCCAACCTTATTTTCTTGCTTTTCTACAAAGTCTGGTATATATTGGCAACTGAAAAATATAGTGGTACCTCTGGTTACGGATGGGATCCATTCCGGAGACCTGGCCATATCCTGAAAAGTCCATAACTGGAGGCACCCTTCTGCGCATGCGCGCAGCATGCAGATCGCTTCTGTGCACGCACACGTGCCATGTTTGCCATGTTTGCAAGTTTACGTATCCAGAGGGATATGTAACCCGTGGTACCACTGTAATGAAAAGGGGGGGGGAATACTAGGACGTTGTTCATGTTAATATTCTCAGTGAATATCTGACGTTTCTATCAATATAACACAGAAAGTGTATAGAACATCAGAACATCTTGATATTCTGCCTTAGGAAGCCTAATCAAATAATGGACAATGCCCTGCATTTATACAGAACACATAACTAATTTGAGAACATCCTAATACATTTTTGCACAGTTGGATATGCGATGGCTTCTGCTTTTATAGGCATGTGCTGCAAATTTTGAAACATTACCATATTTTTCCTAAGACATAATTTTAGAAGCTGGTAATAGCACTTGAACTCAGTCTGAAACTGGATGGCCCTAATGTTGTGCTGTAAAAACTATTTGAATACTTTAGCTCAGTTCATTCCCCCCCCCCCCCCCCGCATCTAGAGCCAGGCAAAAAGTTCTCAGTTGAGAATGTTTGGCCAAATTGTGGATGGGGTGGGCTGATGGCAAGAGGTACATAAAAGTGAGTCGGAAAGGGCTGGGCGATGGGCTCTGCAGAGTAGTGAATGCTTCCCTCGGTCAGGGAGTCCTCCCAGCCCTGCTAAAAGAGGTGGTCATTAAACCGCTTCTTAAAAAAAACATCTCTGGACCTGGCCGATACAGCCAACTATCGCCCAATCTCAAATCTTCCATTCTTGGGCAAAGTGATTGAATGAGTGGTTGCTGAACAACTCCAGGCTTGCCTGGAGGATGGGGACCATTTGATCCCTTCTAGTTGGGGTTCAGGCCTCATCATGGGACTGAAACTGCCTTGGTCGCACTGGTTGATGATCTCTGGCAAGCTAGGGACAAGGGTGAAAGCTGTTTCCTAGTTCTGCTGGATCCCTCAGTGGCTTTTGCTGCCATCAATCATGACATCCTTCCGCACCGTTTAGAGGAGCTGGGGGCACTGTTATACAGTGGTTCCACTCCTTTCTCCTTGGCCGTGTCCAGAAAGTGGTGTTGGGGGATGAATGTTCAGACCCCTGGGCTCTCACTTGTGCGGTGCCTCAGGGTTCCGTCCTCTCCCCCATGCTTTTTAATATGTATATGAAGCCACTGGGAGAGATCATCAGAGAGTTTGGGCTGGGTGTTCATCAGTATGCAGATGATACCCAGCTCTACCTCTCTTTTAAATCAGAACCAGTGAAGGTCGTGAAGGTCCTGTGTAAATGCCTGGAGGCAGTTGGAGGATGGATGTCGGCTAATGGATTGAGGTTGAATCCTGACAAGACAGAAGTACTATTTTTGGGAGACAGGGGGCGGGCAGGTGTGGGGGACTCCCTGGTCCTGAGTGGGGCAACTGTGCCCCTGAAAGACCAGGTGCGTAGCCTGGGAGTCATTTTGGACTCACAGCTGTCCATGGAGGCACAGGTCAATTCTGTGTCCAGGGCAGCTATCTACCAGCTCCATCTGGTACACAGGCTGAGACCCTACCTGCCCGCAGACTGTCTCGCCAGAGTGGCACATGCTCTGGTTATCTTCCACTTGGACTACTGCAATGCGCTCTACGTGGGGCTACCTTTGAAGGTGACCCGGAAACTGCAACTAATCCAGAATGCGGCAGCTAGACTGGTGACTGGGAGCAGCCACCCAGACCACATAACAGGCACAATTCAAATTGTTGGTTCTGACCTTTAAAGTCCTAAATGGCCTCAGCCCAGTATACCTGAAGGAGCGTCTCCACCCCCATTGTTCTGCCCTGACACAGTGCCGTGGGCCTTCTGGCAGTTTCCTCACTGTGAGAAGTGAGCTTACAGGGAAACAGGCAGAGGGCCTTCTCAGTAGAGGTGCCCATCCTGTGAAACCACCTCCCAGCCAGATGGGCAGTGTATATATATAAATCTACGAAAGCATATATATATATATATATATATATATATATATATATATATATATATATATATATATATATATATGTATATGTATGTGTGTGTGTGTATAATGGTTTGTTTATACTCCTCATTATTAAAATAGCAATATTATTGACACAGGTCCACAGCTTCATTTAGTCATCATTTATCTTAGTATTTCTTCAGTGAGTTGGCCAGCAATATTTACCTGTGATACAGTTTCAGGTCATCTGAAGCATAGGAAGTCTGCAGCTACCGCTGTCCTTACTAAACAGATTCTCTGGTTTTAAACTGAGAACAATTATTGATGTACCTGAACAAACTACAAGATGCCGTCACATAAAAACTACCCTAAACTGTGGAGTATTGATGTGCTGTGACTCATCTGGCCTTTCCTGTCTATGCCACAGTGCACCCTTTTGTACCCCCAAAGGGTACAAAATTGTGATGACACAAAGGAAATTACTGGATTCACGATGTGAGTATTCTGTACATAATGACTTGCAGTGCAGAGCAGCCTGCTTATGACCAATCCCACAGTTCAGCTAGCTTGTGTACGGTGGACATACTGTAAGTTGTATGAATCAATTTCGGAGCAAAAATCTACGGTGCTGAATTTTCGCTGCTGACGATATTTACTTGGAATAGTGTTTCAGGTTCTCAGAGCTCATATTAATTGCTGAAAAAGTGCAATTTGGAAACTGAACTAAATACCAATGTTAAGCTATGCTTATCTTGAGCTAAGTGCATTTTTATTCACATTGAAACAATATTTATAAAGGTATGTCACTTTGGATTAAGCTTCTGTTTTGATATGAATTGAAAATGAAGCATTTAAAGGTCTAAAATTGCCATCAGGGACTCACTGCTTCTGCAGATGAAATCCAAAAAGGCAGTTTCAAATGAGTCCCCTGCAGCTCTCAGAAATATGCTTTTTTCCCCCTGCAAGAACAAACATACAGGTGTATTCATAGTATTGACCTGCACTCTTGATAGATAGAGCTTTGAAAAAATGAGTTTTGAGTGAAATGACTTACAAATCTTGTTCTGGTGGGTTTCTGCAGGTTTAAGTGTGTAGTTGGTGGGGACACTGCTGCATAAATAGGTTGCATTTGTACTGAAGCACATTGTTAAAAGCATAAAACGCCTTCTTGTATGCCTTATAAAGAAGTCTTTAGGGATATTCTGAGAATAGGATTTCTCCTTTCTCCAGCGCTGCTTATTTTCTCTGCATCAGTGGTCTTGTCATGATAATCAACTTTTTTTGTCCCAACCATCAATCACTCTTGATTACAGCTGGGTAGAAGTTCTGTACTGTTGATCAGCTCATCAGTGTGCATAATGTTATACCTGGAGACTAGCGAAAATCATCCCTCAGTGGGAACTCACTTCACAGCTTTTGTCAAAAGTACTTTCATCTATCTATCACTCCCCTTGCACTTGTCACTTTTCTCTTTGATTGTAGGTCTTGTGAATTCAGATTACTCTTAGTTAGATGGATTTGAATACTGAAATGTCATCCTGGGTTGCAATATGTTTCATTTCACTGTACAAATATCACAGCAATTATTAATACATGAATTACAAATTAAAAGATGACACTGTGCTTTTGCTCAAGGGAAGGAGCAATCTTCACTAATATTTAAGAGTTGACTCAGGGATGTGGTTTAATTTGGTTAAGGTAACACTTTATAATCAATGTTCACTATAAATAACTAGGTAACTGCTAGCAGGGCAGAGGTTTAATTCAGGGGACGCTAACCTTTTTGGGCCAGCAGGCACATTTCAGCTTGAGAAACTGTTATGGGTGTCACACACACACACAGCAACCAAGCACATATCATAACCCATTCTATTGGCTACAATGGAATGCTTCTTTCAAGCCGAAATTCACTGGTTCGGGGAGGCAGGGGATTCCGTGGGCACCATCAAAGATCTGTGTTGGTGTATGGGTGCCCGTGGGCATCATGTTGCTGATCCTTGCTTTAATTTCTTAACAACGCAATCCTCCACATGTCTGCCCTGAAGCACACTTATTGAATCAAATGGAACTTTTTCCCAGGTAAGTGTTATAGGATGGCAGTGTAAGTGACTAAAGAGTAAATTAATTTCTTTAAATAAATTATGAGCCTACTGTTACTGAAAAATGTGGCAACGCTGGTGCTGCTACAGGTTCATTTGCACAGGCAAGATGTAGGGAGTATTACTCCTCTTAAATACGGTTTTGGCAGCAAATACATGTGACAGGACTTAGAGACAGCTAGCTAATGCCTGCACGATTGCACGTGAACCCAGATGTTGCATGTTTGAGATACATCTCTCAGCTTTTGCTAGCCACTGACAGTTCAAGAGAAACCAGGAATAGCATCTGGGCCTACCTGCTTACTGGTTCTGGCATTGCCATACGACATCTTTTGAGTTGAGTGACCTGACCCACCACTGGGGCGTCTGTTCTTTATGCAAGTGTTTTACCCTTTCACTTGGCAATTTGGTGGGGAAAGAGGGGCAGGTTCTCCCTGCCACTTGTTTTCCTCTGTGTGTTAGTGAACCAGTGTTCCTCCATGAAACGTGGGAGAGTTCACTTGCCATTCCACTAAGTAGCGGCTGTACAGCAACATTCTTTGAACTGCAACAGAACTGTTTACCCCATGCAGTCTCCCCAGTACCTGTGCTTGCAAGAAGTCACCAGCCTTGTACGTATCCAAGAATCTGGATCATTTGCTGAGTTCAGCTTAGGTGATGCTATAACCCTGATGTAGAACAGACTCATTAAAGGTACATTAAAGCTGTGGTACTATTTTGGAGCCTCTCCTAGAAGACTCATGAGCCAGTGATGTATTGCTGTGTTGGAAACTCATTGTGGGCTATTCTAAAGTATATTTTAGTATTTGTGTATGGATCTGTTTCAAATAGGCCAGAGCTCCATTGAAAGAAGTGATCTGCAGTGCCAGCGGGCGAGTCTACTCAGAAGTAGATCCTATTGATTTTGGGTATAGGATTGCAGCTTTATTCTACTTTAGAACTCACATAACTTTTAATTAGGTTTTGCACTTGCTAAATATAGTAGATTCTGATACAGGTTTACTGCTGTAAGCAATGATGCAGATCAATGTGAAGATTTACCAGGGTTCTAGAGGTCATGTAAGCAGGAAAAGAAATGCAGGCTACAAAATCATGAGGTATTCTTATACAACATCAGAAGCACAAGATATAGCCTTTGGCTAATTAAGAAATCTATGCCCTTTTAAACTGTGTGTGGAGAGGTTATTGTTTTTTGTTTGTTACTATGTTACATATTTTTGTGTTCTTATATTGTAAACTGCCCTGTGATCTTCAGGTAAAGGGCGGTATAAAAATTGAATGAATGAATATGGATAATGTTATATTTCCTATAAATATGATATTTCCAAAGCACCAAGTAGAAATGACAAATTAAAGTATTAGAGAACCACAAGAAAGGGACTTGATTAAAATCTCATATTTTCTCTCTCTATAAATGGTTTAATTAGTAAAAGCTAGTTTCCCTATTCCTTCTGGCCATATTTTAGGACAGTGATCAATTATGTTAATTACCTTAAGCAATGCTAGGAAACAGATGGTATCAAATTTCCATTAGACCTGCAAAATTCAGTATCACTTATTCTGTTTCACAGAATATTATAAAACCACTGGCAAATGTTTTCTTTTAATAAGACAGTAATGTGCATACAGTAATTTTTAAAAGATGAAGCACTCGCTCCAGAGAACTTGCTTTGTTGTATTCTAACCTGATGATTTTTCTTAACAGAAATTGAATGATCTCAGGGTAGAAAACACTATTTGTCTTCTTGAGTAAATCTTTTCCTTGAACCAGAGTTCCATCACTTGCACACACAAACATATTTCACTTTGTAGCACTTTATTTATTTTTTATGGTTTAATAATCAATATGACCATGTTGTGGTATTAAAAGTTTATAGCAAACTGTATTACTTTTCCAAAGACCTATCAGTCCTCACTGCTCTTTAAAATAAAAAGAATAAAAATAAATCTGGCTGCTGTATACTCAGATCTGATATCTCTTTTCTATTATAATCCTAGTTGAACAGATTGCCATAATTTATCTGTCATTATTCATCTATTTATCCTGTAATATAATGTTTCTATCAAAATTGTATGTGGTGATAAATGCTTACAATGAAGCCCATTGTAATGATAAGCAGGTGCAAAGCAACAGCAATAAGTGAATATCAGTATTTGGAGCTGCAAAGAAATATGAAGTATGGCAAATGAAATTTTTATCTCCCTTGAGATGGATTATTGAACATTACTTAAAAATGACAAGGCATTTGATGTTTATTATTCAGGTTCTGCCTGGCCAAATCCATGGTTTATACACAGTACTAAATGTAGCTTCTTATGTCTAAACCTGATGCCCACATACTTGAACATAAACCTCACTGAAACTGTAGGATTTACTTCTTGAAAGCATAAATAGGATCGTGCTGCACAAGGTTCGCTGTTTGAAGGCAATGGCCCAGTTTGCACTTAACATTAAACCATTATTACGAAGACAGATCTCAGGAAGGCATGGACATGTGCACTATTCCCTGTTGTGCACGCCAGGGAAATATACTGCTCCCTTTTTAATTTAACCAAAGTTTAGTGTTGTAGCCGAACCCTAAATTTTGATTCGTCTTAACTATATCTTGTTGGAACACGCCAACTTCTTTGACTACGGTTTGCAATTGGTTTGTTTCAACAAATCATGGTTGTAGTCAGAAGTGACTCACCTGGTGAGGTGGAACATTAATGCTAGCCAGTTACCAGGACGGAAGGAAAAGGTGGTGCGGAGGGAAGGAGAACTTTGTGGAGGTACCAGGAGGAGTGCCAGAATGGCTCCACCATTGGGCCCGCACAACCAATATATTGCCAGCTCTCCCTCTCAGTAAGCTGCAGCAAAGCCACTGTTAAGGAGCTACTGTGGCTCTATCTCACTGGATTAGTTGCTTCTGGTTTTGGCAAATCTGAAAGTGCCTTACAGCTGTGCTTGAGAAAGCGGTGGGAGCACACAAGCCCAAAGCTCACCTAAAGCTTATCATTATGTCCAAACCAGACATGATCAAAGCTTGTCCCTTGTGCATTTTGGTAGACATGCAAATCTGTTTAATTTTAATTTGTTCTTAGCCTGTTGTGGTAGTCCACACTGTTTCTTGGCTTTTTCTTAAGCTCTAAGCTGGATTTATGGCTTTTAGAAAGTCTCAACAGGCTCTGAATTAGATGTTGATTCAGAGGGCAGGTCCACACAAGGGCAGGAATCCGAATTCAACCCACAGTTTCACAAGCCAAACAGCCAATTCAGTGTGGCTCCTTTGAGTCCTAAAGGACCCAAACCACTGCTTTGTGAGGGCATTTGAAAGCCAATGTGCTAGCAAGGTTTAAGAAGCTATAAGGTCTGCATATAAACCTTCATCTTCCATCCAAAGCAAAGCCATGCCTTGTCCTCCAGGTCTTTTCTCCAGTCTACAGTGAGTGACTGGAATTGGGAAAGCAGCACAAAGCCCTCCTCCTTTCCCTTCCATTCTGCAAACAAACAGAAATTCTGGATTCCCACCGCAATCCTGCTTGTGTCAGATCACACAGATATTTCTGGTGCCACCTTAACTGAAAAGATTGCAAACAGCAGCACACCAGGTGGAAGCAGATAGGGTTTGCATTTTGCTGTACATTTTGGGTTTTCCTAGGATTGGGGAAATCCAAATTCACCAGGTAGGAAAAATGTGCCATGAGACAGAGAATTCTGTAAGCACTGATTATTAGAATTTTTGTGCACAGCATCTTGGAAACTTAAAATCATAGAATTGTAGAGTTGGAAGGGACCCTGAGGTTCCTCTAATCCATTGGTGGCCAAACTCGGCCCTCTAGATGTTTTTGGGACTACAATTCCCATCATCCCTGCCCACTGGTTCTGTTAGCTAGGGATGATGGGAGTTGTAGTCTCAAAACATCTGGAGGGCCGAGTTTGGCCACCACTTCTCTAATCCAACCCTCTGCATTGAGGCATGTGACCTCTCTTTCTTACAAAATGTTCAACCACATTATGCTGCAAACACTATAAAGCAAACACCTTGATTGTAACCGGGAAGAGTAGTTGCGACTAGAGCTACTGCGCTATGTTCCTTCCAACACGTTTTTGTTGAATTGCTGGACTAACAGAGGATGACTGCATTTAAATGTGCTGTGTACTGAAACATGAATTGCCTGCAGTAAAAGGCTGGCCTTTAGTTTCACCACAGGGTATTCAGCATGTGCAAAAGTGCATTTACCAAGTGATGAGTGATGGATTGGCACTTTGGGGTCCTTTGAACTGGGAGTGATTCAGTGTCTGCTTGTGAGATTCTCGTGTATCAACACCAAATAGGATAAGGCAATGTTACACTGATATTTGTGGCCAGTTTCTAATCTGTTTTGCTATGCTTTTTGTGTGTTGCTCATGCACTGCAATCAATGGAGATACACCGAACAGGCATAAGTAAAGCCAGCCCCTTAATCAATTACAGACACAAGAAGTACTATCTCTAATTTTCTTTTTAACCTGCATGTTAAATTAATGCCTAAAAAGAAGAAGAGGAGCTGTAACCTTTGCAAATCTTACGCAACTATGCACATGCAGTTTAATTCGTTCTGTAGGATGAAGCAAATATTGTCAAAGATAATAAGTTCCTTCTGCAGGCTCTTTCAGTTCTAATAAGCTAAATTGGATGATGGCAGGGCCTTAAAAGTATAAAAGAGCTTGAGTCAGGACCATTTTAAATATTATGCTAGTGTAGAGTCTCAACCAAGTAGGATTTGCAGATGTGTCAGAATTGTAGGGTGTCTATAATCTTTAGGATATTACCTGTTTCCAATTATCTGTTGGATAAATGTGCCTATCCTGTCCATTGTTTTGATATATCCTAAAATTTCTCATGGCTGATCTTCTCTAGCCACATGGAAGAGGCGGGACAATTCGAAATGCTGGCAAGAGCAACAGAATTAAGTGTTTTCCCACTCAGGCGCAGAGGTGAATAAGGCCCACATCTGTTAGTATCTGCAGAGGGAAAGTGTTCCAAGAGGTGTAAAGACCTTTAGTAGGGTTGGTATTGGTGGAGGTGCATATTTTAATACATTACTATGCTGCTAGAAAAAGAAGTTCCAATGCTATTTTTTAAAATGTGCTGTCCATAGTTTAAGACCTGGAGTGAAACAAAGGAAGGGGTAAGGACGTATGAGAGATTTCCCCACCCCTAAAAAAAGAAAACCTGCTTGCCTCTCATTGCAGGGAACTAGCTTGTATGTGCAAACCTAGGTTCCTGTCACTAAACCTTCTTTGAACTGCAGTCCACAGTTCCTCTGCTGAACTCATGGAACCCCCACAAGTTAACAATACATGTGCATTAGGTAGGCTGAAAGGAATGTTCCCTTTCAGCTGAATAAACTGTTCCGCTGTAGATTCTAATTCATTCCCAGTGGACAACTTCTTGCCCTACTGGCAAATTTGCACCAGAAAGCCCCTGGCTTAGCTTGCCAGCTTTAAGCCTTTTCCCGACTAGTGATACGCTTGAAGAAGCCTATTAGTTTCACCATGTATAAGAAGCCTGAAGGTGATAATACATCTTAAGTCTGTGAGCTGGAAGGGAAAATATCTGGTTCATATTGGAAATATGATAGACTTTCATTTATTAGTTGTGAGCAGATGTGGCAGTAATCCAGAATCTGGAGCAATTACTGTTAAAGACTGGGTGCATGGGGGGAGACAGAAACTGGGGACATTAAGAATGAACAATGTCATAGCATTGTAGCCTTGGCGGAAAAGTTGCATTGGAATCATTGCAGCCAGAGTGCAGATACATCTCGTATTCTCCTAAGTATTTATGTTGCTTGGCAGAACGGTTGTATGAGTGGGTTGAAGTGATGCCAGGACATTCTTTGCACTGGAAATGACTTTGCACTAGTGGTATGGTCCTGCTGGACACCACACAAGTTCAGATTAAACTCATGGCAGAGCCTCTGATAAATAGGCACAATGGCCAGCTTCACAAATGATGCTGAGCCAAAGCTAAACCATAGTTCACAAAACAAACCTCACTATATATATAACAAACCTCACAGATGATCAAACAAACCTTGGGTTGTTTTGTGAAATTGTGGCTTGTTCCCCCACTGCTCCTGCCTGCTTACCATCTACCTCTTGCTCCTTCACACACTCTACTTGAAATACCAAAAATCTTTGCAGCACCCGCGCTGTGGGTTAAACCACAGAGCCTAGGGCTTGCCGATCAGAAGGTCGGTGGTTCAAATCCCCGCGATGGGGTGAGCTCCCGTTGTTCGGTCCCAGCTCCTGCCAACCTAGCAGTTCGAAAGCATGAAGTGCAAGTAGATAAATAGGTACTGCTCCGGCGGGAGGGTAAATGGCGTTTCCGTGCGCTGCTCTGGTTCGCCAGAAGCGGCTTAGTCATGCTGGCCACATGACCCGGAAGCTATACGCCGGCTCCCTCAGCCAATAAAGTGAGTTGAGCACCGCAACCCCAGAGTCGTCCATGACTGGACCTAACGGTCAGGGGTCCCTTTACCTTTACCTTTACTACTGCTGTGGCTTCACCACGTCCCAATGGCCCATCTCATTGGCTGTCTCTGAGAGTAAGGGTGTCGAAATGTTCTCAGAGCTCTCAGCTTATTGTTTTAAACTGCCAGTTTCCACTTAGTTTCTAGCTCTTTCCTCTGTCACCTTAAATGTTACTCTGTACCATTACTCCCCACCCTTTAGATGGTACTCAAATCACTCCCCTCCCCCCCAAAAGTGAAGTGTTTGAATATATCTCATTGGGAAGACACAATCAAACATTGTTCCACACATTCTGGAAAAGAAAAAAATTGAAGAGAAGGAACTCAAGCTCTTTAGCAGGCAAGATTTCATGTCCCATAACTTGACTCTTCTCTTTTGAGGGAAAAGATTGAAGGGTGGGACCACATTGTGTCCATGTGTTTATAAAGTTTGGGTTCGTTCCAAGGGAGTCTGTGCTGCTGCTGCTGCTGCTAACATCCCTGCTGCTTTTGGGAGGGGGGACTTAAGATAAATATGTGGTGGGTGGGTGTGTTGCATACTTAACAATGTGGCTATCTCAGTTGAGGTATTCTTGCTTTTAAAACATTTTTTAAAGCACTATGCTAATTTGAACAGCCATGATTTGTAAAGTGCTAGCAGCAGTTTGTTTTTTTAAAACTTGAGTAAAACATTTGAGTAAAGTGATGAAAGCTGGTCATAAAGGACAATAGCCCCTTTAACGTTCTGTTTAAGCTTTCCTCTCCACATCCCAGCTGTGCAGTAAAGGCAGATCACAGTGAAGAAACCTCTGTAAAGAGATGCAATCTGTTAAGAAGGGACAGAAGTAGAGAAGTTGAGTGAGGAAATGATCATTTTACCAGGCAGACCTAGCAATGACATCATCTTTGCTAACACACCCAGCAAGAGCTGGGTAATTTCATTTTTCAGCCACTCTTGGTATCATCTCTATATCTTACAGTGAAATGTGAATGGGACAAACAAACAAACATATACTTAAACCATAGTTCAGAATCTGTCTGAGTTCCCATTAAACCATAGTTTAGGTCAGGTTATTTTTTTGCTAACAAACCATAGCAAATAAAACATAATTAAGGCACTGTGCTGGATTTGCACATAATACTAAGTCATGTTTTATTAAGTACTGTTTATGTAAACCATGGTTTAACACTAAGTGCAAACCAGGCCACTGAGTCAGAAACTATGAAGAGTAAATAGATAAGCACAATGAACAGTGTTGTGCATATCTAATAATTGTTTCACCACAGATTTTGCTCTAACTCACATTTGCAAGGAATGTCAGTTCCCCATTTTACAGAAGACAGAACCTCTGGAAGATGTGCTTTATGTAGCTAAATTATTACTTGGAAAGAATGGTATTTCAAAAATACTTAAAGCAAATGTTAATTAATAGGCCCACCCACTAAAACTAATGAGAGAAGTATGTGACATTTGCTATTACCAAAATGCTTTCCAGAATGCTGGGCTTTTCGTATAGTTTGTGGTTTGGTAAGCAGAGATATTCTGCAAGGTTAGGCATTTGTTAGTGAAGTTCTTTCAGTAGAAAGGAGACCTGTGGAATATGTTTATTATAAAAAACTAAAATACATCCAAGAGATAAATCTGCACATTATGGTGCAACTAATCAGTTACAATGCTGTGATGGGATAATGATTTAAAGTAAAATATTATCTTAATGAATCAAGACACGCAGAGGAAGAAGACACTGGGCAAGAGGAAGCAGAGCAGAAGCCATATAATAAAGTTGCATTGTTTGTAAGGTTGAGTTTGGGATGGTCTGCAAAGTGGAGGTTGGTCACTCACCTGACTAATGTGAAACTCGTAATGACAGGAAATAACTACATTGCACAATATCAGACAATGTGCCATTGAATATACTTGTTGAGAACAGAGTGGCTGTGTTCAAGTGCTATGGTTTTCTATCATTACCTAACATGAGCGTTACTTAATACAAGCACAGTTTTCTCAATGGATTATCTCTTGCTTTTTAAATTCAGTTATGTGAATGTGGTCTGAAGGCACATGGTTCGGGTCTGTGCTGATGCAGGTCTAGCCCTATCAGCTGTCAGGATGGGAGACAGTAGTAGTTGATCAGGTGAAGTGGATGGTTATGACTGCACTGCTGAGTGGCAGCTCTTTCTATTTTGTGTGTGTGTGTACAGGCAGCAAACATTTTGCACGGAGGTTCCGTTCCTGTTTCCCAGGTGCATTGGTGGAGACTGCTCCACCCCATTCTGCCCTGTTTCACCCCACCTGAGCCCCATTCTGCCCTTTTCTGGGTCTAAAAGGACCTGCACATTGGCAGTCGCTTGTCAGTTGGCAAAATGGAAGCAGTATATGTATGTGTGTATATATATATATATATCAGAGGTCAGCAACCTTTTTGCAGCCGTGGGCAGGTCCACCATCCCTCAGACTATGTATGTGGTAGGCCAGACCATTTTTTTGGGGGGGGGGAATGAATGAATTCCTATGCCCCACAAATAACCCAGAGATGAATTTTAAATAAAAGGACACATTCTACTCATGTAAAAACATGCTGATTCCCAGACCGTCTGCAGGCTGGATTGAGAATGCAATTGGGCTGCATCTAGCCCCTGGGCCTTAGGTTGCCTATCCCTGGTATGTATATATATGTGTGTGTGTGTGTGGATGGATAGATAGATAGATAGATAGATGATAGGGATATCTTTCCGCTGACAGGACTCAAGGCAACTTACAGATAAAAACAATTGCCCCAAACATAGCTACCCTCTATACCATCTCCCCAGCCCCCACTAAGTGAAGACTATCTAAGAACCACGTCGGCTCCTCTGAGAAGGAAATTGTGCAACTATAAATAATGTGGCTTCACAACTGCTATATTTTATTTTCATTGAGGAGGGGTTTTTTTTTTGTAAGACTGCACATCTAAGTGGAGTGATTTATTGCTATAAACAAGATGTGTAGACATCCAACACTGAAAGCAGCTTGACCACCTGCATGTCATGCAGTGGTGGAGCTACTTAAAATTAGTTTGGTCTGACCACTTTCTTACAAATAAGGACTTATCCACATTTCTTCTTGTCCCACTGCTTTCTCCCAGGGAAAACTGCTCTCTAGCGCTCAATCAGAGCAAATGGCAATTTCGGTTTTCTCCAGATTGACATTTGCTCCGACTCAGAGCTCAAGAGTGGGTTTTCCCTGGGAATGGAGCAAAGCAAGGAGAAAACCACTCCGACCCATGCCTAGAAAATGTGGGTCAAGCGGAAAACTGCTCAGACCTGAGACAAACAAAAATGTGGACGAGCCCTAAACCTAGGAAGGACATCTCATGTTTAAAAGCCCCCAGTTTCAACATTATACTATTGGATCAAATGGCTACTAGTCCTAAAAAGTAAATAAATCAAGATTAAGGTAAAGATTTGGAATCAGTCCAGGAAACATAAACCGAATTATTTAAATGAATGGTATAGGTGATTCACTTGAAGAGTTTTTTGTATATCTACTTAAACAAAATGCTAGATGAAGAAAATTGGGTGTAGTCAGACTTTTTCATCAACACAATCTAACAGTTATACCTCTCCTAATGCTATTCTGTGATTCCCACCCAACTCCCATTTTGTCCATGATTTTGAAATCTCCTGCATGATTTTTGTCAATTCTGGGTGGTTGTGTCTCATAAAAGATATGCCAATTGTTCCCCCGCCCCTGGAGGAATTTAGTGAGTAATGAGAAAGCAAGGTTTAGATTTAGATGTTTCAGAACAGTTAATTTAAAGTTGTGTAAGATTCTTATGAACACCTACTTTTTAAAACTCCCAGTTTTAACACAGGAGGACTTGTCAAGTAATTTGTTCATGGTTGGTTTTCATGATAGATTTCAAGGGAAATTAAAATATTCACGGAAATAGCTCATTCTTGAAGTTGCTTTGTTGTCTTTCACACATTAAATTAGCTCATTACTGCTGTATATATAGTGGGGAAAAGCATCTGTTTACACGGTTAATAATATTAAAATTACTTACAAGTAACAGAATAAGCAGCAATTTGCAAAAGCTAATCATATTTGTGCACTCCTCTGCAAAAAGTAAACTGTTAATACCTACCCACAGGGGAAAACACTTGCTGGCTGAAGCCATTTCATTTTATCATTAAGGGTAATATACTGAATACAGAATGCCTCAAAAGCAGAGAAAGAGTGACAAAAATATAACAATTTTCTTTCCAGCAGTGAATGGTGTGAACACTTCTGTTATTAAGAAGGTCAGCTGCTTATTCAAAGATTGTATGGATCCGATCTCTTGAATTGCCCCAACTGAGTTTGTTCAGTCTGAATGCTGGTATTTTGTCCTCACAGATTCAAGTACGATTTGGAAATAGCTCACTCCTGAAGTTCCTTTGGAAAACCTCCTATAATTTCAGCAATTTAGGCTACAATGAAGATTAAGTATTCCAAATATTGACTGGCAGGTGGTGGAGGGAGAATATTAAAAGCTCTCCTTGCTCTGTAAGCCAAACCTCATACACTGGCTTTGCATTTTCCTCTAAGGGAAGTTTGAGATGTGATCAGATGCTTCAACAATCAGATATGTGAGTGCATTACATGTCTGTTTCCATTATAATGCCATAAATGCCATGTGGTGTATTGAGTTACTGTTCTGTTCTTCCTTAGAATAATAGATATCAAGCTGTCTACTTGTGGACGTAAAAACATTTTCTCTGTGCCAAAAGTCAATCTGAAATGAAACTGGAGACCCCCAACTTCCATTAATATTAGGACTTCCATTAATAATTCTAGGGGAACAACAATGAGGGAGAGAGTTACTGTATTTCCTTCAGGTCTTTCTCGTGGGCTTCTTGGAAGCTCCCAATTACACACTATAGGAACAGGATTAGACTGACCATGTGGAAAAGAATCCAGGGTTCCTGCACTTTAATAATGGTGTAGATGAGAGGACTCCAGCGAAATGTAGCTTGCATGACCACCCTAAAGTAGATGCTGAATTAGATGGGTTTTTGGTCTGATCTAACAAGCCTTAATGCAGGGTGATAGCTTCATTAATTTTATTGGAGGGTTGGTTTTTGTGTTGACTGGTAAGGAGTCAGATGGAGCTCCAGGTCATATAGCAAATGGCATGTTGTATTCAAAGCATCCCAGATGCCATTAAATTTGTGCAAGATTTTTTTCTTCCATATATATGTTGTTTGCTCTCAGAATGCCAGTTCTAGTAGTTCTGTTACTCAGTCATTGGTGTCAGATGGAAACTGAGACTACCAAACATGCAAAAAAGCAGTCTCTTAGCAACTAAGACAACACACATTAATCCAAGCTGCATGCATCTTATCAACGGCCCATGCAGTCAGAATGTAACTAAGCACCAAATCAGAAAGCACAGTATTCAGAATTTGTGCCTAGTATGTGGTTGGTTTTTGAGGTTCGTTGCCAACTTGCAAGGTTCATGTACCTGACAAAGTGGGGTTTGAGCCACAGAAGCATTTTGTTGCAGAAATTTGTTGATCTTTCAGGTGTCTCAGGGTTCTTTATGTATGCAAAATGCTTGTTTTAGGGTGACCAGAAAAGGACAACCTGATCATCCTAGTTTGGATTTACCATTCCTTTATTTTCATATAATCAAGGAATAAAAGGACAAATGAGTAAACCCGATTTATTTTTTTGTCAGCGATCCTGCATTATTTCTGATACTCTTTTTATATTCCTCATGCCACTTTTCTTCCTTTTTCATCTCGGAGTTGAGACCCAATCACAGCTCTTTAATTCCAAGTTCAGCAAAGCTGCTGTTTTGATTGTATACGGACAAAAGAAGTGGTTTCCCTAGCAACAGGTACAAGGTGAAAACACTCAAGTTGGCAACATTATTCTCACCCACTCAAGTTTCGTTTATTTATTTTGTTCACAAGATAAAGAACAGTCAATAGGAAGTTTTCAGCTAATCTGAGAGGATAGACTTAAGGGCAGGTAAGTGTGCTCCCATTTTGCTTCAGCTGGAGCTGTTACAAAGATTTCTGCTTTAAATTGAGTTTCAGGAAAGCATTAGTTTTATATAAGGTGCCATGATATTCTTTTCAACTAAAATTAATGAGAATTAACAAATGGTTGGGGAAACCCAGCCAGATGGGCGAGATATAAATAATAAAATTATTATTATAATAATTATAAGCTGCTTTTCTTCTTCTATCATCTCTAGAAAATTGTCCTTTTAAAATATTAATTTTAAGAAATGTCTCATAATTCTTGGGTGTTATAGGAATGTGTGTGTGTTCCCAGTTTTGTAGTTTGGATGTTAGTTCCCATCCGCCAAACATGCACATAGAGAGGTTTTCCTTGATTTTATTTATATGAATACAGGTGTTCAATATGCACAATTCTAACTTCACATCTAGAAAGAGAAAACCACATCCTCGTTTGCAGGTCAATGTTTTTGTTTCCGAATGTGTAATTCAAAAATTAGAGTGAAATTTAACTAGGAAAATAAATGAAAGGTTTAGATGACCATGTGAACTGTGTATGTTGAAATTGTGTTTCTTCTTCCCCCGCCGAAACCATGGAGGTTTCCATTTGATTGGCAATTTATCCAGTGTTTAATAAAGTCTCCTTGTGAAAACTTTCCACCCATTGAAACAGGTGCTATTTTACTTGTTGAAATCACTGTCACAAAGAAAGGTAGCATTAGGGAAGGCTGAATAAATCAGCCAATCAGATGATAATTGCAGTTGCTACGTGAGGGAGAAAAAAACTGGGCCCCATGTTCCACCTCCAGTTCAGTTTGATTTTCTAGAAGAGTAGCTTTCTGGAGCTGTAACAGTGGGGGAATATACATAAAGTAGCTCATTACTGGAGGGCCTCCTACATTAAGGTTATGCACTTGATTCCGAAATAGCAGAGGTTTTTAGGTTTCAAATATTTCTGACATTAAAACACATCTAACAAAATGTAATTACGGTTAATTTAAAAGTCTGGAGGTTGGGTGTACCAAAGGGCAAGTACATTTTGAATATCCATAAATGAATGAGGGATACATAATATATAGTAATTTCAGGGTAGCAGCCTCAGTGCTGATGACTGCAAAATTGCAAAACATTGGTTCTGCAGTGTGAATAACTGAATATGAAAATTGTGTGTGTAGGAGGGCTTCTTGTTGCTGCTTTGCTGATTCTTTCTTGCACCAAATGAAAGGCAGAAGTTGGGGGGAAATCTAGAGATCTCTAGGGGCTTATCCACACTTAACTTTTGCCCCACACTTTCTAGGCACAGGTGTGCACTTTAAAGTTCCCTGTCTGAGCACTTTTTTTGCCTCAACCCTTTCGCCAGGAAAGCTTGCTCTTTAATGCTGAATCAAAGCAAATGGCAGTTCAGGCTTTTTGCTGGTCACTCTGGTTCAGCAGTAAAGGGCAGGTTTTCACAGGGAAAGTGCTTCGGAATTTTGTCTGATAAACTCTTGATAGTCTTTCCAAAAAACGTTTCAGTATATGTTCCTTGTACCTTTCTTGTATCTTTACTCCCTGGACTCATAAGACAACAACTATTTATGCACCTGTGCATTTATCTGCATTTCTTAGCTTTAAGACAAACTGTCTGTGGACAAACGTCGGCTCCCTCGGCCAGTAAAGCGAGATGAGTGCCACAACCCTATAGTTGTTTGCGACTGGACTTAACTGTCAGGGGTCCTTTACCTTTAATTTAGCAGTGCAACACAGTGTTTATGCCTTAGTCATGTAGGAGTTCATACTTAAAGGTAAAGGTAATGGTACACCTGAGCATTAGGTCCAGTCGTGGACGACTCTGGGGTTGCGCGCTCATCTCGCTTTACTGGTCGAGGGAGCCGGTGTTTATCCACAGACAGCTTCTGAGTCATATGGCCAGCATGGCTAAGCCACTTCTGGTGAACCGGAGCAGCACACAGAAATGCCATTTACCTTACCGCCGGAGGTGGTACCTATTTATCTACTTGCACTTTGACGTGCTTTCGAACTGCTAGATGGGCAGGAGCTGGGACCGAACAACGGGAGCTCACCCCGTTACGGGGATTCGAACCGCAAACCTTCTGATCAGCAAGCCCTAGGCTCTGTTGTTTAGAACACAGTGCCACCCACGTCCCAGGAGTTCATACTTAGGTTTGTCTTTTTCCACTTTAAAATACTCTTTAGTCAGTTTTCCTTCTAGCAATTTTAGCATTAGGCAGACATGTTGGTATGGGTAAGATCTTTCAAAACCTTCTCAGTCATTACTCAGTTGAAGACTTCTTGTGTAAGTTATTGATTAGATGATCAAAGAGTAAAGAAATTGTATGTTGAATAAAAATAAAAGATAAGCAATAGTGTTGAACTAATCCTTACACTTGTTGTAAGTCCTGAACAAGTATCGATAATTCATACACACATTATAAGTAAAATGAAAATAGATCTACATTGTAGATACCTTAGTTGTTGTTGTTTGCCTGGTGGTGGGACAGAGGTCCCACAATGTGCAGGAACAAGAAGCCATCAAATCTTCCTTTGTTAATTTGATTTTTACACCACCTCATTATGCCTGGGATTCGCAGATGCAGGTAAAATTAAACAATATATTCTAAACTCACCGTGACAGAAGTTTTCTTGCGGATTGCCAAATAAATGCAAGCACTGCTTTCTTGCATAGCACTAGTCTTTCTAGAAGATTGCTATAAATGATTTTAAAATTCCTTTTCAATGTACTTTTCATTTTCTGCCACTATTATCTTAAGGAATGTCACAGTATGTATGCTTCTTTCCAACCCTGGATAAAATGGTACAATCAGTCACCCAGTCTCCTTCCACAGTTCTGCATCAGGGTTTCCACTCAGGTTCAGGCTGTGGCTCCATTTTTCCTTTTCTGCATGACATTCTGGCATAATTACATTTTCCCCCAATCTGTCAGATTTTAGCCCTTTTGCTTCAAGAAGATGGCATTTTATGGTGAAGCTTATTGTCTCTTCCCCTCCCTTTTTTGTAATTTTAACTTGGTACCGTATTTTTCGCCCTATAGGACGCACTTTTCCCCTCCCAGGGGAAGAGGGAAGCTCCGCGCAACCCTCCGGAGCCCGGCGCGAAGCTGCGCCAGGCTCCCAAAGGTTGCTCAAGCTCCCAGAGCGATGCCAAAGCTGCGCACAAAATAATTTCCCCCACCCAAATCTAGGTGCATCCTATGGGCCAGGGCGTCCTATAGGGCGAAAAATATGGTAAATTAAATTATTCAGTCAAATATTACTATTGTGTATTGCACAAATATCATAGGGGAATGCAGTATAATAGAATTATAGAACTGTGGAGTTGAAAGGGACCCAGAGGGTCATCAAGTACGACCCCCTGCAATTTAGGAATCTCAACTAAAGCATCTATGATAGATGGCTATGCAACCTCTGCTCAAAAACCACCAGTGAAGGAAAGTCCACCACTGTCCGATCTTCCCACTCTTTTTCCATTCTTACAATTTACTTTACAGGAAAACACAATGACATTTTATTTATTTATTTATTTATTTATTTATTTATTTATTTATTTATTTATTTCCAGTTCAACTCTAAAGGTTCAGGAAGGAATCTCTGGTGTAGTTTTATTTAAAAACTGGTTAAATCTGTTGGCAAACAATCTATCTTTCCCACATAGAAGTACCATTAATCTGCCAACTCTACTTATCTTGAAGCAACCTTATATGCCTTCATATCCCTATGGAAATTAAAGATTTACATTCTGAAACTTTAACACAAGGCATTTAAATGCATCTGAGAGTAGAGGAAGTTCCAGCACTCCATGGGACGTTTGCTATTCAGTTTTACCTGTGCGCTGAGTGCAGTTTCATTTTATATTTCAGAAGACATAAATCTGATAAATTCCAATCCAGTGCATTATGATGTATTTTTATGCCTGTGTACCTTTCACTGAAGTTGGGGTGTGGGATCAGAGTGGACTCAGCATATGAACAAGTGTTGTATAATCCGTTAGTAAAAAAGATAACAGTGAACAACTTGAAGTAATGAAATAATATGGAAATTAAAGCAGGAAAAATTATGACAGTTTTATTTTGATGGAATACAGAGTCAAATAGACAGTATTGAAATCTAGTTCCAATTAGAGAACAGCTTTAAAAAAACCCCAACGCTGTTGGACTACAGAAACAAACACATGGCAATGATGACGTGAATGTTTATGATATGCTGCCATTTTATTTATGCCATCCTAACCTAACATTGGTCTTTCAATTTAATAGCAATTAACACCTCTTAACTGTTCACATTTGGCTTACAGTATGTCTCTTAATGTTATGTGTTGTTTGAAAACCGTAAAAGATGCATGATTGTGCTATTTTTTTTCCAAGTTGTTTCTAATTAATATCTCCACTGTCCAGTGTTCTTTCAATAAGGGTACCTGCCACAATACCTTAAAAAAAAGATCATTGATACTTTTGACTATGAGCACAGCTGAATAGTCCTCTGTAGTCAAGCTGCACAAATTTTTAAGTGACCTGCCCTTTAGCAATGATAGTCACTACTTAAGCATTTGGTTTTGTACATAAAGATTTGCTACATTGCAGTTCGGAATAATAGACCAGTTTCTGTAGATAAACAAGTGTAGTGTAGATAAACTACTGTTTATCCAGCTGTTAGGTAAATGAATAAACGTAGAAAGCATAGGCTCAGTGATTACAGCATGACCTTATATCTTGGTGAGTACTGATATGGTGTTCCATGTGACATGACTGGCCTATTCTCTTTAATCTTAGGAATGTTCTGCAAAACCCCATTTCAAGCTGTATTCAAAGCTTGCCCTGAAATATCATCTCCACTCATGAAAGAATAATAAGTAATCCATGCACATATGGATCTCATTGTATAAACCAGAGCATTTCGATCACACTTCTGTATAAAGAAGGCACAAACCCAATTCATGTACGCTCTTCCATGCATGGTGAAATGTAAGATTTCACTACCTCTCCATGTGGCTGTTCCATCTCCAAGATCACCAGGCCAAGCAGTCTCCCCCGATCAATGTGGGGACGGCCTGAAAAACATGATCAATTTCCCAGAGAGCCTACACGCATTGGATTTTACACATGCAAACCCTAATGAAACGCTACATTCACATGTGGACAGCAGGTTAGAGAAGTGGACTGGATGGGCACGGAGAAAAGGCATGTACAAAGGAGTGAGATTGGGGAGAGTATCATTTCACCTGGATAGTGAATTAGCAAAGTATCTGCCATGTAAGGAAGGGAAGGCTTGTGCACTGCAAGTGTATTGCAGTGGGAGCCATGTCAGCAAAGTTTAGCCACACAGTGTCACACAGAGGCAAGATTTGCTTCTATAACAACAGTCCCAAGATTCTGCGTTTTCCTATAGTTGTGAATGGCAGCCATTCATTTGTATTGGAGAAAATAAAGAGGTACACTCAGATACACCATTGAGGTATGTGAGGGGCACCTAACCTTATCTCTTACACCAATAATTATTGCAGCCATTTAGAATTCAGCCAGTTCCTATCTGCAGAGCTCCATTCTGGTCTCTGGATTTTGTTTTTTTCTCATGCTAGGGACAAATTGTGTTTTTTCGTACCAAATACCACCCACACACCCACATATATTTTAACTGAGTTGTGGTCTTCGCAACCAAGTGGCCTTCACTAGCAAGATAGTTTGAACAACGGGGCAAGAGATTTAAGTCAGAGTTGCTCACCAGGTTTCCAATATTGACAGAGTTGGAGTGAAGTCATGACTACTTTGGAATGCCAGTTCTGGAATGAAGTAGGCGAGCACGGCTGCTTCATTTGGTGAATGTCAAGGGGTTATTTTACCACATGTGAGCCCTCCTGGATACAGGCCATAGGTGTTTTTACTATATGCAAGCATTAGCCGGTCAACAGGTAGGAAACCCACATGTGCTAAGCTAATCCCTTGACAATTAGTGTCCACTATGTCCCCTACAAATTAGTCATAGTTTCACTCTAACGCCACCAAAAAGCTTCACCATCTGGAGATGTTGCAAGTTTTAGCACTGTGCTACAAAGCAATGTCACTCATTTTGAATTTTGCAAAAAGGCCTCGGATTGGTCGAAGGCTATCTTTTACATTGCGAAGTTAGGCATGATTTCCCTTTTGTGTCTGCTTGAAACATTTCCACTTCTGCCTTTAAAATCAAATCCCCTTTTAATCCATATTCAAGTTAATAGCTAACTGCAAGTGGGGGGGAGTGTGTCTCCTTGTTCCATTCCCTGGAGAGGAAGAATAATTATTTGCCAAAATTCTGAAAGGAATTTGTTATATGGGTTGAGAAAGCCAGATAACCCTGTGCAATATTTATAATGTAGTAGCTCACTGTTTCCAAAATACAATTCTAAAAATAATTCTGCAGTTTGGTTCACTGCCTTGGTATGGCGAATGGTACCCATTATTGAAAGGTGGTCTGTATTTGTACTAATACAGAGAATGCCAGTTTAGAAATGAGCCTGATTGCATGGTTCATTTTCTTCTCCTTTGTAGAGCCAGGCTGCGGCCCACTACAAAGGCACTAAACATGCCAAGAAGCTCAAAGCACTGGAAGCCATGAAAAATAAGCAGAAATCTGTAACTACCAAGGACAGCGCAAAGACTACCTTCACTTCCATCACTACCAATACCATCAATGCCAGCTCTGACAAAACAGGTTAAGCGATAATCTCTGTTGTGGTTTATTTCTTTTGTTGTTGTTATTGTCGTTGTTGTTGTTTTTCTTGTTTACCGCCATGTCCGTTTGGTTATGTGCTTGCCACATTGATTCATGCTTGATCCATCATTCTATGTAATATTGATTTCTTTCTTCTTCGCAGTAAACTTATGAGAGTAAGGTAATCATGACGAGTTGTGTAACGGATTTCTCTTGTGCACAAAGTGACTTGTCATTATTTCAGGCATGAATGCATACGTGTAAGATGAGTAATGTCTAGGGCAAGCAAACAATTAAATAGAAATTCTCAGGAACTTGTAGTCTATATGCAGCCGTTCTCTCTCTCTCTCTCTCTCTCTCTCTCTCTCTCTCTCTCTCTCTCTCTCTCCCCCCTCTCCCTCTCTCTCTCTGCAGTCAGCTGTGACACATTTTTAGCTTAAAAATAGCACTAATTGAGACTGGGAGCCTGTGATAAAAAGCATTGTTTATCAAAGCTTTATTGTCACAATTTTTTAAGCACTGCATTATTATTTCAAATGGGTGTTCCATGATTTCAAGCAGGATAATACCTACACTTCTCAGAAACAGGTAAGTGTGACTGATATATATTATTATGGTTACTTATTATGGTTGCTTTCGGAGTCTGAAAAATATGCGTTGAGAACAGATTGTGTGTGTGTGTGTGTGTGTGTGTGTGTGTGTGCATGTTTTCCTTCTCCTGGTAGTCAAAAGAATTGCAGGCAGCTAGTGAAGGAGATGGAATTTGAGTAACCTGGTATTTAAAATCTGAGCCGCTGTCCAGGAAACTTCAAAGGCAGACGGTTGCAGTACCTCACATGCACATGATCTTGTCACTTTCTGTCATGTGCTTGTTGTATGCAGACTCATAAAGTGCATACATAAAAGACTTGCTGAAAAGAGAAATGTGAAATGAGTCAAGTCGTTTGTTTTTTCATAGAATAGAATCATAGAATCATAGAGTTGGAAGAGACCACAAGGGTCATCGAGTCCAACCCCCTGCCAAGTAGCTACTGTGGGTGGCAGGCCATTTGATACCAAGGGATTTTCTACAGTGCAGTTTAGCACAGCGCAAACTTGCATAGCCTTGGTTTGGAAGTCTTTATACATGGTCATCTGCTTTTACGAATGCTCCCAGTTTTTAAGACTGATCCTTTCCAAAAACAGTGTTCCTAGGTTTGTTGGTGTGGCTTTCTTTTCTCAAGCAATCAGAGAGGGGTTTTGCTTGTTGATACCTGTTATCAATAAAGGTTGTATCCACAGGTGCAACCTTCTTTCCTTATGCATTTTATCAGCAAACAGCGTTCTATAATTGTCATTACAGCAACTTTGTTTGAAGGCTGAGAGAGTGTGGTTTCTGCAATGAACTTGTTGCAGGGAGGGGGGATTGGAACCCAGATGTTTATGATCTTTCATCATTTCAACATTCTGTCAGCTGAATCATACTGGCTTGAAATATTTTTAAAAGAATCTGTCTCAAAATACCAAATTGTTGTAATTGCAGGCTTGTGGCAGTTTTATCAAGTAAAGAAACAAGAACAAAAACCAAGTAGTAATAGAAATAGTAGGAAATAGTAGAAAACAGAAAAAGGTGATGGAAAAGAATCATAAAGACTGATCACTTTGGCCAAAGCAGAGCTACTGTGACAACCAATTATGAAGTAATCTCAGGATTTCTGTTTCTAAACATTTTCATGTCTGTCGGGAATGTTTGATTCTCTTCAAAGTGCTCTTGAACCATGCAAAACACTTCTGGTGCTTATTTCCACAGTCTATACATGTGGCTAGTCCTACTTGATGAAATCATTTGGAGCATCTGCTCAACAAGTTGCATTTTGTGTTTTTGCTACTTTGTGGTCTGGATTGCATCTACTGGGTGTGTGATTGGTCTTAAGTTTGGGGTAGGACACTGACCTAGATGCTCCTTTATTCCCCTTTAGACTCTGCAGTTCGATTCTTTGGTTTCCTAGATGTTCTCAGTGTTGGTGGTGCAGGTCTACTAATGGTTAACTCAGTTACAATTCAGTGCTGTCTCCCGAACTGAGAATGTGATTCATTTTGCACACTGGAAGCCCACAATCAGTTCCTCAATCAACCACGAATTAGCAAGTCACAGCCTCTATGTAATCTAACCCATAGGGTTGTTGTTGTTGTTGTTGTTGTTTTGCTTATTTATTAAATTTGGGTTCTGCCTTTCCGTCAAATTTTTATTGTGTTTCATTAAATCAAAGGTGCTAACAGCAATAAAATGCAAACACAATAAAATGAAATAAAATAAAATAATGAAACAGAATAAAATACAGTAAAATGCAAATTCAAACATAAAGACAAGCCAGTTAAAACTCATCTATAAAATGAACAAAACAGATAAGTAAATAAAAATTTTAAAAAATGTCCAGTAGCACCTTAGAGACCAACTAAGTTTGTTCTGGGTGTAAGCTTTTGTGTGCATGCACACTTCTAGTAGTAACTACTTAAGGAAATTCCAGCATGTATACCGTGGCCATTAGAGGTTTGGTTTGGTTTGGTTTTGGTTGTTGTCTGCCAGCAGAAAATCATCAGAGTTCCCAAGAAGACTCTCTCTCAGATGTGCTATAGTTATTGATTGGAGAGAAAGTATGAGTCTGTCCAAAAACATCTCAGGGATCATGGCAGATTAAATGTTTTTTATTACAGCAGTACTGGATTTTTTAAAAAATCATATATGATCTATGATTTGATGGGAATTTGGGGGGCAGGACCCATGGAAACATGCAGTTTTAAGAGGGTAATTTATACTGCATCTGATTTGTCTATGCACATGCATTCTCTCTCTTGACTCCTGCAGTGCTCCATGGTCTCCCTAGTCCTCCAGCCTACTTCCCTTTTCCTGCCATCCTCCCTAATTTCTCTCCTACCCTCTCAGTCGCTCCACTGCTGAGGTGCCAGTCTGAATCTTAGAGAGCTTATATCAGAAGCAACAAAAAGCATCGCACTTACAGGTTCCACCTTTGGCTCTGTACTTCTCAGTTGCCCAGTTTTCATAAAGCGGAAAGATGCGTCATACGTCCAAATAGTATTTAGGTTGCTCCCCTACCTTATAGCATAGGAGGTAATTTGGGACCCAGGAACAATTAGAGGCATAGGGCAAGAACCTCTTAGATTCTCAAACAAAGTTACCTCACAAGTTAGATACAAAGATGGCAGGAGGAGAATCAAGAATGACATCATGAACTCCTTGAGGAGGAAGGGTGAAACACTGGACCAAGAAGACAGAAATCCACACTGGCCCTTCTACTCCACTCAACCCAGTATCAACCATGAACCAGCTTTTGCTTAGTTCAGTGGTGGCTACATTGGTATCCCTGGATGTTGTAGAACTTTGGGGACTGCAGATAATGGCAACAAGAGACCATGGAACATAGTTTCCCAAGGGATCCAGGTAAAGGTATTGCATTGCAACTCCCATCAAGTCCTATCCAAGCACGCTCCTCAAGGGTTCCAAATCACCTACAAGTGAAGGCTTTCTCTCCAGACATTTACATTCTGTGTACACATGCCAAAGGGAAGGACTATTCAGTGCAGCACGGCTTCCCACCCAAGTGTATTGTTAACCATAAGTAGAATGGCCAAATAGGGCTTAGGTGTTCCTCCTATTGAGCTTTTAAGAAGGTTATCTATATGCATTCTATGTTGCCAGATCCATTCAACAGCCTGCGACAGAGGTTGAATAGTATCAAGGCTTGGTGGTTAACACGGAAAGGAAGGGTAACAAAGGCATCAACGACTGGAAGTTATTCCTGTGCTAAGAATGATTTCACGAAATGATCTAAAACTCGTTACTGTATCTTGAAAGGACTAACTACTTTAGCAGCTATAAAACAGCACAGAAAGCAAATCAGTAGGTTTTGCCCCTTATCTACTTGGTAATTTTTAAAGTCTCGGTGCAAGGCAATGGGCAATGCTAATTTTTATGCATTAATAAAATTAGCTTGTGCCAATGATGAATGGTAGTTTTACCTCTGGGAGAAGGGCCAATATAAGTGAAGAATGAAAAAGGGGCTTTTGAAAAAAGCATAGCAGTAAAATGATGGTAATCTTGTAAAAGGCATTTTGATTAATAGGGTTGCACAGTATTTTCATGTCATTTGGAACAATGAACCCTTTCTAAGCCTTACAGCCTTGGTTCTAAAGCCTGCAAAATTTCACCTTTAAAAAATCTCAAATGGTGTAAAAGGAAAGTTTCTGACACACAAAGATTCTGGATACAGTGGTACCTCTGGTTACGAACTTAATTCGTTCTGGAGGTCCATTCTTAAGTTGAAACCATTCTTATCCTGAGACATGCTTTCGCTAATGGAGCCTCCCACTGCACGTGCGCCAGAGGTGCACAATTTCCATTCGCATCCTGGGGCAAAGTTCGCAACCAGGAGCAGCTACTTCCAGCTTAGCAGAGCTCGTAACCTAAAGCATTCATAACCAGAAGCGTTCATAACCAGAGGTACCACTGTATTCATTATTGTGGTGTGGTAAAAATAACTCCTGAATGGTGAACCTTAGCAGATATGGAAGAGAGACTACAACTCCATGGAGAAACAAATACATTAGATTTGTCTTGGGTTCAGCTTTAGTCTCTGCAATCTTCAGTTTTGCAAGCACAAATATCAGCCTCAGGGAGTGAATTCTCAGCTTGAGACTATGGATAGCCTAGAGATGATATGAAAGTTTCTGATTTAGTACATCCTGTTGTACTGGATCATTTTTTCTGCCTATACACACTATACAGAGTAGTAAAGATAGAAAAGGGGGGGGGGACGCCTAGGTTGATATTGCTTGTAAAAAGGCAACTCTTTAATGCCTCATGGCATGGGGAAGTAGCCAAGAAAAGCGGGTATTTAGATCTCTGATAATACTGATCAAAAGCATGTGTGCTACTGAGGAAACCCTCCTGCTAAGTTCTTTGGAAATCATGTTCGTACTTTCAACCTGTGCCTTTGGGGAAAACAAATAAAAATAAAAAACAGCTTTATAAAGCTATGTTTGAGAGATTAATGTGAGATCTGAAGTAAGCTGAGAGGAGGTCTTATTGCCATCACCACCACTATATCATGTATAAAAATATATATGTTTAAATGGTGCGTGAGGTGTTGGCAACAGCACATTGGTCAAGATTTCAGTTGACTGACTCCACAGATAAACTATCACCAGAAAACTTTGAATGTTTTGGTAATGGAGGTTATGGGAAAGGCCAGCCCCTGTGCGATGCAAAGCAGGAAGGGAAAGAGCCATTTGTTATCTTGCTTATACCATTAGCCTTTGGGGCACAGAATGATTCTGGGCGGAGCTGTAGGCAAATGGAGTAATACTAGAGCACTCGCTGAATCAGGGCATTGACATCTCCTGGAGTGCATTTTTAAAAATGCTTTAGACTACAGCAGTTTAAATGACATTAACATCACAATTCTATATATGTTTGCTCTGAAGTCACCCCCATTGTGTTTAATGTTCCTCGCGCATAAATGGAATGTCTACATGATGTAATAGAACTTAGCCGCTTCAGCAAGTGACCCAGCAAGTACATTCAGGAAGAAAGTTCACAGCACCACAAGGCATACTCAGGTATGTGCCCTGGATAAGTCACGGATAGGGGCTCCAGAGAACATGGCCACAATGCCCCCACCCCCCACAAGGGCATGACAGTGACCATCTTCTCTCCCACTCATCCCTGGTAAATTTGGTGGTGCACACCATACTGAACCCTGGCCAATGCACTAACATTCATTGGATTCCATTCAAGGCTTAAGAATGATCCGGAATTACTTAACATTGGGAAGCAGAAGCCATTAAGTGCATGAAAGTCTGGTAGTCTACATATCGTTGTTGTTGTTTGTTTAACTCCAGCAGGTGTTTGAACTCCAAATGGATGGCTTATTTTGGATGGAAACTTTTATAGGACATGCTGTGTTCATATTTGTTTGTTTGCTTGTTTATATTTGTTTGGATTATATTTTTGTTTATTGGTTTGTGCATTTCTTGACGGAAAAGAGGCTTATTTTTTATTTTAACTTAAATGAGAGGTTGAAGCATGTGGATTATATTTCCATTGAAATCAGAGGCTCTGCCAACAAGCTAATGGAATGCCCACAATTTTTGTCAAACCATCTTTGGTGTATCCTTCAATTATTTATGACGGGCACTACCACTAAACTTTTGGTGAATGGGCCCAGCCACAGAAGCATGAACTCCCTGTCCAGAAGGCTCCAAATCCTACTCTATGTCTGGAAATTATAGCTTGACTCTTAGCTTTACTTCCAAAAGAAAAAAGAGAAAGCATTTACATGGATCTGCTGATTGCAAGATTTTCGACTCCGGATTCCTTCACCCTGGATGTTTTGGAGTGGTTGATCAGTTACTTGAACCTTTATACCACATCTAGACATAACTCAATTTTTTTGGACCAAGTTATCAAATAATCTGGTTTTGATTGGTGCACGTGTGTTAATTCCAATACCTGTTTGCACCCATGGAAAATATGAGCTCAAGTCGCCTTCTTTACTTTTCTTTGCCATCTTTTTGGCCTGCCTGCCTGCCTAGTTTTATATATCTCATAAATTTTGTCTTCATCTGGGCCTGTAGGGGGTAAAACAGGCCAATGGAAAAGCCACAGACCCTGACCATTATCCAGCCAGGATCACAAGCCCTGATACTGCTTTGGAGTTTTAGAACCAGATCAAACTGAAATTTATATAACAGATACTTAACAAATAGGAAAGTTTATCTTTGGAGAGCAGTAAAAGTAATGTCTGAGGAATGCCCAGAAATTGCATGCAATATTTCTCCCCCACCCCCTTCTCACAGTCTATAACTATAATCTGGGTATACATTCCTGCTCAAACAACTGTACCATGACAAATTATCTTCTGACAAGGGAAGTGTTGATATGTTCGTAGTTTTGCCTGTGGGTGCTGATGGGGAAAAGAATGAAATACAGGAGCAGTCGAAGCTGAAACAATAGGTGAGATTGGGAAACATGCATGAGGGCCATGGCATTCTGCAAAACACAGAGATAATTGGGTTTAAAATAAATTTAAGATCCGGGCAGAAAGTGAGAAGCCGTCAGTGCCAACAGACATCTTTCTGCTTTAAAAAGAAAAGGAAAAAAGGCATGATTATTTCCTGCATTTCCACTCAGAGCTTCTCTCCTAAACCCATAACTGGCCACTGATGGTGAACAGATGGTGAACAGGCTGAAATGACACACAGCACCAATTTGGCAGGCCCGCTCCCTAAATGGAGTTCAGGTGACATAGGCTATTGCAGCAGCTGCTGCTTCAAAGCACTAGACTGAAAAGGAGCAATGGAGGAAAGCGTAACAGTTGACAGAAGTGGAAGTAGGAGAAGGAAAGGAGTGGGCAGGAAATATTCAGTTGAGATATAGGGCAGTGCTAATATTGCCACTCAGCAGCCATTTGTGGCTCTTATGGACTTTAAACTCAAAATTCTACCCTGAGTATTCTAAAATCAGCTTCTTTACATTTATATAGTTATAAAAAATATTTATATACAGTAATAATTATCATTATCATCATCATTAATATAGCTTTAATGGATGCAAGGATGATATTAGCATGTTCCTAGGGATAAATTGCACCCCCTACTTCTTGGTTGCTTCCCCCTCCCCAAACTTTTAAGATACCTATGGGATTCAAGCATATTCTAGAACTTTAGGTTTGCAAAATTGAAGTAGGTTAGTTAAAGCACTCTGTTGCCCTAGCGCAGTGAATCTGCTCTATAAAGAAGGGGCTTTTGGTGGTTTGGTGTGGGGTGGGTAACTGAGGTTTTATGTACACTTCTTCTTGTCCTGCTGCTTTCCCCCGGGGAAAACTGCTTTTTAGTGCTAAATTCGAGTTCCCCTGAATTTCCAGAACAAGCAGAAGTGTGGAAGAGTCCTGACTAACAGGAAGACATATAAATACCCTGCAAGCAAATCAGGATGAGTGTAGGATAAATGCTCATCGTTGCATAACTGCCCCACCAGCAAATCAGTATGAATGCTCAATAGAGACCCGGCATAATTTGAGCTCTGTGTCAACTTTTGTGACTATCAAATCATGATGAGTGCTCAGTAAAGAGGCAATCTGGAGGCCCCCTAACTGTTGTCTATGAAGAAACGTGGCTTGGCTTTTTAGAGGGGAAAGGGAACCTATTTGCATTACCTTCCCCAGGGCATAAGCTGCCTGTCAAGGGTCTGCATCTTACCTGTATTCCCCACATATCCACAGTGAGAGTGATTAAGCAGCAATCAAAGTCAGCCCAATTAGCCACAGTGCATAAATTGCTCTCTGAATAGAGCTGCCTTATTTTTCCTCTAATGCAGCAACTTCAAATATTCTTGATTTTCCTTTAGAATTCTTTGCTGAAACACGTGTGACACATCTGACCTACATTTCCCCAATAAATTTATTCTACAAGATATCAGCTGTGCCTAATGTTTGATGGTCTGTAATTTAAAGCACTTCCTTGACATTACAACTGCTGGTGAAGCTCACCCGTGCCAGGTGCCAAGCACATGACTTCCTCCCCCCCCCCCAAATCCTGGGTTTAAGAATCCTATCTACTAATTTTCTAGTGTGTGTGTGTGTGTGTGTGTGTGTGTGTGTGTGTGTAAGCATTTTGATCAGATGATGATCATAAGGCAGAGCTAAAGATTAGTATGTTCTTTACAAGACACTTGTCTACTTTGGTAGCAAAAAGTCCTAAGTTGTTTATCATATTTCCTTGCTGGGTTTTCCAAGCTATCTCATTTTTGCATGCAATAAGCTAGCCTACTCTAAAATGAGCTTTTTAGCTCATTCACCTTGTCATGGGAGTCCTGAGACATCTGTTCTACAGTTTTATTCCTTATTACAACTAGCGTTCCCAATTTGTCATCCAAATGTGTCTATTTTCTACTCTGCTGGTTTAATAGCTACAAGAAAAATTCAAAATAGGAGTAAACTCACCCGAGACATCTACCAGTCGATTATTCCTTTAATCCACCACCCAATTAAGTGATCCTGCCTGCTGTTCTATAGCCAACATCAGCCTACTCCCACCGGTTAAATATCTGCCGACAATTTTTATCAAAAGGTCATTAAATGGTTGGAAGCATTCTGATGCAGTCTTTCATGATGTTCTCATTATTTTTCGAAGCCAGACTAAAATAACCTCCCCGGTTCTTCCAAACCAATGTACATGTCAGATTGAAACATAGTGAATGAAAGGCTTTGGAGAAGGTCTTTAAAAAGGCTGTATGGGTTTTAAGGCACCCAGTTTTTAGCTCCAAAAGTAGAATTCATTAGGGTAATATTAGTACTAGAGAAGGCTCATCATTATAGACAGGTAGGATGTTTCCTACTAGACAGAGACCCTCCGGGAGCCAGAGCCTCGTCTCCTTCTTGTCTTCTAGCGTTATCATCTTGTCATCTTATCAAAGTATTCTGGTTTGAAATATAACACTAAGCCAAACCATGGCTACGCATACATGAGCAAGGTTCTGGAGGAACGACTCTGCTACTATGCTGTGCTAAGCCATGTTTTGGCTTAGTGTGTTGTTCGAACGCAGGCTCATGGTTTAACCCACTCACCCAAGGTTTGTCCTGTGGTTTACTGCTCATTGTTTGTCTGGGAGAGCTAAACTTTGAGCTCAGGATGAGATGACATGCTAAGCTTAGTGGCAGAACAAGCAGGAGCCAAGCAGTTATGATCTCTTCTGTCAGACCACACATATCGCTCATTCACCTTAAAAATATATTTAGTAAACCAAGCTTTTAAGTTGTGCAAAGCAGCACCTTAAGAATATAAAGATGTGTTCATGGTCCTGCCTAACCCCTTCTCTTGCTCCACCTACTATTAACTCTTCAGCTTCACTATGCTTGGACCCACAATCCCTCATCCCCTTCTTAACACCTGCCATTGAGCTGCAGCTTAGCGGCAGCAAGAGTTAAATATGTGGGTCTGGAGCCTTAAGGATGTGAAAGAATTTTCCCATCAGAGAAGATAGCAGCCTGGCAGGGAAGTTTTCAAAGCCTCAAAGTTGCTGTTTTCAAATGTTGCCGCTCTGGCAGGCCCCCACTTGCTTGCTCTCCCAATAATCAACTCCCCCCTCCCCTTTAAAAAACCCCAAACCATTTTAGAATACTTTATTGCAAGGGTTCCATGAAAGATTTGTTTAAAGGCTCCATCCACTGCAAAAAGTTTGAGAACCACTATTGTAGATGAAAAAGTACCTCTTTTACAATTAGAATGAAAACATGAGAAATGAAGTGTATATCAGACACTTATTATTCTTTTCATTGATTAATTGTTTTTGTATTCTTCTCTTCCTCATACAAAGCCCAGTGCACCTAACGTTAATAAAATACAGTATTAAAAACAAAGTTTTTCCTGTGTGAAAATCTCCCTTGATTTTTTTCTTTCTTTTTTTAAACTAGCACATCAGGGAGCATGGTGCTAGTCCAGCCCACTGCCTGTTCTGCTAGTTTTCTGTTTTCAGGGAGGTTTGTTTTTGTGTTTTACACACAGTGAACCGTCACTGTACTTCTTTTTCCTTTGATAAGCATAATATCCAAAGAATAATAAATGCCAGAGATCTCGCACATCATTCTTGATGATAGCTTTTACTTTTTAATGAAATGTTTGTACAGAATTTTCACTTATACGCAGATGCAGAATTTTGCACGAATAGAAACAAATTGGAAATGCCAGCCTTATTGTTTAAGTAACTGCAATTACCATGCATTCTGCTTGTGTTAATATTGTGTGAGTGTGTTATAAAGCATTTGTCATAGCTAATGCATTCCTGTCAAATCAAGTAATATTAGGAGAGGGCTTTTATAATGAATATTAATATAGGAGACAGTCTAAGTGAAGTAAATTATAGAGGCATGTAAATGCAGTGTTAACTGCTACAGTAAAGTTAGTCTTTCACTGTAAATTAATTTGTTCCTATGATGTTAATAAAAAATTAGGCCACTCAGTATTCGTATGAAAGCTAGAAAACCCTGATAGGAGTTTTGAAGGAGTTTACTTGTATACCTCACTGTAAATTTCAAGCTTTATTTTTCAAAAAAAGTCCGCAGTATGTGCACTCAAGTAATCAACTGTGCAATTAGTTTGCAGAGGCCTGAAATTCTCACTCACGCATCTGCAAAAAAGATGTCACCAGGATTTCAAGCCAGATAGCACACACAGCTTAGGTGCAGCACACAACAAGCAAGCCAGAGAGATTTAAATGTTTAATTTGATCAAGCACACCTCTGATTCTGTTTATTAATGGTTGGCAGGCTAGAAACACATGGCACATGCAATGGAATGCAAGAAACTTCAGCAATGACACGGTGTAGTGTTGTTACACACCACACCCCAATCTCCACAGCAGTGCGAGATTCCAGGGGGCTCCTTTGGAAATGAGGCATAATGTAGACCATGGTGTCTTTCTGATGGCACGGTTAGGCAACCTAAGGCTCGTGGGCCGGATGCGGCCCATTCACCTTCTCAATCTGGCCCATGGACGGTTCGGGAATCAGCGTGTTTTTACATGAGTAGAATGTGTGCTTTTATTTAAAATGCATCTCTGGGTTATTTGTGGGACATAGGAATTTTTTCATTTCCCCCCACTGGCCCACGGATGAAAAAGATTGCTGACCCCGATATATGGTTTATATACGCATATATGGTGGAAGGGCTCACGGCATTATACTCCAAGAGAGTTTTTGCTTCTCCCAGGACCACATTCTTGGATGCCAGCAGAAATCAGCCATGGCCCTTTGTCCCAGTTTGCTGCTTACAGACTTGACACCCCACCCCACCACCCCAGCTCACATCAGGCAAGCTGCAATCCTAAAACACAACTCTGCTAATTAACTCTGAGCTGGAGGAGGGCCCCCACCCATCTGCTGCCTGATGCAGTCTCTGCTAATAGCACATATCCCTGCCTTTGTTTGCTTAATGACTCAACCATTCTTAGCAGTTGAATTCCTGCTGCATCTGGTTAAATTCTGTTTCCTGGTTCCAGGAACTTAGGGAAGTCTTGCGGCCCCCCAAACTTATAACACTACGTTGCTTGTAGTCATGGTGATCAAAGATAGCCAGAAGGGACCAAATTCATTTCCCACTGCAACAACTGCCATCCATGATAGGTTCACTGTGTTTCATGTAGAGATGCTTATTTCACACCATGCATCTTTTATCATTCTGAAGGTACGAAAGAAACTATCAATGGGGGAATAGTGAATGGTTCAGTTTGCAATTGGGCCTGGCAAGCTGAGCTATTTCCATCCCCATCACAAAATAGTTTACCGTATTTTTCCATGTATTAGACAAGGTTTTTTTGACTCAAAAATCGTGTCAAAAATCTGGGGTCGTCCAATACACGGATAATGGCATGGGGAGGGGAGAAGCGGTTTGTGCACACACTGGACGGTTGCAGGAGTGCAATTTCCCCCGATACCACTGCGAGTGGGAAACTATCTAGGGAGTGTTTCGTGCCCGCAGCTGCATGGGGGGAGAATCCCAACAACTTGGGGCCATCTCCCCTCATTTTCTTAAATCTGAGTCCCCCAAAATAGGGGGGTCTTATACATGGGGGCGTCTTATAGACGGTAAAGTATGGTAATTTATTTCAATCCCAGTTGCAAGTAAACTCTGATCCTGGTGCACACCTGATGACATCACCATGGGACAAATCTCCATAAATGCTGGGTGGGAGGAAGGAAGGGGGCTGGAGTGAGTGAGGGAGTGGGTGGGTGGGTGTGAGTGAGTGAGGTGTTTTTGTTCCAATGTGAGTTGCAGAATCATTCATAGGTCACAATGTACGCCATCGAATGAGCATTACAAGTCACTGAACTTTGTGCTCCAAGCCATCAGAAGTATAAACATTCCATATCTGCACCAAGGTTGAGCCATTTGGCATGAACTGCCATTATAGTCACCATATTTATTTTATTTATTTATTCAATTTGTCAGCCACTTTATCTAGCCCAGAGCAACCAAAAGCGATTTGCAACCCTACACAAAACAAATCCCACACAGATACATTAAAACCAAGATGAAAGAGAAATGCATCCTCCCCACTTCTAAAAGGTTGCAGTATTATTTTTTCATTACACCACAAGTTGGTGGTGAGCTGCAACAGTTAAACCTTCACATGTCATGTGGCACCATAAAAGCAACTGATCTAGTAGAGCATTAGCATTAATGAGCTAGAATCCATGAAAAAGAGTGTGCAATAAAAATTAATCAGAAAATCAGAACTGTAGAATTGGAAGGTACCCAGAGGGTCATCTAGTCCAACCCCTTGCAGTGCAGAAATCTCAGCTAGATCATACATGACAGGTGTCCATCCAATCTCTGCTTAAAAACCTTCAAGGAAGGAGGTCAGTACACCACCTCACATGGGAGTCTGTTCTTTATGATGTTAGCTGGAATCTCTTGTAAATTGAAGCCATTGGTTCGGGTCCTAGGCTCCAGAGTAGAAGAAAACAAGCTTGCTCTAACCTCCGTGTAACAGCTATTTAAAGATGGCTATCATATCTCCCAAGACCCTGATGTTGGGAAAGATGGAGGGCACAAGGAGAAGGGGACGACAGAGGACGAGATGGTTGGACAGTGTTCTCGAAGCTACCAGCATGAGTTTGACCAAACTGCGGGAGGCAGTGGAAGACAGGAATGCCTGGCGTGCTCTGGTCCATGGTCACGAAGAGTCAGACACGACTAAACAACAACAACAACATCTCTCCCCTGACTCCTCTTTTCCAGGCTAAACATACACAGCTCCTTCAAGCATTCCTCATAAGGCTTGATCATCTTAGTTGCCCTCCTCTGCACACGATCCAACTTGTCAACATCCTTCTTAAATTGTGGTGCCCAGAATTGGACACAGTATTCCAGCTGTGGCAGAATAGAGCAGGACTGATACTGCCCTTGATCGGGACACTATACTTCCATTTATTTTCATTTTCGGAAATTTCATTTGTTTTACTACTTACTTGTTAGAATTACATCCCTTTCATTACTCATTGGATATTCATTTATTCATTGTGCAAGCCCTATTCATTTCTTGTCTGTCACTGATTTCAGTAGGAGACACAATTGCTTTTCTGCTGCCTGCAACTTTGGTGTCCAACAGCCATCAAATTTCCAGGCATTTTGATACCTCTCCAGGGCAGCAGACTTTCCTGGTTTCAGAAAGATAGTACCAGGTGCAAATTTTGTAGGCACCAGGAAAACGGACTACTTAATATTTCAAACTGGGATGCCAGAGAAGTTCACTTGAGCCAGGCTAGGGAACAAACTCCGAGGAAGGGCAGAAAAATGCTACCTCAAAGGAGAAGCAAACTTCTAAAAAACCCAAATTTATGGTAGCAAAGAGGTGGAATTGTCAAGAGGTATTTACTCCCAGTTTGTGTCAGGCTGATCTTCCATGCTGGTCTTTTGGGGGATGTAGGTGGTGCAGCCAGTAAACAAGATTTGGTTCTCAGGACAGTGAAAGAGGTCAGGAATCCTTCCCCCTTGCTTCTGCAGCCACAGAGCAACTGACAGAGCAGAGTGCTTTTTGGCAGGTTGTAATTTTGCTACAATAACAGCCAGTGATTGAAGGCGCTCTGTTTCTATAGACACGGCCTGGCATGTTGGCTAGTATTTAGCCTCGGCTCTCACTCTCCAGAAGCCCAGCATTAAAATTAAAGGATTCTTTGTGTGTTTAGGTATTCAACCCACTTTTAGCCTGCTTGCATCTAAGCTGGGATAGGGTATCAATGAGACTGCACCGTGTGTCACTTCTCAGCATTTGCATACTTGCATAGAAGCTCAGTGTTTGTGTACTTGCATAGAAACATTTGCGCTCTATAAATCAGGGATGGCGAACCTGTGCTACTCCTGGTGCTGCTGGACCACAAGGCTAATGGCCAGAGGTGCACAAAGAACATCCGGAGGGCTGCAGGTTCACCATCCTTGCAGTGAACAAGTAAATATAATACGCTGGTACTGCCTACCCTTGAGTATTCCCAGAAAAAACCCCACTAGTGTTGGGTATCTTTACCAATTGGGAGATGAATACATGGTAAATAGGTAACAGGAGCCTAGAATTAGTTAGCAGTACAAAAGCTGGTCGGAACTCTCATTGTTGCATGTGCAAGTAACCAATTACTGGGTCTCAATTTGAACTCAAGCAGTCCCTGCGCCTAGTTAATACCTAATATTGTGTGTGTGTGTGTGTGTGTGTGTGTGTGTGTGTGTGTGTGTGTAGTGGTAATTAGCTCCTTTTTACTTAAGTCAGTTGAACTCCCAAGCTAATCTGAAGTACTGTGGTTCAAACCCATTTAGTCCCGTTTTACAATGCCATTTTTCCTACCTTTAAACTGTCTAAATAGTTCAGTGCTCGTTAGGAAACATGGAAGTTGTGAGCCTGTTTTAGGAACTTGGACACTCTTTCCCACCACTTTCCTACTTCATCTAAGAGGTGAATAGAAAATGTAGTATTGTCCCTATTTCCACCAATTTCCAGATTCTGTCCTTTGACAAACTAGGACATGGTGGCAAAAGAATATCAGTATAATTTTCTTCTGAATGTGAATAGTGCAGTATGGATTTGTTTGTTTGTTTGTTTTTTAAATATAGCTTTATTCATTTAATATATTACTATACCAAAGTGGCTAATGAAACATAAAGCTTTCTTTCCCACTGCATTTTCAAATCCTTTCCCTGGGTCAGCATGAGTAATCTGCCTCACTTTTGATTGCTTAAACAAGTGCCAACGTGCTAATCTGTTTTAGTGCGAGTCTGGCATTAAAACACAAAGAAATTCTGTCCAACCCAAGGGCAAAGCTCCCGCTCCCTGCAATCTTTATGGAGCAATAATTTTTTAGTAGCTGCAGCAAACTTTGAGCCCTATCTTTGTGCTTTAGCATCCTGGCTCCTCTACTGTTCTGCTCCTCCTTTTCTGCTTGTGTCGAAGGGCATTTAAAGTAACATAGCCATTCTTTCCATGAGCCACCTCCATGAGAAAACTAAAAGGGGGAGGGAATCAAGGATGAGCTATGTGAGTAATTGGCAAGAGCAGCATTTTGCATTTTCTTGCTTTCCCCAAACGCTTTGACAATTGCCCAAAAGCACTTGTCTGAGAATCATTAGTGCTGATTATTTTCCCCGTGTCTGAAATGAGGGCACTTAGGTTATAGTGGTGCAGTCGAGGGTGTACATTAATCACCAAATGCTATTCCAACACATCACCAACAATATCAGATGTGGCACAATTGGAAGAACCAGTATGTAGAGTTAATGAGGGTTAAACTAGGACTGATGAAATCTGCATTCAAGTCTCTGTTTGAACTGCCAGCTTTAGGCTATGTGGGCTGCTCTGCATTGTGCTCGTGTGTTGCTTATATACAGTGGTAGATGGGTCATTTTACTGATTTTGACTCATGTTATCTTCATGGTGTTCTGTGGGGTTTCGGGCTTATAAAATATAAATTTTGTGATTTTATATTCTGTGTTTATATGTTCTCATGGCATCCTTCTAGTGGAGTTTAGTGGTGGTTTTAAAATCAGAAGCCTGCTTGTGTTTGTGCTAGCATGATTTTCAAACAATGCTAGTTGGTAATGTCTGCGTGTTTTAATTCTTTTCAATCTGATGCTATGATGAAATTTGCATTTTGTGTTGTGGCTTTCCTAGTCCCACCCCTGTCGTTTATGATTCTCTGTGGTGGTGTTTAGGGTTGTTTTTACCCTCAGATTTTATAAGTTTAGTGCCCACCACAATTAGGATGTAGAGTTGTGTTCAAATGTTAATTGCCTCCTTAATTTTGCATATTTATTGAACGGTCTTTGTGCATAAAAGCAGAAGGGACCGCCTCAAGATTAGATTAAATAGACCATAATGCATCAAAAGCATAACATTGGATTAGTGGCTTCTCAGCACAGAATCATAGAATCATAGAGTTGGAAGGGACACTGAGGAACATCTAGTTCAACCCACTGCAATGCAGGAATATGTAGCTGTCCCATACAGGGATCGAACCTGCAACCTTGACATTGTGAGTCGAGGCCCAGCCCCCGCTTGGAGATAAAATAATACACATGGACACAAGTATATAGGTTAATGGGCTAAGAAGGCCACAACTTTATTGGTCACAGAATGTGAGTGGTATTGGCTCAGGCACTGGATTGGACAGACTATACTTGACTCCTGCCCGCTCTGCTGGGACTCATACAAGGGTTAACAAACCATTAGGGGGAGCTTGTTGATGCAAATCAACTGGAAGCTTTCCCCTAGAGTCACCAGGGATCGTGCCATGGCCCTAGCCACCATCAGGGCGTCGGACAGGAACCACAACCGCCGGATTCCGTTAACTGACTACCCTTCAAGGGGAGGGGAGGTGATGGCCACAACCTCCCCTCGAACACACAACGCGTTTTCCAATGCCTAACCACCAGACTTTACAAAGTTGTGACGATTTGCTACGAGGTAGGCGAAAAAACAAGTGGCTGGTGCCAATCTGCCAAGAGGGAAAAAAAATCCTATCAGGCCCCCTGGACAACCAAGGCGAGCAACTGAAGTCCATAGCAAGGTCAAGAAACAAAGGAAGAAACCTAAGGGAGGGTGGGCAGGTGATCCAAGGAAGCCAGGAACATGAAGGGAGAGTCAGTGGTGGGCACAGGATTCAGTGACGCAGGGGGCTGAGTTACACCCCCTGCGAGTGCAGGAAGCGGTTCCTGCTCACAACACCTCCCCTCCGTGAAGAGGAGAGGCCTTATCAGCACCATGCTCTAACCAACCAAGAAGTCGACAGCAGCAACATTACAAGGCCTCATCCTCTGAAGCCAATAGCCTTTTTCAGATGTTCATAAGAATGTTCCTGGGCTTAAAATGGGGAGGGTACACACACTCACGAACACAAGTCCTGCATCCAATCCCCCTCCCCTATCCTTTACGCATTCAGCATGAAGGTATAAAGGGGAATTCTAACAGCATTAAGTTGAACAGTTAGAATCCTCCAGCCATTGGGAATCCTGTGCAATGAGAGGAGGATTCTGTGTTCAGCAAAATGTGGTTAGACCTTCCATTAAGACCTTCTTGTTCAATGCACAGAGGTCAGAAGAGGAGGAGGAAGAAGAGGAGCTGGTGCTTGTGGGTATATTGAAGAGAGGGACATCATGCATGTTCACCTGCCATCTACTCAGTTAGAGCCATCACACATTATTTGGAGTGCCTGATGAGGGGTTATATTGACACATCCTGACCTCTTCAGGTGGAAAGTGGAAATATTCACAAGTTTATTTAGGCTGTTGTTGGACATCAGTGATGATAGATAATTAGAGCGTTGTCAATGGTGAAATAAGTTTCAAACCTTGTAGGTCTGGCAAAGCAGAATAGTTTTTCTAAATTATGGCAGATTTGATATTAACTCCTTAAACTCCTTTGCTTCAACTTCCAACTCATCCAGTAAGTGTTATAGTCATTTGAGCACTAAACCAGTTATGCTCTGTTTTCCAGTAGCTTCATTTTGTGATGCCTTTTAATTCAGTTGTGTCAGACTGAGGCTACTTCCTGTAATTCCATGATAAGCTCTAAACACCCATTCCTGATTATTCGCTTTGGGAACATTTACTCCCTAATTAATTGTTGTTTCATTGGGCATCACAGATCATAAATATCCATGCACAAGAATGGCTGTTCTATGGTTGAAAGAAAGCAGGTTTGCAGTTCAGCCTAAAAAATATCCCACCTATGTAGGGACAAAGATTGGCTGGTTGGTATATGAGTTGCTTTTCCGTTCAGAAACTGAACACACAAGGTGACTTACAGCAAAGTTTAAAGAACAAATTCAGAAAAAATAAGTCCAACAAGAGTAGTGCATACTAGAAATCCTAAACATGAAATACCAGCCTGTGCAAAAAAAAAAAAAAAGGTTTTTAGCAATGCAGAGTGCAAGGGGCATTTCATTGTTTAAGGCCCTTCTCTACACTCTCACCAGTCTTATAACAACAAAAGAGAGACTATGGAGCAAAGTCCATTCAAATAACATCAATTAGCAGGAAATATACCTCACAATAATGCCACGTTGACCCTGATCCCCTAATTCATTGGTTCTCAGGCATTTTTCTCTGGGTCACACTTTCAGAATAAAAAATTGCTCATGCCACACTAATTTTCTTTATTGATGAGAAATGCATTGGAAAACACAACTAGGATTGTCTTCAGTATCACTTGATGTTCTTGCCCTCATTTTTAAATGACATCGACCCATATTTTGCTCTATCTATGTATATTGATACTATACTATACTGAATTGTTTAAAAGCTTATTTGTTGTCCTTGAATCTGCCCACCACACTTTCCGTTCTCTCTTGCCACACCAATGTGTCACACCACAACTTTTGATAACACTACCCTAGCTTGTTTCCTTTCCTATTTACTTTTCATCCTTATTGTGTTTTGTTTCCGAAGTACCAGGACAAAGCTGTTCCACCTCAACAGAAGTGGCCCCAGACAGTGGCCCCAGACAGAATCAAGCATGGGGATGTCTATTTTGTCATTGCAGTACAACCTTTTGCCAAATTTCAAAGGGGAAAATGCTAGTGTTGGTTGTTCCAACATTGTGGACACCCTATGTGAAATCTTGTTGATGGATCAAACACACTTCTGCTATTAGCTACATGTGCAGTCAACATAGCATTCAGGATGTGTTTGATATGGGGTATTCAAGTCAGTTAGGGACGCGGGTGGCGCTGTGGGTTAAACCACAGAGCCTAGGGCTTGCCGATCAGAAGGTCGGCGGTTCGAATCCCCGCGATGGGGTGAGCTCCCGTTGCTCGGTCCCTGCTCCTGCCAACCTAGCAATTCGAAAGCACGTCAAAGTGCAAGTAGATAAATAGGTACCGCTCTGGCGGGAAGGTAAACGGTGTTTCCGTGCGCTTCTCTGGTTCACCAGAAGTAGCTTAGTTGACCCAGAAGCTGTACGCCAGCTCCCTCGGCCAATAAAGCGAGATGAGCACCACAACCCCAGAGTTGGCCACGACTGGACCTAATGGTCAGGGGTCCCTTTACCTTTAGCTTTATTCAAGTCAGTTACTGCTATGTCCAAAATTGTAAAGGAGGAACTTCATATAATCTGGATTCTCAGGTCCATGTATTTCCCACAAATAGTTTTATTCCCATAACAAAATAGTAACATATCAAGTGCCCAGTCTTTTCATTTCGTTGCTTCTTGGCTCGCCGTTTTATGCAGCCTTTACTCTCTCCTCTCAAGAGCTTGCATATCTATTCCTTTTCGCTCTCTTTTCGTAACTTACAGCACTGAATCTGGCTTCCAGATGCCTACTTCTGCTCACTGCTGGCAGCACTATCATATTTTAATGTGTGCACTTAATCAAAATAAACCAAACCAAGGGATTTTAAGACTTCAGAGTTATTTATTTTTATTAGTTAAAAATACAAATTAAAACCTATAGCCATCCACCCGTAAACCTATTAGAAAGCGGTGGCCAGATGGCAAATAAAAGTTAAACCTTTTCATAAATGGCCCCTTATTTTATTGATACTGCATATGTTGCTGATTTAGAGCAGCCGATTGCCTCACAGCAATCATACCATAAGACAGCACAATATTGTTTCTTGGGGTTTTCTGATAATGCTGTAGGGAGTGATTATTTGCTGCTAGAAGGGACTGAGTGGATGTGACATAATTTCATTGCACCACCAATTCTCTGCAGGTCTGTGAACTGTTGGACACTTTCCTGTAACAAGTATGTTCTTTTTCAGCCTAAAAGCTTGTGTGAAATGGCTCTTGCATTCGTCATTTAAATGTTTGTTTAATCAAGAGAGAGCACTAAAAATAGTCCCCGGCTGTTGGGATGAAGTTACTAAAATGAGCTCTGCTGAAACATTTCACAATAGTGGCTTAAATACCAAAATTTTCATTCTTCAGATGTAACAATTAAATCCATTAGCTTGCTGATGTCATTGCCACTAAATTTACATCAAGGAACATTTTGCCCAGGCCTGTCGTCTTTGCAAGCTCCCTTCTCCCCCTCCCTTCGCTAAACCCTCTCAAGTATAAATTAAATCATTAGTAAGGATGGATGCGAGAGGGAGGCTACTTCTGTTCTATTATATTTCATTGAGTGGTTTAACTCATGGTAGTTAAGTGTACCAAGTGCTCTGCCCACAGTGCATATTAATCACGTTCCTCATGTTACATTTCAGGACCGTAGTGCTTAATTTTAGTGGCAGCTCAGCTCTATCTTACACTGAAATCTGCTTTAGTTAAAAGTTGGGGGCTTAAATTAACCATATTATGCATTAGTTGGGAAGCCTCTGCCTGCATCTGAGTGCACACCCGTCATCACCGAGTTCCCAGAAACAAATTCTGAACATCTGGGTTTCTGAGATAGGATTCACCTCTTCACTGAAACCCCATCTTTTCACACAGTAACCACATTGCAGTCATAACTCTGGTGTGGTAACAAATGGTGAACCTTCTCCAGATGCAAATATTTTTCCAGCTAACGCATTACAATATGATTGCTTTAGAACCCAGTTTCTAAAACTGATATAAGATAGAGGTGACAACCGTCAAAATCAAGCAGTTCCATTTTACTCCAGCTGTTGGAGTGAATTATACGCATAAAACGAGACAACAGTTATATTGTGCTTTTCTTGCTACGATGGACAATTTTAGTACAATATATCAATCATCATCATCACCACCATTTCTGCTACCACTGAAATTCTTTCATGTGGTCCAATGGAGCTATCCCAAGTGGAGCAGGGCATATTCCAGTTGGGCCTCCCATGATGATGTAAAGTAGGGTTGGGGAACCCTTTGCAGCATCAGGACCACATTCCCTTGTGTCCACCTTCCAGTGGCAGGCAGTTTGAAAGGCAAAGGTAGGCAGGGCAACAGATGTGACTCTCATCTTTGTGGAATAAGCCGCATTCCAGTCACACAAAAACCAGAGGTTTCTCTACATAACATGTATTCATTAGTACAGCTCCCTTCAGGCAAGCAAGAACAGCTATCACAGTTGAAGGAAATGCTCTAGCCAGGCAAAAACACTTGAGATGGATTCAGCACAAGGCCAGTGAAGGGTGTTGCCCAAGGAGGGGGCATGGCCTGAAAAGAACCCAGAGGGGCACATAGGGCCACATGGGGCCCCCAGGTCTGAAGTCCCCCACCCCCTAATATAAAGGAATCCCCAGTTCCTTGCTGTGACCATTTTTGTGAAGTGCTTGAAAAACAAAGTCATTGTCCTCTCACTCCTGGACAGAGATAATCTGGAGGCGGTTATCCACGCACCACATAATGCACTGAGCATGAAGATGCCTTTTCCAAATCCTTTGAAACTGCAGCTAGGCTTCTAACTGAGACTTGTTATAGAGAATATATTCACTGGTATGTAAACAGCTATGCTGACTGCCAGTCCATTTCTGAGTGCAGTTTGGAGTGCTGGTTATAACCTACAAAGCTCTAAATGATTTTGGACCTGGCTGAGGGAGCACCCTTTTTAACATCAAAATCCTGCCCAAATTCTATCTTCTTGATTGAGATGTTTATCTTCCCACCTCGCCATCTGAGGTTACATGGGTGATGACTAGAGAGATCCATATTTTGGAATGGTTCTGGCATCTGTTGAATTCCCTTCCCATGGAATCAGGCCTACTGTCCATTGCACACAAACTACTTCAGAACACTTTGGCACTGATTTTAGCATTTTCCACTGGGTTTTAATTGTGTTTGGGTTGGGGTTTTTTTTCTTTTAAAAAAAATTGGTTGTCAATTGTATGCTGTCACAAGAATTTATAGAAACTTTATAGCTAAACAAAAACAAATGAATAAGATATCACCACAAAGTAAGTGTGTGTGTGTGTAGTAAGTCTATTATGGTTATTTGTGCCTATAAATATAGCCCCATGTTAGAATAGAGAAAATAAATCCACGTTTAAAAATGGTCACTTAAACACTAATGTTGCCTTTCCATGGGTGCATTTCTGTTTTACCTTTATAAGAATGAGCAACCAAGAAAGAATTTCATGCATTTGTCACCTATGGCGACACAGGATGCAGTAAAATATTTATGCAAAGTACAGATAATGTTGAACTCGGATGAAATCACTTGGTTTCATTCCTCATCGGTCACAGAAGACTTGGAAATTGAGGCATGAGATGTTCCTGCCTGTCACAGGTTGCCCTCTAACAAAAAAGGTGATAAAATAAGCACCAGCTATTTATAATTTGAATTCATAATAAGACCCTTGATGTTGCATTGATTACTGAGACCTGGCTAGATAAAGCACCTGAGACAGTACTGTGCAGTTCATTCTGGATGTGTGTTCAGTGCAGGTTTGGGCCATCATGAACCCTAATATTTAAAAGCACGGTGGATAGTCAGAAGTGTCTCTGGGGGCAGCTGGCTGCAGAGCTGGAAATAATAGATCAGTGTCCCAGAAACTAACTGAGAAAGGAAAGTGAAAACCCAGGAAAGCCTGAGATTCTGAATTCTTGCTACCCAGACGGGTTTTGGCACTTGATACAGAGAGACTCTGTGGAATTGCCTAAGGTGGTGAGAGAGCTCCTTCTATAGGCTATCACTGCAAGTTCTAAAACCAATGTGGTACCCTCCACAAGTTGTTTGACTCCCATCATCGCTGACTGTTAGTCATGCTGCCTGGGGATGATGGAGACCGTAGTCCAAAATATCTGGAGGACACCATGGTGTTAAATCTGTGTCTCGTCCTTCCCACTGAGGTCAATTTTCACTGTTGCAGGTCAGTTGGAAATCCTCAAGGACCCTAATGTTAAAGTACAGAAGAGGCACATAGCATAATCCTCCACAGAAGCTGGAAAGTTATGCAAGTTACAAACCAAAATTAGGAATGATGTGCCCGTGGCAACAGTCAGAGCAAATCCACAAAGTGTGGGGTAGGGGAGGTGGCCATGTAATAATGAAAACAAAGCTAAAGAGGCAGAATTACATGATTGAGAATTGGACTGATGTAGAGAAAGGTAGTGTATAAGTTGGAGGAAAATTACTTTATTAAGGCTCTCCGTACTTGCTACACTGTTTGTACAGCTGCTTCTAATCTGGAACATGTATAATGTGGGTTTGTTGAAAGGACTTTAAGAAGGACGAAAAGGTTCCAAGAGCTGAATAGCAAAAAAACAAAAAAAAAAATAATGTCTTTGAGCTATCTTAAGGGCAAAGGGAGTGGGTGGGTTAAGTGAGGCTTTATGTGTATACTACTGGGTGATTTGAAGTACAGGAATACTGCATTCCAGTTTCTAGAACACAGACCCTCCAAGTGTCCCTATTTTCCAGGGACAACAAAATATTGGTTTAAAAACAATATAGAATAAACACCTATGGCATAGGCGTTTTTAAAAAACAAATTAATAAGGAAGCACTGTTGATTTAAGTGAGCTGCATCTCTGACTAAACATCCCTAGGACTGCCCCTTTCATTATTTTAATAGGATAATTTAAGCACGTATTTAACCGGGGACGCGGGTGGCGCTGTGGTGTAAACCACTGAGCCTTGGGCTTGCCGATTGGAAGGTCGTGGTTCGAATCCCCGCAACAGGGTGAGCTCCTGTTGCTCGGTCCCATCTCCTGCCCCCACCTAGCAGTTCGAAAGCAAGTCAAGTGCAAGTAGATAAATAGGTACTGCTCCGGTGGCAAGGTAAACGGCGTTTCTGTGTGCTGCTCTGGTTCACCAGAAGCGGCTTAGTCATGACCTGGAAAAACTGACCACATGGCCACATGACCTGGAAAAACTGTCTGCTAAAAAATGTCGGCTCCCTTGGCCAGTAAAGAAAGATGAGGGCTGCAACCCCAGAGTCATTCACAACTAGACTTAATTGTCAGGGGTCCTTTACCTTTACTTTTTTTTAATTTTACCAAGGAAAACAATGGGGTGTAAAAGCGCTTAGCTTTGGGCTGCCCTACCCTGTTTATTGTCCTAGATTCTTTAGTTTTAATGTTGGGTGATTGGCAACCTACTTCACTTTTATTGAGACAACTGCCCTAAATGGAGAGGAGCGAAATCCCCTTTTAGAACTCTACAGTCAGGTCAAATGTGTACAGAAACAAGCCCCTGAACAAAGCATGCATTTATATGCTGTACTCTGCCTCTTGACCTGTGTGCTCCCTTTCAGAGTGGTTCTCAGGCCACATTTATTTCGTGAAAGCATTTGAACGGTTTGGGCCTGATCCATCTTTAGTTGGCAGTTGGTTTCATAACATCCAGTTCTGGGCCGGCATTATTTTTTTTTGCTGTTGCTGCTTTAGAGGCAAGCGTGGTACTAAAAATAGATGTGGCATCCCACACAAATGACCCAAACTGCAGCTCCAAAACGACCCTGCCCTAATCGCTTGCCATCTTTGCACCAAAGCTCAAAAGCCTCCTGGAAGTTGTGTACTAGTCAGTTGTGAATTACTGAGCTGAGTATTGGTAATTATTTCAGTTGGGCTGCCGTTTGGCAAAAGGTCAAATTAGGTTATTTGATTGACTTTTCCGTCAGTTTCAGATTTTTGAAACTACGCATGGGGTCATGTTCCATCTCCCTTCCAGATGACCTCATAAAGAGGAAGTCTCAGTATGAGAATTGTCTTAGAGGCTGGCTTTGAAAAGAGGAACTCGCAGCTGTGGCTCATTAGGAAGCTGAAGGGCAGAGCTGACATCTGGGATCCATTAAGGGCAAAATGGAAGACGGGAGCATCTTCTCCAGTTACAGCTTAAAACATTTGCCACTTAACATGTACAGTTTGTTTAATAAAAGCCCTGCAATCCATTAACTCAGTTTTGTTAGCTATTGTTTCATGCTCCTTGAATAATGTGTGAATCAATGTGTCCTCATTAACGGATGTTTCTGTTTTGTCCTTTAATTGTTCTGCTTTGAAAGTAAAGCACGCACAGTACATGAATGTGCACTTGTCTGATGCTCAGGGGACCCGGTCATGATTGCTGAAAACGGATGAATTCCTCGTTGACGCCATTTAACCACATACAATCCTTGCAGTCCAAGTTGGTAAAGGATGGATTTTGTTTCTTTCACTGCATATTTATGGCTGAAGTGGCAATTATTTTCTGCTTTTAGCCCCTGTTCACACAACCAAGCAAGTACCCTGCCATCCCTTTAAATCAGTCTAGTGCCAAACTACTGTGCCAAGTTGTTTTTGTGCCGCAACCTGTCTCACACCATTGCACACCCCTTTATGGAACAGTTTGTTGGCAAATGTTGGAAATCCAAGAATCTGGAGGTTGAACAACTTCACATGAATTGCTCACCAGGCATAGTACTCTGTCACTGTTAAATGGCCTTGAATAATTGTGAATGTACCATAATTTGCAGAGGGGTGGCAAAATCAGCAGAGAGTCTTAATGCATTTTGAAGACTAACAAATGTATTACGGCATAAGGTTTTGTGGACTGTAGGCCTCTTCAACAGATTCATGAAGCGTTATCGTGATTTACCGGTATATTGGAAAAAATTGGGGGGGGGGCAGAGAAGTGGAGTGGAATTATAAACAGTGCCAAGTCAGGGGAAAATGAAATACCAAAAAATACAGGTAGTGTAAGGTAAAAGTAAAGGGACCCCTGACCATTAAGTCCAGTTGTGGCCGACTCTGGGGTTGCGGTGCTCATCTCGCTTTATTGGCCGAGGGAGCCAGCATACAGCTTCCAGGTTATGTGGCCAGCATGACTAAGCCGCTTCTGGCGAACCAGAGCAGCGCACGGAAACGCTGTTTGCCTTCCCACCAGAGCGGTACCTATTTATCCTCTTGCACTTTGACGTGCTTTCGGATTGCTAGGTTGGCAGGAGCAGGGACCGAGCAATGGGAGCTCACCCTGTCACTGGGATTTGAACTGCCGACCTTCTGATCAGCAAGTCCTAGGCTCTGTGGTTTAACCCACAGCGCCACCCGCATCCCTTACAGGTAGTGACATTTGTGTAATTAACAGAGGTAATTCGTGAAATTACTTTGGATGACTACGCTGAGGCCAGATAGTGCTGCTGGCTTTTATGCCTTGCCAGCCATGAGGGCAGGTGTGCAGCCAATGCCCTCCCAGACTGCAAGGCACACCCACTAGGGAGGCTACCGATTGGCCCATTTAAGATGCTGCATCAGGCAGGAACTTGAGCCAGATGTCCAGGCAGCAGGGGAATTTCCCTAACGGCCGCCCAGACATTTGTGCTCTGCTCTGACTGACCAGGGATAGCGACCAAGCATGAGAGGCCTCAACAGGCACCAATTAATGTATACAATGTGTTAAAAAGCCTTTGGCTTTGTTCAGTCCACAAATGAGAGCATTGAACCTCTTGATCCATTGCAATGGTGTCACAGGCTCCCTTTGAAGTTACTTACAGTGTTCTCGGATTTTGAAACGTTCTGCCAATGGCTTTTGAATATTGCAGCCTAAATACATTTATGTACCACTTTTCTTAATAAAATTCAAAGTGACTTGTGTAGAAATGCAGTTTTACACTATAAATAATGAAGAAGAATCTGAAAATAATATACCAACTAGGAATGAGAAGCACTCTCAAATGTTTTAAAGGTGGATGGTGTTGGGTATATGGAGACATCACAAGGGAGATTGTTTTGTAGATCAATCACCAAGGAGATAATTCTGCAACTGATAGAGCTCAAAAACCCTGTTCGTACTTTGCTTACGTTGAATCATGCACCAGTATATTGTATAAAAACAGATGTGAGTCATAACACTGTCATTCCTTTGTATTGCCAACCCCAATACAGTTGAACAAAGTATATTGTTTGAAAGCAATTTGCTATATAAATGAAATATTTTAATTGCTCTGAAGAAAAGAGAAACATAGAAACTCTGATTTCTCAAGTACTACTGGTTAGTGTGATTTAACAGCTAACCCTGGGAAGTGTAGTTTGTTAAGGGAGCTGAAAGTTGTTATGATAATCCTAGTCTCCTCACAGAGCTACAATTCTCAGAGGGATTAATTATTAAGCCACTCTGAAAACTGTATCTTTGTGAGGGAAAAAAGGATCATCTAGCAACTGTCAGCACCCTTAACAGCACCTTTCCCGGGGTTCTTTGGGGGAAGCCATGCCTGTTTAAAGTGGTATGGTACAACTTTAAAAGTATAGTGTTGCTTTCACCTCTGGTGGACCTCCCCAAAAGTGAAGGCCTTCTGGGAAGTGATCTACAATGAGTTAAAAAAGGTATTTAGGTATACCTTTCCCAAGAAACCAGAGGCCCTCCTTCTGGGCATGGTGGACCAGAAAGTGTTAAAAAAGGACAGAACTTTCTTTATGTATGCTACTACTGCAGCAAGAATTCTCATTGCAAAGTACTGGAAGTTACAAGATTTACCCACGCTGGAGGAATGGCAGACACAGTTGAGGGACTATATGGAACTGGCCGAAATGACTGGCAGAATCCGAGACTTGGGAGAGGAAACAATGGAAGAGGACTGGAAAAAATTTAAGGATTATTTGCAAAAACATTATAAGCTGTATGAATGTTAAGAAAAATGCATGATTAGGAAAATTTAGCTTCTGTAACTTGATGATGTGAACTGAGAATTAAGGTATAAGAAAGAAGAGGCAGAATCATGAAATAATTTTATCATGTTTATTTTAAATATACAAGAATTGGGATGCAAAACATGAACTTAGAAACATGATAAATTGAAAGTTACAATAAGTTAGGAAACAAGGTAACAAATTGCTGACGTTTTTTATCACAAAGAACGCAGGGTTTGGAGGATGTGGGGAAGTCTAGTTGGATTGTTAAAAAACATTATGGAAAGTTGGATTTTTTTATATATTTCTTTCTCTTTTTGATCTTTTTCTTTTTTTCTTAAGCTTTATATCTTTGACTGTAAGAAAAGAAACTCAATAAAATATTATATATATATATATAAAATTATTAAGCCACTCTGAAAACTGTATCTTTGTGAGGGAAAAAAGGATCATCTAGCAACTGTCAGCACCCTTAACAGCACCTTTCCCGGGGTTCTTTGGGGGAAGCCATGCCTGTTTAAAGTGGTATGGTACAACTTTAAAAGTATAGTGTTGCTTTGGACAAAATGTGGGTTGTGACTTAACACACAAACAGACCATAGATTCTGCTTGACCATTTTTATGTTCTTTCTTTTTCTCTGGGGGGTCTTCCCCCACCACTTTTGCCAGTGACTATACTTATTATTTCAAAACATGAATGGTTTCTTAAAGGTGTCTTAAAGGGGACGCGGGTGGCGCTGTGGGTAAAACCTCAGTGCCTAGGACTTGCTGATCGTAAGGTTGGTGGTTCGAATCCCCACGGCGGGGTGAGCTCCTGCCCACCTAGCAGTTCGAAAGCACCCCTAAGTTCAAGTAGATAAATAGGTACCGCTTTATAGCGGGAAGGTAAACGGTGTTTCCGTGTGCGGCACTGGTGCTGGCTCGCCAGATGCAGCTTCATCACGCTGGCCACGTGACCCGGAAGTGTCTTCGTACAGCGCCGGCTCCTGGCCTCTTGAGCGAGATGAGCACGCAACCCTAGAGTCGGTTACGACTGGCCCATACGGACAGGGGTACCTTTACCTTTATACTTATTATTTCAAAACATGAATGGTTTCTTAAAGGTGGTTTTTTTTAAATGAACTCTATTTAAACTCTTCGTAGTATTTATGTCCTTGCCTTTCCAGCCGTTCAGAATATTTCTTAAATGAATACAGGTTGGTCTTCTCTTGGGAGATAGGAATATTAAGGTTGGGCAGATAAAACACCAGCAATAATCTTGAGAACACTGGAGCACCTCTTATATTATTAAAAGTGCAAACACAGAGTTTAAGAGACAGTTCTGACATTGCTCTGAATGTGGTGTGGAGCCTTGTGCCTAGTTTCGCTGGAATTGCATGACGCATCAGCCTTCCATGAATATTGCATGTGTTTGTGTTTTTCTCATAAATTTAATAGGTTTTCATAACAGTTTGTCAGAAAATTGTTGTGGTTGACTGCACTTATTATTTTGGATGAGAATCCTTGGTGCAGTGTTGATATACTGTATACATATAGCGAAGGGAGGACTATTAATTTGCTTTCATTGAATCATTGTAAGTGTTCATTTCTCTCTCTCTGTGTGTGTGTGTGTGTGTGAGAGAGAGAGAGAGAGAGAGAGAGAGAGAGCACTTAGAACGTTAATTTTTAGTTGGTAAGTTAAAAATGAAATACAGTATCCTTTGCTCAGAAATCAGTAGCTTAAGGAACTCAAAGACATCAACATACTTTTCGAATTCATTTTGCTCTGTACTGCATGGCAAACAAGACTATTGCTACTAAAGATTGTACTATGTGCAAAGTCCCGGCTACACCACTGTCCCAGCAGTATCTTTGTCTAAGCAACGTTAACAGAACATGGGTGGAATGCGAGTTTGACCCATAGGTTAAATGGAGTGAAAGCTGTGTGAGTTTGATAGGTGATTTAACAGCAGCCATTCTAAATCAAAAGTATTGGTTATGAAGTGACAGCCTGCAAGATACTGGAACTGTCATATAAAAAAGAAGGAAGGAAGAAGGAAGGGAATTTCAAAGAACAATTGGCTATATATTCAGCATCAGAAAGCAGAAACCCAACAAACTCAAGATTTGTGAACTATGAATGTCCTCAGATAGTAAGTCGTTTCGGCAAATTTAAAAGCTTACTGCATATTCAAAAATAAGGACACACAATTCAGCCAAAGTTAGGCACTTTAAAACTCCATTAATTACAATGGGGAGAGGTTTAAGTACATCTTCAACTTTCACATTGACATCCATTGAAATGACAGTGCTCAAGTTGAGTAGACCCTAGGAGTATTAGATTTGAAATTTAAAATGTAAACATTTCAATTATGCAGTCTTTAATTGAGATTTTTTTTTAAATAAAGAAAAAGAAATCATTTATATATATATATCTGATTTTTGTTGTCATTATTTCAACATAACCTCTTGCAATTGCATTTTTAAATCTTGTGTCATTCAGTATTCTGTAATATCCAGTAGCAGCTCTTTCGCTTGTTATCCTTAATGGAACCTATTCTCAAGCTTCTTGCCCCCAAACTAATGAATAAAGTTTGTGAGGTACTTCTGGAACAAAAAAACCCCCACTAGTTTCTGCAGTGTAGATGTACTGTTTCTCATTAGAGTTGTGTGTGCAGAGGAAATAAATATGCTAAATAGTACTTGCAACTTACACGTTGGGTGATTTAAAAAGACTTTTTGCATTACGAACCACACTTACCCTGGGTGTATATATGGTTGCTCTCATGGTTTCATATCTGTCCTTTAAATTCTGCTCTTCAACCTCTTTTGAAATAGCTGTCCGAGCCTCAGACCTACAGTATGGGAATTGATGCCAAATATGGATGTCTTCCAGTCCATTCATACAACAGAGGGTGGGGAGAAAATCTATGGTTTCTTGAGAGAGCCATTGATCAGTTAGTGTAACTTTGATTAAACTTCAAACATGATGCTGCCATCTCTGAAATTCACATGCCAAACAACTTATATCAGTGCCTTTGCTTCTGCAAAATGAGTTCTAAAGGTTTGGAAAACAAATATAACGAACCACTGTGAAACCGTAGTGCACGATGCAATGCACAGTAAGAAAAGTTGATCCTGGAAATCAATTTTCATTCACATAAAACAGGGGTCAGCAACCCTTTTTCAGCAGGGAGCTGGTCCACTCTCCCTCAGACCTTGTGGGGGGGGCAGACTATATTTTTTGGGGGAAGGAATGAACGAATTCCTATGCCCCACGAATAACCCAGAGATGCATTTTGAATAAAAGCACACATTCTACTCATGTAAAAACACCGGCAGGCCCCACAAATAACCCAGAGATGCGTTAAATAAAAGGACACATTATGTAAAAACACGCTGATTCCCGGACTGTCCGCGGGCCAGATTTAGAAGGTGATTGGATCAGATCCACACACACACACCCCGGGCCTTAGTTTGCCAACCCATGACATAAGGGCTATGAAATTTATTAGAAGCTCTTTGCTTCTAATATGTCCTTCCAGAAATCATAACCCCTTCTGGAACAGATGAAGAAAATATTTCTCAGGACAGGAAGGGAAGCTGTTTTAGCATTTCTGCCACCGGTGTGCTTTAAGTATTGTACTCTATGCCAGAGATAGATATATCTCAAGGTTGTTTAGGTCAGCTTGTTTAGCAAATGTAAAGTGATCCATCATAAAATAATACAGAAGAAATGGGCTAAACATATGCTACTAGGGTAATCGTAAACATTTGTGTTCAGTTAAATTCAAGTAGTAACTAGCAGGCTAATTGTTATCAATCTACTCTGTTTTCTTAACGATGTGTTGACTGCAAGAGGAATGGAAATTATTAGGGGAGCACAAAAGGGGTCATAGATTGTATTGCTTTAAAAAGTAAATGGAGCAAGGCACTGTCAATGTTTTCACTGACTTCATCTGAGATAGTATCCACAACATGCCGCTTTTAAACAAACCTGGGACGTGCAGCACCAATTTTCTATTTTGAAACTTTCCAGCTACAAAGAAAACTGTCCAGGTATAACCAGTGCAATGGTTTGCTGTTGAAACTTTGGTCCGATTGACTGTAGCAGAAATAGGTAGATCACTTAGCAGAAATAGGTGGAACTCAGCAGTGCCTCTGGTCCAGCAGGGGTGTGATCTCCACGCCCCCCCCCCAAATATTTTATTGGCACCCCTGACCTGGGCAAAATAGTGTTATGAGTTCAGTTTTGATCTTTTAAGGGCGAAGCTCTTGACAAAGTATTTTAATGTCCACAAGAACAAAACTCAAAGCAGAAGATCAGTAAATGGGAACTAGGATTTGAGTCTCAGAGCCGATGAACTATTAATCAGCCACCAAGCAATAAGAATGGGGGAAATGGCAGGATTTAGTGGCTGGCAGCTTAGTTTCAGTTAGGACTCTTTACATCCAATACCCCTCAGAGACACTTTTTGTTATGACTTATGATCAAACATTACAGCCATCTTTTAGTGCATAATGAATAGCCAGCTTGACAGCCTGGTCACAACACTTTAAGTGTGCCTACAGCAAGGGAGCTGAATCTTTCCCTCTGAAAGTGTTCACCTGAATGCATGTACTCAGTTACTCTGGTTGCCTTGCTCCTGTTTGGATGTTCTTGCTATGACATCTCATCAGTCTTCATAAATCAACACAGGAAAATGATATAACTTCCCTTTTAATCAGTGTATGACATAAAATGGTCACTCAAGTGCTATAGGCAGGTTTCTGTAACACTTGCCCATTTGTAACTGCCTGTCCATAAGACAGGGCTCTAAAAACAACAACACACTAATGATTTTGATTGATGGGGACTGCAAGCCTATGCGCAGTTGCCCATTGAACACAGTGTGAGTTATTTCCAGCTAAATATGTGTACGATTTCACTGTGAATTAGAAAAGCTCACACTTTAAAATGGTCAACGTCTGTTTTGAAAATCAAGCTTATTGTATGTGTTTCCAACAGAACACCCAGAGGAAAAAGCAACAAAGTATGTTTTCACTTGTGTTGTGAGAATTGTGAGGGGTGAGGTACAAAGAAAGAAAATGAGTGGAAAGTGAGACTGAAAAGTGGCTTAACATTGAGTTGAATGCAATGGTACCCCTGCCTCTTGTTGCTTGCAAGAAAGGATGTGCATCCTAGAAATCTATGACAGTAACACTAATGTATGATTAAAAACACCATTTGGAGTTTATGTTCCTACTCTTAAAACCAACATTTTACATGGTTAATCTTGTACTGCAGCCTCCCAAATAACAATACTGCTATCGAATCTCAACCCAGCACTTAACCTTGTGTTTAACCTTGAAGCCAGAGTCCAAATTGAAAATGTGTTTCTTTAACAGCGCAGCTGGGACGAAAATGAGTATGATCCTCTCTGCTCTTGATTGTAAGCTCTACTTTTAACGCTCAAATCATTGTCCTTTGTCCTGATTTTTAAAATTGATTTCCCCCCTCTTCCTCAACACACAAGTCTCATTAATTAAATGGCAAGAGCAGCAGCTTGCGCCAGCAACACTTTCCCCTAAAGCTCCTTGAGCAGAGAGAGCCTTTCATTCATAGTTTCTGAAAGCAGTTTCTATTTCTGCCTCACTGAGGAGAAATCTATATTATAGGCTTGAAAGGACAGCTTCCAAATCTAGTCAAAACCAAGGTTACTTAAAATAGATCCAGAATAAATTGGTTCTCCTCCCCTCTCCTCACTCGTTTGCAGTCATCTTCCTTTAAATGACGTTTATCGGAAAAGTTCCCCAAATTCATAAAATTGCCTCATCCTTCCTCACTTTGCTCCCCCCCCCCCGCCAGCTCTTCACCTCCAACTGTTGCTCCTGCCAGTTTCGTTCAATTAACTTCAGCACGGATGTATGCATCCCATTCCTGCAGTTAATTTCTTTCAGGATTGATGAACTGTGCATCGAACTGGAGGGACTCATGGCTGAGACAGAATACAGATTCCATTACAAAGCTGTGTACTACTAATTAATAAAAACAAGTCACTTCGAGAACGTAGTCAAATCAGGTTTCGCTGGAGAGCACAAGGTGCTGAAATTCCTGGCCTGGATGGATTTCTGTCTCCCTCCCTGCACTTTCTATTAGGTAATCCCTCCCCTACCTGGCCTGGTCTCCTTGGCAACACTTCCCCCAGGTGGGATTGGACAACTGACTGAGGTAGGCGGAGACCTCCAGGTATCCCACCTGAGGGAAGGCAAAGCCAAGCCTATGCTGTTGAAGCCGCTCCAGATTAGGGGCTGCAAGCGTCCACGCCGCAGGGAGCGGTCATTATGCTCCTAGGTTTGCCTTTCTCCTTGCTTTCCTCCAACACAGCGATAGACTATATGGGCTAAAATAAGGAGGTCTGTCGTATTTCTTTTTTGCAACAAGAGCTGTTTCATGTGATACTTTTAGTGTTAATGTCCTGCATTTCTAGGATTCACCTCCTTCCATGCATGCAGCAAGGGGGAAAATGCTAATGGCATTCCCACACAGCCCACATTATCTTCTCGCTCTTGCCATGGGTTGCATGCTGAGTTGCCTTTTCACAAACCAAAGGACATCTGCCACCCGCCAAAATTGATAGCAATTGGAAAAAGGGTAGGGGATGAAGGATAGCTCAGCATAAGACTCTTAATCTCAGAGCTGTGGGCTCAAGCCCCATGTTGAGTGAAAGATTCCTGCACTGCCAGGGTTTGAACTAGATGATCCACCTGGTTCCTTCCAACTATAGTTCTGTGGTTCTGTATGTTTCACCAGTGCCCCTGCAGTCCCTTATGTGAATGCTCACATTGTTTGAGAGGACCCCCCCCCCCTCCAAGCTTTGAGAGCAGATTTTCAAGAGCAAGGGTGCAGCAGGCGGAAAGAGAAATAGGTAGAAATTGCCTCCCTCACCTTCCACCAGCAGGTCAGTCTCATGAGCAGAGTTTCACTCTCGGGAGCTCCAGATCCAAGCTGATCTTTGTATGCATTGAGTATGACTGGGGGTGTCTTCAATTTGTAGTTAAAATACTACAAACTTCCTGTTTGTGATTAAGAGTTTGTTTAAACTTTTATTAGATTGTAGAAAGCGTTGTTGCATTGCATCTGCATTCTACATAAGTGGAAAATTCTGGCAAATTCAGTTCATGAATTCGTATTATTGTACGCACTGTGGGTTTGCACAGCAATCTGTTCGTGTAACAATCAGTGTTACATGCACTTCGTAGGCACGGTTTATAGAGAGTTTTGTATATCATAATTCTAAATTGATACCAGAATGCTGTTTTAAGAAAGCCCTGCAGAATTTGGACTGTCAGTGTAATATGTATTGTAAAAGCTCCCTTCCTCCTTCTTAGGACAAGACACTGTGCTCTTCACAATATGCAGATATTGAATACTGTTATGGGTTTGTAGGTGCCAGAATTTAATTAAGGCTTGGGGTGTTAGAAGCTAATTAAGGTAGGCTAGTCTCCTGTGTAGGTGATAGCTAGAACCATGTGTGTTCTTGAGCTGTGTGTTAACCACTTTTAATCCTCTGGAATCAGTATGTGTGAAAAGCTAATTGCATTAGGCAGACTTCCTAAACTGTATTAGACATGCCTAAATCATAGGAAATCAACACATGTTAAGAGCCAATTATGTCAGATTTCCTTTTGAGGTGTTAGCCTGGGGATGAGCCATTTAGGCAACACAAACACTTCCGGAGGCGGCGCGAACGGCAATGGCTGCCAGCTCCTGAACGGGAGAGGGTAGCTCCGTTGAAACGGGTCGCCCGCTACGGCGAAGCGGGGACCCATCCAGGAAAACCACAGGCAGCAGAAGCCTGTGGTCCTGAGACCCGGCGGGCGCCAAAAGCAGCCCCTAAAACGACGAAGGGACCCCGTAAGGGGCTCCGGACCGCGGAGGGGGTAGCGGCGCTGTGGGTCGTTGCGCGATCAACGGAGCGAAGCCGCGTCGCTGTTGCCGGTGAGCGCTGACCTTTCTTCTTGAAACTGCTAACTTTGGAAAGCAACAACCCGGGAGTAATTTGGACACTATACTTCTAAAGCCTCTAAAAATTGTGAATTTGGCTGAAAGCGGAGTGACGAAAAACAGGAAGTCCGTCTTCCGCTGACACTGAACTTGAAAGTAAAGAGCAGGAGGAGTGGAGACAAAGAGTAATTTTTTGCATTGACTGATCTGGCATCTATTTAAACTGTTGTTTCTGGCTGATTTAAAGACTTTAAGTGGCTGTTTTTTGGACCTTCATTGAGACAAGGGTACCTGTCTTCTGTTGATCTATTGGATTACAAATAAAAGTAAGAAACCCAGGTACTGGAGCTGCCTGAGTAACTGAGCAGTCAGCCTGCAAGCTTTGGATACTTTGAATCTGAACTTTGGAACATACTGAGTTTGAATTTGTTACTTTGAAACACTTGTGGTCTAAGCACTTTTGGAAACAATGTTTGGCTTTAAGTTTTAACTCTGCTAAAACTTATCTTTGTGAAGATCTTTGGAGATCAATTCAGACTTACTAACTTCAATTGGATTGGACTTCCTCCCCAAAGACATTCTAAGCTCCACCTAGAGGATTTTTGGATTTACAGCAGTGACTTTGTTTTACTTTCTCTTTCCCGGCCTCCTGTTTGAGTGTTACCATCTGGGCTCTTACTTTCTCATGGGAACAATTCAGTTTGACCTTGGCTTTTAGATAACTTTGGAATGAGTGGAACAAGAAAAAGGGGAAGAACCAGACAAACAACGTTAACTTTACCGACAGTCTCACAGCGTAGATCATCTGTGCCTGCTTTGCCTACTACTTTGCCTCCTGAGGCAGAAGCGGCCTCCCTGCTACAATCAGGGGAGGGAGAAACTGAGGAATTACAACTGGAAGATATGGCCTCAGGAGCAAGTGGCACTATTTTGGAGAAAATTTTTGAAAAATTGGAGGCTCTGGACAGAAAGGCTGACCAGCAATCAGCTAAAATTGACTTAAACACAGAAAGTTTAAATAGACTAACTGGACAAGTTGCACAGAATGTTCAATCTATTGGAGAATTGAAGGAGGCTGTAGGTGAAAATCGGAAACTGGCGGAAGACACTAGCCAAAGATTGGGACAGCTTGAAAAAGAAGTAAGACCACTCAGCAAACAAGTAGGAGAACACCAGATCTACTTTTCCATGACAGAACTTCGGAACAGGGAGGCCAATTTAAGGATACGCTCAATTCCAGAAGTGGAAGAAGGTAACTTAACTGAGTTCCTTACCAAGGAATTTTCCAAGTTTTGGAACTTAGAAGAAAAAGACTTTAAAATACTATCTGCTTTTAGGCTTGGAAGACTTATAAAGAAGGAGAAGCCCAGAGACTGTTTGATAATATTGAGATCAAAGGAGGAAAGGGACAAGATTCTAGGCCTGCACTACGGAAAGTCACTGGATCTGAATGGCAAAATAATACGACAAGAGATTGAGCAGGCCATCCAAAATATGAAACAGGGCAAATCACCAGGACCAGATGGGCTGACCTCCAAGTATTATAAGACATTGAAAGACTATTTGATACAACCACTGATGGAGGTCAGCAATGAAATTTTAGAGGGGAAGAAGGCGCCAGAATCGTGGAAAGAAGCTTTCATCACATTGATACCAAAATCGGAAACTGAAAAGACACAGCTTAAGAACTACCGTCCCATCTCCCTTTTAAATGTGGATTACAAAATATTCGCAGACGTTTTGGCAAGTAGATTCAAGAGGGTTTTAAACAAAGTAATCCATAAAGACCAGGCAGGCTTTCTCCCAGGTAGACATATGTCTGCCAATACAAGGAACATTATAGATATATTGGAGCTTTTACAAACAGACATAAATACTAAAGCTGTTTTAATTTTTATAGACGCGGAGAAGGCCTTTGATAACATATCCTGGAAGTTTATGAAAGGGAATCTAAAAGAAATGGGAGTGGGCCGGGGGTTTGAGAATGGGATTGATGCAATATATTCAGAACAAAAGGCTAAACTGATAGTTAACAATGTGGTTACAGAAGAGTTTAAAATTGAAAAAGGAACACGACAAGGCTGTCCGATTTCCCCGTTACTATTTATCTCGGTCCTGGAGGTGCTCTTGAACACGATTAGAGGGGACAGGTTGGTGGAAGGGATACAGGTCGGAGCGAAACAATACAAACTTAAAGCGTTTGCAGATGACTTAGTTCTGACATTACAGGAGCCAGAATCTAGTACGAAAAGAGTACTACAACTAATCCAGGATTTTGGTCGGGTGGCGGGATTTAAACTAAATAAGCAAAAAACCAAGGTGTTGGGAAAAAACTTGACAGATATTGAGTCGGAACGGTTTCAGAGAGAGACAGAGTTAACTGTGGTTAAGAAAGTTAAATACCTAGGGGTAAACATGACAGCAAAGAATTTGAGTCTGTTTAAAGATAATTATGAAAAATGTTGGTCTGAAATTAAGAGAGACTTGGATAGCTGGTCAAAACTGAAACTTTCATTGTTAGGTCGAATAGCTGCTATTAAGATGAATGTATTGCCAAAAATGTTATTTTTGTTTCAGACATTGCAGATTGTAGATAAAACGGAGTGCTTCCGGAAGTGGCAGAAAGATATCTCCAAATTTGTCTGGCAGGGCAAAAAGCCCAGAATTAAGTTTAAGATATTAACGGACGCAAAAGAAAGAGGGGGCTTTGCCCTGCCAGACTTAAAGTTGTACTATGAAGCCGCAGCTTTCTGCTGGCTAAAAGACTGGCTACTTCTGGAGGACACGGATGTGCTGGATTTGGAAGGTTTTAACAATGCATTTGGATGGCATGCATATTTATGGTATGACAAGGTTAAGATCAACAAGGTCTTTAAGAACCATATTGTCAGAAAAGCAATATTTAATGTCTGGACAAGATACAAAGACTTATTAGAAAACAAAACACCGAGGTGGCTGTCACCTTTGGAGGCTAAGGCCCGAAAAAGACCCAATATGGAGGCCAATTGGCCAAAATATTGGGAAATACTAGAAAGGGATGGAGACAATTGGAAACTGCAGAGTTTAGAGAAAATGAAAGATAAAGTGCGAGACTGGTTACACTATGCTCAGATTAAGGAAGTGTTTAAGATTGATAAAAAGTTAGGATTCCAGGTGGAGAAATCGAAACTGGAGACAGAACTGCTAGAACCTAAGACCAAGGTACTTTCAAAAATGTATAACTTGCTGCTGAAATGGAACACACAAGACGAATTGGTTAAATCGGCTATGATAAAGTGGGCCCAGGATATTGGGCACAACATTATGTTTGAGGACTGGGAAAGGTTATGGACTACCGGGCTGAACTTCACAGCATGTAATGCTCTGAAGGAAAATGTAATGAAAATGATATATAGATGGTACATGACCCCAGTGAAATTGGCTAAAATACACCATTCGTCTGATAACAAATGTTGGAAATGTAAGGAAAATGAAGGAACATTCTTTCACCTCTGGTGGACCTGCCCTAAAGTGAAGGCCTTTTGGGAAATGATATATAATGAGTTAAAAAAGGTATTTAAGTATACCTTCACCAAGAAACCAGAGGCCTTCCTTCTGGGCATGGTCGGCCAGAACGTGTTAAAGAAGGATAGAACATTTTTTATGTACGCTACAACGGCGGCAAGGATACTTATTGCTAAGAGTTGGAAAACCCAAGATCTACCAACACTGGAAGAATGGCAGATGCAGCTGATGGACTATATGCAACTGGCCGAGATGACTGGCAGAATCCGCGACCTGGGAGAGGAGAGGGTTGAAGAAGACTGGAAGAAATTTAAGATTTATTTACAAAAGTATTGTAATTTGGTTGAATCCTAACAAGGAAGCCAGAGCAGAAATAACTGTCTACCATTAAATTATAATCTTTTATTTGAGTTTAACCTAAACATTGCACTTAAGAGTATAAACAAGATGATAATTTGCTTGGAAAAATTCGTTTTTAATGATGAGAGTGGAAGCGGGAGACGTGAGGGAGTCCGCAATAGAATGAAAAGATGTTATGAAACCTATTTTGTTTGTTAAATATGTATCTGTAAAAAATCTTAATAAAAATTTTTATAAAAAAAAAAAAACATTTAGGCAACACAAAGAATCAAAGGTGAATCTCATTTACAAATAAGTGGACTCCCTCCCTCCCTCAACTGAGCATTTTGTTTGAAAGATAGTGCCAGTTTCAGGGAGAGCTTTTGGAATTGCAGTTAGGAAGCAGCCGTCTGGGGAGAGAGAGAGAGTCAGAGAGCAATGATGTTGGGGCACCTATGGGAAAAGCCAGAGCCTCTTGGAGTATGCATGCTGTGCACTCCTCCATTGTAGGCTCAGGTTGTAGGTATGCGCAAATAAACCACATATCACAATGGCACTACAGCCTCTGCTGTGGCTCATTTCCCCCCCAAAGGAAACACAGACCCTGGGTAAGTGCCTAGAACTCCTGGGATCTCGCACAGTTCTGGAGATAGGGGTGACGAGTAGCAAAATTCTTCAAAGGTACAGACAAGTGGGTAATATTGCAATGTTTATATCTAACGATTCCAGGTGTTTCCTCTATAAAAAGCAGGGGTTTTTTCTGTTTCTGCAAGGTACATTGATGTAGTACATTTGAACTGGTAAAGTAATGGAAAAATCCTAAGTCGGGCGGGGGGGGAGAGTGGAGCAGCAGATCTACCTTCACATCCCATGCTCTGATGAGCAGGGTTTCCATCTGCTGGTACTTGTGAAAAAACTGCAGGCAGTAGCTTTCTGCCCACCTGGGCACAGCTAGGTCCTTCACCATAGGGGAAGCGCAAAACCATTAGCAGCACTCCTCTTTGCCAGTGGGCGGGGGGTAGCAGGAAGAAACCATTCCTCCAGCCATCAGCTTTATGTGTGTGTGTTAGGATTGTTGGTTAAATAATAAAAATTCTTTTTTCCTGCAAAAAAAAGTAGCTTTCCCTTTGCTTCTTTATTGCCAGAAATTGTAGACCTCTATTGACTCAATGACTCATCCATAACTTTCCAGTCCTGGCAGAACTGAAGGCTCCCAAGGTTGCTCAGAAGCATCCATTGCTCTCAGGAGCTCCAACAGATTTTTATTTGTTCATTAATTAACTTTCTATCCTCACAAAGAAAACCAGGGCAGAAAAATAAAATAAAGAAACATTTAAAAACATGTTAAAAGTTAAAAATAAATGAAAATAAATCACCAGCCCACTCCTCATAGTGTTCTAACTGAAGTTTAATTTTATAGCTTTAACTGGTTCTTGCCCTTTTGTATTGTATCCTTGTAAGTTATTTAGAGACGATTGTGGCTAAGCGGCATATAAAGTGTTTGAATTAAAATTAAAACAGCTAATTACTACAAGGTTGCCAGGAATAGTATCTTTCAGCCATCAAATCCCCAGGTAAATAGGAATGTTTTTAAATTCCTCCCTAAATGTAATTAGGGCAATGGCTGCACCTCTTCAGAGAGGACATTCCACAAATGGGGAACCAACACTGATAAGGCCCTGTCACTGGTCAGAGCCAACCAGATTGAGCCAGGAGGAATGAAAAACTCCTAGAGCTGCCCATGACAACATATGCCTTAAGACTGAAGCATTTGCTACTGCAAGGAATCAGATCTCACCTATTCTTGCAGACTAAGTTTAGTGATGGGGAGCTCCCAGGCAAAATCAGGTACAGTCTATCCCTTATGAACTGGCCTTGTTTGGCTCTTATGAGCTTCAAGTGTTTGAACCTGGCTCCTAGGGGGCAGCTCTGGAATTCCATCAGCTTGAACACTGCAGTTAAACAATCCCTAGCATCAGCTCTTCTTCAATACAGTATGTGCGTTATGTAAGCCTCTCCTCTTTGTTTTTGTTATGCCCTGATGAAAGGAGCTTTGGTCCCCCTTTCCAAATTACCGGTAAATGGGCAAAGACTTAAATGTTCATTGTAACACTGCACAGCATCTTCTGGTGTGTTTTTTCCCCCAGATCAGAACTAATTTATATAAGGCAAGATTCTAATTGCAAAAAAAAAACACAGAGAGGATTTATGTTCATAGCACAACGAAAATTCAGAAAGGTATATTTGGGACACAAAATTAATCCTATGTGCTTAGCTCCTTTAAATAATGTTCCTCTTTTAGTAGGTGTCTTGCACTTTAATGGGGGGCATCAGATACTATTTATGTACATTCTGGTACTGTTTTAGTATGAAAATAAACTTTTGGATTTATGTTTGCCACTTCATTCAAGGTTTACTCCTTTATAGACTTCCTAAGAGCTCTGTTTATATTAGGATTAAGATCAGAAAGAGAACTGTTGTGAATTCTAATCATCCCTCTTTATTGGATGCTGACATCCTGTTCCATGTGATATTAGTGTTCCTGGCAGTGCCAAAGCAGAGTGGCAACACTTGCAAGAATGAATAATTACTGCAGGTCATTAGTATGAAAATAGCATGATGCAGCTTGCCCACATCACCAAAATAATTCATTTCACGTGTGTACTGAATGCATTTCCAACTTCCTTCCAGATCTCTGAGTCACTGCATTATGTCTTCAAGGGCTGGGATGACACACTATACCCATAGCAACAAATGCTAACACAGTTCTTCAGATCCTCAGAGTGAAACTGACTTGGGACTTGAGTACCATTTGGTTTTCAGTGCTGCCCCACTGCATTCAGGGCTGGATATGTATTAAGATTGCAATGTAATTGACTTAACTGGTAGGCTAATCAAATCCTCTTAAATGAGCTGGTCAGGCTACACAACTGAAGATGCACTGAACTTGGACGAAGAACAAATAGGGGTGATTTTTTGAACTCATATCATTACCAAGGCTTTTGCATGGTACCAAGGCATTTGATAATTGGGCTTGTGGTAGTTTAACATCTTCTTTAATTTTTTCTGCTTTCTGTCAAAAGACAAAGGCTTTGTATTTGCTGTTGAGACCAGAAAATGTTATTTCAGTGCTCCCCTTTTTGAAATGCACGTGCATGATGCGACAGGTGGTTTTAAGTGTCAAATTATGTTAACCAAATGAATTGATCAAGCGACACTGGGATGGAAAAGGGCAGGAGGGGTTTTCAAGGAAGGAATAAATGCTCTATTCTTTCTCCTTTTACTACGCTTCACACCTTTCCCCCAGAGAGCATGACTGACTACTCTAATTATACTGCATGATTATATCTCCCGCCTATAGAGGCAATTTTTGTTTCACCTCTAGGGTTGTTAGAGCTGATTGTCTCCCTGCATGGAGAGATGACTTACACTTTAATCATGTTGAAACCGTAGGTCTAAAAATTCCGAAAGGAAAATCACAGAATGAAGGAAAGAGAAGCAGAGTATATTCCTGCCGGTTGAAATGGAGGAATTGGTTCTGTGCTACCAGTGGTAGGAAGTTACCTGCAGAATATTTCTAGGAAAAAAGCCTTTTTCAACCTAAGTATAAAACTCCTAAATATTATAGTTCTCTTCATTCTTCTCCCACAGGAGGTCATTCCACAAACTCAAAGTGTCTCAGAATAAAAGCTGGTCCTCATTTGTTTCACTTCAGGGCTTCAGACAGATTGGGGAGGCGTATTTTGGCTGAACCCCAGAAGGAAAATGAAAGAGAAAAGGCAGAATGATTAAGGGAGAAGGCCAAAAGTGATTCAGGGGGGAAAGGAGGGGGATTACACTTCTAGCATGGGAAGTGCTTCTTGCCTTCATTTTTTTTTTCTATTTTCCTTTCTTGTGTAACCCTTTAATAAACTGTTTTTAAAGCCACTGGCTTGCTGACAGCATCCATAGCGTGGTGGCAAGCAGCAGAGCTCTGGTGGCTACAATTCTTCCTTCACATTGATTCGCTAGGGAGGGAGGAATAATAGTGGTCGCAGCTTGATCTGCTACTGCTGCATTGCTTTAAATGATAAAAAGGCAGGGAAGACATTTCAAAGTGGGGGGAGATTTTCAAGAAAAGAAGGGGAAGTGGCAAGAAGCTTTTTGTTCTTTAAGAATTGCAAGGCCGCTGCTCCCAAACCCCTTCAGGAGCTGTTTCAGTTGTCAAAGTTTTGAATTAGGGGTGGCTGGTTTTTGCCCATCTCTACTCTTAGCAAGTCGGCCTACAGTCCTTAGGCATCTCCAGGCAGGGCTGGGATTGCTCCCTCTCCGATATCCTAGAAATCCACTGCAGGACTGAATAGTCAGTACCGAGCTAGGCGAACAAATGTTCTGACTCAGTACAGTGCTACCTTGATTTTCAACCATAATCCGTTCCAGAGGTCCGTTTGTAAACCAAAACAGGTTGTAACCCAAGGTGCACTTTCGCCAATGGGGCCTCTCCCCCAAAATTGTTTGTAATAAAAAAAAAAGGTTGCAAACAGAGACATGCACTTTCAGGTTTGACGTGTTTGTAATCCAAAATGTATGCAAACCAAGATGTATGCAAACCAAGGTACCACTGTATAAGACAGCTCCCTATGTTCCAATGCACCATTCTCCCGATTTTTCTCCCACAGGAGAAAACATTTGTGCACATGTTGCCACTTTGCACGTGAACTTGCTGCACATTAATATCTGTATCTGAGTGTCCCTACCATAAATAATCAGGCAGAGGCAACCTGGAAACACACTTTTTTGGGTGGAATGCTCTTGCCCAGGGCGGCTTACCTGCAATTGCAGCAGGGCAGAGACACAGAGCACCTCCCTCCAAACACCAGCGTTATCGCAACTTACCTGGATAGAGCTGAGGCAGGGCAAGGCAGCATGGGACTGTGTAGGTGCACCCGTGGAGCAAATCCTGTGCTCCTGCAAGTGCGCCCACACATCTCCAACTAGGTTACCACCCTGCCCCACCCCTGCCTTGTCCATGTAACCTGCAGCTCCACCCTACCATGCTGGCTGCTACTGCATCACCTACTTCGATTAATTTTCAGTGGCAGTCTAAGTCTTATCTTTACTTGCCCAGACTTCCCATTTATTTTAGAGCAGCCTTTTTTTGTGCTTTGTCACTTCTCTGCTGGCTCTGTTTGCATTTGTAACGTTTGATCTGTTCCACTGTAGGTTTTTTTTTTTTTGTCTTTGATTGAAAGCCAAAGACATTTTGATTTTAAACAAAATAATATCAACAGATAAATAAAGATCAGGGAGATGGCACAGCAGGATCAGGGTAAAGCGCCACTATCTTTAGATCTGACTCTTGTCCCATCTCTGCTCTTGCTGCTGAAAAAACAACAACCCCCAAGTGATCCAGTCATAGTGTGTTGAACTGCTTGCTCTGTACTGAAGCAGCATCTAGGGTCATCAACGACACAGAAGGATGCACCACTTTGGTACCAGCGAGGCAAAAACTTATTGTGTACTTCATGTCTAGATTACAACTTGGGATGAGGGATGGAGTTTAGGTTTTCTGTGATACTCTGGTGTGCTATAGCGGTGCGGCTTACTACTTAAGCTGATCTATAGGGCAGGGCAGTGTAGTCTGATATACATAGTATTGGCAGTGAGCTCTCGTTAACCCAGAAGTAGTCTGATATACATAGTATTTTGTGTTTCTCATATGTAAATAGCTACTTCTTACTTATAAACCTCCAGACGGGCCAAAAAAGACAAAAACGTGCACCCATACAATTTGTTTACATGTATTAATGTGAAAATATGCACACAAACACACATACGCATATTTCAGGAACATTATCGTGATTCAGCGTCTTTTCACCAAGCTATATAGTGAGGAATTCTGAAATACAGTGAACATAAATCAGTGGAATAGGAAGCCACTCTTCAGATGGGGTGGTGGATTGTGGTAATAGATTCCCACATATAAATGTTTTATGTGCGCATACACATGCTCCTAGATATTTTTTTCCTTGTGTCAAAGGTTATACTGAATGCTAGCATTTTGCAAAAGAATGTTCGGTTTGAAACCCATTTGGATGTATTTCGTTCAGTAAACTTCTGCTTTCATTAGGTGCTCTTTGCTTGGATTCTGGATAAATGACATACTTCATACAGAACTACATACCCCGCAAGTGTCCCGGGAAAAAAGGAACACCCCATTTTCTCGCACGAGAGCACGGTGATCATTTTGGGTGTCACGATCTCTCATAATTTTGCACCAAGATCTTGCCTCCAAAAAGCACCCCCGAACACATTTGGGGAGGATGATTTTGCACGGCACCCCAAAATGTACGTTTTGGGGCACCATGCTAGCATAGCTCCAGAAAAGCACATATTTTTGGCTCCATGATCTCACGCAACTCATGTAGGAGCACAGGCAGGAAGACATACGACCTGGTTTGGGAACTCAAGATGTTGGAGGGCATGGAATTATTTTCTATTCTATGAAAAGTATCAATGAGTTGAATAGACAAGGCTTGCAAATTTGTGGCTGAATGCTGCCCACGAACCAATTATTGGATGAATTTGTTTATTGTTTTGCCTTATTCATATGCTGTTTCGTTTTGATACGATTACAGTTTGTTAATTTTTAAAATTGTTGTTGTTGAGCCATTTGAGCTCAACATTTTTGTTGAGAAAAGCAGAATACAAATATCATTTGCAGAAACATAGTGGCCAAGCAGCTAGCAGGCCACACTACTCAGCTACAATTTACTTTGGTAGACCACACTCCACAGGTAAAGAGGAATTGGATGCTATCATTTGTCTATCAGCAAATTTATATAAATATTACTTTTAAAAGTAACATTCTTTGGCACGTGCTTTCAGCAACATAAGATCAGTTGCCTTCCTGTTTCATGAACACTGTTTTCTGCTGATCAGACTTGGAACAGTGTTCCTGGCTCCCGTATTGCGTGCCGACCAGTTTGCTACTTTGAGGTCCCAGGAGAAATTCAGATTTAGAACTAATTAAAACAAATTCATTGCTATCAGCTAAAAAGAAAAAGAAAAATAAAGCAGGCAATACTTCGCAGTTTAGATTATTTGGAAACTTAATTACAAAATTTTATGATTATTATACAACGCCGTCTTCAAAACTCCTATTTTTAAATGTATTTCACCGAACTCGTATTGCTTTGGGTTATAAACAGTGTGCAGTGAAATAGTCGCCATATGTCTTTATTTGTTAATTTATTTCTTTTTGCTTTGGTCCTTAAGGCACAAAGATACAGACACAGCATTCCCTCTCCCCCCCCCCCAGTTCTCACAAAGATGGACAATTAATTGATTCAGGAGCTAAAAAGTTAAAGGTACCCCTGCCCATTCGGGCCAGTCTTGACAGACTCTAGGGTTGTGCGCTCATCTCACTCTATAGGCCGGGAGCCAGCAATGTCCACAGACACTTCCGGGTCACGTGGCCAGCGTGACAAGCTGCATCTGGCGAGCCAGCGCAGCACACGGAAAGCCGTTTACCTTCCCGCTGGTAAGCGGTCCCTATTTATCTACTTGCACCCGGGGGTGCTTTCGAACTGCTAGGTTGGCAGGCGCTGGGACCGAACGACGGGAGCGCACCCCACCGCGGGGATTCGAACTGCCGACCATGCGATCGGCAAGTCCTAGGCGCTGAGGTTTAACCCACAGCGCCACCCGCGTCCCTGATTCAGGGGGTGGTACCTTGCAATTCTACATGCTTGGGGAAAGGGGGCTCTTCCACCCTTTTCAGATTCATAAACATAATGCAGCAGTGTGGTTTTGAACACGTTGTCTATGCCGTAAATCTTCATTGCAAAGTTGACATTACATTGCGACTGCCAGGAAACCCTTTACCTGGAAAAATGTTCTGTCAGTCACTTTCTCATTCTCATCCACACTACATGAGATGTATTTTGTTGCTTATATCTTCTTCTCCTTATCTTTAAAGCAGGCAACACAATAGAGGCACCAGCAATATCAACCACCACAACGGTCGAAATTCGGAAGAGCAGTGTCATGACAACGGAAATCACCTCCAAAGTTGAAAAACTCCCCACGGTAGCCGCTAGCAGCAGCAACACCACCACATGCTCTTTGGGAGAGACAGAGGAAGAAAAGGCCAAGCGGCTGCTCTACTGTTCACTATGCAAGGTTGCTGTCAACTCCGCCTCACAACTGGAGGCGCACAACAGTGGTGAGATACAGCAATTTCTTTCCTGGCTAAAGAGCCCTGCAATTATCTTCTCCAAATAGATTAGATTGCTTGCAGGGCTGTGGGGGTGGGGAGGTGGTGGAAAGCCAGCAATTACATGGAATTTGTTAAGTATTGAAGAATAAAAACAACACGGAGAAAATCTGCCACAAAAGAGAAAATGAGTGATTGCGCTTCATGCAAGCGATCCGCTTCCTTAAATTTCTTACGTTTCTAACCGTTCCAAATATTATGTTCTGGAAGGGCGTGACTGCTTATGCTCTCTGTCTCGCCCTACTTTGCATACTTCCGTTTGTCCCCGGTCCCAAACGGAACATTAATTGGCATTGCTGCACATAAAAGGAAATGCACAATCTGGTAGGGGTGGACTCTCTGAGTTAGGTAGTTTTCAGAAGTGGCTTTCGCATTTCCCACATCGTAAAATCCAGTGAGTTGAATTGACTATATGCATTTTTGTTTTAAAATGGCAGTTTTCCATTTATTCTTCAACATTAAGAGCATTCACAAGTGACATGCCCCAGCTTAAAAGTCTTCAGCACCACTCTTGATATGCCCTTTGCAGAGCACTTTTAAGCCATCTGAACTATACACTTTTGATAATGTCAGGGCAGAATGCTCTATGTCAAAAACATGATTGGCAAATACTCTCAATTCTAAACATTTGTGGGGAAAATCCCACAATCTCCAAAACCAAAGTGTGTTTTTCCAGCGCTGAACCTCTCTCGTGGTTGAGGATTTCCTCTCTCTATGTACTTTAGTACTCTTAGGCTTTAATCTAAACCAGATGCATCAGTGAAGCCAATCCAAAAGGCCTGCTCACTCTTTATAAAGGTGTTGTTTTCTTTTTTAAGACCAAAAACATCCTACATTTTAGATATTAAAATTCATTTACAGTAAAACAAAAGTAACTGTAATTGAATTCAACACCTTTTACTCTATGACATATCTGTCTTTATTCCGTAAAACTATTTTGCTTAGTCCAGACATTTAAAACGAATTGATGCCAGCCACATAACTCATACTCAGAGAAGATTCCCTGAAATCAAATGGATTTAATTGTGTCTTCTCAAAGTATTACTAAACCTGGATATCACCCAATATTATTCTGCCTTTCTCCTAAATTTATAATCAGTTTGTGGAATTAGTTTGATTAGTTATGAAAACATTCCATATCCAATCTGCCTCTCTCATTGGTCATGGTTATTGCACCATGAACACTCGTACATCAAGGAGCATGTATTTAATTAGCATTTTTAAAATAAGGATAAGTGCTCTATGCATGTCAATGTGCCCCAGCAGCTTGGGTTTTGGTTCTATTTTCAAGGGGAACTTTTATTTCCAAAATTTTCTGATTGCCGTAGGTCCAAAATGGTTTAGTAATAAGAAATGTTTGAATGTGCATGTGTATATCATAACCAATAGTATTATATCATTTCTAACATTTGCCCTACTCAAATATTTCATTCATTCATATATATTTGTATACCCACCTATGTCTGTCATTATCATAGTTCATATCATAGGTGAAATAATGTATATTGTTACAAGTTCATTATAGTCAAATACAGAACCAGTGGTGCTTTCCTTCAGAGGACATTGCACCATTTAGCTGGATATTTTATAATGTTAGTGTTAACACTGCTATTTTGGCAGCTATGGGAATGCCAATATTGCATTCAGTTTTTTTTTGTTGTTGTTGTTCTGTTTCATGGAACCACATTTCTTAAACCGGAATCTCATGTAGTTTGCTTTCCTATTTTTGTTTTTTCAATATTTCTGGAACCAGTTTTGGAACTGCTGCAGGTTTGCCTTCCTTCCCATTAATGGTAATATGAGGCACATTGCCCTGCAATTTGAAGTGTCCCTTCGGTTCTGCCATGGCTTAATCACTAAAAGGGCAAGCAGATCACCCTTGCCATTTGTATGTTCAGCTTGCACCTACTGAGAGGCAAGGCAGAGACTGAAATAGGCTTGCTCACTTTGTGAACTGCGGACCAAGATACCTGGAAAAGAGAGCAGCTTGAAAACAGAAGAGTTGTCAAGAGGCTTTCAGCTGGCAGAAAGAGTCTTTGGGGATTTTAGAGTACTCTAGTTGCTTTGCATGCTCCGTGCTCACAGTGCTCTGTGCTGATTCTCTGTGCTTTCCTTCATAACTCTCATAATACTTGTTCAATAACACATTTGTATACAAAAAGACCATGGCAAGCACATAAAAATGGAAATGGACCATGTAATGCTACCCTGGACTCCCCACTGTTGAGGGAATAGTACCATGAAACAATACAGGCAGAGCTGACCCCTTTGCTGAAGTCTCCACTAGAAAATTTCCCTGCGAAAGACCCACTGAAACAACAAGATCTTAAAAAGGGACAAAAGGCACTGCTGTTTAGCTTCCCTTCATTTTGATGGGCTCCTTTCAGAGAAGGGCATCTCATGAAGATCTCAGAGCCCGGGCAGGTTCATATGGCAGAGTATAGTCCTTTGATAGGCTGGGCCTAAACCCTAAAGGCAAAGGTTTTCTAGAATGTATTCCAACCAACAGCCAAATTTTCCTCTGAAAGGTCGCTTTGAGAGGATGCCAATTATTTCTGTAGCAGCAGCATCAAAATTCCAACTCTCTGTTGATAAACCGCTCTGAAAAGTGTGGTAATGACTCAGACCAACATCTTAAAGAGATTATCATGGTTTTCTCTTTCAGTGCAGGACATGTTTCAGTCACAGTGGGAGGTGATAATAATAATAGTAGTAGTAGTAGTAGTAGTAGTAGTAGTAGTAGTAGTAGTAGTAAAGCATCCATTTAAACTTCACCTCTGGCTTCTCCTACCATGTCACAACATATTCATGGCAGTTTGCTTCAGTGCGTACATGGGCATCATTTAATATTTAAATGTGAGGTAATGAAATATTACTTAATTATTATATTGGTAATACAGGGAATGCAGATTGGTGCCCATGATGCCATTGGGAGGGGGAGGCAAGACCTGCAACATGTTGACCAAAACAAAAGGACTAATGAACACAACTTTGCTGAAATAACTTTTTATTTCCTTGTCTAATATCTCCAGGCACAAAGCACAAAACTATGCTGGAAGCTCGAAATGGGAGTGGAACAATCAAAGCCTTTCCCAGGGCAGGTGTCAAAGGCAAAGGACCCATTAATAAAGGAAACACGGGACTTCAGAACAAAACATTTCACTGTGAAATTTGTGATGTGCACGTAAATTCTGAGACACAACTTAAACAGGTATGGAAACTCCCGGGACATGTGCCCCACTCTCTAGAAGTTCAGTGATCATTAGAGTTGGTTCACACACCATGCCAGCTCCCTGCTTTAGGAATTTAGGAGGCTACTGACAGCAATATGACTAGGCTGCACCATATCAGCACACCAGGAACTGGCACCTCTACACGGGGACACTCAGGTAGCTCTGTGATTTCTGCAGCAACAGCACCATGGCTCCAGAAAGTTGTTTCACTATCACAGAAGACACAGCATTTACATGTGTATAATGGAGAAGTGGAATATCTCCTTCAGTGCAACCCAACTATGAGGTCCAACAGTGGTCCCATATGTTCATGAAGTTGTTGTGCTCGGGGAGCTAGGTGTGTGGACCAGCCCTCTTGATACTATTGTTTGTCGTCTGCACCAGTGATGGGAAACCTGCTGTGCTCTAGGTGATGTGTGACTCCAACTCTTACCAGTGGTCCGAGGATGATTGGAGTTGTAGTTCAAAAATATCTGCAGGACCACAAGTTCCCTATCAATGATCAGCACATTTCACAGAGTCATAGAACTGTGGAGATGGAAGGGATCCCAATGGTCATCTAGTCTAACTCCCTGCATTGCAGGAAGCTCAGCTAAAGCATCCATGACAGATGACCATCCAACCTCTGCTTAAAAACCTCCAAGGAAGGCAAGTCCACTATCTTCTGAGGGAGTTCATTACACTCTTATCGTCATAAAATTCTGCCTGATGTTTAATTGTAATTTCCTTTCTTGTAACTTGAAAGTCATTGGTTTGGGTTCTTAGTGCTTACAGGCCAACTCTTTGATTATCTGTTCCAGTTCCTTTCCTGGTATTAGTGTCAAGCTGACCAGTAAGTAGTTACCTGGGCCCCCCCTTTCCTGGTATTAGTGTCAAGCTGACCAGTAAGTAGTTACCTGGGCCCCCCCTTTTTTTGCAGATGGGGGCAACATTTTCTTGCCTCCAGTCTGCAGGAACCTCACCTGGTCTCCAATAATTCTCAAAGATTATAGACAGAGGCTCTGAGATTCCATCTATGAGATCCCATCTGCAACCTCCTTTAGTACCCTTGGGTGCAGCTCATCAGGCCCTGAAGATCTGAATTTAGGTGTTCCCTTACCATGTCTTTTCCTATATTGGGCTGCAGCTCCCTCCTTGCATCATTTATTCTGTTATCACAAAGTTGGGCATCCCTGTCATCCAATAGCATTTCTCCATCTTCTCCATGCAGATGACCTACTACTTTCATATTCTTCCTTTTGCTTCAAACATAGCCTAAGAACACTGTTTTATTATGCTTAACTTCTTTACGTTGTTCTTTTCATTTTATTTTCAATATAGTTTCCCATCCCACTATAGTGTATTTTCTCAAAACTGTCAATGAATGTGGAAAATTGCTCTAAGTTGTATTCATTGAGAATGCTACAATATACCTTGTCTCACACATTCTGTCATTTTATTTGCTTTGCGATACTGTGTACGCAAATGTGTGGGAAGGTGTGTACTTTTTGCAGAAGACTGAATAATTTTCTCCGAGGAGTATGGCTTGTTTTTGTAAATTGATTGTTCTTTGGACTGGAGAAACAACACCTTCAAATTTTCATTACACAACTTGCATTTCAATCAGCTCAGCAAATCTATATTTCTGTAAAACAGTGTCTTTGTCTATCTTTCGGAATGGTGGACTTGTCAAGGGATTTTATTACAGAAGCTACACAGACCTGCTTTATGCTGGGAGAAAGTGTGAGAGAACAGAAGGAATAGCCCAATACATTTTGGAACTTATAAGGCTTTAAAAAATCCTGGACAAGGGTGTTCCCCCAAATATTAATAGAAACTAAATGTGTTGAATTTTTTATGCAGATAAAGTAGGCTTGTCAAAGGACAATTGGAATTTAGCATGCTATCCCAATAATTGTTGGTGCAGAGTTTTAAATTGCTCCCTCTGACAATGTGCTGGTATTATTATTATTATTATTATTATTATTATTATTATTATTATTACATTAGTAAACTGTTCTGCATTAGAAATTTCAGGTTAGTTCAAAACAATGTCCATAAAAATCAGTATAATAAAACCAGAAAATATACCATGTCCACAGTAGATAACAGAAATGCTAAAAGCTAGGTATTAATAGTAGCAAATGCTTGGGAAAATAAGTAAATCTCCAAATACTGCCTAAAATAAGTCAAGGTCAGCACTTGTCTGTCTCAGGAGAGTTGTTGCTAAAGACTGGGTGCCTCCACAGAGAAGGCTCTCCCCGGTTATCACCAGCTGGATTTGGGAGAGGCAAGAGAGTCTGATCTAGTAATCTTAGTGACTAGGTAGTGACTAGGCAGATCTATATACAGTATAAGATTCTGTACTCTCAAGTAACCTGGTCCTAAGACGTTTAGGGCTTTATATCAATGGGGGGGGGGGCTGAGGGAGCCGTCACCCTGAGCAGTTTTGGGGGGAGGGGGCACATCATGGCGCCATGCCCCATCATGAGCAGTTGCTGGAGGGCAGTGAGAAGGATGCAACAGACATGCGCCCTAGCTTCTGTGACTGCTAGCAGCACCATAGCACTGGGCTTACAGGGGCCAGGGTGCAAGCCTGTGGTGTCCTTCTCAGCCACCCTCCGATTGGAGGGCGCCGTGAGAAGGACGCAACACTCACAGCGCCCTCCCTGCAAGTCCTGCACCACTCACAAAAGCAGTGCTGGGCTCGCAGGGCCAAGGCACACACCTGCCTGCGGCACCCTGCGAGCCCAGCATAGTTTTTGCAAGCCACTGCTTTATAGGTCAATAGCATCACCTTGAACTTAGTCTGGTGGCAGATTAGTAGTAATTTAAGCAATGATGCCATGTGCTTACAGCCATTTCCTTCTGGGTGTCATCAGCATATTGTTGACACTGTGCTCCAAATTCCCCAATGATCGCTCCTAGTGGCTCCAATAGTACCCCTGCAGCACTCCATAGCACAATTGTCAGGGAGCTGAAATAACGTCACCCAATGCTACTCTGTAGAACTAGCCTTAAAAGAAGGAGTAGAACCACTGTAACAGAGGACCTTCCACTCCCAGCCCACAGAACCAGTCCAGGAGGATAACATGGTCGATTACCAAAACCCATTGAGAGTTCAAGGAGAATGAAAATGGGTTGCACTCCCTCTCTCCCAATAAAGGGTAAGACAAATTAAGTCTTAACACAAAGCCTGAACCAAGATCAAAATGGGTCCAGATAATGTTCTTTTACAAGAAAGTCTGAAGCTGAACCAGCATTACTTTCTCAGGCACCTCCCACCCAAAATGGGTGTTTGTCATAAATATCTGGGTCAAGAGTGAGTTTATTCAGGAGTAGGCATATAACTACTTCTTTAGGATGACGCTGGTCTTGGACCGTATTAATAAATTCATTCATACTTCTTTAGGATGTATTTCCCACACCCTGGACCCTCAAAGATACACACACACAGAGGAACACAGCTGGCCTGAATGGGCAAGGATTTAAAGGTCATACGGCTGGCCATTTTGCTAAAAACACCTTGCCACAACAACGGCATCTAAGTCAACACGAAGGCATTGCAAACTTGTCACAGCACACCTGAGAGTTCCAGCATCCCATTCACATTCTACATCTTCCAGGGTCCTTTTGCACCTAGAATTGCAACATTCCACTGCTGGAGGAACGTAGAGAGGAAGGAGGTGAAGAATAGGGGCTGCTGCCAAGAGCAAATCAGTAAGGATGGGCAGAGCTGAGGAATTCTTCTCAGATCTGAGCCAGAAGATAACTCATTTCAGAATGCGGCTGAACGTTACAAGCTAGACAGATCAGAACTCCAAACTGCTTACTCCTGAACGGCATCACGACTTGTTTCTGCAGCAACCTACTATGTGAAGAAACTGGTGGTCACTGTGCACATTTCCCCATGCGGCAACATTCCCATGTGGGATTTTCCCACACAAATGGGCCAGCCCATGTAGACCCACTGCCATGAAGAGCAGTAGAAAGAGCCTGGTCATCTGCACCAGCTTCCTAAACATTAAATGCCTCCACCTATAAGACCTCCAAATTGTTGACTTTTGGTTGTGAACTTGCAGGAGGTTCCTCTGCAAGATGAAACACTGCAAACAAATTGTTTGCCATTGGGAGCAGTTCAAGCCAGCTGCTTAGATGACCTTGGACAAAAGCTGCACATAAAGACCAAAAGACCAAGGCAGCTCTCTGTCCTGAAAAAGTCTGTATTATAAGCTCTTCTTAAGGGGAAGTTTGATAGCTGCATCTTGAGTGATTAGTTACACCAGTCTCTTCTGCTATGGTAGAAGAGGAAATTTGGGCAGGTTCAGCTTGCCTTGTTCTGAAGGTCGGTAGAGGGGGAGAGAGAACCTACACTTGCCAAAACATCCTCTTTTGCAGCATCTCATCATTGTATATAGCCATCCTAGAAACATTAGCACAAGATTACAATTGGTGGCTGTTTCTTTCTTTCACGTCTACCCTGCTTTTTTAGGCTGCTGCTGCTATTGCACCCTAAGGATCAAGTCATCTCACAAAACAATTAGAATTAAAACACCGCAGTACAATAAATACCAAAATGGTTCACGGAGGAACGTTCAATTTAGCTGTTCCTCCTAAATTGTGTGGCTTCCATGTTGTCCCCAGGTGGCCTCCTGTTTAGACCATTTTCCAATTCAATAGGAATATAGGAAGCTGCCTTATCAAGAGTCAGACCATTGGTCCATCTAGTTCAGTACTGTCTACACTGACTGGCAGTGACTCTCTAACGTTAACACTGAGCTACGGTCTGGTTAACTTAAGTAGAATGTGCTTGTTAGAAACCATCCTGTGGCTTTTGCAAAGGGCTGTATGTGATTCCTCTAAATCAGGGTTTCCCAAACTTGGGTCTCCAGTTGGTTTTGGACTACAATTCCCATTATCCCTGACCACTGGTCCTGCTAGCTAGGGATGATGGGAGTTGTAGTCCCAAGTTTGGGAAACCCTGCTCTAAATCAATTAAAGAAACAAATGTAGGTGTTTTCATCATGGCAGATAAGCCAACAAAATTATTACGATGCATGAGAGAGCGAGAGAGAGAGAGAGAGAGAGAGAGAGAGAGAGAGAGAGCTCTCTTTCCAAACATATAAAACTGTGATAATGAAACGGATTTACTATTGCGACTAATAATTTTGGTATTGGACTAGGTTGAGCAAATTGGATTTTGGGTGACCAGAGGTGTTTGGTGCTGAAGCCAACGGAAAGCGTGTTATTTATACAATAACAATAATAAATAACAACACTGCTTGCTTTCCAACAGCACATAAGCAGTAGAAGGCACAAAGACAGAGCTGCTGGAAAGCCCCCGAAACCCAAATACAGTCCCTACAACAAACTCCAGAAGGGAACACACCCACTTGGGGTAAGCAAATGGGTTTTCTGAGAAGCTCCCCGTGGGTGTGGGTGGGTGTTATTGCTGGACCTTTTCTGTGGTGGCTCCCCTTTTGTGGAATGCTCTTCCTAGAGAGACTCGCCTGGCCCCTTTGTTACATATCTTTGGGCACCAGTCAAAAACATTCCTCTTCTCCCAGGCCTTTGGGCCAATTAAACAATCTATGGTCTTTTAGACTGGGGGTGGGGGTGGTATTGTTTTTGCTTGTTGCTAAGTTATTTTTGTGTTTTTATATTGTAAACTATCCTGTGATCCTTGAATGAAGGGTGGTATAGAAAATTTAATACTACTGCTAATAATAATTAATGGAAGACTGGTTCAGGTGTGTATTGGCAGGACTTTTACAGGCACAGAAGCTGGGCTTGTGAACAATCCTGGTCATGTTGTTTTCATGGCATGGTTGTCCTAGCACTACTTAAAAGCATCATTGAGATTTGGGACATTTGCAGCCATGGATCATATGGCTTGACTGGGAATGAACTGAGCAACCTAATTCCATCTTGCTTCAGTTTGTCTGGTGCTGAATCACAGGTCCATTTCACTACAGTCTGTAAGGCTATTTCCTCCCACCCCCACCACAAGAATGCATGAAATGGTTGCATTTAATTTGCACACATTTTGGACACCTATGTCACATGCATTTTTTCAGTGTTTTGTAAGAACGTTTTGCATGCATTTTTATAACGCAGAATATGCTCTTTTGTGTGCACTATTTGTGCACAAAAACTGTATGAAAAAATCAAGGTGCATTATCTGACTAGGAGTTGCTTTCTGACAGAAAGGAGCACTGCCAGTATATTGCAAAAAGCAAACCAAATAGAATCCTGCTCCATCTGTAGCCTTGACTGCAAACCCCATGATCTCCAGCTACATTGCGAGTTGCCTTGGCTACAAAATGATGTTTAAAGTCAAGCTCCATGATCCTAGGCAGCAAATTGTTTCACTTCCAGCTCAGAAGAGGCCCTGGGACTTCTGTGTGAAAGGAAGCCATCAGCTACTGGCTACCTCTTTTCCATTTTCCCAAGTTTGGGAGAGACTATCAGGGAAAGCAGAGCAGAGATTCCTTGGGCATTTCCAAGTTTTCTAACCTGATACTTAGGCCTCCCAATGAGGTTTCTCCAAGTGTTCAGTTGTAGCAATTGCAAAGCTCAATTAATTTTTGAGTTTGGCCAGAGGAGGCTTGCCTATAATTCCTAGGATACTGAATGTGAAGAAAATAGAGAGACAGAGCACTGAGCTAACTGGGAGCCATTGTCACGTTCTCTTGGCCTCTTCTGCTTTGTTAAGAGAATAAAACTAGTTATTCCTACCAACTTCAGACATCCCCCACCCCACTGTGAAGTAAGCAGAGGGAGGGATTCCTCCATCTGTTGTAGGCCTGGGTGAATGTCAGTGGTTTTGTTTTTTAGGTTAAAAGATTCATTTTAGCTTTTAAAACAACTCCTTGCATCACACTCTGTCTCCAGTGCTCTGCATGCGGCCTCCTTGGTCAACACACTTCATGGAATATCTACAGGAGGGCCTTGGGGTCTCCTATGGGCATTCCAGGAAGCACACCAACAACTGGAAACCACAGAGTGCTGCAGAGTTAAAAAGAAGAACACCACACTCCTTTCCAGGGCTTATTTCTTTTTTTGCCCCTCCTCCAATGTATGGTGGAGAAGAAGAAGAAGAAGAAGAAGAAGAAGAAGAAGAAGAAGAAGAAGAAGAAGAAGAAGAAGAAGAAGAAGAAGAAGAAGAAGAAATTAAGCTGAAATTAGATCACTGTCCTGAGATGCTTGGAGGAATGAAGGGCGTGGGTCAAAATCCACTAAGTAGGAATGTGACTAACGCATCAGAAAATAACCAGTATGTAATAATGATGACCACAGGGCTGATAATGCGGGGTGCTTTTAACTGAGTGAAAATGTAGTGGTCAGTTTGGGGAGGTAAAACAAGCAAGCAAGCAAGCAAGCAACTCTTTCTCAACAAAATTCCATGTCCCATTTTGTCCAGTGTCAAAGCAAATTTGTAGCAAAAAGATAAACTTCCACACATATCCTTTCTTCAATTTTGTCTTCCTTTAAAACTTCTGATTCACCTTTCTGCCTGAAATGCCACTTAATGCCACCTCTGAAAAGCTATCTTCATTGTGGGCAATCTGCGCAAGTAATACTTATTGTTTGTTTTTTCCCTTTTTCTCCCACAGGTGAAACTAGTATTTTCAAAGGAACCTTCAAAACCAATGGCTCCACGGATTCTACCAAACCCACTAGCAGCTGCCGCAGCAGCTGCTGCTGTGGCTGTAAATTCCCCTTTCAGTCTTCGAACAGCCCCACCAGCGACCCTCTTTCAGACTTCAGCACTCCCTCCGGCACTCCTTCGACCTGCGCCGGGGCCTATACGGACCACCCACACGCCTGTCCTGTTTGCTCCGTACTGAACTCCGGGAAGGAATTAATTGTACTGCAATAATTTTTCAGAGCAAAAGCAAAACAAGAACAATGAACTATGCAGTGTTAATTTATAGTTTAAAGTAAAACAAACTATATATATATATAAATAAATATATAAAAATAAAATCGAAGAGCTAGGACTTTTGATAAGAGACCCGAACAAATTCTAAAGAGGGGAAAGAGGCAGTATTTTCTCCAGATGAGAATTTTTCTTAAATATTACCACTTTAGAAGTAACCATTATACCATTATATATATATATATATATATATATATATATATATATATATATATATATATATATATATATATTCGACTGTGCTTTTTTTGGCACATATCTCCCCTGCAGTGTCTTTCCTGCTTACGAAACAGCAAAACACAATTGTCTCAAGGGCATTAATCGGTTCCAATGTACATAAAATACTTAATTCTGTAGAATAAAAGGGGGAGGGGCGGGGAACATAAACACTGTGAATAGTAGTACTCTTACCAATGCTCCTGCCAAGTCAGCATTTCCTATTTATCTGAGTAACAGTAGATACAATAGATGTCTTGTTAAACACTAGTATTGTGTCTCTATGTATGCCACTAGGTTCACAAACCGAGAAGAAGTAAACGTTATCATCTCTTTCTCAAGTGGTTTGCCACAAATGATCATAGACCTAGGTAGCAATTATGGTCTACAATCCTATGCGCACATAGTGTGGGAGTCAGCCCCATTGCACTTAGGGAAACTTGCTTCCGAGTACACATGCCTAGGATTGCAGCGTTAGTCTCTCTCCCGTATTCAAAATTTGCCAATGAGTCATGTTCAGAAAAGGGATGACGATTTCCCTGCAAGCACTGAATGAGCTGCACTGGAGCCAAACTCCATCCAGCAATGTGCAGCAAGACCTCTTCTTTTCGAACAGCAGGCCCTCTATTTTGCCCTTCTTGCATCATCCCAAGCTGCTTTTTTTTAAATTGTCCAGAATTTTTAATGTACCTTGCAGCGTTATTTAAAGGGACTAGGGATTCACTATCCAGGCAAGAAGAAGAAAGTGATGCTGCTCTTGAATTTCCCTGCATGTTTGCCTGGGGACTACTGAAGAGACACAGTGTGTGCAAATTGCTCAGTGGTAATAGAGACCTTAACCTGCACTAATCTGAACTTGCATTAGCATTATCAGCAGAAACCTATGAGGTCACAGGCTAGAGGAAACTGGCCTTTGCTCTTCAGCCAAGAGTCAGCAATATGTGGCAGTGTGGAGGTAGGGGCAGCTACACCCATTCTGTGCAGCGGACAGTGCACATTGCTGGCCTCGCTACTCTTGCCTGCAACACCGCTATCAGATGGTCAGCAGCAGGGACATGGGACCTTCCCTTACCTCAGGTCACCTATTGATGCTGGCAGCCAACTTCTATCTTGGACTGCACCTGTTGCTGTTGTTTTTTGCCATGTCCCCACTTTAATGCTACAGCCTTTGCCAAAGATTTCTGGAAATCAACCTTTGGTGAGGCACTGAGAATTCTCCTTTGAGGATCCCTGGATGCTCTCCTGTAGAACTAGACTCCTAAAGTCTGGTGGAAAGAGGAAATGACAGCTAAGCCAGTTCAGGACTGCTGAGTGGATAACGTCAACCTCATGTTACATGGAAGTTACTGCATATTTCCCAAACTTGGGTCTCCAACTGTTTTTGGACTGCAACTCCTAATGGGAATTTTAGTCCAGAAACAGCTGGAGACCCAAGTTTGGGGGAACCCTGTGTCAGACACTAATAAAACTGAGCATTGGTCTTGTCTAGGAAAGGGAGCCAAGCTTGTGAAATACTTTGTTTTAACCCACACAAGTGAGCAGACAAAGAAGGAGCATTTGTTACGGGGGTTGTGATATGGGTTAATAATGTACATTGCTACTGATATGATCCATTTAAATATATGTGAAGATGTGTCTTATGAGATAGTCACATATACTTGTGTGGAACAGGTAGAACCCTTGAACCCTAAACCCTGTCCCTGGCCTTTATGTAGTAACCTCTTCAGGACACATGTTCACTGTGAGGGTTTGAAAAAAATGAAGTATTGGAGATCTATAGAGCTATACTGTATATATGCCAGAGTTAAAAAAAAAACTTATAAAGAATATATATATATATAATAATTATATATAGCCATTCAGTTTTAGATATGGGTCAATAAGTGGTTGGCAACAAACAGCAGAGAAGATGGGGAAGGAATGCACATGTTTTGAATCTCTGATATTTGCTGCTGACATTTTTTCCCCCACAGAGAGCTGAAAAGGATATTATAAATAATATGAGATGATCTGCTCAGTCAGATTCAGCCATACTGATTTGCAGCTGCAGTGCCTGCAAGTAGATTTTAGCTACAAAAAAAGTAAACCATATTTTTTGAATTAAGTGGGGAGCAGGAGATTAAAGGCTATTCATAAAATGCTAGTGATGCAAAACATTGGCCATAGATTTGCTAAAACATTCACATGTTTTTTAAATATTAGCACTTGAGGATTTTTATGCTTAGAGAATATTGACCAAGAGTTATTCATTTGTATTTACTTTTGTGGGTTTGCTTGTTTTTTTTAAAGAAAAAGCTGTCCACTTATAAGGGGTGTATGTGTGCACACGTGTCCGTCCATCACACACACACACACACACACTTTACATATGCATTATGATAAAGTAAAAGGAGGAAGAAGGAAGTTTGTGCTGTTCCAAGAATAAAAGGTTGGGTCCAAAGGTGCCCTTTTGTGAAGAGGAGAGGTTCTTCCATTCTCAGAAAGGTACTTGCTATTTGCAGAAGGGGATTGAAGCCAATGAAACCCTGCCCCCGCCCCCCGCCGCAGATGTTCAAAGGGCATGGGGGCTGCAGGAGGAAGTTAGATCTGACAGCATGGAGCACTTGATCCAGCCCATTATGTGCCTCCAAAATCCAAAGAGATTCATTTTTCTTTTACATGTTAATTTACAAAGATAGCTCTTTATGAACAATTTTAGAAAAAAAAATCACCCATTTTACTTGCAAATGTTTGTGCCTTGAAGATAAAGCACCTTTTTTGTTTTTTTGTTTTGTTTTTGGACTGTCTTAATCTTTAACCAGATATAGGAAGTCAGTTGAGGAATTTAGTGGTCTTCATGCACTTTCATTAAGCGAAACGCTCAGCATCTTTAATATGAGGAATTTCAAAATCCGTACTTCAGGATGTTGAATAACCATTAGTTCCCTGTAAGCTGATGAACAGATTTATTCCTAAAGCATTGGGATCTTGCAACATAGCACTTTTGGAAATAATACTTCTATAGAAAGCTTGGTCCAGTGCCCCATAAAAGTGAGCACAATTAACCCGATCTGACCACACTAATTAGACCAGTAACTGGCCCTGATTCCAAAACAGCCTGTTTCTTTCCATAAGTTGCTGACTTACAAATCCCATCGTCCCTGGTTGGGACTGATGAGAACTGGAGTCCAATGACTTAAGGAGGGCCACATATTCCTCTCCCCCCCCCCCACCTTACAGCATGAACATATTACAGCTATTATTGGGATGCTACTGAAAATAGCCTTTCCATGGGAAAATCGCCTCTGTCCTGGATGTTCTGTAGTGCTTGTCACACAGATAAGAGTTACCGCATTCTGAGTCACTGGGGACATGGGAGTGGGAGGTACTGTGGCCAGTACAGGGATTATCTTCTATGTGGAAGCTGTTTTAGATGGCATCTCCACGACAACTGTGAGATGTGCTCCAGCAATATGTCTCGGCTTTTAATTTTTTTTACAATGTAGCTGCAATAAGGACAATATCCTCAGCACTCCGGCATGTGCACACATGGCAGTGGTTTTTTCAAGCCAAGTTTTATGGGTTTTTGATTTTTTTAAATTGGCCCATAGAGCCTTAGCTTGTGGCCACAGAAGGAAACCACTGAGAACCTAGCCATAGAGTACTGAGGATGTGCCAAAGGCAGAGCTGCCTTGGAAAGGATTTTTCACATATGGCATAATATGCAAAACTGAAGTCATGCTACTGCTCTTATCAAAACGAATAGATTTGTTCTTTTAATATTTTGGCCTGTGGCATGTATGGAGGCACAGTACAAATGGCAGAGATAATCAAAGTTTTGCTAGAAATAAAAGAGTCATTCCTACTCTTTTCATCAGCTGGTCCATGCTCTTTTAAGTTGCTTAAATCTCTCTCTCCCTCCCCCCCCCCCGGTCCTCCCCTTCTCTTGTCATCACAGTGCTGTATGCAAACATTTCTCTTTCTCTCTGTCCCTATCTTTCTCTCTCTCACTCACACAGACGAGTCTCTCGTAGACTTCAGCTGTAAGCAACAAACAATCATTTTTATGTCTCTTATTCACTACCTAATAAAGGATGAAGCCTAAATGTTAAGAACGCGTGGAGGATTTTTGTGCATTGCATTGTCCCACTGCATGCTGACTTGCTGAACCTCTCTGCGTAATGAGCGGAACAACTGCCATTTGGATTCTGCATCGCCAAACTTGGGTGTTCCTGTGCCTGCCTACCAAGTTTGGAAGCTGCCCCAATAATAAGATGGTGGTTTCTGCATACACGAGGGACTTTCTAGGTATGCAGAAATTAAAAACAAAGCACCATCCCTCAAGAAGATGGAAGTGTACAAGGGTGTTTTGTTTGCGACTGCAGAATCAATGTAGACAGTGGAAACTATGAGTACAATTGAGCAAAGGTATAAGGGTGTCAGGCAGGGGGGACGGGACTGGTGAACAAAACTGAAGGAGAATTAGGGCATGGGCGGTGGGTGGACATTGCTGGTCAGAATTTGTAATATGTTTGCAAATCCAACAGTACAAATTAAGACAAAAAGGGTTTGGGGAGGGGATGGGAGGGCGTGCATACATACCACCAAAGTTCAATCTTGGAAATGTGGTATGCGACTGCTAACCCCATGCATCACTCATCCCAAGATTTTCTGACTGATACTGCGATAAATGGTAGCCACAGAACAGAAATGAATGTTGAGCGATGAGCAAAAAGGAAATACAGTGGTACCTCAGGTTACATACACTTCAGGTTACGTACGCTTCAGGTTACAGACTCCACTAACCCAGAAATAGTACCTAGGGTTAAGAACTTTGCTTCAGGATGAGAACAGAATTCATGCTTCGGCAGCAGTGGGAGGCCCCATTAGCTAAAGTGGTGTTTCATCATAAGAACAGTTTCAGGTTAAGAACGGACCTCCGGAACAAATTAAGTACTTAACCCGAGGTAACACTGTATTGAACAAGGGATGGATACAAATTGACATGGTCGTTTCTTCAGATATGACTGGTTGCTGTATGGGAACCTGTTTACTACCTCATTGGGGTAGCTCGGGAGTCGCTAAGATGATGCTGTGCTGTCCTTGAGGTCTTCTCGCAACATCTATTAAGTCTTAGAGCACTCCAACTTACTGACTGTTTAGTCATCAGATGGTGAGGACAGTTACTTCCTCTTCCTTGAAAAGAACATAATAAATTATTTACTAAAAAACATGGAAATGGAGGAGGAAGCTGTAAAATACCTGTGGCAATATGCTGAAGAAATGTGGCATTTCTTGATATCACTCTGATTAAATAAATAAAAAATTCAGAATAGCATAATTCTAGAAATTAGTTACATCAATCAAGAACCTATAAAGACATAAGAAGCTGCCACAGACTGTCAATCCATGGTCTATATGACTATTCAGGGGAGAGCAGGCAACCACTATCTCGAGGAAGAGGCTCCCCCTCCCTTTCTATTGCCTGAGAAAATTGTTAACAAGAGTTAAAAGAAAACCACTTGGTGGTTTTGATCCTTTTAAATGAAATGAAATGAGGGTTTTCTACATATTTCAAAAAGTGGTTTGCCACTGGATGATGATATTTCCGTCTTTAGCTGTCAGGCATCAAAAGGGATATTTGGAAATGTTGTGTGCTACAGAAGTACCAAGATAAGGTACTTGTGTCCCTTTGGGTTTCAGGTCCTGCATTTAAAGTACAGTCATACCTCGAGATAAATACGCTTCAGGATAAGTATTTTTGGGTTGTGCTCCGCAGCGACCCAGAAGTAATGGAGCATGTTACTTCCAGGTTTCGCCGCTCGCGCATGCGCAGACGGTCAAAATGACATCATGCACGGAAGCGGAGAAACGAGACGCGAAATCACGGCCTATGTTCTGTTCAGGATGCGAACGGGGCTCCAGAACGGATCCCATTCGCATCCCAAGGTACCACTGTAGATGTTGGGAAAATGTGATTGAAACATCACAAAACATATGACTGGGTGCAAGCTAAACTTGCTGCTCTGGTTCAGCAATTGGCCCTCCTGAACCCTTTCTATGCATAAGGAAGGAGAGTGGAAGAGAGACACATTGTGAGACATTGTGGTTGGAATATATATCCAACCACTCATTCCCAGATGGAGGAAAAGGTGTACATAGTCTAAATGAAGCCTCCTGCAGATGTGAAGGAATTGAACAAAACCTTCAGCATCCATTTTCTCTACCACTGAGTTATGCCCTTCCCTCAAGCAGTCAAGCAAAGGATCCAAACAGTAAAACATGGGTAAGTCTGATAGTGGAGAAAAGATAAGAAGGAAGGTCTAGTAACTGGATAGCTCAGTCAATAGCTCATGAGACTCTTAATTTCAGGTTCATGGGTTTGAGCTCCACACTGGGCAAAAGTTATCTGTCTTGCAGGGGTTTGGTCTAGATTACCCTCATGGTCCTTCCAAATCTACAATTCTCTTATTCTAACTGGAACAAAGAAAAACCATGAGAACATATCTTACAAGCCTCTGAAATGTTGAAATCAAGACTGGACACCTGAGGATGGAAACAGGGCCTATAGAGGAATAATTAACAGTTACATTACCGGTATATGTCTCTGAGGAACAGAGTCACTACTCTGCAGTCTGCCTATCTATCTATTTACCTAGATAAGCAACTTAAGACCCACAGTCAAATCCAACTCTCTGAGTTGCAGGTACCATTCTACAAGAGCAAAAGGTTTGTTGGGTAGTATTTGTCGGAACAGGACTTGGAAGCGGTCTGTTTAGGAGATTGGGCCTTTGACCTGCCAGCCTCCATTTCCTTCTAAAAGCACCACTCTGGCAAAGCTAGTTGCCACCTAAAGGTAAGTAGACTACTAACTAGAATGAATTATTTGAGCCTGTAGTGAGGGTCATTGGGGGTCTTAATACATTTTCTGAACCTTGTGCCACCCTCATAGGAAATTTGTAAAAGTTATATTGTTTGAAAACCCATGTGTGCAGGTTGAGACAGGTTTTAGATTTCCCCAGGGCAGGGTCCTATAACCTTGTACTTGTAAAGCACCAAGAGCATTAACGTTGCTATATCATCTTCATCATTTCTCTCCTCTTGTGAAATAGAAAGAAATCTCATCCCCCTTTCTCATCTGCATTCACTAAGAAAAGTGTCTGGAGGATTGAGTGCAGCTCCTGAACAACATGGGATGAAGATGAAATGAAATTTGCTGGTGACGGCAGAAGTGGGTGGGAACATTTTCTTCTGTGAACATCCGTATATTGGGATCCAAATCAATGGGCTGTATCCAATGGTAGTCATACTCAAAATAGACCCATTTGAATGAATGGACGTAACTAGCTTAGGTCCTTTAACTGGATACAACCCAATATAGTTACTAGTGATAAACAATAATATGAAGGTACCCGTATTAAATGTAGCATGTAATATGTTATTGAAAGCTTCACACTATTCAATAAAGTCCAAACACCCATGGCCATAAATAAATGCATATATAAAGAGCTGCAGTTTACGTTCCCTCCCCCTTTTTTGACAATTAATTTTCCAGCCATCAGCTCTATGGAGAATAGGCTTCAAGGATTGAGCCTCTTGGCTCAAATCCCAGCAGGCCAATAGAAAGAACAAAGAGTTTATTATTTTATAGATTGACATAATTATTGAAGGCCAGGCTCATGAATTCTGCATGCCAGTGGATGTTAATGTGGACTCTCTATCTGTCATTTACATGGGAAGCACATCACAGACTCCGGCAGGAATACAAAGTGGTCTGGATGGCTTTAAAACAACAGCATAGCAAGGCAAAATTAGTGGCGTATGTGGGCCATAGGATTTTAGACCGACCTTCATTTGTTATTTTTGTCTTGGCGAAACACACACACTGTGTGACTCACACGCTTTGAATTCAACAATGCCATTTCTCTTAATACACATGATGTAGAACTAAAAACCACACAGCTCTAGCCATCCAGGTAACACGTGGACTAGGTCTCATTTACACAGCTGGCCAAAGCAGAGGATAATTGTTTCCTGGCTAGAGAGCCTCCTTGGTTCTAGGCACCATAAAAGAGGCCGGCGCAACTCCAGAAATGTGTTTACAATTGACCATGATTTATTAAACACAGCCATTCTCAAACAACCAGGATTACAACTCATCCAAATGCTATTTAATTTAAAAAAATAATCTGGTACGCTGCTCTTGCAGCTCTACACAGATGAATATGCTACTTTTATGTTCTCAATGCAATCTTGAATGTGTGTAAGAGTGTGAAAGGTTTGCACGTCTCTTCTCATTTTCTTCATCAAAAGCCCATTGCAAATGCTCTTAGGCAAGCAAAATAGACAATTTGAGGGTAAGAGACTTTATCACAGTGGCCAGCCCCACCCTATCCAACGCTCATTCGTTGAACAAAGTTTGAACTACGTGAGCAGATGCTTGAACATGCATTGGTTGGGGTAAGCCTCTCACCTGCACGGCCCTGTTCATTTTATGTGCATGAGAATATTTGTAAGTATTTTTTTTATCACCCTTCAATTATATTCCAAGAAAGGTTTTCACCTCTGAAACGGCATTCATCGGCATTCATTGTGAACACATGAAGAGGGCTGTGGGACCATGCAAGCAAACCCCGCCTTCAACATCCTCATCTCTGCTTCCCTGTGATGAGCAGGCAGGCCTTAATGGAGGTTGTAGGCATATTCAGTTGACTGCTTATAAGCATCCCGACAGCTGGGGAAGGGTTGTGACTTCAGCCAAATGCACTTGCACTCTGCCTTTCTTGCTCAATACAAGGAAAATCCAAGTAGAGTGGGTGGTGTGTAGTGGGGGCGGGGGATGGTGTATGTGTCCGTACATGATTTGGAAAATGCCCTCTTAGGAATAACCCCTGAACACAGCTTCCATCTCCAAAGGTAACTTGTTTGACAAGGTCTGTCTGTGTATTGTGTGCAGGTGTCTCTCCAGAGATAAGAAATACTATTAGATGCAACACAGGACAGTGATATTCCGTACCTGGAAGAGAAGTGGAGATTTGGGCTGGATCTAGACACATCAAAGAAGAGTTTCAGTTAAACGTGTTGTAAACTCATATAGGGAAATCCAGTAGGGAAAGACTGGACTCCACAGCGCCATCTGGTGTCACAGTGTTGTATTGCATATACAACGCACATAAAATGCCTTTTCTTTACCAATTTAGCTGTTCCTGCAGTGCACTTGCAGTACTATGACATGACATGTTCCGGCTTCTAAGATTCCAATTTAAACATAATTTTTATAAAGGTCCAGGAATTCTGGTCTCTACTGCACATGCACAATGCAGCCCCCTTCCCTATTATACATTTGCAAAGTTTCTGAATGTCAATTTACATTGGCATTCAACTGCAGCAGATTCTTCAGAGAATGAAGAGGACAAACATAGGCATGTAACTACAAATCAAACTCTAGAATCATGGAATTGCAAAGTTAGAAGGGAACCCAAGGGTGATCTATTCCAACACCCTGCAATGCAGTAATCTCAACTAAATCCTATACGACAGAAGGCCGTCAGACCTCAGCTTAAAAACATCCACAGAAGGAGAGTCAACCACCTTTCATGGTAATCCGTTCAAGCAGAACTTACCGTCAGAAGGTTCTTCCTGATGTTGAGTCAGACTCTTCTTTCTTGTCACTCAAAGCCATTGGTTTGGATCCTACCCTCCAGACCTGCGGGTAAGCAACGGTAAGCAAATTTAATAACTGATGATGATGTTAAAAACACGCTTGCTCCATCTTCCATGTGGCAGCCCTTTAGATATTGGGAAGTTATCATCGCTTCTCTCAGTCTCCTCTTTACCAGGATGAACATACTCAGTTCCTTCAACTGTTCCTCATAAGGCTTGGTTTCCAGACCCAAGAGTCTTGTGGTACCTTAAAGACTTAGAAACTTATTACAGCATGAGATTTCATGGAGTAGGGCCTGTTGATGCAACAAACTAACATGGCTACCTTTCTGGAAATGTAAACATAGCTCAACCCTTTCTCTTTTTTGCCTGATATTATTCAGCCTGACTTGGCAGTGGTTCTCAAGGGTATCAGGCACAGGTCTTCCCCATTACTTCTTACCAGTTCCTTTCAGTTGGAGATACCAGGAATTGAACCAGGGACATTTCGCATGCAAAATGTGTTATTTGCCCACAAACTATAGTTCCCACAGCTTGTTGGTTAGGTTAGGTTTATATAGGGCTGCCATATGTGTCTGGGGTTTCCCAGGCATATCCAGGATTTGGCCCTCACAAATCGTGTCAAAAAGCTCAACAACTTTGCCCCCCCCCCCAAAAAAAAGCTCATGAAATTTGGTGTCCGGGTTTTCTCTTTTCTAAATATGGCAACCCTAGGTTTATTGAATGCATGCTACTTGCAAACAAAACGCCTGAAAATGATTTATGATAACAAAATAAAAAACAAAAAACATAAACATATTTAAAACATTACCAAGAGGGGGAAAACCTCTATCATTGATGCTTCTTGATGTTCAGTGGTTCCCAAACCTTTTTAAATATTGCTGAACAGCAATGGATGCATTATTTACAATATTGCACTATTCCGTAACTAATTGCTAAATTGACTTTTTGTAACCCAAGTGCTTAGATTGCCAAATGATCCTTAGTGGAAGTAAGCAAATGTATTTGGCAATAATTTGCTACAAATGATAAAGTGTTATTTGAGACACTGAGACAAAGGATGGAGAGAGAAATATTGGTGTTAACACCTGCAGAGCTACAGCACAAACGTTTAAACCTTTGCCTGATACACATGTGTCACAAATGCATGGAATAGCTTCAGAGGACACAAGATGGAACACATGATAGCTGACCTTTTTTAGAAGACTTGGTCTTTAGGCAATGTATTCCCAACAAACACTGCTAGTTTTGATTTCAGTTCTAGAGAGGACTGTCAATAATTAATTGATATTTGAGGAAATATTTCCCTGTCTAAAATCAGGCCATTTCTATCTGAGAAATAATTCTTTCAAAACAAGAAAGCAGGCAAACACTGGTATTGGCCTAGGGCTAAGATTCTAGTGGGAATATACAGTGGTACCTCGAGTTACATACGCTTCAGGTTACATATGCTTCAGGTTACAGACTCCGCTAACCCAGAAATAGTACCTCGGGTTAAGAACTTTGCTTCAGGATGAGAACAGAAATCATGCTCCGGCGGCGCAGCGGCAGTGGAAGGCCCCATTAGCTAAAGTGGTGCTTCAGGTTAAGAACAGTTTCAGGTTAAGTACGGACCTCCAGAACGAATTAAGTACTTAACCCGAAGTACCACTGTATTGATTACTAATTATAAACTTAAAACCTAAATCCAAACAAAGGACTTGAGAATGGTTATTTTATGGACATGTTGAAGATTTGTTTATTATTTAACTGTACTATTTGCTCCATTGACTTCAACGGGAGATAGGTGCATCAAATCACTGCTGGGTTGGACCACGAATCTACAAATCATTGAAAAAATACTGGAATCATTGAAAAAATACTGGGTAGAAACTCCCAATCTCTTTCAGTGACCATTTTTTAATTGTTAAAGAAGATTCCGACCCCCTCTGGTTCTGCATGAAACTAGACCATTAAATATATATATATTAGAAATATGAAACAGCTTTTTAAATTTTCATCTGCATTTTGCATATTTTTGGACATTCCCCGATTTTCCTGCCCTCCATATAATTAGCATGTGTTCAAGGTTCCATGCCCCAACTGCCTGTTCAAATGAATTTCATGAAATGGTATGAATTAATCTTGGTTGTTGCTAGGTATCTTCAATCTTTTATGGGACTGGTCCTTATGAATAATGAAAGCCAGAGGACAAAAGGTTCTCATAAGTAACTAGCAATACCCAGGTGAAATAGAAGTGCTTTAAAACTGGGGGGAGGCTAGGCAGATGCCAACAGAAGGATTCCTTTCTCGCTTTCTGAAATAAGATGATGTATTATTTGCCTGGGCAATCACCTGTCAAAATAGATTCATCATGCTCAGTTGCTAAGCGGTCTTTTACTTAGAGAGGCAGCTTGCGAAGTGCAGATTTTTAATAGTATTGGAAGCCTAAAATAAACACCTCATTTTTCTTGGTTTGAATAAAATTGTTAAGAGTTTCCCAGCAGTGCCTTCCTTTTTAAACTTGTCTCCATACCCTCATACCAAGTGAGCATCCTCATATATAGCCCTGCATGAATTTTGAATCAAGGCCTCATATGAACACAATTAAGATTTGAGACTTTTGAATTATGGTGCTGGAGGAGACTCTTGAGAGTCCCATGGACTGCAAGAAGATCAAACCTATCCATTCTTAAGGAAATCAGCCCTGAGTGCTCACTGGAAGGACAGATCGTGAAGCTGAGGCTCCAATACTTTGGCCATCTCATGAGAAGAGAAGACTCCCTGGAAAAGACCCTGATGTTGGGAAAGATGGAGGGCACAAGGAGAAGGGGATGACAGAGGACGAGATGGTTGGGCAGTGTTCTCGAAGCTACCAGCATGAGTTTGACCAAACTGCGGGAGGCAGTGGAAGACAGGAGTGCCTGGCGTGCTCTGGTCCATGGGGTCACGAAGAGTCGGTCACGACTAAACGACTAAATAACAACAAGATTTGAGACGCACATATGTACTCCTTTTATATCCCAACTTTCCTTCAAGGCGTCACAACAACAGCCGTGGGTCTGTTCCATTCCCCACGCACAAACATACATTTAATTTTCACAACAACTCCGTAAGGTAGATCTGGCTGAAAGATACTTAGTTGGCCCACCCCTGGTGAGCAATGTGGCTGAGTGGGGATTTGAACCCAGGTCACTGAGGTCCTGGTCTAACCCTTTAATGATGACTCCACGCTGACTCACACAACGCAGTGTGAAGAGGATGTATGGCAGCTCCAAGCCCTTCCTTCCCACCACCAATGACCGGACAGCCAGTACCACTCACTTCATAAAGAAATAGCCAGCACATTTTGCTGCCTTAGGTAGACTAGAAATGGAGCCCCTCCTGTTTCAGCATCTGAGGCAATAACCTCACAAGCATTTCACTCCCTGTCCACCCCCCACAGCAATGAATTATTATTATTACCTAATTAATTCCAATTGTGCAACACTTCCTAAGAGAGAGAGATTTCACAATACAATAAAAGCATATGTAAAATAATTCATTACATATACAGAAACAGATTTAAATCAAATACTGACTGGGATAAAAATCTTCACTTAGAAGTTTTGTTGAAAGGAAAGCCTTCAATGGGCACCAAAAATATAACAATGGAGTCTGTTTTCTCATATTCGTATGCCAGCTGAACACTTTTGCTTGTTTGTTCAGGCATTTACAGGGTATTAGTGCCTGGCTCTGTGACTTACATTTTATTTTTTTATCGTAAATAACAAGATGATCTATCTTGTAGTTTGCTGCCCTAGGTTCCTTGGGGAAGGACGGCAGGATATAAATTTTATATATGGATTTGGTTTCAATCTGTTGCCCCTGGTCTGATTTTGCTCTGCTCTGAAAGGGACACCCACCTGCCCAAAAATGTTGAAATAATAAATAATTAACTAGGCACTGAAAGAAGGATAAGGACATTGCAAAAGGCAAGCTTTCAAGATGGAACCTTTCCTCAGGAGTGAAGATTCAGCATTATTTGTGTTAGCTTTTCAGCACCTTACCAAAATGCAGGCCCTGCCAAGAGCACTATGGCGTTGTGGGCATCAATGAGTGCCACATCGGCACAGCTTGGGTCAACCCTAGAGCTCTCCATTTTACGTGACAAGTTCCTGTCAGACCGTGACAGCTTGCATGATGCTATCAGGCACGCAGACAGACCACAGGCAGAAAAATAGACTGTGGGAACGTTAACAGCTGTGTTGAAGAGACAGTTGGCCATAGAGAGGGACATTTGTTTTGCACTGCTCCTGTATCCTTCGCAGCAACCTGACATAAATATTTAAGCTTCACCTGCTAATTTTCTCCGCCCAGCTTCTGTTTAAAGTGCAGAAGCTGCGGGCAGCTGTTGTATGCAGGGGTAGGGAAAACACATACACACTGGTTTTACTTCACTTCTATACAACTGTCATAATAAAAGAGTACTGTCCTCTTCTCCATGTATTGTTTCTGAAATATAGTCCTCAAGGTGCATATCAAATGGAAAAATGGGTTAAGTGGATACCCTCCAACATTTCTCCAATGAAAAGAGGGGTGTCCTATCCCATTATTATTGTTGTTGTTGTTGTTGTTGTTGTTGTCGTTGTTGTTATTCCCTGCCCATTTGACTGGGTTTCCCCAGCTACTCTGAATGGCTTCCTAAAAGCATAATAGTAATAGTAATTTATTATTTGTACCCCGCCCATTTGGCTGGATTTCCCCAGCCACTCTGGGCGGCTTCCAACAAAGATTAAAAATACATTAAAATAAAACATCCAGCATTAAAACTTCCCTGTACAGGGTTGCCTTCAGAAGTCTTCTGAAGGTTGCATAGTTATTTATCTCCTTGGCTCGGGGTTTGCATAACTGACCATGCCCACCAACGTTTTTCTGATCAAAATAGGGACATCCCACCATACCCTCCAACATTTCTCTGATGAAAATAGGCACATCCTAAGGAAAAGTGGGACATTCCGAGATCAAATTTTAAAAAACTGGGATGGCTTCTGTAAATCCAGAACTGTCCCTGGAAAATAGGGACACTTGGAGGATCTGTAAGAGCTTAGAATTTTTTTAGGCTAAAGTTGGGGAGCCTTTAGGACTCCAGTGCCCATCAGCCTTGTCCATCAACCAGGCAGATTGAGGTGAATGGGAGGTGAGGAGGACCACAGGTTCCCTGTTCTGGTTTTGGTTTTAGGGCCTACGGTAAATAAGAGTGGGCCTGTAAGTGAGCCTTTCTCGGGCTTGGCCAGAGTGAGTTAGCCGCCTCAGCAAATTGTTGGTTATTTAATTTATTATGATTATATTGGTATTAAAAGAGACACACTTGTGGGATTTCTGTCTCTGGTGTAAAAACAAAGAACCTTGATAGATTCTTGGGCCCTTTGAGCCTTGAGACTTGAGAGGCGAGAGTATCATTTTCTGCTCTACCTCAGGCAGCAAAACATGGTGGGCCGACCTCCTCCTTTCCTACCAACAAAGCCCCTGACAAAGGATGTCCGATTATGAAGTTTTTTAATGCACAAATGCAGAGAAAGGGAAGAAAGTTCCCAAATGTGCAGTTTTCCCATTAGATGGTATCATCAGTACATTGCCACTTGAATCGGAATAGCAGCTTTGATGCAAACTGTGCTTCATGATGGTTTACAGAACTAAAAGCTTTGTGGCACCACAGTAGGATTCAAAATGTTTTGGCTAAAAAAGGAAACCTCCTTACATCTGAGGCCAAAGCAATTTTTATTCTTGGCTTCCTTAATTAACATCAAGCTCAGCGTAGACAGAGTTGCCATGCTAAATAAATACTGCAGTATTTGTAAATATGGAGCTGTTTTTGCCTTCAAAATAGTTACACTGTAATTTGGATATTCTGACAGGGAGACTAATTCTACTGGAAGTCCATCTAGGCTCCTGGGAGCCATTGGTTGCGCTATCTTAACCATAAAAAGTCATGGTCTTTAGATTTAAATCAATTAAAACATTATCGTTATTATTATGTTAAAATTGCTTAAGCTTAATTTGAAGGGAGACTGCAGTTCAGCAAAAAGTCTCTGTGGTTTTACACAGATGGGGCCAAGCTGTGTCTTTCAGTTTACGCTGCTGTGTTTGTGAGAAGGAGGTGGCAAGGCCAATTTCCAAGCCACCAAAGTGAACCACCATTGGCCAGGACGCCTTCCAGCAGACCTCAGTCCCTGTCCTATCTCAAGTAATTGAGGCACAAATCTGTCTCCCACCCAAGCATAAGAATGTCGGCTTCTTTTCTTTGCAATCATAAGAATGAGGGGTTTAAAAAGTTGGTTTTCATTGCTAGCTAATGGGAAATTAAAAATTTACATGCTTCTAATGAATGAAATAAAATGCATAAATTTAGGCTTGAGATAATAGTTTCCCCACATACTTTTAAAAAGTAAAGCTGAACTAACAGTGTGGCCAGATATGCAAGTTGGCAAATTTATGCGTATCGATCAAACCAAAGCTAATGAAGGTGGATGTTTATAGTTTGGTGAACACTGACCTTGTCACTTCCCATGTAGCTCCAATTAGTGTGTTCAAATGTGGCATCACTAAGTCAGCCCAAGAGCTGGTGTGGTTTATTTCCCACCCATTGGAATATATGAGATGGTATTTATGTATATGTTTTTGTGTTTTAAAATGAAAAATATATGAATGAACAGGGTAGAAAAAGGGAAAATGATCCCTTACACACATAGTTCCCATTGTGACAGCAGAAACCCTGCAAGGCATATGGAAAGGCAGTTCATCTGCCTAAGATTCTCCCTCCCCAGCTCACTTTTTAGATTGTTTTACTGGTGTTGAATGTCACCTTATCAACCACCTTAAGAACTTTGCTGAAAGGTGGTCTATATCCACATGGTGATTAACTCCCACCTGGAAACCAATGTCTCCACTGTGGAAGGATGTGTGGATCCAGAATTGGCCTCCACAGTCACTTAAGGACTCACTATCAAAACCGTGTTTATGGAAGACATCTTTCTTGGCTACGAGTAATCGCAAAAGAAGAAGAAGAAATAATATTCCAAATATATCTGTTAATAATTCATGAAACAGACACAGTTCCCTCTTTAAAAACCAGAGTATTTTAACCACACCATCATGAGGGCAAGATTGAGATTTTTTTTTGGGGGGGGGTAATGTATGGTGAAAATTTCCCAGCAGGGTTGTTTCAGCTTTGGAATAAAGTTTTCCTCCCGAGGAAATTCATGTTTAAAACTTTGCTGTGAGTTATAGTGTGGAGCACAAAGAACCCAGCAAATATTGAGTGCCATCAACCTGCTTATGAAGAAAAAGCAGAGAGCAGGGGAATTACAGCTAGCCTGTCACTAATGTGGCATCCCATTTTCACATTAAGATTTATCATGCTATCATCAGAGTACTCACATCTTCAGCTGTAACAAACACCTATTACTGTCTGTAATGTTTGTTGGCATCACGACTGTTAAGGAAGGCAAGAGATCACATGTTACCTAGGAAACCGGCATAGTGTATGCAAGGGAGAATGATCCCATTCTGCTTGGGAGGTGGTGAGATGCTCTTTTGATATCAGTCAAATTACGCCACCTCATGTTTATTCATGCAAGAGCAAACTTTCTGCCATTAATGAAAGCACTGACGGCCAACTTAGTCCATTTTGGTAATGAATATCGTGTCAGTCAGAGGCCCATTGCAGTGAGGGAGTTTGGATATCCACATAGAAATGGACAAGCTGATCTAGGAAACGAACATGGGAAGCTGCTTTATTCTGAATCAGAAAACTGGCCCATCTAGCTTGGACACTGGCGGTGACTCCCCAGGGTTTTCAACAGGACACACTTCCAGCCCTACCTTGAGATGCCAGAGATGTTGAACCAGGAACCTTCTGGTGCAAAGCAAATACTCCAGCACTGCACTATTGCCCTTCTGCATCAGTGACAAGGGGAGAAGGTTCGTGGGCCTGATAATCACTGCGTTTCTTGGGTCCAGAATCCAAGGAATGCCAATTATACTTTTTTTAAAAAAGAGTTTACTTAATGCTGCCACTTTTATTTTGATGGAAAAGCAACCTCATTTGGTGCTTCACTTCAAATACCCACCACACCTGGCTGCTGTTTGCCTCAAAACGTACTTTATGCAGTCAACAGCACCCTTGGGGTGGGGAAATGTAGTGTCTAAGTATTCCACAAAGATTCTGCACTTGGCATCCCAGCCACCAGCAATGTCATGACCTAGGCTGAAGAGATGGAGGCTTAGCCTGCCACCTTGTTTAGCTCTGGTCAAGGGGGTTGCTACTGTAGGTGAAGGCATGTTTGCAGGTGCCTGTCTGCCTTCTTGGTAACTCCTATGGCACCTGCGAATGTTCTCAGTAAATATTCCCTGAAAAATCCGCAATAAAGTAGAGACAGTTTGCTATTCCTGCTTAGTTAATGTAAGAGGAGCCCTTGATAGATCAGGTTAATGGCCCATGATCCTGGCCAACCAGATGCACAAGCACACTTTCCTGAACACAAGAGCAATGAGACACTTCATTAGATGTCAGGAAAAGTCCATCCTTCCATCTCTTCTGAACTGTAGAGGGGTTCAAAGACCTGCTCTTTGTGAGCAAGCATGGCAGTGTGTGATGTAGTTGCATTTCCCCCCTTTAGTGGGGCAGCTGATGTGGATCCTGTCCACACTGTTATGCGCTCCCATCTCTTTTTCTGCTCCTTTTGATGTGGCCGCCATTCTGTCACACTGTTTTGTGTTACGCAGCACACTGCATGGCAGCCATTTGGTGATACGCCGCAGCCCCACAACAACCGTGATGTTGTGTCTGGCACCCTCACAGCACTTTTGCAAAATTCCAAAATGTGCCCACTGCCCCCCAAAATATTGCTGACCTTGTTGATGTTGAAGGCGCAGGCTGGCTCTTGATACAAGATAAAGAAGATAAAGGAAATGTTGGGGAATGGTAATCTACTTCCCTGCATGATAAACAGGGATTCTCTGGTCCCTGGAAAGGCAGAGAAGGGGAGTACAGTCTGTGCTAGGAGCAGCTGCCCTAAGCTCTGAGTTGTTTGGGGCCCTGAAAACACTGATATCTTGCTTTAGAATTACCGGAGTTTACCTAAACAGAGTTCTATCAAAAAATTCCCTGTAGAGTACAGATACATCACTTCTGCATAGCTGTCTGTGGAAGCCACTTGCTATGCTCTCCTGTTTTCCAAAAGTTCAGTTAGAACAATGATTCTGTTCAAGGGCTGATGTTTTGGTCAGAGTTAATGATCAATTTCCAACTTTTCTTGCCTGCTCCTTCTATAAAGCCTGGGTAAACATCCTCACTGACTTTCAGTTGCTGTATTTCATTATTGATTACCACCTCGGCTCCTTTATCCTTTCTCTTTCCCCACTTTCATTCTCTCCCTTAACACACGGCATCAGTAAGCTAAGCAGAGTGTAAAAGAAATACTACCAACCAGCGCCAGCACACTGTACTAAATCGAATAGCGATAATATGCTTGGAGATGATGCTCATCTTAATCCCGAAGGACACCACACCTCCACAGAGTGCTAAACAGGAAAAAAGAAACGAGACTATAACTTAAAGGAAATCCTGGCAATGCTAATGGTATGTCTTGGCAGGACACCTAGGGTTTTCATTTTCATTTATCATCACTTTTTTATGAGGCATACCTCAGCAGCATACAGCCAGCTCAGTCTGGTGAAAAGATATGTGTTCGTCTGCAAGCTGCCTAAAACTAGAGCGGGTCTGGCAGATGCACAACTTCATCTTAGGTCCGAGCGCAATGATTCTCATAACGATTGGTGGAAAGGATGTTGCTGGCTGTAGACCTTCCTCCTACAAGCTGTGGAGGAAGCAGGGCCAGGCTTCCCACTGGGCAGAGGGAGTTGTCTGCTTCAACCCCCAAGGTGCACCCTTCCATTGTCTCGCAACACAGATGCCAACCAAGTGGGCAGATTTTGACAGACAGGACTGTGCATGCCACCTGGGCCTGCCCTCCACCTCCTAAGCTACTCTGCTGCTCTCAGGTAGAGTGGGTGATGCTGTTTCAACACCAGTGTTTCAACAGCCTGTCCTGTTAGCTTTTGCACATGGAATAGGAGCAGGTATATTTTCCTTCGCCACAGGCAACAGACCCTCCTGAGGTATCTACAGCAACAAGTAAATATTATTCCCAACATTTGGCCAGGAAATGAAAGTGCTTGGTCTTGAGAAGGGCTTCTGATGATGATGATGATAATGATGATGATGATTTATTTATACCCCACCCTCCCCAGCCAAGACCAAGCTCAGGGCAGCTGACACCAAATATAAAAACAATGGATTTAAATACAGCTTAAAAAACAAGATTAAACTACAACAGTAAAACATTAAAATGCAGCCTCATTTCAGTGGAAACTCAATCAAAAACTTTTTGGGGGATAAAAACATCAAGTCTTCACCAAGGTTAACTATCCAGACTGGTCCTACATGGGCCAGAAAAAAGCCAGGGAAGTCCCCAAATAGGAATTCCAACACAGAAGAAGAAAGGAAAAAAAGAAAGAGGGGGGAGGGAATTAAATTGATTCCAAGCTGGAGGCCAGGCAGAAGAACTCTGTCTTACAGGCCCTGTGGAAAGAAATCAGATCCTGCAGGGCCCTGGTCTCATGAGACAGAGCGTTCCACCAGCCAGTGTTGAAAAGGCCCTGGCTCTGGTTGAGGCTAATCTGACTTCCTTAGGGCCCGAGACCTCTAAGGTGTTGCTATTTATGGACCTTAATGCAGGGACCCTGCCCATATGGAGGCACACTTCACATTTTAGAGTCCCGGTTTTCCAAGGTTCTAAAAGGCACAGGGAGCCCCCACAAGTACAGGAGGCCCCCCACTTCAGAAGTTCACTCTGCGAGTTGTGGAGAGAGACGGAAATGAGGATGGGGAAGGGCTAGAACAGACATCTCTGGGGACACCCCTTTATGTGTTTGCTTAATATTTGGCATCCAGATGTTGCTGAAGTACAGTTCCCGTGTGTCCCAGCAAGCATGGCCAATGGCCAGGGATGGTGAGAGCTAAAGTTCAGCAACCTCTGGAAGGCCATGTTTCCTCACACCTGATTTAGCCACTCGTCGGCATGCCTAGCATGGGTTCTAGTGTTTGTCAGCTATGCAGTCTTGTGTGATAACAGAGGGTAACTGCTTACCACTCGCTTCAACCATACCCACTGCTGGCATATGGACATATAGTAAAGGTAAAGGGACCCCTGACCATTAGGTCCAGTCCTGAAAGACTCTGGGGTTGCGGCGCTCATCTCGCTTTATTGGCCGAGGGAGCCTATGTACAGCTTCCGGGTCATGTGGCCAGCATGACTAAGCCGCTTCTGGTGAACCAGAGCAGCACACGGAAATGCCGTTTACCTTCCTGCCAGAGCGGTACCTATTTATCTACTTGCACTTTGACATGCTTTTGAACTGCTAGGTTGGCAGGAGCAGGGACCAAGCAATGAGAGCTCACACCGTCGCGGGGATTCGAACCGCCGACCTTCTGATCGGTAAGTCCTAGGCTCTGTGGTTTAACCCACATCACCTCCCTTATATGGACATAGAGTCTCAAGCAAATGTGTCCCTCATGAGAAAAAAGGTTCCCACTATTGCTTTAAACATTCATAGGAATTGGAGTTGTGTTCAAGTAATATACTGTGGTACCTCGGGTTACATACGCTTCAGGTTACAGACTCCGCTAACCCAGAAATAGTACCTCGGGTTAAGAACTTTGCTTCAGGATGAGAACAGAAATCGTGCTCTGGTGGTGTGGTCCCATTAGCTAAAGTGGTGCTTCAGGTTAAGAACAGTTTCAGGTTAAGAACAGACCTCCAGAACGAATTAAGTACTTAACCCGAGGTACCGCTGTACAAGAAGTTAGAGGGTTTACTGGATATTTTTTTGGGGGGTAGGAACAAGGTACAATTAAAGAATTAGAATCACAGTATTGTAATGTGGCGTGTTATACTTTCCAGATTTCTTACAGGACATTTCCCCCCTCAATGCATGCAGAATTTTACTTGTCAAGGAGTTTTAAGACCTTATTAATTCAGTAAAGTAAAGGGTATTTGAAAACCTCAGTGGTATAGTGATTTGCATTAATGTAGCTAAAGCAACATCCTTCCTTTGGAGTGTGCAGCAAAGTAAAGTCAAATTATTGATAAAACAATATAGTCTACAGCTTGAATAACTTTTGCATCTGTATTCTGCTCATGTTCAGGTATAGCCGTGAAATGAAGTGTCTATTCTCTGAGCCTTGTAAATCCTGGCCCAACCATACCATACTGTACCAACAACAACACTGAAATTGCTTTAAGTTCTAAGGGCTTGGCCCATGCTTGGAATAGGCCTACTGAATTCAGTGGGAGTATGGTTAATCATGACTAACTTATCCTATGACCCATTTATTTCAATGAGTCTAGTCTAATCATGACCAGATTTGCATCCACCCCTAATTTCTGTCTGTCTCTCTGAAACAATAAGAGAGATGGATGGATGGATGGATGGATCTGAGATGATGCCCAACCCATCCTTGGCAAGCAGGTGGAGCAGAACTGCTTGTTTAACTTAGTATGACCTGTTAATTTAGGGTGATTTTAATTCACAAAAGAATTGTGCTGGGCGCTATGCCCTTCTCCTGTTCACTTTGTGAATGAAGGTAGACAAAACCCAGCAACTCATGCTCATGAATAACAAAGCCACATCGTCCAGCTAATCGGTGATGGCCTGCCCAGCTATGGTTGCCAAAAGCAGTTACAGCAACTCCTAGATGCAGGAAGTCTACAACAAAGCCTGTGGTATAGTGGCCAAGGAAAATGGCTTCATAGATCAGGTCAAGTTGACTAGAAGAGAAAAATGGCATCACCCCATATGCACTTATCCCAGCTGATAATTTATTTGTTGTATCCAGGAAAGTGGTGGCCAAGTCATAAATCCAAAGATTGCTATCTGTCTATTGCCAACTACAGTGGGTGCTATAAGCTTGTGGTTTCTTGCAGAGGTACTGCATTATTTTCACCTGGTCAAAGAAATCTTGGTAGCTGCTGCATAGCTGCTTGACCATGTGGTCTCCTGAGCCCAAGTATTCCTGGGGACTGCTGGGCTGAAGGAGCACCAGATGTTTCTCTCCTTTCTCCTCTCCACCCAAGTCTGTTGCTGGCCTAGCAAGCATTAATCCATTCTAATGCACAAAAACAACACCCGAGGTTAGTGTGTAATGGTGCAGATCAATGTGCTGTGCTGATGCAGCAGTTGGTGTTCTCCATTCTAAATAATAATTTGCAGCAGCTCATATGATTTAGAATCCCAGATTTAGCTGTTGCCACAGAAAAAAAAATAAGTCAAAAAACCAGAAACCAATAACACAGATAAAATTCCTGCAATGACTGTGAAATAACGCGGTAGGTATCAGCCTTAATGGGCAACGCAAATGGATTAGTGATTGCAAACAGGTATATTCTCTAATTTAAATGTCATGGTGTTCAAAATAATTGAGGATTCGGTAGGTTAAATGAAGGAGCTGCTTTCTAACTAAACATTATAATGAGCTTTCAAGGTGGTCTTGCAACACTGTGTAAAAAAGTATCTCCAACCGAAATAATCACAGCCAAAGAATTCAAAAAATCAATTACAGAAAAGACAAAATGGAACTGCAAGCTCTAAAAAAAAGAAAGAAAATTAATCAAAGACAATAGTTAAAGGATGATTTTATAGCCATCAATCAAACTTCAACCAAAGGAAGATAGCAACATTTAACTTTATATGCAAATTAAAGAATTAAATTATACAGTAACTTGCAAGCCTATTTCTGGATTGCATAAGTAGAACCCAGTCCATAATTTCCCCCTTTGGAATGATGATGAAAATTTCAAAGGATTCCTTCAGGGTGAGTGTATTTTACATAAATGCATAATGCACATGGGGTAGCTGCAGAGGGAATACATTCTGGCGATGCAAAAAATAAAAAAAATAAATAAATCGTGGCATTTTAGGATATATCTTTAAATGTTTGTCTAAAGATCATGGTTTGTTTATAGTTTTTGGACTAGCATCAACAACAAATTGCTTTCATGGCAGCAACTCCATGAAAAAGCTTTAGGCCATGGAAAGGCTTAACAAATAGCTCTGCTATCACAAAACGTCAAGGCAAACGAGTTCCTCTTAATCTCGGAATCCCCTGGCGTTCGGGAGACGAACTCTTCTGTGGTTGTCAACAACAAGCAACTCCATCAAAAATCCACAAGGAATTTCTACACACAGCTCCCTACCTTACACAACATACTTTATACCATTTGGAAAAGGATGGCAATATGGAAATGAGAGTGCTTTTAAGATTTATTTATTTTATTTTATTTTTGCATATTTGGTGACCAAAGCGTAAAAACAAAAGGAAATGCCACTAACTAAATGATTACTCACCCCAGAAATGAAAACACACGGCAACTGGGCCTCGAAGGGAGTGAACGGGCAACAAGATCCGTAACAAGCTAAGAATCCACAGGGCAAGCTTCAGTCAATGAGTTTCAGATGAAAGCCGACCACATGACATAAGTGATCACACCCTGGATCCGAACACCTGACCAATCTGCTGACCAGTCCTTAAAGGGGTGGGGAGAGGACACCTTGTTACTTCATCCCAAATGAAACTCTCCAGGTGAGAAGCTGTCTCCAGGCAGAACCTCCTCCATACAGGCTACACCTGTGTGCTTTTGACTGGCTGCCTTGTTTGCTTCAGCTGTGATAATGTCTCTTCCTAGCCTTGCCTAGAGATGTGTGCTTAGAAACCTCCAACTTTGGCATGGCTGGAATGTAACTACGGTAGAATGTTAGGAGTACAGTGTAGTTGAATTTTTCAACTTTCAAATTCCAAAAATGAGAGCTACTAAAAAGTTAATACGTAGACAAGAGCATAATTATCCTTCAGATTTTGCACTTCTTGAATTGTGCAATATAGTTCTCAACTCAATGTATCAAAATATGTATAAAAAAGTAATTTAGGACAAATACATCTTGGAAATGTGTACATTAAGATAGAATTCAAATTTAAACAATGTTTTGTGATAAAATGTAGAAATCATGTATTTAAATGTAAATGTTTGCATTTTTTTTTACAGAACACACACATGCAGGAATGTAGCAGAATGCATTTGTGAAAGAGCATGTGTGGAATGGACATGAACTGAAAATAGAATGTTTTGTCTCTCCCTACCTTCTACCCATTAATGAAGTTACATAATATATAAAGGTAAAAGGACCCCTGACCATTAGGTCCAGTTGTGGATGACTCTGGGGTTGTGGTGCTCATCTCGCTTTATTGGCCGAGGGAGCCAGTGTACAGCTTCCGGGTCATGTGGCCAGCATGACTAAGCCGCTTCTGGCGAACCAGAGCAGTGCACAGAAATGCCGTTTATCTTCCCGCTGGAGCGGTACCTATTTATCTACGTGCACTTTGACGTGCTTCCGAACTGCTAGGTTGGCAGGAGCAGGGACCAAGCAACAGGAGCTCACCCCGTTGCAGGGATTCGAACCGCCGACCTTCCTAGGCTCTGTGGTTTAATGCACAGCGCCACCTGCATCTATAATATTTATATAGCTTGGGTATAATAAGGCCACAGCTTTATGGAACAACTGATCATCTGCCATGACTGATCTTGCCACTTACTCAAGCTCTTATCCCTGGTTTCCCTAACCTGTTACACTCCTGATGTTTTGGAATTAAATTCTCAACATCCTAGCAAGTATGGACAGTGGTGAAGGACAATGGAAACCATAGTCCAAAACATAGGACAAAGTATTAACCAAGGCTGAAAACTAGAAATTAGAGTGTGCCAATGTAATCTTTTCCATTATGAGCTAGCTCAGGAGCTGTATCAATCTTAGAAGATTTCCACTCTCCCTTCCTGGCCAATTCATTTAAGGGAGCAAAAAGACAAAGCAAAAACCCTGCTTGGCCCTATCAAGCTGGTTTCACACTGCCATAATCTGATATAGAAGGTGTGTTGCCATTTGGGATATAAGAAGGTATCATTTTTCATTCTGCCCTGTTTGTGTCTCATACTGCACTGTTTCTGTTTTGCTGCAGTTCATCTTCCACCAAAGACTGCATTCTCCAGCTCCCTGTCCTCTGTGATGAAATTACATAACTTGTGTAATTTACATATTTAATTACGTTGTCTTTATGTTATTCCACACCATTCCTTTCAAAGCAAAGGAAACACGATGCAAATGGGAGTGATTATAATCAATAACTTATCATTTGCAAGTTAAAAGCAACAACAGCAAATATGGATCGTGTTTCTTGGGCTGATTTCTGTTCTGGACTGGGATGAATAACATTGACAATTTCCACTCCAGTTTCTGTATCTGTTGGAATTATCCAGCATCCCTAGTTGCCATGTTTTGGCTGAAGTTGCCAAGAGTAGGCGGGCAAGCTCTCCTTGGGGGCTATTTCATTGGCTTCATGAATGAAACAGCCTGATGTTGCCAAGCAACCATGGTCCCGTCCCCTGTCCTCATGTGCTCCAATCTCATGTGGACAGAGCTGCCCTCACCTTAACAGAAGGCAGGGAAAGGGAACTGTGTGAACAGAACACATGAAAAACTGCTGGTGCAGGCAGCCTGAATGGATACTTAACCTTTGGTGTTATAATTAATCTTCCTTTGTTTGCTGGAGAAAACAATTAGTCAATGAATTGGAATGTCTGCAGCTGCACACCTTCCTCTTCCCAGCTATTCTTCTTTCACCAAAAGGTTATAAAGTAATTGTTAGTGTTGGCAGAACTTCAGTCTTCTCGAAGTGAGACTTCCCTCTTCAGTACAGGAGGTAATGCAGACTCCTGTTAGAATTCATGTGCGCCATATGTTACAAAGCCAGGCCCGCAAGAGCCATACTATGGTTAATCAAGGAGAAAGTACTTTGGGATATGGCAAAAAAGAAAATTATTTTGATAAACTAGTGCAGGCTTCCCTGAACTCAGTCCTCCAGATGTTTTGAGACTACAATTCCCATCATCCCTGACCGCTGGTCCTGATAGCTAGGGATCATGGGAGTTGTAGGCCAAAAAATCTGAAGGGCTGAGGTTGAGGAAGCCTGAACTAGTGGGACAGTTTCATAGTTAGGTATGGCCAGGGCTTTTTTCTTCAGCTGAAACTCACTGGAACTCAGTTCCGACACCTCTCAGGTGGGCGCCACAAGGGAGGTATTCATGGTGAGTTCCAGCACCTCTTTTTCTAGAAAATAGCACTGGGTATGGTGGACCTGAATGTCCCCCTCCCCCCAAAAAAACAGGAGTGAAAAGGGGGTTTCATAGAGGTGTGTAATTCCTCTTCTGAGAACACTCCATAATGTACCTTTGTCTGTTCACCACTATTCAGCCTCTGTATTCGATTATGCTTCTTCAATGCAGTTTTGGGAAAAGGAAATGAGGTGGTATGGGAGGAGCTTGAAAATGTGTGCAAGAACATTTCCCCTTATATGAGTATCGGTTCTTATATTAGTACCCCATAAGTCCCCCTCCTTCAGTGCTAGGAATCTTATAGAGACATTGTGAACCAAACCATACAAAACTTAGATTTGCTGGTGCAAGCATTTTAAAGATTAAACTATTAGTCATGTTTTAATTAGGCCTAAATCATGACAGTCCCTCTTAATGTGGACTTGAGTTGATTCACTAGGGCTGTTGGAACACCTAACAAATGGGGCTATTTACTGAGGGACCTATATATCAGCTCGTGAGCCTGCATTTTGGCACCCATGTTTTGAAGTGCTTATGTTCAGCAGCATTAATATCAGCTGTATACTTTTTTTTATTTGCGGCTCATTCTTTTGGAATTACCAGCTGTCTAAGCAGAAACAGCATAACCCTGACATAATAGAATATATCTCTGTGGAAGTTTTAAAATACACGCCGGATGCCAAAAGTTGTCAAGTTGTTTTGTATTTGAAAAATATGTTTGCACACTCAATAGTTTCCTACTTTCTGCCATATGGAAAAAAAGAGTTGTACAACGAAGAAGAATTATTAAATGTTCTAGGAAACTAAGGACTAGGGAGAAGAGTTGGGGCAAAACTGAGAATTTTAAGCTTTGCCAAGTTTCTTCTATGATGTATGGGAAGAAGAGTGCTCAAGTCTGAAACATTCTCAGAGGAGGGAGCATTCTGAGAAGCAGAAACCCTGAGCAGAGTGGTTTGGAGACTTATTTTCCCCCTATTTATCAGATTATCCCCTTCTTGGGTAAACCTTAATTTACAGGGGGAAACATCAAGACTCATATTGCTTGAGGGTAATGGTACGTAGACTACATAAATTAAATGGGAACACAAACAGCTGTAAACCCCAGAGTAGAGATGTCCTTGGTCTTCACCTTAATGAATCTACAATTTTGAAAATAATGAGCTATGAATTCTGCCCACAAAAATAAGTTCATCAGGAAATCAGACAATATTCATGTGACATTCATCGACAGTGGATCCGGAGCTTGTTTTCCTCCCTGAAAAGAACTTCGTTGGTGCCTCATTTGGCAACCATCTTTTTTTTCTTTTAAAGGTCAGGTTTGTTTCTGAAAGAAAAAAACTCTTAAAATAAAAGAAAATCCCCATTTAGCCCCATGTGTGAAACATTGTGACCATACACATTGGACAAGTGGTTCTTTAAACTTATTACAATGTTGTATTTGTAAAGGGTGATTCATTTACATACTAGGATGCTGAGCAAAACTTCTAAGGTCCCGTCCCCCCACAACAGGTGTTTTGCCCTGAACATTTTTAGTTGGGGCCGGAGACTGTAGTTCTACATTGACAAGAGCACATAATTGAGAACATCAGACTTTGAAACCACCCTCGCATTCAAAAATATAGGCTAGCTTAGGTGGAAAGAGGAAATGAAGGCCCTATTAACTCTTTCATCAGGGATAGGGGGAAAAGATTGAAGGTGTGTGTGTGTGTGTGTGTGTGTGTGTGTGTGTGTGTGTGTGTGTGGAAATTGCTTTACTACTCAGAGTCCAATATTAACCTTCTTCAAACCTGAAATAAAACTAATTGGAGTAGACCCAAGACTTAAGAGAATTCAAAATTATGCACTTCTATTAATTTCTTCTTAAAATAAGTTTTTCCAACCCCCATTCAGTGCCCTTTAACTCTTGAGGGATTTAGAGATATTTTAATGTATGTATGGTAAACCATTAGCATTTTGAGATTCTTTCCCTCTCTCATTTAATGTCACACAGGAGAAATGTTTCTCATCAGAGTATCGAAGAGTTGAAATGTCCTACGAAAAAAAGCCTTGTTAGAGATTATGCATTTGATTCATAATTGTATGGTTCTTAGAGACCAACTAAGTGTGTTCTGGTTATAAGCTTTTGTGTGCATTCACACTTCTTCAGATATGGTTCTTAAATGCATGTAGTGCATGGGATTTTTGTTGCTGTTGTTACAATTGTTAGGAAATACCAAATGTTCTAAATCACTGGTTCCCAATTAGTGAAAAGGGTACAATGAGATTTATTTATTTTTGGGAAAGTTTTGGAAGCCCTTGATGTGTTAGGAGAAAAATTCTAAAGGGGTTTAAAGTTCTGAGGGGTTTAAAAATAAAACACCACATTTTTTTCTCCTAGAGCACTGCATTTGAAACAACAACAACAACAACCCACCAAGCTTTTAAAAAGCCAATTTACAGGGTCACAGCTGGATAAGATGCTGTATATTATACCAGTTGTTGTTGTTTAGTCGTTTAGTCGTGTCCGACTCTTTGTGACCCCATAGACCAGAGCACGCCAGGCACTCCTGTCTTCCACTGCCTTCCGCAGTTTGATCAAACTCATGCTGGTAGCTTCGAGAACACTATTCAACCATCTCGGCATCTGTCATCCCCTTCTCCTTGTGCCCTCCATCTTTCCCAACATCAGGGTCTTTTCCAGGGAGTCTTCTCTTCTCATGAGGTGGCCAAAGTACTGGAGCCTCAGCTTCAGGATCTGTTCTTCCAGTGAACACTTAGGGCTGATTTCCTTAAGAATGGATCAGTTTGATCTTCTTGCAGTCCATGGGTCTTTCAAGAGTCTCCTCCAGCACCATAATTCAAAAGCATCAATTCTTCGGCGATCAGCCTTCTCTATGGTCCAGCTCTCACTTCCATACATCACTACTGGGAAAACCATAGCTTTAACTATACAGACCTTTGTTGGCAAGGTGATGTCTCTACTTTTTAAGATGCTGTCTAGGTTTGTCATTGCTTTTCTCCCAAGAAGATTATACCAGTACATCTATAAATATTTAGCATTGCATCAATGCTAAATGCATCATTGCATCAAGACTGCCCCATTTGCTGAGAGTGTATCTGCTCCCCTCAACGATGTAAACCTCAAAGGCAGGCAAAGTTGGAAAAGGATATTCAAGAAGAGGGGTTTGTTTATCAGGATTAACTGTGTCAGTCACTGATGCCTGGTGGGAAATGAAACTGGGCAAACTTTCGGTAGCATTTCTTCTTTAAAAAAGTACACACCCAAGAACCATGCAATTGATGGCAACATATTCTCTCTCTCTCTCTCTCTCTCTCTCTCTCTCTCTCTCTCTCTCTCTCTCTCTCTCTGTGTGTGTGTGTGTGTGTGTGTGTGTGTGTGTGTGTGTAGAGAAGTCAATGACTGACAGCAATTTCTGCATTCTGAGGAAGCCTAGAAAATGGCTAAAATGAAGACTTACATACAGTGGTACTACCTTGGTTTTCAGACTTAATCTTTCTGGAAGTCCGTTCCAAAACCAAAGCATTCCAAAACCAAGGCGCACTTTCCCATAGAAAGTAATGCAAAACGTATTAACCCGTTCCAGACTTTTAAAAACAACCCTAAAGCAGCAATTTAACATGAATTTTACCATCTAACAAGACCACTGATGCATAAAATGAAAGCAATAATCAATGTACTGGACTATAAAATAAATAAGACAGTATTTGTAGATGATAAAAATTAAAATTGCATTTTTTTCTTAGCAGCACTGATGGTAGTCATTGTTTGGATGGGGGCCTTTATCCATTTTCGCAGTCACTCAATCAATCAATTAGTAGCTGAACTGGGTTCCACACTGTCACAAAAATAAATTAACCGAAAAAGCCACAAAAACACAAAATAAATATCAAAAACAGAAGCGCCAAACTTAATCCATTCCGGAAGTCCGTTTGACTTCCAAAATGTTTGAAAACCAAGGTGCAACTTCTGATTAGTGCAGGTGCTCCGGAAACAACAGTCGCAGCGGATGTTTGTCTTCTGAGAAATGTTCAAAAACCGGAACACTTACTTCTGGGTTTTTGGTGTTTGGGAACCAAGGTGTTTGAGTACCAAGGCATTTGAGAACCAAGGTGCCGCTGTAATGTCAGGTGGTAATCTGGTTCAGAACCAATAAAAATGTGCCCAATCTTGAAACATTCTTTCTCTCGCCTTCCCTTTCTTTGTGTTCCAGATCAAACTCTCTAAAGTTTTAGAAGCCTGGATCAGGGCATGACCTGCATGTGTGGCAACTTTGCTTAGTTTTGCAGGGCCTGGATTTCAGAGGGAGAGGTGGAGTTGCATCTCCACTGATGAGTTCCTGTGGGACCTTGTGGGGTGTCACCATCCCATGGGATTTCACAAGATGTAGAAGAGGCTGAGGCCTTAATTGGCCTCAACCACAAGGACTCACTGGTCCCATCACCTCCTGGCAAATAGAAGGGGAAGAAATGGAGGCAGTGAGAGATTTTACTTTCTTGGGCTCCATGATCACTGCAGATTGTGACAGCAGTCACGAAATTAAAAGACGCCTGCTCCTTGGGAGAAAGGCGATGGCAAACCTAGACAACATCTTAAAAAATAGAGACATCACCTTACCAACAAAGGTGTAAAAGCTATGGTTTTCCCAGTACTGATGTATGGAAGTGAGAGCTGGACTATAAAGAAGGCTGATTGCCGAAGAATTGATGCTTTTGAATTATGATGCTGGAGGAGACTCTTGAGAGTCCCATGGACTGCAAGAAGATCAAATGTATCCATTCTTAAGGAAATCAGCCCTGAGTGCTCACTGGAAGGACAGATCCTGAAGCTGAGGCTCCAAGACTTTGGCCACCTCATGAGAAGAGAAGACTCCCTGGAAAAGACCCTGATGCTGGGAAAGATGGAGGGCACAAGGAGAAGGGGACGACAGAGGACGAGATGGTTGGACAGTGTTCTCGAAGCTACAAACATGAGTCTGACCAAACTGTGGGAGGCAGTGGAAGACAGGAGTGCCTGGCGTGCTCTGGTCCATGGGATCACGAAGAGTCGAACACGACTAAACGACTAAACAACAACAACAAGGACTCAGGGCCATTCACTCATGTGAGCTCCCCACAAGAGGTTAGAGCCTCACTGGGATCCTTGGTCATTGGTTGACAGGGCCAGAAAAGATTTTTTCCCCTCCCAATCTAAATTGGCTACTGGGTTAGGATTTCTTTTCACCTTTCTCTCAGGGAACCATGAACCCTTGCCCTACTGACATGCCAGCTCTGCTTTCCACTGTACTCAATAAAGAATTGGCCTCATTTGACCCAACTCCAGTCTCCATCTTGGTTTCACCATTGTCACAATCCCACACAATGTTCCTGCCTGGGCAAGAAAAAAATTATATGCATGTCACACTTGCAGAGAAAGTAATTATAACCTTGTTAAAGATTTTTTCTTTTCTTTCTAGAATGCTCCACAGAATGTTGCATACCATGTTTTGTACAAGCCATTATATATTCCTCATGTTGTACGGCACAAGGAGGAAATAGAATTAGTGCTTTGAAACTATCATTTGCATTAGGGTTTGTATTTGCAGCCATGTTTCAAAATCAACTCGAATCCTGACAAGCTGAACACCTCCTATTCTGTTTGGAGCATTGAAATGCAGTTTATAACATTCCCCATCATGAGCGAAGGATGAGAAAAAGAGTTCGTAGATCTTTTTGGAAGCGAGGGTGATATAATGGATACAACAGAATAAACCACATGGAAAGTAATGGAGTGAGGCTGTCCACACCATTACTTTTCCATACATCCTTCCTCCTCCCACCTCTCACAGAAGCCAAAGTCAATGTATCACTTATTCTGTCTTGTTAAAATGAAAGGAAAGAAGAACAACAATGGAAAGCCCTTCTCTCACGAAAACTTTATAAGAATATTAATGAGCAATGGCAGTAGGGAAAATAGTTCTGAAATGTGATTCATTTCATGTGATTCTCCACCCCCGTCGTTCACTGAGGTCCAGCTCCAAGGGCCTTCTGGCAGTTCCCTCACTGCGAGAAGTGAGGTTGCAGGGAACCAGGCAGAGGGCCTTCTTGGTAGTGGCACCCGCCCTGTGGAACACCCTCCCTGTGGAACAGGCAGCCCTGTTTAGGGAAGTTTTTAATGTTTGATGTTTTATCGTGTTTTTAATATTTTGTTGGGAGCCACCCAGAGTGGGTGGGGTATAAATAATAATAATAATAGTTCATCTTCAACATACCTAAAGAAGGGGCAAGAGAAGCATGCACCCTTATCACATCCTCCACTGTGCACCTTATGGATGGGGGGGGGGGTCATACATAAAAAGCCATGATGTTGCACAATATGGCTTAGTAACTGCATTTTGCTAGACAGAGGGTGCATTTCTGCTTTGTCACAATGCATTTGCAAGAGCACTTCATTATTACAGTTCAGCAGCTGGTCTTTAATGCAAAACCAAAGTGGACAAAGAGGCGCGGGTGGCAGGTGGCTAGCGCCATTTGAGAACTGCAAGAACCAAAGTTGTGCTGGTGCAGCTTGGCAAATAGAGAGCATGCATTTTCTCTATGCAGTCACACTGAACAGGACCCATGGTGACTAGTGCCCATAGGGGCTGGTAAGCGTGGAATGCAAGGACACCAAGAGTAAGGAGAGCCGGAGTCAATGGCATGCAACACGCAGGAATTCTAGTCTGTTTCTCGTCCTCCTTCCTACAGTGTTTCTGCAAGGGCAACACTTAGGCCACATCTGTATCATACATTGAAAGCGCTTCTGTACCAGTTAAAGAGCTGTGGCTTCTCCCCAAAGAATCTTGGGCACTGTAGTTCATTAAGGGTGCTGTGCTGAGACTTCTTAGGAGGCCCTTACAAACTAGAGGATTCTTTGGGGCGAGTTATTATAGTTAGAGTAGTGTAAGAGCGCTTTCAATGTGCAGTGTTCATGTGACAATAGATTAAGAAGAGAAAGCTGGCACACAGTGCCAATCCTGGATTGGTTGTAAGTCTTCCCCATTATCAGCCATCCTATGATCAGCTGTCAAGGACATACTGGTGGCGCTACCATTGGGGGCTGCCTGGTTGGCATTGACCTGTGACAGTGTAGCCTTATTGGAGTTCACCGATTGGGTCTGCGTTGCTCTGGGACAGGAGGAAGGAAGTCAAATGACACCGAGATTGATTCAAAGAAAGAGTTTATTCTGCTCTCCGGATAGCAGAAGGCACTTGCGTGATCAAGTCCACAGCAAGTCCAAAGAAATGACAAGTTTCATGCAGTATATATATCCTCCAGGCACCTTCTCCCTCCTTCCCATATAAATCCAACCACGTCAGCTTATGTACGCAGGTTGACATCACATATGTTCTTGCTCTGGTATTCTTAACCATAAAAGGGAATTCATTCCTGTACTTCTGACCATAAAAGGATCTTCCTCTTCCTAAAAAAAAAAAAAATCCTTCCAGTAGCACCTTAAAGACCAACTAAGTTAGTTCTTGGTATGAGCTTTCGTGTGCATGCACACTTCTTCAGATACCTGAAGAAGTATCTGAAGAAGTGTGCATGCACACGAAAGCTCATACCAAGAACTAACTTAGTTGGTCTTTAAGGTGCTACTGGAAGGAATTTTTTTTTGTTTTGACTATGGCAGACCAACACAGCTACCTATCTGTAACTTCCTCTTCCTAGTCTTATCTTGGAGGAAGAGGTCGTCATCTCCGAGAACATGCTGTGGTGCTGTTCCCAGATTGAGTCTGTGCGTCTTTTGTGGTCAGCACATAAGATAAGGCACAGACGCATCATCCCTGCTCTACTGGAACTTGGCAAGGTCACTCTTTGCCGCCACGGACTGATAAGGGAGAGAGCTTCGAGCCCAGCCGGGTTTTTGTTTATACATTGACTCCGAGCTCAAGTTCATGGATTTTAGCTAAGGAAAAATAGGGATTTTGGTGCAGTTTCAAACTGCCTTCACAGTCAGTTTTGGGTTTGGGAAACCCATTCTTTCAACAGGACCTTTTCAGACACTTTTACAGAGTACATTGTGAAGGGAAAAGCGCACAGGATGATGATCACTTATTTCTTAATAAGCTTTGGCATCGTTTTCATTCATAAGCTGGCTAAAGATTTTAAAATTTGTAAGCATTCAGTTTACTCACATTTTTTCTAAAACCTGTGAGGTGAAGGGGAGGGCATGTTTTCTGGTCCTATCCACTCCATCATGTCACCATTCCTAGGGACACTGCTCTCCCTGAATTGGAAGTGAACTTCTGCAATGGGGAGCTTCCTGCAAAGCGACAGGCCCAAATCTGATGGGCACCACAGACCACAGTGTGTATTGGCCATCAGCTGATGCTGCCCCGGTTGAAGATACCAGTCAGATGGACATCTGGATCTGACTTAAAATGAACTATTTCTACTAAAATTATGGAATGGTACAAGTATGCAATGCATTTGAAACTTGTATTGGGAAAGCTAGCCCCCTGCTGCTGCTAATCTCCATAAATCAATGATCACAAGAGGTTTCTAAACATTTCCCAAGGAAAATTGGTCTAGTTGAAACTGAGTGGTTGCCACTATAAGGCTGGCCAAGTGCCTATTTACCACCTCTTACCGCAATTATTTCCTGACAGTACTGGGATGAATCCAGTTATCGTTTTAATTTAGCCCAAGGGCTCTCTCTTTAAAAACATAACAATATAACTTTTAAAAAAGCTGTAATATGCTGCATTGTACACTTATGAATAGCCCTCATGTTAATTTTTTAAAGAATTATGATGATAGGCTAAGCAGGTAACTATGAGTCAAATATATTCGAACTGTGGCACTAAGGGAAAGAGGAGTGCCCGTGTCCTATGGGACCTCTTCCCTTTGATTAGCCTTGTTGGCCAAGGAAGGTCATTTTTTGTTCTGCAGGAAAAACAGCTGCAAATGCCTTTATCTAGCTATAAAGAGGGAGCGGCTGAACGCTGAAAGATCCTAAGGGGATAATGGTGTGTTCAGTGTTTCCCTTAAATATTGAAGCAATACTAAATAATACTTTATGTTCTCTGTGCGAGAGGAGGGCAGATTGTCTGTATTCATTGTTTATCTCTGACATAAATATCCACAGTAAAGATGTCTCTTTTGCATTCAGTTCTTTCATAGACAAGGTCCTAAAAGTAAATAATGAGCCATATCTTGACTTTTTTGTGGTGGGGGAGGGAGGGAATGTTTCTCATGTTATCTGTAGCATTTCAGCCTTCACTGCTTTTCCTTGTGATTTTTGGTACTCTTAATTCCAAGTTGCTACATCCTTAAATAGACTGCTATTCTTTACTGACCTATTCTCAGATGACCTTGTCATTTAAGACATACAGTAAGTGAAAGCCTGATTGTTTAAAAGTGCATCAACCTTTGTCCTTTCCGAGAGTCTTATTCAGATATTGCTATTTATATTGCTATTTATAAATAGTGGAATAACTGCTTTAGCTGGAGAGGGCAACCAATCTGTTAATTGTGAGAGGGCAGTAACGTTGATCACACCTTTCTCAAAGGCAGGTGCCTTCAGAGCCTATAAAAGCCTTCCCTGAAATTAGGTTTGAAAGTAGTATTATATTGTAACCAATAGAATAGGCTGCACTGCATGCTTAATTGCGTTGTAGTATTGGGATATCAGTTTGCAAGGTAGGGCAGTATTTTTTTATTAGTGCTAGTAGCATGGAGTTGGCGAAGGCATTGGAAGGACAGTCTCTCTTGGAGAAGTATCAAGACAGAAGAGAGGAAAAGCACTGAACTTCGCCCCAACCATTTCGCAGCTTTGGGGTATGCTTGCATTTAGACAAAGTGATATACAGTGGACACTCGGGTTGCGAACGTGATCCATGCGGGATGCACGTTCGCAACCTGCAGTGTTTGTAACCCACAGTGGAGCATCTGTGCATGCGTGGGTTGCGAATCGGCATTTCTGTGCATGCATGACCGCCGAAACCCGGAAGTAACCCATTCTGGTACTTCTGCTGTGGGTTAAATCACAGAGCCTAGGACTTGCCAATCAGAAGGTCAGCGGTTCAAATCCCCAAACCGAGGTGAGCTCCCGTTGCTCGGTCCCTGCTCCCGCCAACCTAGCAGTTCGAAAGCACATCAAAGTGCAAGTAGATAAATAGGTACCGCTCCAGCGGGAAGGTAAACAGTGTTTCTGTGCACTGCTCTGGTTCGCCAGAAGGGCTTAGTCATGATGGCCACATGACCTGGAAGCTGTACACTGGCTCCCTCTGCCAGTAAAGCGAGATGAGCGCCGAAACCCCAGAGTCGGTCACGACTGGACCTAATGGGGTCCCTTTACCTTTACCTTTAACCAGAAAAAATGCAACCTGAAGCGTCTGTAACCCAAGGTATGACTGTAAAACCTTTCTCCCACACTTGGAGGGATTCAGCCATTTCGTTGCTATGTCCATTATCCTATGTGGGGTGTCAGCTGTGTTTTTCAACAACACCACAGCCACTTTAGCACTGAACGATATGCCAGGAAGCAATCATTGATTGAGAAAGCAGCATCTGTTTCAGAATGGGTTAGGCAGGTTCAGGGAAACATCAACAATGCAATGGATGGTGTGTGAAACCATACTTCTCCTTGCATCTGTTCACTAGAATAAGGCTGACAACCTTTTTTTAAAAAAATGAGCTGAAGATGTAATTTTAATAAGACTGTTGTCATGGGCTGGACTGAAGAGGAATGAACCTTCCTAAGAACAGGAGGACAGTATAGGTTTAGAACAGTGGTTTGCCGAAGGGCATAGTTCACAGGCTGCAGAGGGCAGAAGCTGGGAAATATTGGAAGAAGAGGAAGAAGAGGAAGAGGAAGAGGAAGAGGAAGAGGAAGAAGAAGAAGAAGAAGAAGAAGAAGAAGAAGAAGAACAACAACAACAACAACAACAACAACAACAACAACAACCGGGGGAGAGACAGCTGACAGACTCAGTGTCCATGGAAAGTATTCCTGACCACCTTCTCCCAGGACCAGACGGGCATTGAGGGTAGGTGAACAGAGAACTCAGAGGCAGAAAACTCAGATTAGCCGATGCAGGAGTGACATCGAATAGGGGCGATGTAGTGGGGTGAGAATTGACTTGGAGCAACACCATTATTAAGGAAGGCTGCTTTCCTTCATCATTCTCTGTAAATTATTGAATAAATAATTTGTAAGAACTTTTATCATTTCTCTGATTCTGGATTGCCACCGGGGGAGGGATCTGATTCCCTGAAGCCTGTAAACTGTGGCCTCTTAGCACTTAATGTGACCTGCATGTACCATACAATCCTATACATATAACAGGTATAAGTTCAGTAATATTCAATAGGGCTTTCTCTCTCTTAAGTGTGTGATAGTAAGTGTGGGAATAACAGCAGAACTCACTTATGAGTAAGCTTGCATTGGATCGTGTTACCTGTCATCAGGCAACTGGGAGGGCTGGCGCTGTGCAAAGTGCTCACGTCACACATGCACTCTGCACAACATGCTGATGTGCCACACCCATGCCACACAGCTTGTGTGTGTGGCGCAGACATGTCATGCAGTGTGCGAGTGACGTGAGCATGTCATACGACAGGCATGAACACATCACTGTAGGATATTGAGGGCCCCCAATCCCCTCCTTGAAAATTAATGGGGCAGCGGAAAACCAAGAACCCTCACTAGCTAGCGCCCCTGCTTGTCATCATCACAAAATAAACTTTTTTAAAAAAACAACAACAACCCTGATGATTTTCTAATACAGTCGTACCTTGGATCCCAAATGCCTTGTGAATCAAATGTTTTGTCTCCCGAACGCCACAAACTCAGAAGTGAGTGTTCCAGTTTGCGAACGTTCTTTGAAACCTGAACATCTGACATGGCTTCCACAGCTTCTGATTGGCTGCAGGAGCTTCCTGCAGCCAACTGGAAGCCGCAGCTTAGTTTCCAAACAATTTGGAAGTCAAACAGACTTCAGGAAAGGATTCCGTTCGACTTCCAAGGTACCACTGTACCGGCACTCACCCACAAATAAACTTATTGCAGAGAAATTAGATGGTCCTCCTTTAATCTGACTGAGTTTTTGTGGAATTTAGGATTGATGTACGAATGGCAATTATAGCAAAACGAAGACGATTGTCATTGCACAGTACCCGATTCACCACAAATGGATATTTGACAGCCGTGTTATTTAAAAGCTCAATGGGGGGTGGGGGGGTGTAGCTTTGTCAGAGAGAAGAAATTGGGCCTGCCATCTCATCTGCATTAAACTTAAAGCTTCAGTGCAATTCCTCCAACAATTCTCATATGGGCCCAAGATATGGAGATCAACAGTTGATGTCCCCTTTGAAAAGTCCACGGCGAGATAAAGAGAATAACATCAAAGCCCTACTGAATCAGTCAAAAGGCTCATCTCATCTGGCTTCCTGTTCCTACAGAGCAGCACCAGATGTCTTTGGAAGCCTGCAAGCAGGAACTGAGTGCAACTGCACTTGCAATTCCCAGTAACCAGCATTCCAAGACATAGAGCCGCTGGCAATGGAGGCAGAACATAACCACCATGGCTAGCAGCCAATAATAATAATAATAATAATTTATTATTTATGCCCTGGCATGGATGTTAAAATCCCCTAGGACAACCAAACTAGGTGTCTCCAGGAGAACATCCGCCACGACCTGAAGCAGCTCGGGCAGGGAATCCTTGGTGCAGCGGGGAGGTCAGTACACCAAAAGGAATCCTGTACTGCCCCTATTGCCCAACTTCCAGAACATGCACTCAGAAAACTGGGTCTTCCCAATAGGATGCCTGGTGCAAACTAATGACTTCCTAAAAATCACTGCAACCCCCCCCTCCCCGCCCACATGACCTGGGTTGCTGTGCGTAAGAGAAACCTGGTGGACAAGCAGCGGCAAGGACAGGCCCATCTGCTTCACCCAACCAAGTCTCTGTTACACATGCCAGGTCAAGTCCTCCATCCATGATCAAGTCATGGATGGCAGTGATCAATAGCCTTATCCTTCACAAAGTTGCCCAAACCTTTTCTGATGTCTAATCCAAACCCAGCGCTGGCAGTGGTGGGGATTAATGAATTGGTGTAGCACAAACCAGTCAGAGCAGAAGCTCCAGGGAAAAGAGGGGCAGGAATGCCTCTTTGCTACATTAGCTGCCAGAGGCCAAGACTAGGCCTCTTGCCATCACATGGTGGAAGCAGGGCTGGGTCAGGATCCAGCAGATCCTATGCCAGCCCAGCTCCACCTCCTTTTCATTCATTTTTTTGGAGGGTTATTATGACTACAGACCCCCCCCCCAAGTGTCCTTACCTTCCAGGGACAGTCCTGCTATCTGATTTGATCCTGGAATGTCCCACTTTTCCTTAGGTTGACCCTGTTTTCATCAGAGAAATGTTGGAGGGTATGGAGTTATGCAATCCCTGAGCCAAGGAGATCAATCCCTATACAACCTATGGAAGACATCTGAAGATAGCCCTGAAGTTATTAATGTTTTATTCTGTTTTTATATATGTTGGAAGCTGCCCAGAGTGGTTGGGGCAACCTGGTCAAATGGGTGGGGAAGGAATAATAAAATTTGTTGTTGAATGGGACATCCCAATTTTCATCATTGAAATGTTGGAGGGTATGTGACTACCATTGTTGGATATTGCACAGGCAGTAGTTTCTGCCCACCTCATTGGTGGGGTTCACCCACTAGCAGAGGCCAAGTAGGAATACCTTGACCTCATCCAAGGGATCTCCAGTGAATGGTCTGGTTGGGTTTAGATGGGTGTATAAGCTCCATACTTCAGTGGAGGCTGGTCTATTAGAGTGAATAGGATACTGCCCAACCAACCTCCGTCAGCTCTCAGCCAGTGAGGGGCTGACTCTTCCATTGACTCTGGCTCCACATATTGTTGATCTCCCTGCCCTACCAGTCCCAATTGGCACCAGTCACAACTGCTGTACTCGAAGATCTTCCTGCCACACTGGCATCTTGTGGGTGCAGATCTGAGTTCTGTATTCTCATGCTGGCATTTGTGCATTGCAGCTGGATGATAGCGGTACATTTGTGTTCATTAGGAAAGCGTTTGTGAGAACAAATCACATTCACATCCTCAGCTAATTGGACATCTCAGTGCAAACTGGAAATGCCAACTGTTTGGACCATGTACGTACATGCACACAAATTTATCAAAGCTCGATTAAAGGAAGTTCTCAAGACTGTGGGGGAAAATTACTCTTCTAAATTTCTTCACATCTGTTTCATCAAACAGAACACATTCTTGAAAGCTGCTTCCATGATTTAACATCTTTTGTCCTCGGTAAGACAGTTCACGCATTGAGATTCCAAGCCACGTCAACTCAATCACTGAAGGGACATGATCAGATCTTCACTTTTTACTGATGTCGTTGTATCTGTGGAGTACAGGTGATTGAGGACGCTTGCCATTATGCACTTCATTGTGACATTTACACTGAAGGAAATTCACTGAGCCATCATTGGATAGTTTGGTCCAATCTGGCGATTTAGTTAAAATAATTAACCTCCTATGTAAGCGAGGACTCAGCTACATTTGTAAACATAATGCGTTTTAACACTGTCACACCAGATGATGCTGGGGAGTCCCATTTTTAGCCAACAGGATTTCTCTGTATGAAGTTGACAACATGTTTAACTGAATCGCTTCTTTGATGTGTCTAGATCCAGCCCAAAGGTGCATTCTGGCATGGGGTTTGCTGTGTTAGTTTTCCTGCTTATAATGTTGGCACTTTTGTCCTTATTTCTACCTGTTGCATTATGGAATAGTGGCTTTACGACTGATGTACTAGCATGTCATGCTAAATTTTAAACATCAGGAAAGAACTGTATGCCAAGATACTGCCCCACATTTTGTCATGTGAGCAACACTGCATTATCACGAAAACTATGGGGAAATTACAATGCAAAACTCCCATAATTTTCCAAGTTAATGGGGTTGCAAATGCATTTTTCCTGGAAACAATTTACATGAAAAGGAGTGCTAAATTTTCACTAGGTTCCAGTAGATTTCCAGAAGTGGTTTTTACATCGTATGAAGGATCACATAAAATGAGAAAATTTACAGACAAGGATATGTTGGCGAGATGGATAAGGTGCTGTCTGAATGCAGCCCAAAAGAAATGCATCACATTTAGAGCTTCTATATTTCCTGTAATTCAGCATTTTAGTGTGAATTTCTTCTCGCAATGACATTTTCTATGCATTTTTGCTTAATATACAATTTTTTTTTTTTTGCAAAGCTACTTCCCCTAATGCAAAGCCTTTTTGGGGTACGTTATTTTCACTAATGTGTGCATGGATATGCACATTTGCTCTTAGCACCTGCACATTTGATCTTAGCACATTACTTGATTGGAGATCTGCACTGCAAAATTTGGAGAAGCACAATTTTTCAAAGGACACCTGGGCTACGGCTTGTATCTTGTTTTGGAAAGTGATGAATTAGGTGAGTTTACCTTTATATGCATACTGGATTGAATTTCTCTTCTATCTCTACAAACTGGTACCATCAAGTGTTCACAGAGTACCACTGCTAAATGACTTTATAAAACTGCACATAGAAAATGTTCAGAATATTTGAAAACACAGCCAAAGGAAGATTCCATTCCCTAAGCCCAAGTTAAGGTGATTTCATAAGATGATGCTGAGAAGCTCTGGATAACATTGATTTTGGAAGTCATCTATCTTTCCTACTGACAGTAGCTTTTCTATGATGTGTATGACTTACTTTCTGTATATAATGAGACCATACTGCATCCTAGGGAAATCTTTCGATGGGAAGAAAAGCATGTGAAAGAGAAAGAAGAAACTCATTTATCAACAAAGTTGCCACGCTCCTAAACCCTAATTAGAATTAATCTTCATCTCAGACTGACTTTCAAGTTCAAGAATCTCCCTTCTCCTTCAACCTGATGAAGAAAAATCTATTTGATGTAGTTTCAAATTAAATGTTTAGCCCATCCTTCTAGCTTATTTTGGTGTCATTTTAAATTTTGGGAAGAAAGCAATTTCTTGGCATCAGACCAGTTCCTACCTGCTTTGCAATAAATAAGTAAAAGAAAAGTCAGTAGCATCACTCATTTGGAGAGGAGAGAGAGAGCACAGGAAGAGAGGAGGTTGATGAGGAAATGGCAACTTGATTCGTCCACAAGAGACCTGCAAAAATCCTGCATCCTAAAGAAAATACAGAAGGTTGTATCCAAGGCTGTCGTAATGCTCATGGAGCAGACTTCTGCATTGAGCAATGAAACTTCCCCTGGCTCCTCTTCTTTCCTGTGTACCATCTAGAAGATTTGGCAAGTTCCTCTAGAGGAAGTGGAATCTTGCTGTGCAATTGGAGCTCTGCTCATGCAGCCTTGTATACAACCTGTAATCTTCCTCATATAGTCATTGCACCACCGTCTAGAATCTGATCATTATGGTTAGTAAACAGAATAGCACTGTGGGGGACAGACGGACCTGTCCCCCTCCCCCCAACCATTCTATAGCAATTAGTGAGAAAAGAAATCGCATTAGAAACTTGTCAAATGTCATGGACTGGTTGGACGCAGAGGAACGGGAGGAGGAAACAGATGGGGAACCACCAAAGGAAGAAGGCTTAGAACCCAGAGTGTGGTGGTGGGACAACAATGAGTGGTCACAGAGAGAAAAGGGAGAAGGCTGGGAAAAGGCGGTGTTGGAAAGGACTTAGTGAGCTGGGACAGAATCTGTGGCAGAGATCAGTTCAGAATCAGAGGCAGAAGCAGAAGAGGAAGGAGATCAAGAGACAGAGATGAGTCAGGTGGTTGGTGTCTCCCCCTTCTGTGACAAGCTCCCTTTCCCCCCATGTCTTTCAGGACCAGAAGAGGCATGGAAAGGGTGGAGGAGAGATTGGCGATGCCCAGTCTGATTGCTGAGAAGCAAGCTTAGGGGAGGTGGGGACGCTCAGTCTCAGCAACTGCTTCATGGGGGCAAGACCTACTGGACATTAGTTGCTGTGCTCATTAGGCCTGACACTCTTGTGCACATCATGTTTTTGCTAATAAAGGGTTAACTCCAACTTGCACAATGTGATTTACTGCTGGCTCGCTCTTGATATCAAAGGGTAGAGAAAATTTCAGTAAAATTCTCGAGGGTGTGAGAATATTTTGTCACTGTTACTTTACTTCAGAGTTGGCTGATGGGTATTCATGAATGTCTTTTATTTCATTCTTCAAATAATATCACCAGTATGCACTATGTGGTGATTCCCAAGTGATCCAGTCTTTGCATAACCCAAATCAGTAAGGGCAAGTGTGCTGCAGAATGCTAGAGAAACGTTGGTTGGATATGAAAAAAAAATACAACCGTCACCCACCCTATAACAATAAGGCAAGCTCAAAACTCTGCATTCACCGAAACTCTGAAGAAATTCTTTTACAAAAGCTCTGAGAATAAAACAGAAAAAATGGTAGCCTCTTTCATAGGGGAGGAAAACTTTTCAGAAACTGGAGGGCAGATTTGGCTCAGCATTATAACATAATATTCAGATGGCAATCAAGATGTCATCTGCATTCTCTTCACCCGAGCTGGCCCATTTCATATCTGTTTACTTAGAACTGAACTGCCTAGAGCAACAAAGAACTTTGCAGAAGAAGAGGAAGGCTGCTTTTGTATATGGGTCTGTTTGTTCTATAAAACCATTTCTGAGGCTGAATACTGAGCACACTTAATGGGAAGTAAATGCTATTGAAATCTGTATGTCTCATTTCCAAGTAAATACACCACTGAAAGGTTAGGATTGCGTATCATGGCCAAATAAAACAAGGCTAATGTATAAACATGATGATTTAACACCTGGAATCCAGTAATCATGCAAAAATGCCACATTCCGCTATAATCGTATTCACGTTGGGCAGGATCCAGGCGATCAGTTAATTGGGCCCCATGGAAGTCTATGTGAAGAATTAGCAATGTCTTCCACTGCACTGATTTCAGTGGGAACTAAGTTGCAACTAACTTAATCAGGGTCTGACTCATTATAAAGATTAAAATATTTACTTTTGTATGGTATGTTCAGATGGAAACTGTGTTTTCCTCGCCCTTCTCCTTCCTTTCCTGAAATGAAATTGTCACTGCTGAGGGACAGAGTGAAAAGAGGAGATAACACTTGTTTTGAGGGGTACTATAGAAAATTAAGATATTTAAGATATTTGGGGGAGACGTAGAAAGATATGTGTGGCGCAAACAAAAATACTGATCTTAGTGTGGAATAACCAGCCTCATAAGTCTAATTAATGCACAAAGGCGTTAATAACATGTAGCATAAGCCGTCCTGTCAGGACTCTTGGCTCCAGGGTTCTGCTTATGGTTTAATTTTGGGTTAATAGTTTACCCAGTCAAGCAGCACAATATTTGCTCAAGCACTACTGTATGCACAAGGCCATCCCCATTCATATCTGTGGAAGAGGGAACAAAGCTGCCACACACGGTGGGATTTCTTTCTACTTTAAAATCTGTGGATTTGTGGGAGCTCTGTGTGTCACTGGTTCTCTTGCGGAGCTCTAGATCACGGCAATGATTCTATATGGAATCTAAGGCAAGTGGACGCATAAGAAAATTAGGTTCTGTGTTACAGAGTGAGATAAGGTCTTGATTCACAGAAAGGCATAAAAGCTTTGATTTAATATGCATAACATAAGCAGTATATTATGGATTAAAATTCCTGTGGTGAGGTTTTTTTAAAAAAATGCAAAACTGCACTATACAACTTGCAATATTTGTCAAGTTTTCTGGATTTTATGAGAACTTTTTTTAAAAGTTAAACTTGAAAGGGTAAATCCATAAAATCGGGTAGAACTGGGAAGTTTTTTTTCAATAAGTAGGTGCCAAGAGGTCTGAAGGAAGGCAATTCTGCTTAGAAGAAGTCTAGCTGTAGAATAGATCTTAGTTTGGCTCCAACTACTTTTAAGGGACGCGGGTGGCGAAAGGGACGCAGGTGGCGCTGTGGGTTAAACCACAGAGCCTAGGACTTGCCAATCAGAAGGTCAGCGGTTCAAATCCCCACGACGGGGTGAGCTCCCGTTGCTTGGTCCCTGTTCCTGCCAACGTAGCAGTTCAAAAGCACGTCAAAGTGCAAGTAGATAAATAGGTACCGCTCCGGCAGGAAGGTAAACGGCGTTTCCGTGCGCTGCTCTGGTTCGCCAGAAGCGGCTTAGTCATGCTGGCCACATGACCCGGAAGCTGGCTCCATTGGCCAATAAAGCGAGATGAGGGCCACAACCCCAGAGTCGGCCACGACTGGACCTACTGGTCAGGGGTCCCTTTACCTTTACCTACTTTTAGAAGCCCAGTGTCATGTACAGCAGATTGTTTCAAACTGTCTAACTCAGGGATGATGAATTCGTGGCCCTCCAGATGTTGCTGGACTACAACCCCCATCACCCATAGCAAATGATTGGGTATGGTAGGAGTTGTAGTCCAATATCAGGAGGATCAGAGGTCCCCAATTCCTAGTCTAGCTTCTCCAATCACAGACTGCACAAAAGATGGTAACTTTCCTTCTTTCATGGTTCTTCTTATTCCAGAATGAAAGAAAATCTTAGTTCAGAAGGCACCGGGCACTGATATTTTGTAATGAAAGATTATTTATACCCACTTACTCAAAAAAATTAGTCATTGCCATTTTTATATAAGCCAGTCATCATCATTTCCCGTTGATCCAGCTACAACAAAAGCACAGTTTGATCGTTAAAATGAAGAGACAAACAGAAAAGACATGATTCATTCCTCCTGTGCTAATATTTGCTTTGAGAAGTCCTGCACTTGCACTTTCAAAAATCTTATTTTTTGTCACTGAATGAAATATTAATGCCATGAAAACGATGTTTAACAAAATCAGCTATAGTTCATCTTCCTTCTACCTAAAATCCTAGAGCTTTAACTACTCTGTTTGGTGCCTATTAGGATTAAAAGTAGTATGTCCCCTCCCCCTCTCTTTGGTCTTGCCCTATAAAATTTGATCTTGAGTTTGTATAGGGAAGACATACTATGCCAAAAAAAAGCAAGTCATCAACTTTCAAACATAATCCCAGCATGATTTATGGGTTTTGACCCCTATTTGGCTTTTCATCGCTCTTAAGTATTCATAGTTAAAGGACAAAAACCTTAATTCCTACTGAAAGACTTTAAAGCTCATATCCAGGTTTCTGGTTGGGTTGTTACAGCTCCGGAGAGAAACTTTTTTTATAGATTTCAATGGATAAATGGGAAGCCAGGGAAGAGATAACAAGGGATGAACTCCTTGTTATTCTGTTATACATGTGGAGCCAGTGGCGTAACGTGGGGGGTGCAGGGGGGGCTGGCCGCACTGGGCGCAACATCTGGGGGGGGCGTGCTCGCACTCGCAGCTCTCTGCCCCTACTAAAATCCACGGGTTAGAGGGCGCAAATTACTTGCCTTGCCCCGGGTGCTGACAACCCACGCTACGCCACTGTGTGGAGCTGAGTTTGATTCGACTCCAATGTGGCCGATGAAGGGGAAATCGACAATGGTGTTTTGCTACCTAAAGTTATCATAATCTCTTTCTGGGTTTGGTCCAGATGTACCTCACTCCTAAAGTAGTTACATAACAAACCACGACACCAACAGCAGTTGCATCCTGTGATGTGACTGCGGCTGCAGTTGGCATGTTTTGTGTTCAGTTCTGGGACTCAGCTGCAAATATAACACTTTAAGTGCGTTTTAAGTGCATTATACAAATCTAACAGTAGAAGGTGATGGTGAGCTTATGATAAATTCAATATATGTTTTTAAAACTTTATTTTAAAAAAGCATTTTCACAGCGTTTTTTATGTGTTTGGATTCCGCCTTGGTTGCTGGACCTCAGGAAGGAAGGATATCAGTGAGCTGGAAAAGATAACCAAAAAGGTATTGATTGAAGGTGAGTGAGCAGCAGTTTGATAGATGCGTGATAGGGAGAAAGTGGATAGATGATAGATGATGATAGATAGATAGATAGATAGATAGATAGATAGATAGATAGATAGATGATAGATAGATAGATGATATAGATAGATAGATAGATAGATAGATAGATAGATAGATAGATAGATAGATAGATGATAGATGGATGATAGATAGATAGAGATTAGATAGATAGATGATAGATGATAGATAGATAGATGATAGATAGATAGATAGATAGATAGATAGATAGATATAGATAGATAGATATAGATAGATAGATGATAGATAGATGATAGATAGATAGATAGATAGATAGGTAGATGATAGATAGATAGATAGATAGATAGATAGATAGATAGATAGATGATAGATAGATAATAGATGTTCTTCTTCCTCTCCTGCAATACTAGAATTTAGGTTCATTTGATGAACTTGAGTGACGGACAGACTCAGGACAGCCAAAAAGAAGTATTTCATCACATGATGAAGTGATGACACCAGCTTGGACATCTTTAGAAGGGAATAAGGATTCTCGTCTATTAATTTGTCTGTTTCCAGATATGATGGCCTCATTACCTCCTGCACCAAAGGCCTCATTACCTCCTGCACTTTTGAATACGAGTTGCTAGGGATTACAAACAGGAGAGTGCCATTGCAGTCCTGCTTTGCTTGCAGGGTTCCTCCAGGCAATTCAAGTTTGAGCCCTATTTTCCTAGCCCAGGTGGGCAGTTTTTCCTGGAAAATTCACTGCCATGCTAAATGCCAACCAGCAGCCATTGTGTGCCTGAATGGTTTCAGGGTTAATAAGTGCTTTAATTGAAAGCCCCCAAGATTTGGGGGCATGTGATTTCATTAGATGTACAAATAATCCTGCTGGTTTTTTCCCTAGCAAAACAGAATGTGCTATATCAGGGGTAGGCAACCTAGGGTCCGTGGGCCGGGTGCGGACCAATCGCCTTCTCAATCCGGCCCGCGGACAGATCGTGTTTTTACATAAGTAGAATGTGTGCTCTTATTTAAAATGCGTCTCTGTGTTATTTGTGGGGCCTGCCTGGTTTTTTTTTACATGAGTAGAATGTGTGCTTTTATTTAAAATGCATCTCTGGGTTATTTGTGGGGCATAGGAATTCGTTCATATATTTTTTTCAAAATATAGTCCGGCCCCCCACAAGGTCTGAGGGACAGTGGACTGGCCCCCTGCTGAAAAAGTTTGCTGACCCCTGTGCTATATGCATATCCGCAGGGATGTCTACTTATGGTCTTTGGGTATATTCATGGGCCTTTATTATTTTTGCTCTTGAAGTGTTACCAAAAGAAGAAATTTGTTTATGTCCCCCTCCCCATCACCGCCCATCTTTTCATTCTCCCGTTTTGCAAATGTCTGTCTAATTGGCCCCAGCTGTGCAGTGGGGCAAAACCTCCTGAGAAATGGGACTTGCGATCATTTCCCCTTTCCAAAGCACCACTTAAATGGCTCCTGTGAAAACTCCATCCGTAATACCTTTAGAGTTTAATGGCATGGGACTAGATTTATCATGCTGAGCTGTCTCCTGGAGGCATTGAGAACAATCTCCTATCAAGAAATGTCGACGAGAATGCCATTACCCGCAACTTCTCTGAAACATAAACGAAGTGCAAAGGATTAGTGATGAATTTAAGAAAGAACAACAGCACTAGGGGCTTTATAGTTTTCTTTGCCAATGATTTAAAATAAAAAAATCCAAAACAAGTATTCTCTGTTTCAGCTGTTGGGGCCAGCGGAATTATATACATCCATCTGCAGTACTTCTGAAGTACTTCATTACGGGCTATTTTTTTTGTCAACATTTCCTTGGCAATTTTCAGTACATTTTTTATGAGCCAATATCTCCATTATACTCTTTGGGGGAAATCTCCAGGTTGCATAAATTTGATGATGTCATCCCTAAATATGACTTCTTTTCCTCCGACCTCTTAAAAGATTTGCGTAAAATCTTCCCGAGGTCACATTGTTGGAGATGATTTCCAAAAGAATCATATCCCCTTTCTGATCCGCTCTTAATATACGGCTGCCATTTTGAGGCACTTGCCAGTCTTTGCTCCCGTGTTGCTGGACAGCTGCACGAAGCTCAGCACTTGCAGACCGTAAGGGCATATAACAACCGCAAGCACATCTTCTTCTAGTCACTGAGTTTGCAGAAGGTGGATTATTTTTTTAAAAAAAAAATTATTAAAGTTTTCTTGGTTTACAAAGGTATGCGCAACGTCTCTTTTTTCAAGTTACATTTTCCATATGCCAGTTTCATTTGTTGAGACATTAGGGTTACATTAGGAAGAAAAAAGGGGGGAAGAGGTGGAGGGGGCCATGGTGGGTGGGGGTGGGGTCGGGAGGCGATATTTCTATTTTGCTTAATGTATGTGTGGGTTTTTGTGTCATTCCCAGGTAAGATCCTCCCTCTAATGTGTGGGCAGGTAATCCCTCCCCTACCTGGCCTGGTCTCCTTGGCAACGCTTCCCCCAGGTGGGATTGGACAACTGACTAAGGTGGGCGGAGACCTCCAGGTATCCCACCTGAGGGAAGGCAAAGCCAAGCTTATGCTGTTGGAGCCGCTCCAGATCTAGGGGCTGCACGCGTCCACGCAAAGGGCGCCCCCCGTTTTAAGCGGGGAGCGGTCATTGTGTCAGCGTCATTTGTGCAGGTTTTCTTTGCTATTCGCTTGTGTTCCTTTGGTGGTGAGAGAGATTGGGGTTCGCCTAGGGTGTGGTTGCTTGTTTGTGGTTGGCTGTGGTGAACTTTCTTTTTGTGTGTGAGTGGGGTGGGTGGGTGTTTTTGAATCAGGTTAGCCATATTGATTCATATGCTGTTGGTGGATTCTTGTCGTTGTCTTGTTGGGCTGTGTATGTGATAAAGGGGAGCCATACTGGGGTGAAGGTGTCTTCTATTTGTCCCCGTGTCAGTTTCAGTTTATCGGTTATTTTTTCTAGTAGGGCTTTTCCCCATACTATTTGGTACCATTGGTCCATGCTTACTCCTGACAGGTCTCTCCAGTGTCTGGCTATGATGTTTCTGGTTGCTGAGAGTAGGTGGGTTATGAGTTCTTTGTGATGTGAGTGGGCATTGTTGTCTTGGAATATGTTTAATAGGGCCAGTTCTGGGGTGATTTCTAATACTTGCTTAGTTATTTAACATATTTCTTGTATGGCTGTTGTCCAGAATAGTTGGATTTTGGGGCATTCCCACCACATGTGGAGGTATGTGCCTGTGGAGGTGCATCCCCTCCAGGATTTTGGTGAGGTTCCTTGGCATATTAGCGCACGTTTCCTTGGTGTTAGGTAGCATCTGTAGGTGAGTTTCAGAGTGAGTTAAAGCTTTGGGTTTGCTAATGCAAACCTCTTTATAAAGTAGATTGTATATGTTAAAGTAGCACTACCTTCTGCGTGCTTCAGTACTCAGTACATTAAATTGTAGTTGTTTACCTACTCATTAAGGCTCAGTACTGCATGAATTCACACCTTCATTAAGGTTATAGTTTTCATACACACATTGTAAAATTGCTTATTTTGAATTGGAAACTCAAAGGCAGCAAACCTGACAGCAGTTAAGGCCCCTGAACAGTTAAGTCCAGTCAAAGGCGACTATGGGGTTGCTGTGCTCATCTCGCTTTCAGGCCAAGGGAGCTGGTGTTTGTCCACAGACAGCTTTCTGGGTCATGTGGCCAGCATGACTAAACCGCTTCTGGCACAACAGGACACTGTGATGGAAACAAGAGCGCACAGAAACACTGTTTACCTTCCCACCGCAGTAGTACCTATTTGCTTGCACTAGAATGCTTTTGAACTGCTAGGTTGGCAGGAGCTGGGACAAAGCAATGTGAGCTCACCCCATCGTGGGGATTTGAACCGCCGACCTTCTGATTGGCAAGCCCAAGAGGCTCAGTGGTTTAGACCACAGTGCCACCCGCATCAAATGCCCACTTGGCCATGAAGCTCACTGGTTGGCCACTCACCGCATCTCAGCCTAACCTACCTCACAGGCTTGTTGTAGGGATTAAATGTGAGGAGATGGAGAACCATGCATGCTACCCTGAGCTCCTTAGAGGTAAAAAAATTGGGATATAAATGCAATAGACAAAATAAATACTTCTAAACTTCACAGACTAGGCATATGCAATTATCAATGTATTTGCTTCTGAACAAATCATATATTGGATTTGATTCTGTGGAAGCCTGGGGCAACACTGCAACAAGGTCTCAATTGACAGCCACTTCTTGTCGACTTTGGGGTTCCAACATGCTCCTGAATGACTTTGTCAGTGTTTTGAGACACAGAGCTACCGTCTGCAGCTGGAAAAAATGAGAAAGTACACACACACACAAGCTCCAGTCTGTGCAACACAGCACACACTGAGCACTGGATTAAGGCAATTGTCTATAGAATACCACCAACATGGTCTGTTTTCCTCTAACACTGATGTCCACTTACTTCTAAGAAATAAGATTACAATGTTGTTTTTAATAAACACATAAGGTCTTTATCTAATTTGTATGCTTTTCGTACATGCTCCAGCTGTTTTCATAAAGGCCGATCTAACAGGCACTGTGGAGCAGCATATTGCTTTTGTGATCTATTTGAAAATGTACTTCATCCCAACAATTCTACAGAGGCCATGTTTGTTGTATTTCAGAAGGAAAGCCCTTCCCAAACCCAACTCTCCTCTCTCAAAGGTTTAGAGATTTTTTTTACCATGGCCTCTGAAAGTCTATGCATATTACTTCCAGGAAATAATTCCCATGATTTTTCTTTTCTTTTTAACAGAATAGCTGGTTTCAAATGATACAAAATGCCATTTCTAACATCATTACCCGTCTTCATAGATGATAATCACTTTTACATATGTTGAATAGTGTGGGACCAGGCAGAATTATTCTTTGCTACTTATAGAAGGATGGAAATATGGAGCTGTTTTGCAGGTTTTCTCAACATGGAGGGAAATGCATTTAGCCAAGCTGAGCTGGTCAAATTTGAAGCAGTGAATATTTGCAGACTGGAGATGCACTGACCTGTTGGAGTTAAATATTTAGATGGGGATGAATTGCTACTTGGTCCATAGAACTGGAAGATGAAACAAAAGCTTCGACCTGTAGCTACCAGTCCTCCACAGGTCCACACAATGCAGACTAAGCATGCTCAGAGATTTACACAGCAGATAACTGGAAATTGAGAACAAAGTTTCAGTTTTAGTGCCATAGCTTGGCTATCATTTTTCCTTCTCTAGCCTCAAAATTTGGTAAGTTTGTCAGAGTGTGGGAAATGGGGAGAGAAGGGAAACTGGCTCAAAGTAGAGGTGGAGGAAAAATGTGACTCAGTTCACATTTAAAGGAAAATCTACCTTATTCACACTTTCCTAAACAATCCACGAACTGAAACACAGCCAGGCTTCTAAATTCAAAAATCTCTGAATTTTGCAGTGCAGCTCTTCAGCCAAGAAAAGCACACAGAAATGCATATACAGTGGTGCCCCGCAAGACGAATGCCTCGCAAAACGAAAAACCCGCGAGACGAAAGGGTTTTTCGGTTTTTGTGTCGCTTCGCAAGACGAATTTCCCTATGGGCTTGCTTCGCAAGACAAAAACGTCTTGCGAGTTTGTTCGCTTTTTTCCTAAAGCCCCTTGAAGAGGCGCAGTTGCGATGGACTGTGCTTCGCAAGACGAAAAGGCTCACGGAACAAATTATTTTCGTCTTGCGAGGCACCACTGTACAGTACGGGGATAAGGTATGCATAACATTTTGTATGTTAGTGAAAATAATGTACAAAAATGCACTATATCGGGGGGAAATGCTTTAAGATGTATATATTAGGGAGAAATGCATACAAACATGTGGATGTCGGGAGAAATTTTCACAAAAATGCTGATGAATTTTCAGGAAGCTTTGTTTGTTTGTTTGAAAAAAACACAAATAGAAATGTGGAGAACCAAACTTAAGATTGGAAAAATGAGAAAATGAGTGAAACTGAAATGGACAGATTCATCCAACCTCAGCTGGTGGTGACTGGAGAATAAGCCCAGTCTTTGCCACAAGAATTCCCCAAAAAAGCTTGGAAAAGCCCAGCCCTTTTTGGCTGAAGTCAGGTGAATTTTGCTCCATCAATAATTCTTGGACTCCAGGTTGAGATCCAAAAACCTGATTAGATTCACAAAAAGAGCTGTGTAGAATTGTGTGCCCCTCTCCCTTTGAACCTAAAGGCTGAAGCTCAGAACACCGTTGAGCTGAAATGGTCCTGCAAAACGAATCGACCTTTTAAAAGCAATTCTACATTACCCCTTGACAAGATGACAATAATCTATTCACAATAGGGCAAGTATCACTTGCCCAAAGTGCATCCCATGTATTGCAGTGCAAACAAGTGGCACACACTGCAATGTGCATCTGAGCATGGACATGAGAATTTGGGTGCATATCCTGATGCAAAAAAAAAGTTGACTTAGTTGCCTAAAAACTGAGAAGGTCTACCCTACCACCGCAACCACCCAGAAGCAAATAATGGAAGGCAGAGTATTGTAGACAGTTTTGCACTTCCCACTTCTCCTGAAACAGCAACTTTTTGTCTATACACACAAGTCACTCCACTGAATTCAATGGGGCGTTCTCCCAAGTAAGTCTGCATGGTAGGGGTAGTCAACGTTGCTTCATCTGAATGTTGTTGGACTCCAAATTCCAGTAGCTCCACCCAGCACAGCCACTGATGGTAGTTGGGAAGCTATCCTTCCTGTACAGAATTGCATCCTTACCCTGCAGCCTTATGGGCTATGAGATATGATGTATCTCATAGGTCTGACCTTAGTGGTTCCCTCCCTGCCATTGCAGAGATCTCTCTGGCCCCGACCTAACAGCCATTGGCATTTTAAATCTGTTTGAGGCAAAAAGAGGGTGGATCAATGGATGGGGTGCCAGAGGTGGCTCATGGTAGGACGGAAAGGTGTGGATCTGAAGGATTCATAGCCTTTCTTGTACCCCAGCACATAGCCAAGCCATGGAGGAAACTATGGTAGCCCTGGAGCTGGTACAGCAAATGGCTACCAGCCATGATGGCCATTGTCCACCTCTGCTGTTACACACACTATACCTCTGCATGCTAGTTTCTTTGAATCATGTGTAGGGAGAGTGCTGTTGTGCTCAGGCCCTGATTTCAGGCTCCCCAAAGGCATCTCTCTGACCACTATGAGAGCAGGATGTTGGACTAAATGGGTCATCGGCTACCAGGCTATTTTTATTTTTAAATTATCCCTCCCATCATTCTGAATTGGAGAGGAAATGGCAAAGGAAAAAAAAAGGAGTAGCTGCCTTCAATTCTCCGCTGTTGGCCATAGTTGGATATAATGGTTCACACAGAGACACCCATACAGAGAGCCTTTAAGCTTGCAGCCTAAATGTCTATAATCCTAGACTTTACAGAGTTAGTTACATATATACAGAGCCTGGAATTTTATATACAGGGCAGGAACAGCAGAAGCGCTGAGGAACACGCAAGATTATTCATATCCTCGGTAATAAGCTTGAACTGTGCTTCTTTCATCTTTCCTCCACAGGCTCTTCAACAGAAGGAATTTAACATCTGAAAATAGAAGCAGATTAATATAATTTATATCATCTTTTCTTTCCTAAAAGCAATAAGCTATGTCTGAGGTCTAAAGTTCATTAACCATTCTGCGCTGTGCCACTATTTTATTGAGTTGATGGCAGAAATCTCATTTCATTTTCTTTCGCTGCCTTCCTTTTTATCAGATGGCATTTTCCAGGCAGCTTGCAATGTTCTCGCATGAAGTTTCCTCTCTGACCTCCAGTGGGCTGGCTTTGTGAACAGGATAATGGGGAGATAATTTCTGTTTGCAGAATAAATTACAGTTGCATTTTTATCTGCTTTCGAATGATAGTGACTGACAAATTCCTGGATGATCTTGAGTCAGATAAAGTATCTTGAAAGAACGTCAGCAGAACCTTCTGGCAATGGGTGGAAAGCATGTGTTGGTGTTCTTGTTTCAGATTAGGCCTCTCCCCTATCTGCAAGTGCACCTTAAAACATATTTTTGTTGATGCAGCAAAATCTTAACATAAGTAAATAGTTCCTCGGTTATCTTAAGCTTCCTGCAATGATCTTGAAAGACTCTTAACATCTGATTCCAAGGACTCCTTGATGTTCACTAAGCAGGGCCAACTGAAAAGGGTGGCAAGGTTGGGCATACACCCACCACCCTAACAATGCCACCGATTCTAGTTTGTACAGAACAGAGTGTTCCAGAAGATGAGAATTCTTAGATTGCATGATCTACCTCTTGTAGGCTGTTGTGGAGAGGGGGAGGTCTCGGATTGTCTCATGTCGTTGGGGCCTCAAATCCTGCAGAACTGCCATCCAAACTTAAAAAGCAAGGGAATATTGATTAGCTATGTTCTGTCTCTACTGCTTGTCTCTGAATGCCACCAGGTGCTGAGGACCACAAGTAGGAACTATTTCACTCAGGTCCTGTTTGCAAACTTTCCACAGGCATATGGCTGGCCACCATGAGAATGCTGGACTAGGTTTTTGCCTAGTCTTATGGCTCAGAAAAAAAACTTTCTAAAATTCAAACTCAGGCAATGCCTTTACTAAGTATTGTCAGGCTTTGGGGACTCTGCTTCCTCCCCACTTTGGCCATAGATAAGTAGGACAAAGCCAAAAGAGTCGCTTACCATTTAAAGAGTCATTAATGATCACAGCAAAAGAACAAAGCAGCCATTCTCGGAATGACGGTGTTCCCAATTAAGGTTTCCCCCCTAGTCACTTCCGTATCTAGCAACTTGATCTCACAACCACTATGCTTTTTGTGCAGCAACCTTATCTGCTGTATGTGACCTTGGACTGATAGGTTGGATACTTTCCAGCGAGAGAGAGTCTGTCAGCTTTCTCTCCTCCAGTTCTCCTTCACTTTGCTGTTCACTCCCCAGTTCATCCCTACTTTTGTCTTCACAACTGTGCCCCTCTGCAAACCACTGTTCCAAATCTATACTGCTCCACTGTTCCTGGGCAGCTTCAGGATCCTGGTCAGGAGCAAGGGGAGGGGGAGGCTCCCACCATTCCTCATCAGAATAGTACTCCTCAGCCTGATCTCTGACAGGTATTGTCACAAAACAGTGAGCAAGTTCTCCAGTACGCCTTATCAGACTGGAAGGCAGGGGGATGTGACTTAAGGTGGCATGTCTATATTTAGTCACATTCCTAAAATGGAGATACCAAATGGGTGGAGTTAGGCTTTGCTGGGTGCTATGAGGTTTCAGGTTGCACCTTGTGTTGCTGGGACAGAGAAACACATAACTGATCCCCCTTTTTCTAATCCAGCAATTATCAGGATCTGTCTCAAGCCTAACTCTGCTTTTGTCATATATATATTCCACTCTTACAGTCATGTGTAATTGTCTTTCAGTAGTCCTTACTTAATTTGACACTTTGGATACTGTCCATTCAGAAGCATAGACTAAGACGATTTACTTGACTCTGTGATTTAGAATCAAGGTTAATACCATCGCTTTGTGAAGTATGTTAACATTAATTCCAGGCTGTACTTTTGGAAGTTTCTAGTAGACATGTGCCAATCAAAACAAATTGGGGTGATGCCACTCCCTACGTGTATAGCTTTCTCCTGAAATTTATGCAAAGAAGGAGATAATGTCTGGACCAAGGTCAGAAAAAAATCTAAATCTCACCAGGAGAAGCTGTGTGCAGGCAGCTGAGGAAATAATTATGTATGAATTTTGTTTTAAAAAAGCATGGCTGAGGTCAATAACTATTCCAGTTCTTTAACCCTGGAGAATTATAGCAGTTCCAGATAATTCTGGAAACTCATTAAGAGCCTAAAGGATTTTTCTCTCTCAGCTGAATTTCTCTACAGAAATTATACACCAACAAAGTGAAATGCGGTAAAACTTGCCACAGCCCACCAATTACATATTCTCGGTTGGAAGACTTTGTAATCTAGTGCAGTAGAGGCAGGAGGTGAAAGTACTCTTAGCATAGGCCTGAATTCATGTGTTGTCCGGGGATTTAAAGATATGTGTGGGTCAAAAAATACCGCGTAATAAATTGCACAATTGCCCTAATCATATATAACAATCTTCCGAGCTGCTGCACAGATACAGAGGCTAACACAGGGATTAGGAAACATCTGGTCCTCTTTCTCATACAGCAAATTTCATCATCAATACTCCCCAGCCTTTCCTTCCATATCAGAGGCCAGCTCTGGTCTTGTGGTGAAGGGGGGACATTGAAATGAGCAGTGACTTCTTACACACTTGTATAAGTGCAGCTGGAGCAGCTCACAGTTTTTGCATAAACTAGGGGTGAAGAAACTGTTTTGGCCCAAAGGATGTCAGGAGATAGGAAGCTACCTTATACTGAGTTGGTCCATCCATTCAGGTCACAGCCTGTGGTGTGACTATGGAAGAATACTGGAGAGGAGGAAAAGGTGTTGAAACAGGCAAAGCCCTTTTGGTTCCTATGAGATGGAGAATGCTCAGTCCAGTCCAGCTTCTGTATGTGGAATGGGAGATGGGAACAATCTTGTCCTCTACTTCAGGCAGCAAAATGCTTTGGGCTAGCTATTTAAGCAAGTAAGAAATAAAACATGCCAGGCTTATCTTCTCTTTCCCCTCCTCCCAATTTGTGTACCTGCCTTTTCCAGCAAACTAACGAATTCACTTCCTTCTTTCATACCACCAAGCTTTGATCTGAAAGCATGAAAGAAAAGCACCACTTCTACACAGACACCCGCCCACACACCCCTTTTCTTTTCTTTACTTTACTTTTTAGCAGTCACTTGAAAATGTCAAATTGCCCTGGTGTGCCCAAAATGCATTGTTATTACTACTGCAGTTATTGTTATTATTGCCCCTGTTAAAATAACCAGTTAAACATCCTAAAGATGTGTGAATGCACTTAGGAAAGCGCCTAAGTCTAGCATTTGACAACAGCGTGTCATTACAGTAACTTAGACAGATGCTGCCTGCGGTTTCGGCACAGCAGCAATCAGGTTTTGATGCTATTAACTTATTTGAAAGCATTAGAGAAAAAGGCATTTCTCTTGCTGAAAAATGAGTACATGCTATTAGCCTGGAAACGTATAATAACATGATATAAAGCAGAGCATCTGCAGTAAATTAAAGAGGCTTCCGTCTGGCAAGCCCACAAGCTCCAGTTTCCAGAACCAAAGCCCCATGCCCTACCTTCATTTCTGGCAAATGGCCTACTCTTGTCATATCAGGTCATCAGGGCTTTTGTGCAGATTCTGGAGCTCCAGAACAGCAGCATATCTTAATTTAGGTGTTTCAGCAAAATAGGAGACTGAGGCACATGATTAAATACGTGGAATTTCAATGGAGACTTCAATGCATGTTCTAAACCAAGGTAGGAAATGTGCTGCCCTCCATATGCCTGGCCACATCTCCCATCTGATCCTGTCAGCTGCGGGTGGTGCTGTGGTCTAAACCACTGAGCCTCTTTGGCTTGCCGATCGGAAGGTTGGTGGTTCGAATCCGTGTGATGGGGTGAGCTCCCCTTGCTCTTTCCCAGCTTCTGCCAACTTAGCAGTTTGAAAGCATGCCAGTGCAAGTAGATAAATAGGTACCATTGTGGCGGGAAAGTGAATAGTGTTTTGGTGCACTCTGGTTTCTGTCACAGTGTTCCATTGCACCAGAAGCGGTTTAGTCATGCTGGCCACATGACCTGAAAAAATGTCTGTGGACAAACGCCGGCTCCCTCGGCCTGAAAGCGAGATGAGTGCCACAACCTCATAGTCACCTTTGACTGGACTTAACCGTCCAGGGGTCCTTTACCTGATCCAGTCAGTATGGTAAATGGTATGGGATGAAGGGATCTCTAATCCAATAACATCTAGATGTTGATAAAACTAGAGGTAGATATGCTAATGTCAATTTTTAAGGACAAATTGTATGTCACTTCATAGAATCATAGAGTTGGAATGGATCAATTTCTGGTTCAGATTAAGCTGTAGATAAATTGCAAGATGTCAGAAGGTCAAGGAAAGTATAGTAGTGTGGGATGGAAAAGATCAACAATATTGCTGTTTCTCATAATGCTTTTATTTCTAACGAATGGGAACAATCTACTATCAGTATAATTGAATTATAGAATTGTAGAGTTGAAAAGGATCATGAGGCTCATCTTGTCCAACCCCTTGCAATGCAGAATCTTTTGCCCAATGTGGGGCTCAAACCCACGACCTAGAGATTAAGGGTTTCATGTTGTACCGACTGAGCCTTCTCTGAAATAAGATTGTCTTAAATCTGCACATTTCAGCTTAGCTAGGTTTCTCTCTTTGAATCAGGAACAGCAAATAATGCATTTTCTATTGGAGATTACCCAGAGTTGGAGACATACCTCTATACCAGCCTTCTTCAACTTTGGGCCCCCATATGTTGTTGGACTACAACTTCTATCATCCCTGACTGCTGGCCCTTCTCACAAGGTGATGGATGTTGTAATCCAACAACATCTGGGGATCTAAGGTTGAGAAGGTCTGTTCTTTACAGTTGGTGACCACTGGAGACAGGGGCATTTCAGTGATGGCCCCATATTTCTGGAACTCAGTTCAAAGGGATATTCATTTAGACCCGTCAGTGCTGGCTGTTGAATGGGACTTGAACCCCCATTTATTCCAAGCTGCTTTTAATTATGGTGATGAAATTCTTAATGTTATCCACTAGTTTAAAACAGTTGGCTTTAACTTGTCCTGGCTGGCTGTGTAAATTAATTTTATGTGAGTGTGGTGCTGACTCTTTAATGTTCTTTCTTGTTGCCTTGAGAAGGACTCTGAGCTGAATGTTGGTCTAGATTTGAATCTTTAAACCAGATTAGATAAATAGCATAGTCCAACTGGAATGATGATATTGAGTATGTGAAAGTTAATTCTTCTTCCAGTGACTCATCTGTTTATTGTTACAATTCACTGGGAAAATCTCAGAGCAGAAAATGGGAGAGTTAACAAGCACACCATAACCATGAAATTCTTGTAGTTCCTGGTCTGCCTGGGTGCAGAATTTGTTCAGGGACAGGCCTGGAAAGTGAAATTGTTCTGCCCAAACACTTTCTCGTGGCTTACTCATGCTGGGGCTTCGCTGAGGAAGTGCACAACACATGGAATCATTTTCTGTGATACACGTTCATTCTTTCCTAAAATAGAGAAAGTGACCTAGATGATTTCATCCAGAATCAGCCAGATCTGACCAGAACGCACTAGACAGGTTCCTACCATGGAAAGTCTTACTTCGGCCGCAGACAATCTTCCAGGTTCTGCCCAGTCTAACAGCAAGGAGAAAGAATTAGAGCTCACAGGATGGCAAGGGTGGCGTTTGGCAATACCATCGGAAGGTGTTTGCAGTCAAGACTGTATGCTAGCATGTCCCATTGGAATCAGACATTTCACTTAGTCATTTCTACAGTAACCTCAAAAAACCTCAACGAAGTTCCATTTATGGGAGAGCTGTGATAACAGCACTGCAAACCGAAACCAGTACAATGAACTGCAGGTTTTAAGAAGCAGATATTTAGCTTCCATGCCCCTTGGTAAAGAAAGTGAAATCTAATGGTGATAAATAATTATTAAGGTTTTTTGTTTTTTAAAAAACAATTCCAGCAGGAAGAAGACCTTTGTTTTAAATCCATACCTCTCAGCCATGTTCCCTTCCAAGACATTTTATTCCATTCCTTCTTCCATTTTTTTCATATTTTTTCTCCCAACAGATCCTTGGCTTTCTGTGTCTACTGATCATGCTCAGCTCACATTGGTCTGAGTTTGTGTGTGTGCCTGTGTATTTGGGGTGTGTGTGTGCCCCTTAAGTTCTCTCTAAAGTTTTTTTGTGCTTCTGCAGACCTTTGTGTTCTTCTGAAAATGTTGTGTTCTTATGAAAATCTTGCCTCTCAGTGACTCTGTTTGGGCTGCAAACCAGTAGTTACTCAGAGTTTGCTGTTACAGGGAGTGATAATTTCTCTCACAGTAGGCATACTACTACTACTACTACTACTACTACTACTAATAATAATAATAATAATAATAATGTTTCCTTTGTTACTGTAGTTGCTGTTACTGTAGCTCACATAGATGTTCATATACTGCTTTGTAGGCCATACATAAATGGCTGCAGTGCAAAAATAATTTGGTCTGGCAGGAAGCAACCATCTCAGTGAAAAAGAAATATACGCACTGATACCAGATAAAATATAGTTTAAAAGTAAGAGATGAGTGGCTTGTCAGACATGGTAGATACAACACCTTATTCCATATGTATACTCTTAAAGATGTCTGCGCCTCCCCTTTTATCTCATGTAGTTTTAGTTTGCATTACAGTTCCCAGACCTTGTTTTAAGAGAAAGGGAAACATTATTTGGAATTATTTTAGGATACTGGCACATGATTCAGGAGAAGTCCAGATTCAGAGATTAAATAAGCATTCCATTTATAAGGAGGAAGCACCAGCTGCTTCAGACATCTTGTAAGGACATTTTGTCGTCGTCCTCAACCCATAAGATCGAACCCTGTTTCTTTATTCATTTGAATCTCCTGCTTTTATTTGTTTGTATATCCTTTTACTGATTGTGTGTTGTTGCTGCATTTGTTTTAATGATATTATTTGCTGTTTTTAGATTGCTCACCGCTCCCCCCCCCCGGATATTAAGTGGTTTATCAACAAATATCAAGTGTTTTATAAATGCTTATAAATGTAGAAAGAAATCAGTGGCCAACCAGATGCTCTTGGGAACTTCACAAGAAAAGCATAATTGAGATACTCATCTCTTGCTGCTGATGCAGTTGCTGTCCCTGAACACGGTCATTCTGTTCGAAGCTGCTGTGCCACCAATAGACCTTTGTGAGTATACGTAATTAAAAAGCCACCAGAGCTAATGGAAATTAGAGCTTCCTAGACTCAATGAATTGCTTGTGTTAATTATGTGTTGCATAAAGGAAGCATTCCTTTTGACAATTAGTTTCATTTGATGACCCGTTTTCTAGCAAAGAGAAGAGGAGTCTTCTTCCTTAGCCAAATATCCCAAACTTCTTGAAGTCTTTATTAATGGATAATATGCTTTACCCAGGAATAGATGAATCAGTTTATTTCCAGTCCAAGTCTGCGCACTTTCTTCCTTTTAATCAAAAAGCAAATCCCACATTTGCTACATTTCCTTAATGTATGATAGGATTCTATCAACATGTTTCAGATCCAAATATGTAAACTACTTAATCTTTGAATCACCCATCTATCTACATGGCAGTTGACATCAACAAAGAATTTTAACAGGTCGTTAAGGCCAAATTTCCCTTTGCAAAAATTTTGCTGATTCTTCCACAGCAAGGCTTGTTCTTCTATGCATTCAATAATAGTAGTACAGTCTTAACTGATAAATTAGCAAACTTATTGTGGCAAACATATGGTTTCATAGACAAAAGCCTACTTGATCTGACATATCTGCTCTGTAATGCCCCTTTTTTATTTCAAGTGTCAGCAATCTGCTTCAGTTATAGATCAAGCAAAGTCCATTTCTTAGAACCAGACTCCCCTTCTTCCCAATTTTTCCCCAGTACCCAACACATCTAAACCATTCTCATTTGCTACATTAAACACTGCTGACCATTCAGACTAATGGTGTTCCTCTGTGAAAGAAGGACTGTTGAAAATGATATCCTGAAAGAACAAGAATCTTTACAAAAATGTGGCTCTAGTATTTCAGCATCATCTGTAACAAGCTATATTTGGTTCTAGGACAGCTTGACTAATTTTAGCAGCACAATATCTTACTTGCCTCCAGAACTTTCTAAAAACCTTCACACCAGACAAGTAAGTCATTCACCACAGACATAACTATCTTTTATTATGACTTAGTCTTTCAAAATAAAGCCTTGTCCTCAATTCCAGAGATATATCCTGCATATAAGAAGAGTTCAATCCCTTAACAAGAAGGTTAAGACTGAAGGATTTTCCATTCTTCAGCAAACTGCAGTTCTTTTTCTACTATATCAGGAGTGGGCAGATGGTAGATTAGGATCCACTGGTTGGTCTTGAGATGATTTGCAGTAGATCATCAAAATTTTCAGACTCCAAACTGTTTTAAAATTAAAATAAAGTCTCCCCTTTAAATTACAAAGAAAGTTGTTAAGGGGGTTGGGAAATCAAAACTACAATATTGGGTGGAAGGACTATGAACACCACTCATTTTTGGTGCTAACCCCCCTCCCTGATTTCTAGCTGCAGGAGTTATTTAATTCTATGCCTTTTGTTCCTGACTCTGGTTTGTAAGTGGGGACGTGGGTGGCGCTGTGGTCTAAACCACTGAGCCTCTTGGGCTTGCTGAACGGAAGGTCGGCGGTTCGAATCCCTGCAACAGGGTGAGCTCTTGTTGCTCCTGCCAACCTAGCAGTTCGAAAGCACATCAGTGCAAGTAGATAAATAGGTACCGCTGTGATGGGAAGGTAAATGGCATTTCTGTGAGTTCTGGTTTCCATTACGGTGTTCCGTTGCACCAGAAGCGGTTATGTCATGCTGGCCACATGACCCGGAAAGCTCTCTGTGGACAAATGCCAGCTCCCAAGGCCTGAAAGCGAGATGAGTGCTGCAGCCTCATAGCTGCCTTGGGAGCTGACATTTGTCCACAGAGAGCTTTCCGGGTCATGTGGCTGTGATCTACTCCCAGTATTAAAAAACTGGCAGAGAGCTACCCATTGTCATTGGAGGGAGGAGGAGTGTGCGTGGGGTGGGTGGACATCCCTGCACTATACTATAGTATAACATCCTTAAATGTAATCTAATACAGTGGTACCTCAGGTTACATATGCTTCAGGTTACATACGCTTCAGGTTACATACGCTTCAGGTTACAGACTCCACTAAGAAATAGTGCTTCAGGCAGCGTGGCAGCAGCAGGAGGCCCCATTAGCTAAAGTAGTGCTTCAGGTTAAGAGCAATTTCAGCTTAAGAATGGACCTCCGGAACGAATTAAGTACTTAACCCGAGGTACCACTGTATGCTGAATTTTTTCCACAGTTCCTCTAGGACAGCCTCTTTAAATAACATTTAGATGACATAATATAATGTAATACAGTCATACCTTATGTTACGTCCGCTTCATGTTATGTTCTTTCAGGTTACGTCCCGCGGCGACCCGGAAGTACCAGAAAGGGTTACTTCCGGGTTTCACCACTCACGGATGTGCAGACGCGCAAAATGACATCACGTGCATGCGCAGAAGTGGTGAATTGCAACCCGCACGTGCGCAGACGTGCAGCTGTGGGTTGCACTCTTTTCATGTTGCGAATGGGCCTCTGGAACGAATCCCGTTCGCAACCAGAGATACCACTGTATAATACTAGAGAAATGGAGCAAAAGATGGGGGAGCATGTAATCTTGAGATTGCTGGGGACCTTACCAGTTGCTGGAACCAGTTGCTTGCTGGTTTCCCACAGGCATCTGGTTGGCCAATGTGAGAACAGGATGCTGGACAAGATGGGTCATTGGCCTCATCCAGCAGGCTCTTCCTATGTTTTTAGCTTCTGTGACTTTGATACTGTTGAAGGAAGCAATGGGCTACTCCCTCTTCCTCCCAATCTTCTCTCTTAGCCGATTTCTTCCTTCTTCCATCAATGTTAACTCACAATAGAAATTCATTCAACATCAGATGAACTGAAATTCATAAGAATATAATTTTCTGACAAAAACTATTGTAGAATTCCACCTCCCAGCACCCAAGAACATCTAACCAAAAAACCCAAACTATTTTGCAGAGCATAGAGAACTGGGGTTGTGAGATGTGGGAGTGTTACTTTTTTTTGTTCAGCTTTATTTTTCTCCCCACAACTCACTAAAAATGTCAAAAAGACCTTTAATCAGCTCCGTGTTTCCAGAGGAATGCTGCACATTTTTGTTTTGTTTTAATAATGATAAATTCAGGGAAAATAAAGCAGCAAAGAAATAGTTTATTTCTTTGGCATATTAGCAAGAACTATTGATTTGCAGAATCAGAGCCATCTCCTCTTTGGAGATTAAATTATATTTGAGGACTCTGCTTCGGCTGTGATTGTTGGAAAGGGTCCTTCTGTAACACTTCAAGCATGATCTGTGTGGTTTCTGCTGGACAATACACAGCTTGTCTTCTAGTGCTTTTCGGAACATGGCCAACACTTGCTTGCCAAAATAAAAGCTGCCCTTGTGAAAGGTAGAGTGTTTCGTAACTTTATGCCAAATAATTTTATATAGTGCATGTGGAGGAGAAGTAAAGATACAAAACAGCAAATCTTGGTGTGACTGCAAACAGGGAAGGGGCCACAGCAGCCATGTTAGAGCAACTTAGTGGGATAGGAGAGCTGAAAATATTTTGTTCTAGGAGGCTTACTTTGGTCAGTATCAAGAAGAATGCACTTCCAGAGTTAACGCTAAATACATTCCTTCTGGTAAATGAGCCATAATAATAATAATAATAATAATAATAATAATTTATTTATACCCCCTGTCCATCTGGCTGGGTTTCCCCAGCCACTCTGGGCAGCTCCCAACAGAATATTAAAAACACAATAAAACGTCAAACATTAAAAACTTCCCTAAGCAGGGCTGCCTTCAGATGTCTTCTAAAAGTCAGATAGTGGTTTATTTCCTTGACATCTGATAGGAGGGCATTCCACAGGGTGGGTGCCACTACAGTGAAGGCCCTCTGCCTGGTTTCCTGTAACGTCACTTCTCACAGTGAGGGAACCACCAGAAGGCCCTCAGAAGAGGATCTCAGTGTCTGGTCTTTTAGACCCATCTACCAATCTACTCTCTGAAACCAAGGGGGTGCATTGGTTGCCAGATGTGATCCCCCCCCAGCTTTCCTACCCGACTAACTGGATGTAACCCATGATTTAGAAGCATGTTGACCATACATATAAAGCACCATACATATAAAACTTTATTACACCACTTCATGACTTCACCCAAAGAATCCCGAGAACTGGAATTTGTGGTTCGAGGACCCGACCCCCGCAATGTGGAAAGAATACACACGGACACGTGATATAAGGTTAATGGGCAAGGAAAGGCCACAACTTTATTGATTACAGCAGTGAAAAGGTATTGGCTTAGGCATTGGATTTGAACAAGTGGGTTTATTCACCAGTAGGTGGAGCCAGTTGATGCCGATCCAACTATAGGCTCACCCCTAATGTCACCGAGGGTCGTGCCATGGCCTCCCGCCAAGCAGGCATCGGACAGAATACACGACCGCCAGATTCCTTTAACGGAATACCCCTAAAAATTGAAGGCATAGGCGATGGCCACACCTAGCTCTTCGACACAGCAAAACACATTATTCCAATGCCTAACCTACCCACCAATACCACAAAAAGTTGTGACGATTGCTACGAGGTAGGCGAAAAAACCAAAAAGGCCTAATGCCAAATGGAAAAACTCCTACCAGGCCCCCTAGACAACCAGGGCGACCAACCTAAGGTCCATAGCAAGGCCAGTGACCTAAGCCCTAACTAAAAGGGGAGTGGAGGGTGGGTGACTCGTGGTGAGAGGACGAAGAATGAGGCCGGGCGAAGGCTGCCGCCGCAGCAAAAGGCTGCTGAACACGCCCCCCTCAGGCACCTGGTTGGATGCCTGCTGAGGGGCGTGGGCGCCAGCCAGGTGAGGTGAAGGCAGGGGGCAAACACCCCCTGCTAGGGGCGGAGCTCGGGCTCCCGCCCACAACCACTCCCCTCTCTTGCAGGGAGGAGAGTCCTTGTGGTTCGAGGACCCGACCCCCGCAATGTGGAAAGAATACACACGGACACGTGATATAAGGTTAATGGGCAAGGAAAGGCCACAACTTTATTGATTACAGCAGTGAAAAGGTATTGGCTTAGGCATTGGATTTGAACAAGTGGGTTTATTCACCAGTAGGTGGAGCCAGTTGATGCCGATCCAACTATAGGCTCACCCCTAATGTCACCGAGGGTCGTGCCATGGCCTCCCGCCAAGCAGGCATCGGACAGAATACACGACCGCCAGATTCCTTTAACGGAATACCCCTAAAAATTGAAGGCATAGGCGATGGCCACACCTAGCTCTTCGACACAGCAAAACACATTATTCCAATGCCTAACCGCCACCCGAGCCGCAAGGCTCGCCGCCAATACCCTCACGGCTGTAACCAATCCCGGATGCTATTAATGACACTATCTAACCAGATGTCGTTCCCCAGGTCTGATAGATGAACCCCGTCATTCCGATATAAGGCGTGCTCGCCGATACGGATACGGTCATGATAAATGACTCGGCCATACATGAAGCGCACCCAACGGGCAACTGCCCGATTTACGAGTTTCCTGGTATTTTCAATGGCCATACAGCTCCGCGCTCCGTGCCAAAAAATCCTCTTCAGCATAGAAGACCAGAACACTGTCGTTCTGGGACATAAAGTAGCGAACGCATCCAAGTCACTTTTCATGCTCGCTAGCAAGTCCACACTTCTCCTACTAGTCAAGTCGTTCTCTCCTAATTGGATGACTAGGATATCGGGAGGGCCGAACGCGGCTACTTTCTCCCATAACAATGGCATCAGCTCGCCCCAGCGCATGCCTCTTCTCGAAAACCAGGAAACTCGAACTCCAGATGGTAAACCAAGGTTAGGCGCAAGGCCGCGGCTGGCCGCCCGAACGCGGGCCCAATGGACTATACTGTGGCCGCACATCCACACGTGTCGCCTGAACACAGCTGAGGGTGAAAGGAGAGAGAAAACCGGTAAGTAGGAGGACAACAGGGGGAGCACTCTAACGTATGTAGCTTTTGTACGCGTTGGATTTCCACCGGCCCATTTCCTTTATTCTATCCGTGGGCAGGCCCAAGTGGGCAGCTGTTGTTGCGGCACCGATCCTGAATGAATGCGCCGCATAATCTCGGGAAGATAGGCCACACTCCTCAATAGCTTTGCAGAGTACCCTGGTGAACTGGTGCCTCAACAATGGAGACCCATCCTCATGCACCAGGAGCGGACCGGGGCCAGGTGGTCTAAGGTAAAGGTACCGCCTAGTGTCCTTTACCGGGCATGGGCCTTGTTGCGCCGACGCTGTCAGCTTGACCCGAACCCCTTTCCCAGCCTGATCCGTTTTGGACTGGCGTATCCGGACCATCAAAGCCGACTCAGACAACTGCACGTCCTCCATAAGAAGGCCGCGTGTAGAACCCCTTGCGCTAGCTTCCACTACAACCTCGCCAACTCTCAAAGCGCCAAAAAAGGCAATGGCGTACGCCGCGGAAAAGAGGCGGGCCTCAAACCTGCTCCAGCAAATTGACCTGAGCTTCTTGCGTATTTGAGATAGCAACCCATAAAAAATTGGCTTGCGGTCCTCGGTCCTAGGGGGTTGTGACCTGCTCCAACCTTCAATAGCTCTACGGATAAGAAAGTCACTACACGGGTCGGACGAAAAGGTGGCTTTAGAAAAGAAGCTGATTGCTGCTACATGTATCTTTAAGGTTTTGGGAGCGCGTCCCAAATCATCAAGGTGGGAAAGGTACTGAAGGACATCATCAGTGGTGGGTGGAACATTATGTGAAAGCCCAGATATCCCAAACCGTGAGGGAACCACCAGAAGGCCCTCAGAAGAGGATCTCAGTGTCTGGTCTTTTAGACCCATCTACCAATCTACTCTCTGAAACCAAGGGGGTGCATTGGTTGCCAGATGTGATCCCCCCCAGCTTTCCTACCCGACTAACTGGATGTAACCCATGATTTAGAAGCATGTTGACCATACATATAAAGCACCATACATATAAAACTTTATTACACCACTTCATGACTTCACCCAAAGAATCCCGAGAACTGGAATTTGTTAAAGATGCTGGGTAGACCCACAATTGCCCTCACAGAGCGGCAATTATCCCAATGGTTTAATAATCAATACCTCTTCCTAGGGAACTCTGGGAAATGTAGCTGTGTGAGAAGAATCAAGAGGGGTGCACCCCGCCTGGCCTTTTCCCAAAGAAGGTCATCCAGCACAATGACCAAGATTGATTCCGATGACTGCTCTTGTCTGTGTACAGCTGCCCATAGACTTGCCCATTAAATTCAATTGTAGCATGGGCCTCAGCACACCAGTCCTCAAACCACAGAAATCAATGTCACCATCTCTTTTCTGCACATGCCACCCTTTGGAAACATGGTCTGCAAAATTGCTTTCCATGAACAGCAAGGTAGAAGAGTAACAAGTAGATCAACACATTAATCCAGGATTGCAATCTGAAACCATTCAGGTGTTTACTAGCTCAGATGGTGCAGTCCTTTTGAGATGATACAGTCTTCTCATTCCCACAGGAATATGTGTGGCAGATTCGGGTGGCACAGATCTTTTCACCACATTCCCCCCTCCCACTGTGATACTTAATGAAATCCACATGAGTGAAGGACTGCTTGTTCAAAAACATTGTATGTCCTTTAGCCTGCAGAGTAGCAACGAAGAATGTGGGGATAACGCAGAACAGCTGTGGAGTCACTTTTTTTTTGTTCAAAGCATCTGAAATTTGCAAACAGGGGGAGAAAGGAAAAGACATCCGGCCCAGCGTGTCCTCCCTATTTTATTTATCTTAATCCCTGTTCCCTGCTTTTCTCACCATAGGATGTGATTCCCTATTGCTCCATAAAGATAGATGATGCTTCTGTCATGAAATTGCTTACTAGTGAGTAATCCTATTTACTTTAAGGGTACACCTCCAGAGGCAATGGTTTGGGAATTGTGGTTTGCCTTGCTCATCTCCTGCACTCATTTACACTTGGATGCTTTCCTCATTTCCTCAGCTTATATATTCCATACGGCTGCAATAGTTCCATATGTGTGAAGTGATTCTGCTGGAAACATCCATCTCTTGCTAGATTTCTCAAGCAATACACTTCCTCTTCTTTTTTTCCTCGGGAATTTTCACTAAGCCCTAGTGTTTGGCCCATCAGTGTTTCGTATTTACCCAGTAGAGATTATGTGTTTATCGTGAAAAGAGGAATATGTGTGCCAATAGACACAATCTGAAGTGACATAAATAATGTCTCAGGCTTAAATCATAAAACTATGACTCATTCTTAAGGCTGTGATAAATTTTTTTTGGGGTAGGATACATTCTTTTATTTCTTTGCAGTGAAAACTACCGTTTCAGAAACAACTGTCATAATTCTAGGGGGAAAGAAATCACATTTAACGGTGAAATGGGACCTCCTCCTCCTTGCTTGGGTCTTGCCCCTCTCAAGGAGGCAAGCTGAAGCATGACACCCCATTATGGCATGTCACCCTAGTGCTAACAAAAGGGATCTTCCCATGGATTTCCTCATTTTTCATGGCAATTGCCGCTTTCAAAGAAACAGCCAGTTTTGTCCTCTTTGTGTGAGCCACTCTAGATTTCCAGAATGCGAGGAGCTAAAGGTAGGACAAATGGGGGTGTAAACTTTCTCCAGCCTTTTACCAAAGAGGCAATACAAGCAGAAGCCAATTTGATGATCCATGTTCCTCCATGAAGAATTCAACAACTTTATATTAGCCCAGTTATGTTGCCCATTTATTGCGCCTTTATCATCTCTGTTAATGGGAACATGCTCCTTTACATATGCTCCTTTTACCAGAAAGCACTCTTATTTACATGCACAGCTGTAGCTGCTTAGTCTTCAGATTATTTTCAAGATTGGCAAATAATACATGCAATGAGATTCGCAGCACTGCCTAAGGGTTATAGTATCAGTTCAGTTTGGGCATGGAAAAGTGATTTTCCACAAATGTCTTAATCACTGAGAAGCACCTGTCTCGTTGAAAATGAATGGACTGTGCCCCTAAATCACTCAGGTACTTCTGAAAAAGGCTGCCGTGAGTCAACTTAATCAGGCATTTCGATTTAATTCTAAATAAGGATAGTCTTAATTGCTTTCTGAGTGAATTCTTAATTAGTCCAAACAAAGTGCAGGGGGATGCGGGAAGGAAATTCGAGCTTCGTTTAAAAATGAAAGTCTGAATCTGATTGAATTGGCAATGGAAGAGTGGTTTGCGTGGTGTTTGGGGATCGCTTAATGTAGTTTCCAAAGAATGAGCTGGAGAGTGAACTTCCAAAATGGTAAGGTTTTGCCAGTGTGGTGTAGTGGTTAAGAGCGGTAGACTCGTAATCTGGTGAACCGGGTTCGCGTCTCCGCTCCTCCACATGCAGCTGCTGGGTGACCTTGGGCCAGTCACACTTCTCTGAAGTCTCTCAGCTTCACTCACCTCACAGAGTGTTTGTTGTGGGGGAGGAAGGGAAAGGAGAATGTTAGCCGCTTTGAGACTCCTTTGGGTAGTGATAAAGCGGGATATCAAATCCAAACTCCTCCTCCTCCTCCTCCTCCTCTTCTTCTATGAGATCATAAAAGTTCTCAAAGCTCCATAAGCTTGTGGTTCACATACAGTAGCAGGGCAGGGCAGAGGGTCTCACCTGACCTCTGGCTGACCACATTGCTTTTGCATACCACGGCAGAGAGGGGAGCACGGTTGGCATGGAAAAAAAATGTGTCAGATTGTCTCCACCAGTGTGATTCCACTACGCCAACCTTGACACCATGTAATCCATCCTGGCAGTGAAATATGCAACTGAAGGTCAGGAGAGCCCCACTGCCCTGCCCCACAGCCTTTTCAGGTTTTCAGGGTCTCCCATTCTTATTGTCATTGACTAGCCATGATATAGGGGACACGGGTGGCGCTGTGGGTTAAACCACAGAGCCTAGGGCTTGCCGATCAGAAGGTCGGCAGTTCGGATCCCCATGACGGGGTGAGCTCCCGTTGTTCGTTCCCTGCTCCTGCCAACCTAGCAGTTCAAAAGCATGTCAAAGTGTAAGTGGATAAATAGGTACCGCTCCGGCGGGAAGGTAAATGGTGTTTCCATGCACTGCTCTGGTTCGCCAGAAGCAGCTTAGTCCTGCTGGGCACATGACCCGGAAGCTGTATGCCAGCTCCCTTGGCCAATAAAGCGAGATGAGCGCCACAACCCCAGAGTCGGCCACGACTGGACCTAATGGTCAGGGGTCCCTTTACCTTTACTTAGCCATGATATAGCTCACTAGTTCCCTCAGTTCTGCACTAGGCTACAGGTTGTGTGGACCTGTTCAGCCTGAAGCATTTAGCCAATGGCAGTTCTGCTCCACATAGGATGAGCCATGTGGAAATGTCGTAAAACCTTGTTTTGGGTGGACTGAAATCCACCTTAGTTGACTTCACTGTATTGCACCACTGCTATTGCGTCAACACATTGCTGGATTGCAAGCTGTTTCATTTCAAAAACGTTTAGATGGCCGAAACCTGAGACATTTCAAACCCTCTTTCAACAAACAGGGACCTCAGATCTTTAGCTGGTTTCACAGCATACCAAACTATAACTCTGGCACTGTGCAAGGTGTGCTGAATGAATGATTGCCATTTGGGGAGAAATGCCTTTTATTTTAATGTGGCAGTTTAGCCAGAGTTCCATCTGCAAGCTCTACTTCGGGGCAAACAAAACTCTCCTGTGGCCACAGCAATTTAATTTACTGTACACAAGAGTAATTCTGTCTGAGTTACCATCAAGTTATAGCTCTTGTCCGTGCATCGACGACTGCAGAGACATATTTGTTAGAATCCCTGTTAATATGATTATAAAATGCTTTCTGCAGTTCCTCAGGCTGATTCTTTTAGATGCGTTGTGAATGACTGTAGAGTAGGCTGCAGAAAGCACCTGACAGATTTCTAGAATATGATTAGCTTTTTTTATGTTTTCAATTATATTTTTTTGGGGGGGGGAATCCTGTATGGTAACAAACAAGCATTTATTTGTTCTGAGACCCAGAGCCTGGAATGATTGGTGCTCATGTTGTTTTACTGTTATGTTAGTAAATGCTGGTTTCCTCGGGTGCACATAAGTCATGAGCTGAGGAATTCAGTTGTGGTTCATCCCAGAATTTTTGCTGAAAGGTAGAAGGGGACCCAGTGGAATCATTAATCCAGTACATTGGCTTGGGCTTCATATGTCAAATGTAACTCAGCATGCCACTAAAGCAATAGCTATGATAACTGGACTTCATGATAAATGCACCTCACCTGCGTTGGAATCGGGGGTTCATAATAAAGCCCAGCATTTACAAAACACTGCCTGAAAATATTGATGTGGTTCAGTGAGTGTGCCGAAGCTGGATTTTCCATTCTTATATTTATGTAAAATTGCAAAATGCTATGTTCTTGGCGGGGCTGCTTTACTGTTAACGTATTAGTATATTTAACTGTGTCCAAAGATTACATGAAGCATATGGATGGTGGGAACACAGGGCAGAAAAGAAGTAAGAACATAGGTAAGACCATAAGTCCATATAGGTGAGTTCTAATGGTGATTTTGCTAGACTGATTTTCCTAGGAAACAAAGAAGCTGTGTATATCATTATGGTCAGTGCCAGATTTATGCATAAACAAAAATAAACAAGCTATAACTTAGGGCCCCACTCTCTTGGGGGGCCCAAAAAAAAAATTAAAGAAAAAACAACAACTGGATGTACATTTCTAAAATATAAGATAAAAAACAAATAAAATAAAACCTACATACAGTTAGAGCTTAATAATTATTTCACTATTAATATGCTTCTTCTTAATTGTATTTCAGTTCAACGATTATTTTGATAAAATACATATTTTGTTATGTGCAAATGGCTTTAGATACTTATTAGGTCCATAAATTACCATATAGCATATATTCAACACAAAAAACAGTGACAATTTGTTGTTGACAGCTGAACGTATAAAGGGCATCATTACCTTCGGTAGCTTAGGGCCTCATCAAACCTTTATCTGTCCCTGACGATGGTAATACTTATTGCTTGTCCTCGCCACTCACTAATCACAGCCATTATGGGTAATGTTTATTGGTAGGATCTCAGTACAATCATAAGCAGAGCCCTGGATCTCGCCAAAGGGTAATCTAATGCATCGTGCTTATCTCAACTATATGCCAATGGGAAGTCCACAAGCAGGGTCTGATGTAACAGCTCTCTTCCCACTTGTGATTCCCAACAACTGGCCTTCGGAGACATGCAGCCTCCAATTGTGGAGGGTATAACACAGCCATCAGGGATAATAGGTACCCATAGCCTTCTCCTCCATGAATTTTTGAGTTCGTGGTATTTCAATGTTAGCCAGGCGGCCGACTAAGATCTCAAGAGCTCCTGCTTTGAAGGCTCACACCTTTAACATTCCATCATCAGGGAATCTGGAAACCCGCTTGGAAACCTGATGGCAGTGTGTGCCAATGATTTAGAAATTAGCCAGCAAAATATAAAGCAAGTAAATATATATATAAAAATATAGTACACACACAGAGGAAGGACTGAGAAGGGCCAGTTTCTGAAACCTTGGAGACCAGCTGCAGTCAGTGCAGAAAAAGACTGAGCTAAGAGGACTCGTTATGCTTCTATGAGATAGTGAAATGTCTTATTAATGTTCATCAGATGCTTCTTTTCCAGTGCAAAACAACTGACTCATGAAATATCGGTGGTATTACGTTGTGAAAAACATTTTTCTTGACACATGGTGTACACATGGTTTAAGCTTTTTGGGGGAGGCTGCAGTTCTCCGCAAGAAAAGTGTCGCTTTCCCATCAATTCACAGGTGTGATTCTGAAAATGCTCTCTTGCAATATGCTACAGGGTCACTGGAGTCATGTCGTACTTAAAGACTGAACAGGTCGCTTTTAATTATTTCTCTATCTTTGTACATTTCAAGCAAGTGCTCACTTTCACAACCTGTCTACTGCACTTACATCTGAGCAACCTAAAGACGGCAGATTTGGCATGTTCCCTTAACTCAAGGGCTTATAAAAAGTGCCCTGCCTTTAACTTTACAAGACTGAGGTCTTTCCATTTAATTTTAGTTTACAAAACGGAGGGCTTTCCGTTTAACTTCAGATTTACAATATTCAGCAGTGTGATTGCTGCTAGGCTTCATAAGACGGGCAGCTCAATTGCTCGGCTTGCCTTGACAAGGCAAAGCATTTCCTCAATGTAATCCAGATCCTTTGCAGGATAATTAACTTAGCAAAGGAGCTGAGCTGTGATGCTTGTGTGGTGTCATGTTTAGAGTGCCGGACTCTGGTGGAATGAATGGATGAGACCGATAGTGGGTCCAATGGTCAAGAAAGCCATGCTGTAGAGCAGCCTTTCTCAACCTGTGGGTCCCCAGATGTTGTTGAATTACAACTCCCATCAGCCCTAGCTAGCAAGGCCAGAGCTCAGGGATGATCCCACCTTGGATCAAATCTATGCTTCCAGGTGCCATAAGAAGGCTGCAGAGATAGCGCAGGATAGTGCACACCCCAGAAATGATCTCTTTCAGCTTCTGCCTTTTGGAAGAAGGTACAGGGTCATAAAGACTAGGACTAGCTGCCTGAGAAACAGTTTTTATCCAAATGTGATTTTGGTTTTAAATGCAGTGTAAGGTAGTCTCTATGGGAGTATTTAAAAATGGGGTATCAGAGTTTTTAGGGGGCTAACCAGGTTGGGATAGCTGGGATAGCAGGCTTGTTGGTTTTTGAATGTCTTATGTAGGTTTTTCAATTTCATTGTCCTGTATGGGACAATGACCATAAAAAGTATCATATCGTATGATGGGAGTTGTAGTCCAACAAGATCTGGGGACCCACAGGCTGAGAACCTGAGAACCGCTGCTGTAGAGGGAAGTGAGGGGCAGATGGGGCTCATCAACCTGGGAAGGTAGCCCATCTAGTAGAAGGAAAACACTGATCCTAAACCTCTGCTGTCTTGCGGGATATCTTTGGGAGAAGAAAAGTCTAAGGAGGACACCCAGATGCAGAGTAGAGTCCCTAAGGCGGTTGGGTGGGCCTCCTCCTGGCAACTCCTACAGCCAAGCTGGTGCCAAATGTATTGCTCTGCTTTCCTTTGGACCCCATCAGTGAGGCTAAGAGACATCTGTGCAGCCCAGGAGCTCCATACACACTGTCCAGGCTTGTGCCCTGGGGAGGTCAACACAGCAGTTTGACTTCACCCCTGGAGGAGGCATACTCCATTGTCTTTAGAGAAAGACAGGTGTCAAGAATTATATGTTTGTAATTGTCACTAAAACATATGCAGATGCATTGTTATTAGGGAAAGATGCTTTGCAAAAATGCATGTCCTAGGCAGAGTTGTGTATATTAGGGGAAATTTGTACTAAAATGCTGGTGAATTTTCTCGAGGACTTTTTAAAAAAATGCAAACTGATGTGGAAATGTAGAGAAATGAAACTTATGACTGGGAAAAGGAGACACTGAGAGAAAATGAAGTTGATAAATTCTCTTATGCCAAGTGATCTTGTTCAGGCAAAAATGCATGGTCTTTTAAAATCCACACCAGCATTTAATATTATTATGCATGATTAATCCCAACTCGTGTGTGTGTGTGTGTATTCTGCATGGACCTTGCTGCGTTTTTATGGTGGAAATTATGACCCTTCACATTCGGCACATGTAGAAACATAAATAAACCTATTACATTTGGAGCTTGTTAAATTAATTAAGTTAAATAACAGCAGCATTGAAGGAATAGCGACATCAGCTGTGCCATGCAACTTTACAAATCGACTGCAACATTTGTTCTAAGTCAGTGTAGAGTTATTTTGCTTGGATCCAGCAAAACATTTGCACAGCAACTGAGACTGCACACATTTAGCCTTGGTCAGGATAGGGACATGTAAGGATGGATGGCTCACTCTGTTTCTGCTCCATGTCCATTTCACCTGCCTGGCTTACAGATGATGGTAGAGACATCAAAGGATAGGAAGAAGACAGTTTTTGCTGGTCTGGTTCCAATTTACTCAGTAACTTCTGACTTAGTAACCTCTAACCTGCCAAGAGATCATGGTTTTGGGAAATGGTGCTAAGTTAGCAATGGTCATGCAGGGGGCATCTGGTGCCACAGTCATTTCATGTCAGGAGCAAGTATGTCCTCTGCACGCATGTACATGAGAAATAGCAGAGGGTACATATGAATGTAACACTAGACCATGGTTTAAGCTTATGAGAATGAGTCTAGGTTCTCCAGGAATTGCATGCTCCCTCTCCCTTCTGCCCCTCTGGCACAGCTGTCAGGAGGTGACCAGAAGCTTCTGCAATTAAATTCACTATGGTTAGCGAAACCAAGGCAGCTTGATAAACTATGGTTTGATGTTAGCTTGTTTCGAGTCACTATAATCTTTCATAGTTCCAGTTACAGATAGGTAGCCATGTTGGTCTGCCATAGTCAAAACAAAAAGAATTCCTTCCAGTAGCACCTTAAAGACCAACTAAGTCAGTTCTTGGTATGAGCTTTCGTGTGCATGCACGAAAGTATCTGAAGAAGTGTGCATGCACACGAAAGCTCATACCAAGAACTGACTTGGTTGGTCTTTAAGGTGCTACTGGAAGGAATTCTTTTTGTTTTGACTATAATCTTTGTTAGTGAATAAAAGAACAGGAGTTCAATCCTCAAATCTCACAGCTGATCTGGAGAAGGGAAGAAGGCATGTGCTGGAGGGAAATTGGGCTAAATCTGGTCACACTAAACTATGGTTTATGTTAAACCAGAATGAACCTGGTCTCATTCTGGTAATGCTAAGTCATAGCTTAGTGTTATATCTGGATCAGCAAACGGAAAGCAGTGAGAATCTGGATCACACTCTAAAGGTAAAGGTAAAGGTACCCCTGCCCGTACGGGCCAGTCTTGACAGACTCTGGGGTTGTGCGCCCATCTCACTTAAGAGGCCAGGGGCCAGCGCTGTCCGGAGACACTTCCGGGTCACGTGGCCAGCGTGACATCGCTGCTCTGGCGAGCCAGAGCTGCACACGGAAACGCTGTTTACCTTCCCGCTGGTAAGCGGTCCCTATTTATCTACTTGCACCCGGAGGTGCTTTCGAACTGCTAGGTTGGCAGGCGCTGGGACCGAGCAGCGGGAGCGCACCCCGCCGCAGGGATTCGAACCGCCGACCTTTCGATCGGCAAGTCCTAGGCGCTGAGGCTTTAACCCACAGCGCCACCTGCGTCCCTGGATCACACTCTAGCACTTAGCATATCTCTACCCAATGATGATCTGTGATTTGTGTATACATGTGCATAAAAAGAAGAAATTTTGTTTCCTATGTGTTTAATATCTACATACATGTTTTTTTACTACATGATTATTTCCTTGCAAGAGCCTGTCAGTGCGTTTGCTAACTTTCACCAGTGATCTGCTCTACATATGTTTCAAGTGTTCTGCTATGGATTCGCTCACAATTGCTGGGAATACTTTCAGCTTCAGGGTTCCCCATGTGTAAAAATATTTTCTAGATGCCCTTAATTCCTTGAACCATAGAATGCATATTTGTGTCCTGATCTCTAGACTGTGGTTTGGCTCACAGCGTTGGCAGGGGCTTCAAAAGCGATGTAGCCCAAACCCCCTATATTGATGCTGTTGTGATATATGGTCTCCAGCCTCTGCTTAAGAATCTCCCACACCTGTTCTCCTGATTTAGTCTGCAGCCATTGTGGCTGCATTTTGGGAGCATTACATGTAGTTTGGTCCTGGCTGACTGACTGCACTAGCTCCCATTCGGATTTTCGCCAGAATATTTTATGCAGAGTTTCCTGAGAAAGGTAACAATATGGGATGTATTAATTCGCAGAAATGCATAGTATGAGTGAACTATGAAAATAGCCTCTAGTGTTTGGAAGCAGTGTTTTAAAACACATTACGCAAAGAGCATCTGCGATCCATTTGCCCTTCTTTTACGTATTACTGAATTGGTTCCAACGGAGCCAAAACAAGATTACCCAATGCCAATTTCATGGTGAGGAAAAGCAGTAATTGGGTAAGATGGCAAACAGATTGGGTGATTAACTTCATCCTGGTACTTGTGCTTTGATTTCCCTTCCTACCCGGGAAGCCTAAAATTGCTGAAAAACTTCGCACAAATAAACAGCCAAAGTTGTTTTTAAATGGTTTCCCCTCTCTTCAAGTGAGAAGCCTAAGGCGGGGGGCGGGGGAGAGATGCATGTAGTATCTCAAGATTAGAAACTATTCAGACATTTTTCCATCAGGGTCAAACAAGAAGCATAACACCCTTTCCATCCACATAGTGCTGTGTACGAAGTCATTGATTCCAACTCCCCACCCTTTCACTTTAAAACAGTGTGATATCAAAGCATGTTGTCAAGCATAACTATTGCTTTTCTAACAACATGCATACTAAAAAATAATAATCTACAAAATCAGCTTTCAGCAATCAACTGCAAGTAGAGATGGGCAAATCTACTGATTTCAATTTCTCATTTTTCCAATCTAAAGTTAAGGTTCCATATCAGTTTGCATTATTATTATTATTATTATTATTATTATTATTATTATTATTATTATTATTATTAAAAAGGTCAACATGAAAATGCATCAGTATTTTCACATGGCTTGCTCCTAATGTACACATTTATGAATGCAATGTTGCCTAATGTAAACATATTTTTTTTGCAATTAAATTCCCCCCAATATGATGCATGTTTGCCTATTGTTTTCACTAATGTATGCATTTGTATGCATTTTGGTGCACATTACTTGGCCGGGAAACTGCATTGCAAAATTCAGTGGAGTGGGGATGTCAAAGTATGGCTGTGTTCTGGTTTGCATATTGTTTTGGATAGTATGAACTAGCTAAGTTTGCATTAAATGTGGATTGGATTTCTTCCCCATCCCTAGCTGTGACCAATAAAATGTGTGAGGGCATAAGAAGTGTACGTGATGACAGCAACGACTGTTTTCCTTTTTCCGCCTTCTCTCTTAACACTGAAGGCATCAACGGTGGGCTGATTTGACGTCTGTGAAAGAGAGGTTCCTCTTGTCTTCTGGAATGTGTAATTGGCTTGCAATGTCACTTTTAGGGTGCATTCACCCTGTTGCCATTTATAGTGGAACACCCTGTGTCTGAGTGACAGATCGCATCTGACACTGTCAAGTCTTTGTTGTGCTGGTTGTTTGAAAAGCTCTTCTAAGTGCATCTTTCCAGAAATCCCATGCTGGCCGCAGTTGCTTCTGCATCAACTGATGGGGACGAGGTAGGGGAAACACATTCAGAAACGATGCCCCAAATGACCAATAAACCCAGAAGAGGTTCTCATGACACATTTGGCAAAGAGCTATTTACTGTATTTTTCCATGTTAAACACACCCCTGTGTACAAAAAGACCCTTGTTTTGGGGAACTCCAATTTAATAAAATGGGAAGGATTGCCCAGAATTGCTGAGCTTCTTTTGGGGGGGGGGAGGACTAACAAAAATCACTCACACGACTGACAAACGCAGCCAATCGCACACAAGGCTAAAACCGCCAAGCATCTGCCCGCTCGCAACTAGCAGTCAGAAACTGCACGCCCAATTGTCGCAGAGGCAGCCAATCCACAAGAGCCCTCGCCACAGCCACCAATCACCAACCCAATTGCTGCAGCAGCAGCCAATCCTAAGCAGCCACCAATCACCCACTCAATCACCACTCACAAACTGCTGCTCGCGGCTGCAACCAATCGCCCGTCCTCCCTCTACGTTACCCGTGTATAAGACGACCCCTGATTTTGAACATTATTTTAGAGTAAAGAAACCTTGCCTAATACATGGAAAAGTTCGGTAAATGGGGTCTGTCCAGAACATTTGAAAGTCTTATTAGCTCTAAAGATGCCCTTAGCTGACTAGGTATCATTTGTGGTTTATGTCATGTTAGTAACATTTCTTGGTATTCCCTCAAAGTGTCTTAATTCTCCCCCCACTCCCAGTTCCTAGAAGCATCACCATGAACAGGGAAGAAAAAGAGAACAGTCAACTCAACAAAGTACCCTGAAGTGCAATTATAGGTTATAAACAGTCTGAAATGGAACTTAATGTGCATTTAGTGGTACTGAAGAAAGCCTTTATCTTATGACTGGAAGCCCATGCTTAATGGACTAATACATCTATTTTAATTCAATACTTTGCAGCAATTGGCATTTATAAACTATTGTTCTTACGTGATTTTTCTCACGGAACAGAAACAGGGGTAGAGAAACTGTGTTTCAAATGAATATTTATTTTTGTCAAACCTGCATTTACATTTGCATATAGAATCACTTATTGCACCAAATGATTGCTTAAGGAGCCTTTGATGAGCCGTAATAAATATGTAAAAGATAAACCATTTCCTGCATGATTTTCACTATACTGGTAATAAATGGTGAGTTGGGCTCTTAGGCTGATTCATTTTACTCACAGTGTTTAATTTACTTGTAATGCAAAGTTTGTATAGAGTATAAAAAGAAATTGTACTGCGGCTATAGGATATTGGATTTTAATTACCTTTCTTATAAAATATAAATTAACATGGTTAGTAGTTCACTTGAAATCTAATTAACTTGCCTCAGCTATCTTGTCAGATGCCTCCAATACAGAAATATTCCTTACAAAGCTAACATATTAATAAGAATATGATTATGCTACTTTGCTCATTTAGTTACATTACAAAAGTTGGTTAGTCACTTAGATGAGTATCAAACATCAATTCAGTAAGTGCTTGCTTAACAAATCATTTGATCACTGAATTGGGGAATATGATGCATACATCTCATATTTATTATTAATTACTTTTGGACTTAATGTCCAATTTGCATTTTACTGTCACTTTGTATAAAGACTTCTAAAGGTTCTCCAGGAGTCTTTTCTCTCTCTTAAAATAAAAATGAATGTCACATTCATTTGCATGAGAAAGGAATACATTTGAATATACTACTGTCAGGTGACAGGTTCAAGTGCTAGGAGAGTCTAGCCTCCCATAACCTGGGTGGTGGCAAATATATGGAACAGAGAGAGCTGCCCTACAAATAGGCAGGTGACCCACCCATCTCTCAAATTGGCCCCCTAATGGAGATCCTGATAAGGATCTGGCCCATGGAAACAAAATGTTCCTGGCCCCTCCTGATGTTGTTGTTTAGTCGTTTAGTCGTGTCCGACCCTTTGTGACCCCATGGACCAGAGCATGCCAGGCACTCCTGTCTTCCACTGCCTCCTGCAGTTTGGTCAAACTCATGTTGGTAGCTTCGAGAACACTGTCCAACCACCTCGTCCTCTGTCGTCCCCTTCTCCTTGTGCCCTCCATCTTTCCCAACATCAGGGTCTTTTCGAGGGAGTCTTCTCTTCTCATGAGGTGGCCAAAGTATTGGAGTCTCAGCTTCAGGATCTGTCCTTCCAGTGAGCATTCAGGGCTGATTTCCTTAAGAATGGATAGGTTTGATCTTCTTGCAGTCCATGGGACTCTCAAGAGTCTCCTCCAGCACCATAATTCAAAAGCATCAATTCTTCGGTGATCAGCCTTCGTTATGGTCCAGCTCTCACTTCCACACATCACTACTGCAAAAACTATAGCTTTAGCTATACGGACCTTTGTTGGCCCCTCCTAGATACCTTTATATGAAGTCCCCCATGATATACTTGCAGAGAAGGAGGTAAAATGTGGGTAGGACGAGGTTACTGCTAGGGAGATTTATAGCTGGGGGGGGGAGTGACAAGTGGGATGCTGGAGGGTTCTGTCCTGGGCTCATTATTGTTCAATGTCTTTATAAATGACTTAGATGCAGGTATTGAGAGGATACTATACTAATCAAATTTGCAGATGACACCAAACTGGTAAATAGCTAATGACGCAGAATCAGGATTGGAGACAACTTTAATAGATTGAAGAACTGAGCCCAAATAAACAAAACGAATTTCAACAGGGACAAATGTAATATTCTACACCTGGACATGGCACAAATATAGGATGGGGGACACCTGACTTGCCAACAGTATATAAGATCTAGGGGTCTTAGTAGACCATAAGCTTAGCATGAGTCAACAGTTTAATGTAGCAGCAAAAGAAGCTAATGCTATTCTAGGGTGCATCAACAGAAGTACAGCATAGTGTCCCAATCAAGGGAAGTCATAGTACCACTCTATTCTGCCTTGGTCAGACCACACCTAGAGTACTGTGTCCAATTCTGGGCACCACAATTTAAGAAGGATGCTGACAAGCTGGAACGTGGGCAGATGAGGGTGATCAAGATGATCAAGGGCCTGGAAACCAAGCTTTATGAGGAACAGTTGAAGGAGCTAGAAACAGTTTAGTCTGGAAAAGAGGAGACCATAGAAGCCAACTCCTAGGACTGTGTGAGCTTTGGCCACCACAAGAAAATATTTGAGGGTGCCGAGCCCCTACAAAGTTGATGGGCATTCCCATTCATATGGTGTTTATGTGCTACATCATGTGATTAATTATGCAGGGCGGGGCTTACATGGACCCCCCCACAAAATTTTATTCAATTTGGCATCCCTAGAGGAGACTGAGAAGAGGTATGATAGCCATCTTCACATGGCTTCCACAAGCTTGTTTTCTCCTGCTAGTTGGCTATTCATATAAAGGATGCTGCTTTGTCAGCAATAAATTACTCATACTACAAATCCCCCCCCCCAAGCGGAATTCACTCATATACATGCTTAAAATAAAGACTAGTATTTTAAATACATAGAAATGAGGAATATATGTATATAAATATTTGCCTCGTTTCTAAATATTTCAAATACTAGTGAAATAGTGTTTTGGAAAGGAGAATGAAAACAAGTGCTCAAGGTTTATGTGGAAATTGCCCATTCCTGTATAAAAGACCTTTGTCCTCCCCCTTTCAAAAGCATGATGGTTATTTGGAAGTGTTTTAGAATGAGGTGAAAAGAGACAAACGTTTGACATATCAAAGTTCAAGGGGATGGTAATTCACCCTTGAGTTTGAAGTTTAGTTTACATGACCTATGGGAGTGTGGAGGAGCACAAGGCGTCTTTATGAGAATACTTGTTTCAACATTCCAGCCCCTGTTATGTCTGCAGATGGATGCCAGACATTCCAGTCCCAAGTAGCCATTCAGAAGAGGTGAGTCAGGATGTCTTTATGATAGGCTACACATTGCAATAGAAGTGGAAAATTGACACCCTTGATGAGACATATTGCTAGATGTACTAACAGTCTTACTTTTGGATACCTTTAATATCCATTTTGAATGTCAGTTAATCGTTGTTGTTGTTGTTGTTGTTTTACTATCAGTGATCAAATAGGCATATGGATAAGCTACCTGAACAAAAAATGCAGAAGGCGAATCCAGTGATTACTGCTCAAGTTTTATGAGTGATGGAAAGGTTGAGCAAATCCTCCAATATTTCTCCGATGAAAATGGGGGCGTCCTATTGCATCGCCATTGTCATCATTATGTTATTTTTTTTGCCCTGCCTATCATCTATCTATCTATCTATCTATCTATCTATCTATCTATCTATCTATCTATCTATCTATCATCTATCTATCTATCTATCTATCTATATCTATCTATCTATCTATCTATCTATCATCTATCTATCTATCTATCTATCTATCTATCTATCTATCTATCTATCATCTATCTATCTATCTATCTATCTATCTATCTATATCTATCATCTATCTATCTATCATCTATCTATCTATCTATCTATCTATCTATCTATCTATCTATCTATCTATCTATCATCTATCTATCTATCATCTATCTATCATCTATCATCTATCTATCATTTCAATTTTACATCTCCAAATAATAATCTTTCATTATACCATACATTCATTGACTTCCCTCCTTCCCCTTCCCCTTCCCCTTCCCCTTCCTTTTCATTTAGTTGATCCACCATTCCTGCATATTTTGCTATAACCATCTATTTCACTTCTCCTTACATCACTCTAATATTTATTATACGTTTGAATTTACCTTAATGCTGCCATCGTTTTCAACTGTGCATAATTATTTTCCATATATTTTGCAAAAGTTTTCCACTCCTCTTTAAATACCTCTTCTTCTTGCTCTCTTATTCTATTTGTTACACCAGATAATTCTGCATATTCTATCATCTTAAGTTGCCAATCCTCCTTTCCTTGGACCTCCCTCACTTTCCATTTTTGGGCTAACAAAATCTGAGCCACTGTTGTTGCGCACATAAATAAATATTTCTGGCACCTGGGGACCTCTGCCTGAACAATTTCTAAAAGAAATGCCTCCGGTCTTTTTGGGGAGGTTGTTTTAAATATTTTTTTCATCTCATTGTAATTCATTTCCCAATACCTTTCTACATGCCCACCACATATAAAAAAAGTTCCTTCCATTTCTTTATGCTTCCAACACAGATCTGATTCTACTTTATACATCTTAGCCAATCTACTAAACCTTTGGGAGAAACTTTGGAAGAATGACTTGAAATTCACTGCCTGCGACACACTGAAGGAGAATTACATGAAAACGATTCATAGAGAGTATTTAACCCTGAGTTCTATATTGTGCCCTATGTCCATTGCCCAGTGTGTCATTGAAGCTTTAACCAGCTCATCCTTTGTTTGCTGTTCCAATAATAATTTAGACAGTGGTTTTTCCTTATTCTGTAATAATTCTCTTTCACATTGTGATCTTTGGTCCAAAACCCCATTTTTCTTATCTAGTTTAAACATATAATGTATTTAGTGATGCTGTAACCAATCCGTTGGCTCCTTAATTCTTCCATTGGTTTCAATCTGGTTTCACTCGCTGAAGAGTCCAACAGATCTCTATAAGTCGCCTACTGCCTGTCCATATTTATTCTCTTAAATATAATTGCTTCAGAGGGTGATAACCATAGCGGTGTTTTCCTTTCCAACAAATTTTTGTATTTCTCCCAGACTCTACAAATTTCTCCTAATAATGTGGTTCGTAAAACTCTTACATATTTTAGCTTTCCCATAGCAAAGACATGCATGCCAACCACTTTTTATATTGTGGCCTTCCAAATCTAAAATGTGTGCATTTTCCAAATACAATCCATTCCTTTAGCCAACACAGACAGGCTGTCTCATAATACAATATCAATATTTTACGTTTAATTCAATGTTTTCCCCCTGCCCATCTAACTGGGTTGCCCCAGCCTCTCTAGGTGGCTTCTGACATATATAAAAACATAATAAAACATTAAACATTTAAAGAACTTCCCTATACAGGGCTAACGTCAGATGCCTGCTAAAGGTTGTGTAGTTGCTTATCTCCTTGGCTCAGCGGGTGCAAAACTCCATACCTTCCAACATTTCTCTGATGAAAATAGGGACATTCTAAGGGAAAGTGGGACATTCCGAGAGCAAACCAGAAACTGGGAGGGCTTCTGTAAATCCGAGACTGTCCCTGGAAAATAGGGATGCTTGGAGGGTCTGGTTGAGGTGTCGCTTGTTCCCACATAAGAGATGCTGCAGGAGAGCTGGAGAAATCAGCCATATCTTTAAAATGCTAATTTAATTTGCAGTATTTCCAGTTCCCAGTTTCTTAATAGCTTACATTGTGCTCCTCCATCCAGTTTCTTGATTAATCTGTATCATTAATCATTAAAGGAAAAAATAAAATAAAAAATTGAGCTTATTATTTCCCTGCCCAGTGGGTCACGTGACTATTAATTCCACAAAGTGACAAGAAGTGTTCATATAAGCTTGTTGACAAAGATTTTAATTAAAGGGAAGCAGTCTCCACACAGGGTCATTAGTTTGCTGATTATTGCTGAACTTACGCATTTGTAAGTCAGCTTTTATTAAATTAATTTGCATACAGGTATGTCAGTTCTTCAGCATTACCCTGGGGGTTTCCTTACTATGAAGAGCTGCACTCAATTAGCATTGAGTGAACACATAAAATAATTAGGCACTTGGTTAAGGTACAGAAGACACATTTATCCTACGAATTTACATTCAGTTTCATGATACAGGCACACAATTCATAAGTTTTGAAAGTTCATGGATAGAACTCTAGACGTAGTTCGGCGATCTTCTGAATTGATTTGATGAACTTTGTTACACTGAACTAGTTTATTCCAATCACTGATGAAGACGCTTTTCATGCAGTACTGAATTTTCCCCATGGCTCAGACTGCAGGTAAGAATGGCTGCTTACTCAGTCCTAGGGTGGATGGCAGTTGTGGTGCAGTGCGGCAGCACCGGGTCCTCCTGGAGTCATGCCATTTTTTTCCTGTAGCCATTGGTGCTTCCCCTGATCTGTCAGGTAGTATCCTGGGTTCCCACCAGACCCATCTTTAAGTTCACCCAATCCGTGGCACCCTGGGGTGCGGTGCTCATCTCGCTTTCAGACTGAGGGAGCCGGCGTTTGTCCACAGACAACTTTCCAGATCACGTGGCCAGCATGACTAAACTGCTTCTAGCACAATGGAACACCGTGACAGAAGCCAGAGCGCACGAAAACGCCATTTACCTTCCTGCCATGGTGGCACCTACTTATCTACTTGCACTGGTGTGCTTTCAAACTGCTAGGCTGGCAGGAGCTGGGACAGAGCAACGGGAGCTCACCCTGTTGCGGGGATTCGAATCACTGACCTTCTGATCGTCAAGCCCAAGAGGCTCGGTGGTTTAGACCACAGTGCCACCCACATCCCTGGTCTTTGCTTAGTATAGATTACCAGCCATCAGCATCTCCCCATGTTCCACAATGAAGACTGACGATGGACTTTCATTCAGCTTCTCTGCAGATGCTTTCCTGTAGTGTCTGTATCTGGGAACTGAACTTTGGAGTCATGAATGAAAGGAAAATAAGCTGAAGGTGGTAAAATGGTCCCAAGCTGAAATTGTATGTGGGGGTGAGGAAGAACATATGTTTGACCTTCTGCTCCACTGGAAACAGAGACTCTCTTTTTAAAAATAACTGCTAGTGATATGGTTTGTTTTCTTGGTTCATCCACTCACTGCATTGGCAGATTTAGGAAGGCAGCAAAAGTGAAGAGAGACGATACAGCTACTAACCGGCTATCACTGACAATCAGTGAAGGGTGATAAACTGCAGATAACAGAAAGACTTAGACTGCTTTCTCATGGCTGCCACTGCTCCAGACATCCCTGAAAATGCAGGTATTAAATTTTCTGTCTCAGAGGAATAATCTTTTTTAAATCCAGCTATATTTTCCCCCCTTCCTCAGTCTGCCTTGCAAAGTTGCAATAGGCAGGAGTCATTTTAGGTGCTTTTACTACCTGTGGATCCTACAGAGGAGAAAAACAACCCCCCCCCCCCACAATTTTTTAGTCTCTGAATTCCAGATTTGTTGCTAGCAATAAGAAGTATAAAATACAGTACTTGGTTACCGTGCAAGGATATGATTGCTGCCTGTTAACTTTAAAAATGATAATATAGCCATGACTGGCCATTTTGAAAACATTGGTGGGTTGCACAGATATTTAGAAATCTTGTAGGAGTTTTGATTTGTTTTACTCTATTTTTTAGCTTGTCTGTGTTTTAAATTACAGTTTTAGTAATTATTTTATTACTTTATCTTTCTTGAAAACTGTTTTGAGGTTTTTTCCATCTACCAAATGGGTGGGAAATAGATTGATTGATAGATCGATTGATCAATAGATATAGATAGAGGGATAGAGTGGAGGGTTGTCAAAACAGTCTATCCTTGGGGTTGCCAATACAGTGTCTATGACTTCTACTGGTGCCTGTGGAACCACTGGACAGCATCCCTTGCCCCCTTCATGACCCCCCCCCCGAAAAGCACATAGAGTTAAAGGAGGAAGTAGGAAGAGTGCTACTTTCCACTTCCTCCTTCAACTCTATGGACTGTTAGAAGCTCAGATCGGCACCTGAGCCAGCAATCTGAGCCTTGGTAAGTTCATCAAGATTGTAAAAGGAAGTGAGTAAAGTGTAGTTTCGTTCTACTGGAGCTGACTTTCACCCAGACCCCTTGGAATAGCAAGTATGTGTGAATACTTTCTGGGGGTGGAGGGGAGGGGATGAGCTAGGGAAAGTGGGTAAAGCAATCGAAGAACGTAATGCCTACCACACTCTCTCAACACTCCATATGTGCCCAAGGACCCCCAAAGGCTGGCAGTTCTTGACCTAGCCTATTAATGCAGGGCTTAGGGGTTGTGAAAAGGTCAGCATGCCAGAGACCTGGGAATTAAAGTTGTTCAAAGAAAGTGTGGCAAGATACAGTGATGGTTCTTCATGGGTTAAAGGTTGACTAGGGAGTACAGACCTACAAATCTGTCAATTTCAGTTTTCCCCTCATTTCTTTTCCCCATTTCCACATCACTTTGCAGTTGCTGTTTTTTAAAGTCCTCATAAAAAAATTCATCAGCATTTTAGTGCAAATTTCTCCCAATTTTTTTTTCCAAAACAAATTCTCCCAATATAATGCATTTCTATGTTATTTTCACTAATTTATGTACATTTTCAATTTTTGCACACATTACTTGACTGAAGAACTGCGTTGCAAAATCTGGAAGGGTAAAAATCTCAAAGGATGGCTGTGTTGCGGTTCTCATACAGTTTCAGAAATTACAAATTTGGTTGGTTCATCTTTAAATGCAAACTGAATTGAATTTCTCCCCGCCCCTAATAGAAATGAGAGGTGATATTTTAGGAAGAAAATGTTATCTTCTCTGAGAGAGGCACTTCACTTTCTTACTTTAAATAGAACTCCTGCTTTTTCTTGCGAGGAATTAGGAAAAACTTCTGGAAGATAGATGAAGCATGGGGCTGTAGAAAGTGTAAAGGATAAGGAGAGGTTAGATAAAAACCACAAAAAAGCTGGCCAGGGCTTATTGGCAGGAAGGGAATGACGAAGGGAACTTGGAAGGCTGGAAAACAGGAGCCCAAAGATACGGCTTTTGCAGTGTGGCATGGCTGAATTCTGCATACTGATTCAAACCAACCAGTCATTTTTTAGCTGTAGGTCTTTAGTTAAGCCCTTAATTCTGCTTATCTAAGTGTGACTGTATATCTCAGAGAAAGTGCACATAATGATTGTCAATTTTATTGCAATTTCAACAGCAATACTTGGCTAATCCCCAACCCATTGCTGTAGGCTTCAAAATGCGAGTTCTAATTTAGAACTCTGCGAAATGGCTCCCTTTCCCTGGTACAGAAGGGATGTAGAAATTATGACTGCGTGGTAGTACAACAAAGCGGGAGACTTTGACAATAATGCAGTGCCATTTTCTTTTTCAGTGTTTTGTCTTGTCTTTAAATAAAGAACGGTGGGACACAGGAAACAGCCTGACAATGAGTCCATTTGTCCTTCTCGTCCACTACTGTCAGCATTGACTTGCAAAGGCTTTTTAATCAGGCAAGGAAGCTCTCTCTGCCCTACCTGAAGATGCTGAAAATTCAACCTGGGACCTTTTGCCTGCTGAACATGTCCTCCACCACTGAGCTATGTCCCTTCCTGTTTGGTGTTGTGCCATAAGCCTAATCCTATTTTTTTGACAGGTGTGGAAAAACCAGACTCACTAATGTGGGAGATAAGATAAGGTAAAGAAGATTTGACAGACAGGAGACATGGCTTACATTTGCAGAGAACTAGCTGCTTCTGTACTCTCAGTGCTCTGATTGGTTGAGTTTAATTATATGCCACTTTCCCGCAATGAAAATACAATTAGAAATACAAAGCGTGTCCGTGAATTCAAAACTGAAGAGGCTATTACAAAGCAAAAGGCAATCTAGGCTTAAGTACATAAATACAAAGCAAAACCAGAGTTAACCTGGCAAATAAAACTTTCTGGTCCTGGTCTTGCTGCACTCCAAGGATCCTGGCTTAGACCCAGTTCAGAGAATAGGGATAGAAGACATACAGCTGGTGCCACATTCTCCCCAAAAGAGACTGACAACAAACGTCAGGGAGAGCAATGATTGTAAGTCGCTTCTCCAACCTGTGTGCAATATAGCATGTGCTTTCATTGTATTCATTTATTTAGGTTGCATTCCTATAAAGCTGCACTCAGTGGGGCTTACTTCTGAGTAGATGTGTTTAGGATTGCTCTGTAAGAGTATTTATAAGAACAATGCTCCGGCGGCAACACACAACTTATTACGAACAACCAAAAAGGCATCAGGGTGCTGTGATGTGTAATATGCACATTTAGTGTCCTTTGGTTTCACAGAATACATGACCGGGGGACGAAGCATACAGAACTGATCAGACGAGTACACACAAAACAAATGAGCTTCAATAATAAATAGAAGTAGAAAGTACCAAAGGCAAGTGAGTGTTCACTGGAACAGCTTCTCTTCTGGGAAACATTTGGGATGTTGCCACACAGATTAGTTTGTGCATTTGTCTCTTGGAGAAACACCTGGGCATGTGTCTTAGGGAGTCTGACTCTATGGATGTGCAAAAATGCACAAAAGATTGTGCCTGTGATCCCGGAATTCCTTAGCAGGAATTTCAACGGACTCCATGCTCAGAATGTTCCGTCATCCTGAGTTCTGTTTGTGGATGGTGAATTGACCCATTACAGTGGGCATCTCAAGTTGTCATGCCAAGTTCAGCCTGTTAATCCTTTCAGACAGATGCTTGTGCAAATATGAAAAGAATTGTAGACACTTGAAGAAGCAGGAAGGTGACCCTGTTCTGAACTAGATCATTGTTACTAATTTGAGAAAAATTATTTGACCATCAAATCCAATCTGTTTCTCCTACCATTGACCTTTCTAAAAAAGAAAAGAGAAAAAAAGGCATCAATACCTTTCAGTTTCCTGATATTTAATCAAAACATATTGACAATAGTGATATATCAAGCTCATCCACCCATGGCAATAACATTGTTATAAATGTGTAGAATGAATTAAACTGTAATAAAATGATACCTTTGTTTACGGGGTTATTTTTCATCACTGTACTTTGCTTTCTCCAAGGATGAATGCCCAAATATTCATAGCCATGATCCAAAATAGCTAATGCAATAAAGATGGGTTTCTAAAAGTTTTTGGTGGTTACTGCTTTACTAGATTTGTGTGGTTTCAGTAATCTTTAGAAAAACCAAATGTGGTGTTGCACACTATCACTAAGCAGAAATGTCTCAAAATCTTAAAACATGGATTCAGATTGTTAGGGGGTATTTGTTAATTCTTCTGGGAACACCATCCCACCCAAAATACCACTTGGAAAAAAATATGCCTCCCCACACTGACAGTTGATATATTAGAAATGATGCCAATAACTCATTATTGCACTAGTATTTCTGCTTAAAAAGTATTTGTACAAATGAAATCTAACATTTGTTTCATAATTGCATATGGATATACTACAAATGGAAGCGGGTGGTGCTGTGGGTTAAACCACAGAGCCTAGGACTTGCTGATCAGAAGGTCAGCGGTTCGAATCCCCGCGACGGGGTGAGCTCCCGTTGCTCGGTCCCTGCTCCTGCCAACCTAGTAGTTCGAAAGCACGTCAAAGTGCAAGTAGATAAATAGGTACCGCTATGGCAGGAAGGTAAACGGCATTTCCGTGCGCTGCTCTGGTTCACCAGAAGCGGCTTAGTCATGCTGGCCACATGATCCGGAAGCTGTACGCCAGCTCCCTCGGCCAATAAAGCGAGATGTGCGCCGCAACCCCAGAGTCGGCCACGACTGGACCTAATGGTCAGGGGTCCATTTACCTTTACCTTATACTACAAATATTGTAAAAGTTTTGAAATAATGCAAAGTACCTGGAGGCAGAGCAGGGACCTACTTGTAGTAAATAGCTGTAACTGTTGCCTACAATAAAATTTCCCAGGTTTTCAGTATGAGGCGTGTTTTTTCTGGATTAGAATAGGTTGAGCATGGGACTCTTACATTCCAAAAGAACATGGTTGTGCATTCTAGCTCACAGTAATAAACTTGTCCATCATTTATTTCCAGTATTTATATAGATGGTTCAATAACATTGACCTTGACTTACTTCTAACATCCTCCATTATGCATCAAATTGGAGACATGTCCCATGCATGGCCCTTCAGCAAGCCTGGCTGGAGTAAGGCTGTGCCACAAGTTCTACTGCAGGCTCAGGCCCAAAATACAACGGCACCAAGCAGTAAACATGAGAACCCAAAAACATTCAAGCTGAAGCTGATGTAAAGCACAAGGCAGCAGTCCCAAGTCAGATGCAGAGACGTGAGTCAAAAGTCCATAAGGCAACAGCTATGAAGATCAGTCAGAAGTCAGGAAAGTCAGGCTCCAAGGGCAGGGAATGATGGTCCAGCAACGCAGACTTCAACAGAAGGCTCATATAGCCTTGCCTCCCATATCCTGTCCAAACTGACTTCAGATGCTTAATCCTGTTCTCCAGGAACCTTTGCTGTTGAGGAGTGCAGTTACTCACAAGGGGCTCCACAGGTGGGGCCCTGCTGCTCTCTCATTTTCCCAATGGTGTGGGTCACTGATGGGCTAAATGAGAGGCAAGGCAGTGGGAACTGGTGCAGTGTAGGCACAGCAGCGTGGCCTACCGAGTGCTCCCAACTGCTGTGTCCATTTGTGCTGAGCTCCTATTCCTCTAACTCTCCTTCTCAGTAGGAGACAGTGACCCACAGCATTGAGAAGATGAGACAGCCCTATCAGCCAGTCCTGCCTGGGTCATTGGCTTTGAAGTGTAGGATGATGAGTCGCTCAGAATGACAGGAGGGTGTGCGTGAACTGACTTCCTCTTCTCGTCAACATTTTCTCTGATTCCTAGAGATAGCAAGACTTCCTTCACTAGCAAAATCTCTTCCAAGAGATCTCACCATTTCTTCTTGCCAACTTTTATCTCGTCGTCTGATCGAAACAATCTCGCGGCCTTGGGTTTGTCTGATAGATCTGAAAGTTCTTACTCATATGAACCGATGCAAGAGTCACATTTCCAGATCCCGCACCCAAAACCATCTTGCAAGATTTATGAGAAGCACTCCTTCTCAGTGGAGCTCTGCACGAATACCGATGCTGTAGCAAGCAAACTGGTCGTTTACAAAACCTATTCCAGGCTGTTTGCCTGTATGGTGCCTTGTGTGCTCACCAGCACCACATGAGATAGATCCAGTATTTTCAAAATGCTTGTCAACCAATCCTTATATAGGAAGAGGTTATCATTCATGGCCACATGCCAATGGTGGGTGGGGCAATTAATATAATTTTTAGCTTTGTAGGGTAGGCTAGCTTCTACACACAGTCTCTGCTGTTCAGGAAGCAAGAAGCATTATTTGAATTCAAAGATATCCCAGTCAGATGGAATGTCCCCCAGAAAGGAATGTGGTCCTTAGGTTCAAAATGGAGAAGACCCAAGTCATCTGCCTTGCCCACGTGGTTTTACCATGTGCGAGAGCTGCTCTTATACAGCTCAAAAGTGCCACATCGACAGGCTGTTGCTTGCCACCTCGAAAGCAGAAGTAGCAGCCTTCATTCAGCTTCCAGATAAAGCCAACTTCATTGTTTCCTTGCTTTGACACAGTGTTTTTTTCTCAAAAGCGGGTCTGAACGAATTTGGTAATTCTTTTCTGCTTTATTGTTTTGAGACTTGAGTTTTTCTGCTCAACAATCCCCCTGCAGCCCACAAATATCGTAAGTCTTATGGAAGAGGCTTTATGGCAGTTATGTACTCCTTGGGTTTTAAAGTCGCGTTTTGTATAATTTGGGAAACAAAGAGCCCTTCTCCCCCTGCTTCCTAGCAGTCCAATTTCTCCTGAGCAGCTTTCCTTCCCCCATCCTGGCTGCCTTCCTCCTGAGGGCTTTTAAGTCTCTCAGAAGGCAGTCTTTTAATTATGTCATTACTTGTTTGCAGTTCCGTGTTATTGTTTGCTTAAATGTTACTATTTGTGCTTTGAATTGATCGTACCTGTAGAGTCCAGAGCCGAGCCTTCGGTGTGGCTCTGAACAAATTTCACTTGCTCTTGCCCTCTGGACTTTTCCTGAAAACAAGATGTTGCCTCTGACACTGCTTCTTACGACTAAGAGAGGGGAAAATCAACATGGAACACATTAATGAGGTTTTTAAAGTAGAGAAGCGATCAGCTACTGATATGGATCTTTTTCTTTTTCTTATTTCCCATTCCAAGTATGACTTAGGAGAAAAACACACACACACACACAATTTTAATTTATGTAATGTACACTGAGAAGAGCGGTCATGCATACAGCAGTGAAGCCCAGAAAAGCAAGCGTTGCCTCATTTTTATTGCCTCTTTCTGCAGCTATCGTAGAGCCCTGACTGCATGCTTAAGTCAAATGCTGCTATTTTAGTCCCAGAACAATTTTCTTCCTCCTGCAAAGAAACACATTTTGCTATTCAGTTAAAAGAAAATTGATACTTTCAGCTGCTCTTGTAGTGTGAAGCCTATTGCTTCCTATCCCACTCGCTTATGTGCCACTTGGATCTTAAAAGAATTCTCAAAGTAATGATTATCGGAGACTTTGCTACAGAATTCCTCCCCACGTTTAACTTTTCTATTGCTTTCGGTTCAATGCCAACGCGATATATTTTGCAGTCTGAAGCAGAGTCCATTCCCCTTTACACAGCTAAGGCCAACAGTTTGAAGAGGCACCATTCAGAAGCCGAATTCTGCCTTCGTCTATTCCCCCTCATATGGTGCTGGCTGGAGCCGGTTGCTTTCTTTTACTGCAACCTTTCCTGACCTGGTACACTCCATATGTATTCTTGACTACAACTCCCATCAGCCCCCAGATAACATGGGCAAAAGTCAGAGGCAATGGGAGTTGTAGTTGAATAATGCAGTGGTACCTCGGGTTACATATGCTTCAGGTTACAGATGCTTCAGGTTACAGACTCCACTAACCCAGAAATAGTACCTCGAGTTAAGAACTTTGCTTCAGGATGAGAACAGAAATCGTGCTCCGGCGGCGCGGCGGCAGCAGGAGGCCCCATTAGCTAAAGTGGTGCTTCAGGTTAAGAACAGTTTCAGGTTAAGAACGGACCTCCAGAACGAATTAAGTACTTAACCCGAGGTACCACTGTACCTTGAAAGCACTAGGTTGGAGAAGGCTGCCTTGCTATATGACAAGGCTGGCTCTGTTTCAGTTATCCTCTTGGACTGGAAATGATACAGAGCAAAGGCCAGAGAGAAAGGGCTGCAACAGTGGAAAGACCATTTGAAGGAACCCGCAAAAGGGCAGACCATCTCAGGTTCAGCCTCCAGTGATTTCTGCTCTGGCTCTTGCCTGCTTCTTGAGCAAAAGGATACTGCCACAAGAATCTCCCAGCTCTCAGTCCCACTCTGACTTGTGGCTGTCACTGTCGTCGCCTGACTCTCTTCAGGCTCAACTTCAGCTTCTTCTGCTTCTCATGGTCTCATACATACATATATAAATCTTGGCTATGAGTCCTGGAAGACCTGCTCCCTGCCTTGCAGGCCTTTTTCTATCTGGTCTTGGAGGGAGGGCCCCTGATTGACTCCAGCTACAAAAATTTGAGAGACATGGGTGGCGCTGTGGGTTAAACCACAGACCCTAGGACTTGCGGATCAGAAGGTCGGCGGTTCGAATCCCCACAACGGGGTGAGCTCCCGTTGCTCGGTCCCTGCTCCTGCCAACCTAGCAGTTCGAAAGCACATCAAAGTGCAAGTAGATAAATAGGTACCGCTCTGGTGGGAAGGTAAACGGAGTTTCCGTGCGCTGCTCTGGTTTGCAGAGTGGCTTAGTCATGCTGGCCACATGACCCGGAAGCTGTACGCCGGCTCCCTCGGCCAATAAAGCGAGATGAGCACTGCAACCCCAGAGTCGGCCACAACTGGACCTAATGGTCAGGGGTCCCTTTACCTTTACAAAAGTTTGAGGCTGCTGGACAGACTGAACAGTAGGATTCTTGCTGTTTTTGATATTATTATTTTGCATCATTATTTTAGATCTTATGGAAATTTAGTTATATGCTTCTTGATCTTTTATTTATTGTTTATGACTACTTTTGTTGTGTCTGTAATTATGTTGTTATAGGCTGCATCAGCAGAAGTCCAGATCAAGGGAAGTAATATTCTTGCTTGGTCAGACCACATCTGGAATATTCTGGGTGCCATAATTGAAGAAGGATATTGACAAGCTGGAATGTGTGCAGAGGAGGGCAACCAAGATCATCAGGGGTCTAGAAACCAAGCTTTATAAGGAACAGTTGAGGGAGTAGGGTATGTTTAGCCTGGTAAAGAGAAGACTGAGAGGAAATTTGATAGCCATCTTCAAATATCTAAAAGGCTCTCATATGGAAGATGGAGTAAGCTTGTTGCCCCCCACCAGAAGTGCTACCCCTCCCCTAACTGTTTCCCACCTAGCTGTTTCTTGACAGGTTGCCAATTTACGTTGTATCTTCCAGGCTTCAGTTATAATAAACTGTCAAGTCTTTCATCCTTATTCAGTTAACTGCAAACCAAACAAGTGTTTATTTTTTTAAGAGCATCATTCTTACATTTATTATTTTCCCCTCACAATATTAGTTTCTTCACACCATTGTGTATATATTCACAAGTACATATATGAATTTTTTAAAAAATGGACTGGTATGATGAAGATAAACACACACGGAACCAAAAATCAGGGGTACTTGTATTTGATGTGAGCATCTCATACAGTGAGGTATTTATCAAGCAAGTCGCTTTCATGTTATAAAGGAGAGTCATTGAGTTTTCTCAGAGTTTCTTTCTGCCTTCAAGCCAGAGTAGAGAGCACACCTGAGCCATTGTTTTCAGAAGAGCTCTATGCTGGCTGCAAACACTTCTGGCTGATAAGAGAGAGTTACTCCTGCAGAGATTGGCATGAAGCTTCAAGCAGCCCCCTATGCAAGTGAGAAGGCCTTTCGGTAGGCAACAGACTGATGAAAACTCTCCCCCCTACTGGTAATTCTCAGAATATTCACTGCAGACATTCCTCCTTGTTAGAAGGATACGTAAGTAGAGCAAAGCCCTAATTTGTTTACATCCAGGTTTACGATGACATAGATTGGCCACTATAATACTGGTCTGCGCAACTATATTCCTCGCAAACAGTGTGGTCCTATGCATGTCTACTTACTCCAAAGGCACTTATTCCCAAGTAAATTGGTACACAGGATCGCAGCTAGTTGCAGTTAGTTGAAAAAAAAAACACAGTTCTATGCCGTGATGTAACTCAAAGAAACAGTTGCAACTGATTATACACACAAATTTCATATATATTAATAAGGCAACCAAATGCAGATTGTAGCCAAACAGAAATCTATGAACATAAATTAGACATAGGAATCATATATGGAGATCAAAATTTGACTTATGAAAAATATACATAAAAAGCAGACCTTGTCTAAGCTGAACAGCCTTCACTGCAAATTTAGCTGTATTAAACGTCTCCGACCTCTGCAAACAAGACAACAGATATTTCCCTGAGATCAGTGCTTTTGTGTATGTGGGTATAAGACATCAGGCACCATATGCCATACTGTAAACTGCATAAAGCAACTTGGCGAAAATATTGGTAGTTGCTATCCCTATTCATTTACCTGAGACATTACTGTTTAAATCACAGTATGATGCAATGTGGTTATGAAAGCGGTGCCACATGAGACTGATTTGTTATAACAAGGAAAGAAGCTACATTATTTTAACTTTGCAAATGACTTAGGTAAAGGTAAAGGGGCCCCTGACCGTGAAGTCCAGTTGTGACCGACTCTGGGGTTGCGGCGCTCATCTCGCTTTATTGGTTGAGGGAGCCGGCGTACAGCTTCCGGGTCATGTGGTCAGCATGACTAAGCCGCTTCTGGCGAACCAGAGCAGCACACAGAAATGCCGTTTACCTTCCCGCAGGAGCGGTACCTATTTATCTACTTGCACTTTGACGTGCTTTCGAACTACTAGGTTGGCAGGAGCAGGGACGGAGCAACGGGAGCTCATTCCGTTGTGGGGATTCGAACCACTGACCTTCTGTCCTAGGCTCTGTGGTTTAACCCACAGCACCACCCGTGTCCCTTTCCAAATGACTTATAACTTGCAAATAACTTGCCCTGTCTAAAGCATTAGCCTTTAAATAGCAAGGACATGTGGTGAAAGTTGCTGGGTGTTTGCCTCTTTTAAAATAAACAATGGCAGCCACGGTTTTTGCCATAGCATCCCGAATTTCACAAAAGCCCTCGCAGCGACTGGAAGTGCAGGCTTGCCTCGAGTACACATTAGCAAGCGGCACAGCAGCCTGCGATCGAAGCACTCATTGCTGCGGGAATCAAAGAGCTACAGGTTTACAGGGGAGAGAATAGAAATAACAGGTCGTCTGGTTCAAGTCTCTAGTCGTGAAGTGCTGTTTCTCGCACTACAGTATATTTTCTGCTGCCTCCTCCAGTCTCGTTTCCTACGAGCCAAGAGCATCACTCCCCATGGAAAACCATTTGACAGTTCATTAGATCTTACTGTTAGGAAGTTTCCCCTGATGATCTCTCCAATTGCTCAATTTCTGAGGCAGTGATGAACCCAACCAAATTAGCTCCAATGTCTTTTCCAGAGCACTGCGAAGTCTTCCAAAATGCAACACAGACCCTCTTTTAAAAAAAGAAAGAAAGGGGTTCAGATCAGCTCTCAGGAATGAAAAGATTGTTTTGCTTTATCTTTCTGTTAGGTTTTCACCAGCAGACGGAGTGATGTAAAAGTAAGTTCTATTTTTTTTGGATAAAGAAAGGTGCACTTTTTGTCGCTGGGGCAGCCCAGTAAGATGGGTGCCATCATCCTCATCATCCTCATCATCCTCATTATCATCATTATCATCATTATCACTACATTATAGAGGGTGTCATTTTAGGGGGTGAAACTTATTTTTTGCAAATTTCTTCAGTAAGCTGTCTTAAAAATATGTTTCTGGGTGTGAGGAATTCAAGTCTACGATTATTGTTGTGACTCGACAATATTTAGCTAGGCAAGACTACTTTTGCTGAAGAGGCACATGAACTGCTTTCAGAAAACCAAAGAATTTTAATTTTACATTCTGAAAATTATTGCTTGGCTTCCAAGAGGCACCTGACTCTCGAAAACAGGATGTTGGACAATCTACACCTTTGGTCTGATCCAGCAGCTTAGAGAAACCTAGGGAGCTGCCTTATGAAGAGTCAGAAGATCGGTCCATCTAGCTTGGTATTTGTGCTGGTCCCAAGGGTTAACCGTGCAGCGAGGTCCGAGTCCAGTCCGAGGTCGAGGGTGTGGTATGGAGGCTGTCCGTCAAAGCTGAAGCTGGGTCCAAAGCAGGGAGTCGGTTGGGGTCAGGAACTCTGGCAGAAGAGCAGGACAGGGTGCAGACAGGAACAGGCTACCAACAATGTTGGTCCCGCAACCTGGGACTGGGGCTGGCTGGCTTTTATCTGCTCCGAGCCATAGGGCAGCCCCGGTCCACAGGTGACTCGCCTCTCCTGGCCTGGAGGCAAGCACTCCTCCTGTGGGAACTTAATTCCCTCCGCCTCTCTGCCCTGAGCCTCTGCAGCTCAGGAGAGGCTGGAGGGTTACCGGACCCAGAGGCAACCTCAGCTTCCCCTGATGGGGCTGAGAGTGGAGCACCTGCAGGCAATGGGTCCTCCATCACCTCAGGAGCCAGAGCAGACTTAGCCGGTGCCTGCACCTGAGGATCCAGCACAGGTGACGACCCTTCAGGCTCAAGCCCCAGCCCCGGCTCAGCTGGTTCTGGAGGCAGAGACTCCTGTGCAGGCTGGGATTCCTCAGGTTCGGTCTCCGAGTCCGCATCCCAGGCCATCACAGTATTGTTTTCTTTTAGCAGCAATGGCTTTAAAGGGTTTCAGTTTGGGCACATTCTCAGACCTACGTGGAGATGCTGGGAATCAAACCTGGGACATCTGAAGTGCAAAGCAGATACTCTATATAGTTATAGAACTCTTGTTACGTAGTGGAAACAGGCAGTGTGACATGGGGCAGAAGAACCCCATGCCTTTAGTCATTTGAACAGGAGAACCTGCACTGGCCTCATTTTTCTGGGTGATAAACCAGTTTGGATTCAGCTCAGAAAGATGTGCAGGCTTGTATGAACTGACCAGGTACATCAGTTGCCAGAAAACAGCCCTCTGCCAGTGAATCTGAAATACTTTTAGTGACGGAAACCAGAATCCTAACCTTACTAACATTAACCCCCGCAGATTCTAAATGGTATGTTTGTGGAATAAAAAGTAAATTATTTATCAGCAAATGAATAGTCCCCAAACCTTCTGTTTACCAATTTGCAACGTATGTTATTTCCTTTTGTTATCATGTATTCATATAATACATTTATGACAGGTTATTGAAAAAACAATAGGAATCATTGTGTGGTGGCTAATCACAATGTAATGTAAACGATATCTTCTTTACAGAACAAATCTGCTGGCAGCTTCCGTTTAATTAACCTCCCATCAATGTCAAACTGTAATTTTAATGTTGTAAATTGAAAAAGTAGTCAAACGTTGCGCTTTGTCATGCAACTATGAATTTCATTGTCTATTCAGCAAGATGAAGGACTTTACCATTAAGGGGATGAATTTAATCTATGGATTCACCATGCCTGCATAAACCTTCTGATTTCTTGTCTAAGTTGCAATGAAAACAAGAACATGATTGCAAACACCATAACCAAGACCTGATTAAGACACTGTGTGAAAATGGAAAATATTTTTGCTAATTGCATCTTTTATTTATTTAACAGAGAAAGAGGCAGAAGATGTCAACAGTCTGAAAAGGAATGTCTTCAATGCTGAGGCTGCAAATCCACAAATAGTAATATATATAAGTATTTAAAACCGTGTGAAGGTTAGAAACTGGTGCCACAATCTAGCGAGGGAAACTGACACAAACAATCTGGAATACACCTTTGACTCTGCATCATAATGCTAATTTGTTCCCATTAGAGATGCCTGGCCCCTTCTTTTGTTATAGAGAGGAATGTCCATCTTCATACAAGGTCACTGGATATGGAACTCAATGTGAACAGGCTTGGGTTCACCATCTTAATGAATGCTCATCTCACAAACTGGAAGATCATTCATGCAAAACAGCCTCATTATCACAGTCACAATGGAAATAGTGTGTGCTTTGACACGCTTACGTCCAAAGCTAGGGCTGTAAGAAGGCATTGTTTTCTGTTCCAGCCTTTATTTGTTGCATGTGCCAACATTTCTGTTCTGCTGCAGTTCGTCTTCCACCAAGAATGATGTTATTTGTCTCACTGTCTGCCCTGTTGAAATGTAACTTACATAACCAATTACAGTGGTACCTCGGGTTACATATGCTTCAGGTTACAGACGCTTCAGGTTACAGACTCCGCTAACCCAGAAATAGTGCTTCAGGTTAAGAACTTTGCTTCAGGATGAGAACAGAAATCGTGCTCTGGCGGCGCAGCAGCAGCAGGAGGCCCCATTAGCTAAAGTGGTGTTTCAGGTTAAGAACAGTTTCAGGTTAAGAACGGACCTCCGGAACGAATTAAGTACTTAACCCGAGGTACCAATGTACATAAATTATGTAAGCTGCATTGTCATGATGTTTCCCCATCCCATTCATTTCAACGGAAAGGACGCACAATGCAAGTGCAGGGCAGGGGGACATATTCAATTGCATATCATTTGTGGGCAGCAACAACTGCAAATACTGATCATGTTGGCCAGATTAATTTCCATTTTTGACATGGAATGATCAAGTGAACATAGGCAATTTCTGCTCCCATTCTGTTTCCATCAGACTTCTTCAACATCCCTAACCCAATCGCAACCCATTGTTCATGAAATCTCTTTATTTAAAGGGGGGAAGGTGCCAAATTACAAATAGCGGCCTCCAACGGATTAGAGTTGTGAAAAACTACATTGTTTTTGGATTACCTCATACAGTTGCAGTAGCGTATTAATCAGGGTTCAATGAGTTTAAAGCAAGCACTTCAATTAGTAAAAAGAAGAGTTTGGTTTGAATCTAAATGGTTCCATGGAACAAGGCCAAATTCTCTTTCTCTGAAAACAACTGAAAAATTAATGGTAGTTAAAGGAAAAGTTAAGGGACGCGGGTGGCGCTGTGGGTAAAACCTCAGTGCCTAGGACTTGCCGATCGTCAGGTCGGCGGTTTGAATCCCCGTGGTGGGGTGCGCTCCCGTCCTTCGGTCCCAGCGCCTGCCAACCTAGCAGTTCGAAAGCACCCTCGGGTGCAAGTAGATAAATAGGGATCGCTTACTAGCGGGAAGGTAAACAGCGTTTCCGTGTGCTGCGCTGGCTCGCCAGATGCAGCTTGTCACGCTGGCCACGTGACCCGGAAGTGTCTTCGGACAGCGCTGGCCCCCGGCCTCTTAAGTGAGATGAGCGAACAACCCCAGAGTCGGACACGACTGGCCCGTATGGGCAGGGGTACCTTTACCTTTACTTTAAGGAAAAGTTAGAAATCTGCCAGTATGAATACAACTATGGAAATAATGATAAGTTAAAAGAAAATACAGAATGTGAGTGACAGGTAAACACAGTCTTCTCTCTTGTATCTGTCCGCTGCAAAAAGGCAGGAAGGTAGAAAAGGCAAGTTGGTTATTTTATAAACCAGAGCCTGCTATATAAGATTGCTCAGAGCTCTTTAATGAAGAGTCTCCTACTCTGCAGAATTGCCAGAGGAGGAGAATTCACTTGGGAAGCACAGAACAAAACTTGTGAAAATATTTTTAACTCAAAAGCTTTCCATGGCTTCCAGGTATTTGTTACTTGATCATGCTGCTGTGTTTTCAGTCACTTTTACAGCACAATGCTATATATTTGAAATAAGCAAGTCCCATTAAGCTCCTTGGGGCTTACTCCCAGGTATGTTGCCACCTGGGTTATAGCAATGTTGAACTACAGGGAACTTTAGTTTGATCCTGCGTGTCAATATTTGCTTTTTTAAAAATTGCTCTTGCATTATAATTTGTGAAGGAAAAGTTAATCAGTTTATAACTCACTTATACTATCAGCGAGAGAGAGAGAAATGTTCCACATAATTTCCTAATATTCTTGAACTTCTGCATGAATTAGAAGTCAAAGGCAATCTGAACCAAGACTCTTTTTGATCCTCAAGAGAATAAAAACAATTTGGACTATCAATGATCTGAGATTAGAGTTGGGTGCATAAGTAATTAACAGACTGTGTAAGACACAATTATTTTGTTTTGTGTATGTGTGTTCTTTTTAAATAGAAATAGGTAATTTGCTCTGCAAAATTATCTTTCCTCACCGATTCCCAAGAGATATAGATAACAGGCCTTTGGATGTTTGTGTTTCCTTGAAATTGCTGAAGGTTTCTCAGGGCAGAATCCTAGGAGTTGTGGCACTGCTGATAATTATTATGAAGTCTCTTACAAGAACAAAAACACCTCAGAGAAAAACAGCAGTGAGAACCTGCCGAAATGCAACTTACCATAAAGTTAAACTCTTCATTTGGGTCTAAATGGAGATAATGGTTTCTCTGTCCACTACGGAGCTTAATATGCTCAGTTAAGATGATTTTGCCATACTCAGTCACTGCTGCTGTGAAGTGTTACTGTGCTAATTTTGCATACATTTAAGCTGCAGTTGTATTGTCACTTTTCTCAGCAACACTAAAGTGTGTTACCACTATTTACTGCTGCTATGAAAGGTTGTTTTACATACATTTACATAAAGTAGTTCGTCATTTACTAGGGATGCAGGTGGCACTGTGGTCTGAACCACTGAACCTCTTGGGCTTGCCTATCAGAAGGTCGGCAGTTCCAATCCCCACAACAGCCTGAGCTCCCAATGCTCTGTCCCAGCAGTTTGAAAGCATGCCAGTGCAAGTAGATAAATAGGTACCGCTGTGGCAGGAAGGTAAATGGCATTTCCGTGTGCTCTAGTTTCTGTCATGGTGTTCCGTTGCGCCAAAAGTGAATTAGTCATGCTGGCCACATGACCCAGAAAGCTGTCTGTGGACAAACGCCGGCTCCCTCAGCCTGAAAACAAGATGAGCGCTGCAACTCCATCGTCGCCTTTGATTGGACTTAACCATCTGGGGGGTCCTTTACCTTTTACCTTTTGCAATTTACTGTACTATAGTTTTGCATTTCATGGCCATTTAACACCAACATTTATATTTCTCTTCCTAAACGCCATGTGTATATAATAAGAGTGTGTAGCCACCAAAATGTTAAACTTGTAACTGTTTGGAAGCAGGCTGTTTTGGGGCCTCTCTGTCTCATGATTTCGTACAAATATGGGTACAGATCTATTAAATCCAAAGTTCTGCTTTGCCCCCATTAACTATGATGGGAAATAATAATTAAAAAAAGCTATAGCTTTTCTCTTTTTCACATAAATGGGTGAAATTTGCAGGTAGGTGAACTTATCTGGAGTGGGTTAAGCCTGCTAAATTTCAGACAGATGCACCTGGTGGGGGTGGGGGAAGTTGTGCAGAAAACCTTTAAAGTTTTAAACCAGTCACTTTGGGGCTGAGTCGGGCCTGGTTGGCTTTGTGAAGTCGTATTTTTCATTTTTCAATACTTCACCTTGGGGGGAAATTGGGGTAATTGTCTTGAGGCTTATTTCATTGGATTTGTCACAATGTAAGTGGGACGCAGGTGGCGCTGTGGGTTAAACCACAGAGCCTAGGACTTGCCGATCAGAAGCTCAGCAGTTTGAATCCCCGCGACGGGGTGAGCTCCCATTGCTCGGTCCCTGCTCCTGCCAACCTAGCAGTTCGAAAGCACGTCAAAGTGCAAGTAGATAAATAGGTACCGCTCCGGTGGGAAAGTAAACGGCGTTTCCATGCACTACTCTGGTTCGCCAGAAGCGGCTTAGTCATGCTGGCCACATGACCTGGAAGCTGTACGTCGGCTCCCTTGGCCAATAAAGCGAGATGAGCGCCGCAACCCCAGAGTCTGCCACGACTGGATCCCTTTACCCTTTACCGTTACTAAGTGGACAGCATGGGAAAGGCGATGGGTAAGAAGAGTCATTGAGGTGTTCCCAGAGGCACTTTTATGGTGATTGTGTATTCCTGAGATTTTTTTTCCCCTCGGGGCTATGGGACACAGATCTCCTTTGTGGCTTGCTGGTGTTGCCTGGCCTAGTTTTCTTCAGAGGAGGAGACATCAATCAGGCCCCTGCCTCAACCAGCTCCTCTTCCACTGAAGACGGCATGTGTTTAAGTTAATGAAGCTGAGACCCTTTGTTATCCAACATTTTCATCTCGCCTCTTTCTTCCAAATACGTGTGCAACCATGTCCCTATAAAATGCTTTTTTTAAAAAAAAGACGCACATTAGATGACATTAAGCAAAAAGCCCACAAATATTGGACATTCATCGATGCTGAACCCCAAACCACTAGCTCTGGACCTCAGTCACCTCATTATCCAGCGAAGGGGCAGGTAGCTAGCCAACCTCCATATCTTGCCCTGTTCAGAAGATACACACACAAAGATCAGGGCAAAGAACCCTTGAACAAGAAGATGGACGATCAGTCATCTAAAATTGACCGAGCTACATCCACTATCAGTAAGTTATCAGATCAGGTTTCCCAGCATACCCAGGCTATTGAGAAACTGCAAGGAGCTACGGCAGAGAATTATAAACTAGCTGCGGGAGCCAATCAAAAAGCTGAGCAGGCGTGCAAAAAGGTTGAGGAGATCAAGGGGGAAGAAAGACCTCTGAAAAGACAGGTAGGAGAACAGCAAGCCTACCTGGCACTGGTGGAACTGAAAAGTAAGGAAAGCAATCTCAGGCTGAGGGCCGTCCCAGAACTGGAGCAGGGCAACCTAGAGGGATTTTTGAGGCTTTTATTTTCTAAATTTTGGGGGGTTGAGGAAGACAAAGACTTTAAAATTGTGACGGCCTTCAGACTGGGAAGATCGGTTAAGAAAGACAAGTCCAGAGACTGTTTGGTTGTCTTGAGAACAAGAGAGGAAAGAGACAAGATATTAGGCCTACATTTTAAAAAATCTCTGGAAGTAGAAGGCAAAAGGGCAGAAATTTATAGAGACATCCCTAAATATCTGTTGGATCTTAGAGCCTCATACATAGACTTGACCAAATTGTTAAGGTACAACGCAATTCCTTATAGGTGGGAATTCCCTCAAGGTCTATCATTTACCTACAAAGGAAGGAAGGTAAGAATTAAAACACCTGAGGACCAGCAGAAGTTCCTACACGACAACGAGGAGGACCTCCAAAAGGGAGCTGCAGCTTCTTGGCCCCCACCACCGGGATCACCACCAGGACGTGTACCATCTGGATGTGGACCGGCACCACACCCGTCGGGAACGGAGGGAAATTTAGACACCCAACTGTGATACCTAAGAATTAGACCAGGATGTCTCTGCAGCTTCTTAGCTGGAATATAAATGGCGGGAACTCCCCAGAAAAAAGGAAAAAAGTATTTCATATTTTGAAAAAGGAACAATTGGATATTATCTGCTTGCAAGAAACACATGTGACAAGACTCCACAGAAAAGTGTTAATTAATAAAAGATTAGGCCAAGAATTTATTTCATCGGATAAAGTTAAGAAAAGAGGAGTGGTGATATATGCAAAGGAGAGCTTGTCACCAAAATTTTTATTTAAAGACGAACAGGGCAGAATTTTGGCGATTGAAATTCAGACACAAGGAGAAAAGTTTTTAATCTTAGGAATATACGCCCCAAATGAAGGAAAATCGGAATTCTTCAAGAAGTTGCATGAGATTATGCTGGACTATTTGGATTACAACAACATCATTATGTTGGGAGATATGAACGGGGTTGTCTCAGTGAATATGGACAAGTCGCAAAGTGCCAACATAACGAAAGATGGCAGACTACCAAAAACCTTTTTTGAAATGACTGACAATTTGGACTTGATTGATATATGGAGGATCAAGAACCCTCCAGGGAAAGAAGGAACTTTTTTTTCTGAAGCTCACATGACATGGACGCGAATCGACCAAATATGGATAACTAGAGGACTGGCACCTAAGACTAGAAAAGTGGAAATCTGCCCAAAAACCTGCTCCGACCACAATGCTTTGAGAATGGAACTGAGATTAAATACAACCGGATCTTTCAGATGGAAAATGAATGACACTCTGCTAAGAGATCAGGAGATTGTCAAGAAGGCCCAAAAAGCTTTAAAGGATTATTTTGAAATAAATTTAAAGACAGCCGTGGAAAAAAGAATAATCTGGGACGCAAGTAAAGCAGTTATGAGAGGGTTTCTAATACAGCAGAACACGATTAAAAAAAGGCTCTGGAATGAAAAGAAGGAGAAGATCTTGGAGAAAATAAGAGAAGGAGAGAAAAAATTGAGATCTAGGCCTAAATCGAAGGAAGTGTTGAGAGAAGTGAAGTTTTTCCAGGCACAATATTCGAAACTGATAAATCAAGAGGTGGAATGGAAAATTAAACAAATGAAACAACGATCCTTTGAATCAGCTAACAAGTGTGGGAAACTGCTAGCATGGCAGTTGAAAAAGAGACAAAAGCTTAATACAGTTACAAATCTAGAGATTAAAGGGAGAATGGTTCAGAAACCCGAGGAAATTAGAAAATGTTTCCAGAGATATTTCAAAGAACTTTATTCACAAGGGCCGCAAAAAGATTCTGAGGTGGATCAATTTCTCATAACTAATGGACTACAAAAAATACCCCCGGAAATGAGAGCAACTTTGAATTGTAATATTACGTATCAAGAAATTGAATGTGCCATTCAGAACCTTCAACTAGGCAAGTCTCCAGGACCTGATGGACTTACTTCCAAATATTATAAGGTATTGAAGGACTCGTTGATACAACCACTGTTGGAAGTTTGTAACCAGATTATGGAGGGGAGGAAGGCACCGGAAACGTGGAAAGAAGCTTTCATCACGTTGATACCAAAATTAGAAACTGAAAAAACCCAACTTAAGAACTACCGTCCTATCTCACTCCTAAATGTGGATTACAAAATTTTTGCAGACATTTTGGCAAGTAGGTTTAAGAAAGTATTAAATGAAGTGATTCATAAGGACCAAGCAGGCTTTCTCCCGGGCAGGCATTTGTTTGACAACACAAGAAACATCATTGACATTTTGGAATTTTTACAAACAAACTTAAATACAAGAGCGGTGTTGATCTTTATTGATGCGGAGAAAGCCTTTGACAATATCTCTTGGATGTTTATGAAGAAAAATCTGGAAAGGATGGGAGTAGGGCGGGGGTTTGAAAATGGAATAGAAGCAATTTATTCAGAATAAAAAGCTAAATTGATAGTAAACAACGTGGTGACAGAGGAGTTCAAAATTGAAAAAGGGACACGACAGGGGTGCCCTCTGTCTCCTCTGCTGTTTATTTCAGTCCTGGAGGTGCTATTGAACATGATCAGAAATGACCGGTTGGCACAGGGAATTGTGGTCGGAGAGAAACAATATAAACTGAAAGCATTTGCAGATGACTTGGTATTAACATTACAGGAGCCAGTCCCTAGCACTAAAAGAGTGTTAGAATTAATTTCTGACTTTGGCCGGGTGGCGGGATTCAAGCTGAACAAACAAAAAACTAAAGTTCTAGCAAAAAACTTGACAACTACTGAAATAGAGGAGTTCAGGAAAGAAACAGAACTAAATGTGGTTAAAAAAGTAAAGTACTTAGGGGTGTACCTGACCTCCAAAAATTTGAATTTGTTTAAAGATAACTACGAGAAATGTTGGTCAGAGATCAAAAGAGATTTGGAAACATGGTCAAGATTGAAACTTTCCTTGTTGGGTAGAATAGCTGCTATAAAGATGAATGTATTGCCGAAAATGTTATTTTTGTTTCAGGCCCTTCAGATCGTGGACAAGGTGGAATGCTTTGGAAGGTGGCAGAGGGATATTTCTAAATTTGTCTGGCAGGGCAAAAAGCCCCGAATAAAGTTTAAAATACTAACTGATGCGAAAGAAAGAGGGGGGTTTGCCCTGCCGGACTTGAGGTTATATTATGAATCTGCAGCCTTCTGCTGGTTGAAAGATTGGATTTTGTTGGAGAACACCGATGTCCTCGATCTGGAAGGGTTTGGTAATGCTTTTGGGTGGCATGCATATTTGTGGTATGACAAGGTTAAAGTTCATAGATCGTTCAAAAACCATATTGTCAGAAGAGCAATTTTTATGGTCTGGACAAAATACAAAGACTTATTGGAGAGTAAGACTCCGAGGTGGCTCTCACCGATGGAGGCCAAAGCATGTAAAAGACTCAATATGGAGGCCCATTGGCCTAAATATTGGGAAATAATTGAAAAAATTGGAGATAATTGGAGGTTGCAGAGTATGGAAAAGTTAAAAAACAAGGTGCGAGATTGGTTGCACTATGCTCAAATTCAGGAAGTTTTTAAAGCGGACAAAAAAGTGGGTTTCCAGGTGGAAAAATCGAAATTAGAGACAGAGTTGCTAGAGCCAAAATCTAAGTTACTTTCGAGAATGTACAACTTGCTGCTTAAATGGAATACACAGGATGAGACAGTTAAATCCTCCATGATAAAGTGGGCGCAGGACTTGGGGCATAACATTATGTTTGAAGACTGGGAAAGGTTATGGAACACCGGGATGAAATTCACGGCATGTAGTGCCTTGAAGGAAAATATTATGAAAATGGTATACCGGTGGTACATGACCCCAGTCAAGCTTGCAAAGATATACCACCTGTCGGACAATAAATGTTGGAAGTGTAAGGAGGAGGAAGGGACATTCTTACACCTCTGGTGGACCTGCCCGAAAGTGAAGGCCTTCTGGGAGATGATACATAATGAATTAAAAAAGGTACTCAGATTTACCTTACCCAAGAAACCGGAGGCCTTCCTCCTGGGCATGGTAGACCAGAGAGTGGCCAAGAAAGATAGAACTTTCTTTATGTACGCCACTACAGCAGCAAGGATCCTGATGGCAAAGCACTGGAAGACACAAAATCTACCCACTCTGGAAGAATGGCAGACGCAGTTGATGGACTATATGGAACTGGCCGAGATGACTGGCAGAATCCGAGACTTGGGAGAAGAAGCAACGGAGGAAGTCTGGGAAAAATTTAAGGACTATTTGAAAAAGCATTATAAGTTGTATGAATGTTAAAAAATGCTCCTTTTAGGAAACTATAGCTTCAGCATTGGTAAACTTTTGAAATGGAAAATAAGGTACAAGAAGCCAGAGGTGGTGTAATGAAATAACTTTATTGTGTTGAAATTAAAAGTTTAAGGATTTGGACTACAATGTCCTAGAGATTAGATATCACGATAAAATGAAAGATACATTATTGTGTTTGAAATAAGTTAACAAATTGCTGATGTTTTGAATGTACAGAGAATGCAGGGTTCGGAAGATGGGGGAAGTCCACTAGATCTATGGAAATTTGTAATTGGAAGTTGGATTTTGTATTTTATAAACTTAATAAAAAATTATATTAAAAAAAAAAGAACCCTTGAACATCACCCATGATTAAATTTGAAGTTCTACCTTATGTTTTAAATTACACAATAGCTATAGTTGTACTGCTTCTGTATATGATGTGATCTCCGATTTACAAGGCGTAAAATCTTTATCATGTTCTAAAATGGGCTAATAATAATAATAATAATAATTGGAAGCCAGAGGCCAATTCAGAACCCATATGGTTTCCTTCTTCTTCTTTTCTCTTGTCTTGACCTAAAATTCTTGCGAGGTCTCTAAAATTGCTAGTATCTCAGGTTCTCAGATAGTATTTCTTGTAATTCCATCTATTCATGCTCCATTGCATGTCTGAGTGGTGGGGAGGGGGTCACCTTATTAGCAATTTTTATTGTAATCATTTGGAGAATAAATTACTTCCTGACAATGTGAGTCTATGCCATTGTTAAAGACCTTAAAAAAACACCTTTTTTGAGCTTGCACAAATTTCTTCCTGGCAAATGGGTCGGGCTGCACTTTATATCACTGCTGTAAGTCAAGCCAATGGCCTTTGATTTCCCTCCGCTTTTCAACAGGCTGGAAGAATATAATGCTTACCACAGCGTTGAGGTGCACAAATGATGCCTAAGCTTATTGTGTGCAGCATCACAAAAGCTGGTGGACTACAGGTCCTAAATGGATGCATGCCCTTTTGTGATTAACCTTGAGGAGTGGAGCTGTCTTTTAACAAAATGAAGGGGGTGTAATCACATAACAGCTTGTTGCTCTCACAAAAAATAAATTCATTTCATCTACCATCCCTCCCGCAGGTCTTACTCATTCTCTTGTGCTACATCTGGCTATACATGAAACACTCTGGCCTAGCATGCGAAGTATCTTTTGTAATGTATTCCCCTCCCCCCCCCAAAAAAGAGTGATTGTCTTAAGAAAAATATGGACACTGACTTTGTTCTTTTTATCTATATTGTATCTATATTATTGCTGTCTTTTATCCTACCCACTAATGAATGGCGTTAGTGGAGATTCTATGATGATATTGGGACATGCCATTATAGTCAATGATCCATTGGCTCCCTTTTACCTCTTTCCCTTTGCCACCCTAACCAAATGTTGTCACCACAGTTCGTCAGGTGTATTATTTGAGATCAGCTCCTTGATTTCATCCTTGATAATCTTATCCATGAAACTGGGCTCTAGACTATGTACAATTTCATCACTTGGGGAGGATCTACATTCATGGTTTTTAACGTTAAGGAAGGGTTAAGGAATGGTTTTTGTTATGTACTGAAGTTCTCACCCTGGGCCAGCAGGGGGATACTGTAGATAGTTTTCACTCAGGTCCACAAATGCAAATAAAGGATTGAAAGTGACGTTCAGTGATTGGATAGTTACAGAAAGTGGTTACTGTTGCATTCTAGTGGAGCTCTATATAAGCAGGCTGGCTGAACCCTTCAGTTCAGTTCTGTTCTGGCCTGTGAATAAACAAGAGCTGTTTGAAGAATCGCTGTGTCGTCTGATATGTTCACCCACAACTTAACAGTTTTGATAACGTAGATGGACACATGATGCCCTACTTTTTACATTCATAATGCGTTATTACCTTGTCTTTTTTCCATTTAATTTCTAATCGTTTTATGCTACTATATCAGTGAAGCACTGTTCCTATATTCCTATGTAGAGTTTTACCTTTTTTTTTACTGTGTGCAAACTCTGACCCCCCCTCCAGCGGTATTTCAGGGAGCAGAAAGCAAAGGATATGGGGGGGGGAGAGAAAAATAACATGTGATGCAAGAGGGCAGAGCAGAGCAACCAGCGACCACCAGCAGGGAAAGAAACAGCATTTTGGAAAATGGTGTGGTTGGATATTACCTACATTTGATGGGGAAAACCCAAGGTAAAAAAACATTTCAATTAACAAGTGTGCCCTGTGAGATTTTAGAGCAACGTAACTAATATCCATCTAATAGGGGGAAATAATGTTAAACAGGTCAGTGTAGATCCAGCCTGGTTGTATCGCTTCAGCAGTCACCATGTAGTAGGAGCTTCAGTTTGTCAACAATCAAGCAGAATCAAAACTAATTACTGAGTGACTGGTAACTATTGGTAATTACAGTGGTACCTCTGGTTAAGTACTTAATTCGTTCCGGAGGTCCGTTCTTAACCTGAAACTGTTCTTAACCTGAAGCACCACTTTAGTTAATGGGGCCTCCTGCTGCCACTGCGCCGCCGGAGCACGATTTCTGTTCTCATCCTGAAGCAAAGTTCTTAACTTGAGGTACTATTTCTGGGTTAGCGGAGTCTGTAACCTGAAGCGTACGTAACCTGAAGCGTATGTAACCCAAGGTACCAGTGTACTATAGACTCATTGAGAACTTACACAGCAATGTGTGGGGGGTGTCTATCTTGGACATATCTTGTAAGGAGAGTGGGAAACCAGTTTTGGAAAATTGTATTAAATTGAATCAATTCGGTAACGATCTGTAATAATTTGGAAAAGCAACGAAAATAACTGGCGAAACTGATCGCACATTCGACAACTTCATATGCTGCGGTCTTGTGTACGTGGTAAGTGCCCTACAACCCCAGGATAAGTGTGCAGAGTTAATGCACAACTGGAAAGTATATTCAACTGAATCCCTCTTGGCATATGTTGCTATCATTCAAAATCATTAAGCAAGAGCAATCCTGAAGAAACACTTGACTGGAGGCAACGCAAAATAGAAACTTTACCCCTGCACTGTTAAGATTTATTCTAAGTGCCTCATGCTAAAATGGCACTGTTTACAGTGTATCTGCTGCTATGATTCACAGACCTATTAATATGCATTGCTGGGGATTAATGAAAGCTATATTCAGTTTAATAATTTTAAAGTGTTTTATTGTCGATCACCCTCAGTTAAGCAGTTTTTATTTCCACCATAACAGAAACATATTCCCTGCATTTTTAAAAAGTTCACAAGCGTTTGAGTTGTATCTGACATTACCAATGTGCTAGATTTAAGCGAAGCAGCATTTGAAAACAAAACAAAACAAAAAAACCCAACCCACAACAATGTGAGCAGGCAAACAAAATGCTAAGGAGAAGAAATTAAGATGGCAAAGGAGGAGAGATCATAAAACTCCAATAAAACTCAACGATGTACTTTCCTCGTGCGGACTCTGTGATGACCATCTCGTTCCGTAAAGTTTAAGGTAGAATTTTAAAAGGGCAATGCAATTAAGCCTTCCAAGTAATGGAAAGCAAAGGGAAAAACAAGAAGAAGAAGTCAACTGACAAACAGGAGCTGTAAAACACATGCAGGCACACACATATCCATAAAGCAAACCCTTGAATATCAAAACTTTGCTATCTATAGTTCTTTATGTATAATGGAATGGGGGGAAGGGGGCCGTGCATAGGCCCCCTCCCATCTGCCCTATGTCTGAATTCCTGTCGGAATAACTCTTCCTACTTTTCAAAAAAGTAAGGTTGCAAGGAACGACTTCCTCTGTTTGGAAATGGGTGAATGCTGAAATTGGCTAAGACGTGACTGCAATCCTGAGGGCAGCATATCAATGATCATGGGGTACTTTAAATTAAAATTCAAAACCGATTAAGCCATCAATTCATTGTTCTCGGCTTACTGTTTTTTGTGGTTCTTTCCAGTCCTCGTAAGTTTTTCATTCATAAATCCATTCTGTCCTGTTCCCATGTTAATCTGTGATCTTTAAAAACAAAACAAAACAAACACACACACAGATGAACATTTATATGAAATACTATTCTAAACAAACTATACACATTTAAATGTGTATTTTATTTCTATGCATGCGTTTCTCAATGCATCATGCCAAAAATACCCATTTTAATACATTCTGGTACAATTTTTGAGCTGGGAACCGTGCCATAAAATTCAGAGAAGTGTGAAATTAGTAAAATGAACATAACTGAGAATTGAGCAGAGGGAAGGGACTTCAAAGGTTATCAATGGTATTGACTCTCTTTTTAGTTTCCTCAGTAAAGTGACACATGGTCAAAAGTATTTCAAGCAATACCGTCCCTCATTAACCTGACTGAAGAAGCAGAAAATGAAATTCAAACCTGCAAGGTCAGGCCATGAAGAGTTGATTATTTGTTCCACTTACTTTATCAATAATCAAAGGCAATATTATTAGTTAGGGATATTGTTCACTTATTAATTGGAGTGTGTTTCAGAGAATTATATTTGTTTTTATTCTCTATATATTACTCTTTGGTAACTGACTTGAGCCTCTTTGGGTGAGGCAGAATTATTTTACAATAAAACTAAAGGATAACTATGTCCTGCACAGTAGCCCAGGAAGTATGAATTATGTCTGTCCTCAGGAATCTGATTTCTCAGGCATCCCTTGTTTCTTGTTATAAGGAAAAACGGTTAAACAACAAAGGCCATATATTTCAGTAAAAGATCACACTGTTACTCCACATTTTCAGTATGATAAGAAAGAAAGGTAAAGCAAAAATAAGCAGCAAAGAGCGAAGTCTGGCTTGGAGATTCAGCCAACGTGATGTGGCTTAATGCAGAAGTCTCACATACACTTGCTCCTCAGTAGCACTTCATTGACTGAACACTGCAACATGAGTAGTGACCTTGAGCCACTGCCAATTTTCTCTTATCAGTTGCGTTTTCCTTTTGATCTGTGGCTTCAATGCAAGCGGTAGAGTCTTAAATACCTGTGGCTGTCCTGTCATCAATAGGGAAGAAGCAATAGGCACAGCAGAAGCCATTCCTTTAATTCAGGAGTCTTTTTCCCCCTTTAACAGGACGGAAATTGGAAAGAGGCTTCTTTCCATCAATGGCAACAACGCAGACTCCTGTTGTCAGTAGGACCTGTATATGCACTTCTGTGTCCATGATTCTAGTGATTCATTGCCGCGGTGATAAGTTCAAAGAGAAGCACGAGCTGAATAGGGAGGACATGCCGTACCACTCAAACGTACAACTTTTAAGGTATGTGATTTTATTTTTTTTGTTCCTAAGCAATTTGGCAGTGTCCTTATTTTCTGCCTCACTGGTTGCCTTTTATCTCCTCTCCTTCTCGTGTTTTAGTTAGGTTTCTTTCCCTCTCATTCTCCTTCAAGTTATGTCAGTGGCACTGAATACTGATGAGTAAGGCTTGTCCCCAGCCACTCATTCTCAGGTAATCACTTCTGGCATGGAACATTGGCTGCATTGTTAAGGGAACCAGCATCCTCAGCCCTCTGTAGAACTCAGGTGAGCTAGTTAGTTCATCTGCCCACAGTTTGTTCTATCACATTTATTTCTGAAATGCAGGCAATGAGGAGCCAGCAGCCCTCCAGATATTATTGCATGCAAACTCCCATCAGCCCTGGCCACCAAGGCCAATGATGAGGGATGATGGTAGTTGCAATCTATCCATATCTGAAGGGCCACAGTTTTACTGGCAGAACATTTTATTAAAATAAAATGGTCTACAGTAAAGAATGCATCCAAAACATCCATACAATATCTTGTGCTGTCCAGCACAGGCTCAGCATCTTACAAAATATGAAATAACCCGAACAGACCTAAAAGCAAAGGTCTCTCTCTCTCTCTCTCTCTCTCTCTCTCTCTCTCTCTCTCTCTCTCTCCACTGCCTCCAGGCTGTTTACTCTCCCTTCAGGAGAGCTTAGTTTACATCAGGGGTCACCAACCTACGGTCTGGGGGCCAGATAAGGCCTGAGGGACTCGTTTATCCGGTCTGCAGCGACCCCTGCTGCCACCCACTCTTACTGGCATGGCGCAGCATGGGGACCCACTCCCAGGTCGGAGGAGCACTGGAAATAGCTTGTGCGCATGCACATGGGCCTCCTCTGACCCGAATATGCACTGAAAATAGTCCCCTGCCCTCCGGCCCACCACGCAAACATCACTTGAGACACTGGCCCAAGGCAAGGAAAGCTTGGAGACCCCTGGTTTACATCTTCACTCCATTGAGTTTGGGAGAAAAGACACAAAAGCAACTCACTCCAGATTGGAGATTTGCAACTCAATGCCTTTATCCCATGATCTAAAGTTACAAAGCTCACATGTTAGCTACCACAGAACAACCACCAAAGTGCTCTCCTTGGCTTTAATACAGCCGCATGGTTAAACCGCATGTTAAACCTTCTGCAATATACCTTTAGCCATTTTTCATTTCTGTGTCAAGTAAACCAATGTACTTAACACCCCCTGCTGTAAAGGAAGAGGGCATCTGCTATAAGGCTTTGCTTTAGAATTGGCAAGGCCTATATTGTGTCAGGCAGGGTCTATCTGCAATATCTGCAAGGATAGAGGGGGACTGTTTACTCAAAAGGCTCTGAAGCACCACCCAGTGTAGGCTGTTGGCAATGAGTGGGAAGTGGGAAGTCTCTCTTGTTCTTTCTGTGCAACAAATGCATAGAAATGAGAAAGGAGAGTAAGTGGAAAAAAATGGCAGAAATAAAATACTGTGCTGTTGTAATCAGTATATATGTGATCTTTGCTGGGTGGGCCTTGAATGGTGGTAGCCCCCAGTGATGATGGGTACTGGGGTAGTTATCCCAGATCTTGATCCAGCAGGGGGAGACCTTGGACAAAAGAAGTTGTATACCAGGGGTCAGCAAGGTTTACCTCGCCTGGGCTGGTTCACTCCAGCGGAGATCCCTCCATGGGCTGTATCGTGCGTGCCCCCGTGATTTCCGGCATCTACACAGATGTGATTTCTGGCGCCGCAGAAGCAAGTCCCCACACCGCACTGCGGCAGTTTAGCACAGCATGCGGACACTCACTGAGCAGGCGGCTCAGTTTGGGGGTGGCTCGTCGGCTGGTTAAACGATCCCCATGGGCCGCTTGTGGTCCATGGGCCTTAGGTTGCCAACCCCTGTTGTATACTATGAAAGGGTTCACAAAGGACCTATTAGTTCATTTTTAAAAAACAATTTGTTGAACATCAAGTACAAGTTGGAATTTTCCAAATTCAAAATCAAGTTGAATTTTCAAGTGCCAAAAACATATTTTGCCATCCAAGACTTTTTGTTGGCCCAAGAAATCGGGTGATTTTTCTCCTTCCCGCTTACAATATTTTTCAAGCTGGTGTGGTGTGAGCACAGGCTTCATTTTAAGAAGGACTTGGAAGTCAAACACTGTATCGTTATGCTATGCAGTAGCGTAAAAGGTTAGCATTAACCTTTTTTTAGGAGAGCGTCTTATGGTTATACATCACTGGGCGTGATCCTTTACTGGTGCAAATCAGACTCATAATGGAAGCAAAGGTCAGTGAAACTACAGACGGAAAGTTAAGCTTACATTACTTTTCAGTGCTGGAAATGTTAGCTTATGATTAATAAGGGTAGAACATGCCTGAATCCAAAGTTGAAAGTTTGTAATAGCTGGTGTTTGACAGCCATTTCTGTGCAAACATGTTTCATTAACTGAACCTGCAAGGTTTCTGGGAAAAAATATACATACCTGTAATTTTTTGATGAGTCTTTACAGCTTTTGGTTTTAATATCCTACTATTAGCATATGTCTGTTGTATTATTATTATTATTATTATTATTTTCATGTCTATACCACTTTATATTTTATGGAACAAATCTTAAAGCAGTTTACAACACATTAAAACATTAAATTAAGCAATTCAGAATAAAACAAATTCAAGCTTCAAGGAATATATTTTAGATATTCCTCTAGGGGGCATTTTGCTTTTCCCAGCCACCAAACTGGCATCCATAGATCGCCATGTGGTTGCAAATTGGATCTCTGCCAATCACAAAACACTCCTGGTTAATTTCTAATACTGCTACAGTGGCATCGTGTATATATACACACACACATACATAGTGACATTCATTTTGGACAATAAGCAATAGTTTGGTTTGTGCTTTTAAAACATTTATTATTTCCTAACATTTATACACTGCTTGATTCTAAGAGAAGAAAAGCCCTCAAAGCAGTTTACAAAAAAAGACCCCAAAAAACCCCACCAAAAACTGACAGCCATAATTTAAAACTTGTGAGAAGTTTAAATCAGCAGCAAACTAAAAAGCGATTAAAACTCGCATGTTGAATAGCCACCAGCCTAGCATTACCAAAGGTCTTAATTCTCCGGCTTCATATATTTTAGCAAGAAACAACTCTTTAAGGAAAGGGGAATATCTTGAATATCTAAACAAAAAATGAGAGCCATGGTGGATGCATTACACCGCAGGATGCAACAAATCTGCACACATTCTTTATTTACTTCCCTGGGTGAGATTAGGTGCTATCTGGTAACATGCCCATGTTCAATTCATCTTATTGGGCACATTTCTATCATCACCCATCCTCCAAAGAGTTCGTAGCAATGTTATAGCCCCATAACAACATTAGAGTGAGACTTATTGGCGTATATATTGACTTACATGTCCTTCCAGCGTGCCGTTCCTACAAATTAAATAGAGAAGAGAAGGGATACCTTTGCCCCCTCCTGATGTTGTTGACTCCAACACCCATTAGACCCAGGCAGCATGGCCAATCCCCATGGATTATAGGATGTTTAGTCCTATAATCCACTAGTCTCACATCGCTGATATAGAGGGTGGTGCTTCTGTCAATATGTGTAGCTGCAATTTGTTTGGGCAATCTTTTCTGGAAGATCATTGTAATTTCGAGGCGTTAGGTGATCTAGCATGGTCATCTCTTCCTGTCTCTATCTCTTGTTAAAGTTCTTTGATGACTGAGAGCAGCCTTTAATGTATCATCTGGTGGAAGGAAGAAGCAACAACGTTGGGTAACTTCTGACCTTCTTTGAGGTAGAAGCATTGGGAAGAGGGTGACTAATGAATGATCTGCATGTAGTGACTCATGAATAATCGGCACATAGCCATACAGGCTAGCTATCGATAATCTATAAATCAGATGGTTTGGGGGCAGAATGCTGAGAAGCTTGTGCATGGACTGATCGATCGCAGGGCCATGCAAACTGAGGCTACCTGAAGGTCACTTCACCATTTCTTGAGGGCTTCTCAGTGGCAGATTGAAGTGCTTGCTTGGTAATGTATATTATGCTTGCTGTTTAGAATAAAATCTTTAATCTTCTCACTTGCTTGTGTTTGTATTGCTTCTGAATCTCATTAAAAGAATCATCTTGCATTTTTGGCAAGACGTAATTCCACGGTGGGTGTCAACTGAACCTACAAATTTAAGGCTGGACCAAAAACTTTCCTAAATTTGTTACAAATTGTATTAGCTGCGCAAAATATTTGTATCCGAGTCAAATCCTGGTCTTGTTTTTCAAGAGACACACTTTGAGGCCTAAGTGTCTGTCATCGATGAGATTGTTTCAGCTGCAGCAAATCTCAAGCAGATGATACAATTTGGTTGAAGAAATAATGTTTACTGTACCAACAAAGTTTTATTGGTCTGGCATTTTTCTCCCTTCTGATAGTCTGTTTACTTTCAGTAGAACGACACCAAAGTTCCTCATATCAATCACTTGACTTTGGTTTCACTACAGAGAACACCAACAGTTTTTACTAATATGTGGCTATGGAAAGCTAACAGTATGGAAGAAAGCTGCCAATTTGATGAAGGGGGTTTGGGGACAAATTTGACAGAGGTGATCTATGTTTTGCCTTCAACATGTTCACTGAACACAGAGGACACAAGAACTTGGGGACATGAATCTCCCACCCCCAAGATCAGGACCTCTTCCAACATTTCATTTTCCTGGCATGAGGTCTTAGATAAACAAATCCATACCTTAAGATGCATGAATATATGCTTTAGAGGATGATGCATTTTGATGCTCTTTTACCGATTTATGGATAGTTGGATTGTGCTGGATTCTGCAGTGTCCTACAGCAACCTTACACCATGAGGTAAGCCCCATTGAATGGCACTTTCTTCTATGTAGATTTGCATATGGTTGCAATTCAACTGCTGTTCTATTTATGTTTGCTTTTAATTGCTGTTCATGTTTTAAAAGAATTGTTTTAGGTTTTTTCCTGTTTAACAGGAAACATCAAACAGAAAAGACAAAAAAAGAATATTTGAGATTGACTATATTTATGGCTGGCCAAACTGCGGGAGGCAGTGGAGGACAGGGGTGCCTGGCGTGCTCTGGTCCATGGGGTCACGAAGAGTCGGACACGACTAAACGACTAAACAACAACAACAACAAAATATTTATGGCAAGCTTGTAATAAGTGCTACCCAACGTGGTTTTTCTTGAGAGTGGAGGGGATGAACACAGCCACCCAGATTTAATCTTAAACAAAGAACTCATATTAGACAGCCTTTGTCATCTTGATGTCCTCTAAGATGCTTTGAACTACATCCCCCCTAGCCAGCTGTGCTGTCCTGGCTGGGATTGCTGGGAAATTTAGCCCAAAATACATGGAGAGTGCCAGGTCTGCAAAGTCTGTATCAAGGGCCGTATTCAGAAGCATTTTAATTTTAATTTTTTTTTAAAAGGGGGAAATAGTGTCAATTTAATTCAAAGCCTTCTACCGATGACTGGCTTCAGGTGGCATGGGAAAATGTGAAAATCAGAAAAAGAGGTCACTTGTTACAACACTGCTCACCAAACCCTATAGAATTCTCTTTTTTTAATGAAATAATTTTTATTGGTTTTACAAATACAAAGTACAAATAAACGCAAACTAGTAAAAACATATCTGTATAAAGAGATTCAAATTTCAAGACTTCCACCATCTCCTCCATGGGGTCTCATTTTAAACATCTACAACTGCATATTCATCCATACTCCAACCATATTGTCCATAGTGATTTTTACACTACAAATGAATCAAAATCCTGCTCTTGTTTCCATCTGCTTACAGTGGTCTCCTAAGTAACTTATAATTTCCCCCCATTCTTTTATAAAGTTCTAATCCTCTTGGTTTCTGAGTTTTCCAGTCAGCTTTGCCATTTCTGCATAGTTCATCATCTTGGTTTGCCGTACTTCTCCAGTAGGAACTTTTATCTTCTTTCCACCTCTGGGCTAATAACATCTGGGCAGCTGTTGTTCCATACATAAAGAGTCTTTTCTGCTCCTTTGGTATGTCAACACCTGTAATTCCTAATGAAAAAGCTTCTGATTTCTTAACAAAAGTTATTTTAAGCATTTTTTTCATTTCATTATATATCATCTCCCAGAAAGCTTTTATTACCTTACAAGTCCACCACATATGATAAAAGGTACCTTCTTTTTCTTCACATTTCCAGCAGATATGTGATCTTTTCCTGTACATTTTTGCTAACTTAGTATGAGTCAAATACCACTTAACCATTTTTGCTAACTTAGTAGAAGTCAGATACCATCATTTTCATATAATTTTCTTTCAATGTACAACATGCTGTAAATTTCAAATCTGATTTCCGTGACCTTTCCCAATCTGCCATCTGAATATTATGTCCCAAATCCTCTGCCCAGTTAAAATTCTCTATCATTAGCAAATTCGTTCAGTTTCTTTTTAAGATTTCTAGAGGGGGTGAACATTTCAATTCTGTGTCTGAGATCTGAATCCAGATGTTCACATTTTGTACTATGCTATTGTATTGCATCGTAATAAATAAATAAATAAATAAATAAATAAATAAATAAATAAATAAATAAGACCCAGTTGCAAACTGTATCTTGGAATTCTTTTTCTTTTCTCATTTTCCAACTTCATCATTGCATTGCAAGCTCATCTTTACTCGCATTCCCTTTTTGCTGGAGAAGAATAAAAGGGCATCGAGGGCCTCGGTACAAATTGTCATACTAATTCCCAGCTGCGTGGCACTCTTTACGAGACCCTGCCATTTCATGATCATTTTATAGATCAGCGATTTCCTTTAGTCCTCCTCGTTACTGCACTTAGTGTGTGTGACTTCAACAGGCTGTGCTGGCTTTTATATTCTCAAAGTGACTGTCATCATCGACAGTAGTGAATAACCTCCCCACCCCCACCCCCCAGAAAGCACCTCATGAGCAGAATATTCAGCAGATCCCAATGAGTCTGAGGCAGCTTCTTCAGTGCAGTTCTACAATTACGGAAAGCCATGAATGATTGTCATTTATTGGGTAGTAAATATCTTTGCCTACTAGAAACAGCTGGCAAATGCATCAGAGGTTCTGATCGGCTTCTTCCTATGGAGCAGATGTTAGCAGAATTGGACAGCTGTTGGAATTAGGCATGTTGTGGGCATTTCACAGTATCTGCCCATGTCTGAATCCACAATATAACGGCAATTTAACCAAAGTCCATTAGTAGCTAATTATTTCCCTTAATTTTTCAGGGGAAATGGATTTGATAAAATAGATTTACAAAGCAGACACATTTTCCCACTGTCTGAATGATATAAGAAGACATTTTAACACACAATGATTCCTGCTTGAGCCAACCAAATGCCCAATAGGCCAGTAGCCCCCCACATCTCCCAATTCTCCAGGGAGCTTCCTTGGATCCTGGAGGCGGTATACAGCTGCCATGAATAGTAGCCATTTTCTGCCCTCTCCCCTGTCAGGGAATGGTTGGAGCAGGAAGACTGGGAAGTGTGCACTCAGTCTGATTAGCTTTTCTCTGAAGAGAAGGAGGAGAGGAAGGATTCCCCCCCTTGTCTACAGCAGTTTCAGGGGGGGGGAGAGAGAGATGCTATACTGTTCGAGGGAGAATTGCCTAGTTACAAGATAGTAAACGAGGAAGGGGAGGTGAGAGCACAGTCGACAGAGACCTCTTCCATCTCCATGGGCTCGTCTGTCCCTCCATAGTCTAGAACAGTGTTTCCCAACCTTGGGCCTCCAGATGTTTTTGGCCTACAACTCCCATCATCCCTAGCTAGCAAGACCAGTGGTCAGGGATGATGGGAATTGTAGTTAAAAAACAGCTGGAGGCCCAAGGTTGGGAAACACTGGTCTAGAACAGAGGAGGCAGGGGGGCGGTACTCCTGGGACTTCCTGTTGACGCAGAGGATGTTGTTGGGAACAGAGGAGGCGGGGCTCAGAGTAGCCAACATCTCTCTTTGTGTGGAGACATGGATTCTTATCTTGAAACCAGATGACTGAATAAAAGGGACTATAAAATATGAACTGCTTGTTAGTTTTGCCCTTTGATGCTACCGGAGGGGAAGAAGACTCCCCACGCCTCACATCCACCATGAATTTTTTAACTATTCTAAAACCATTTAAGGTGCTGGCATCACTAAAATGGTGTGGTAGTAAATACCACAAGTTAATCATGCGCTGTGTAAATAATTTCCCACCAGTGAGCTTCACTGGACAGCCTGTAATGAGACACTAATATTATCCACTTTCTCCAACAACATGCGAAGGTCCACAGATTAGCCACCTCTGGCTAAATGTTTTCACCTCGTTCCACTTTTTCAGAGCTAAAATCCCTATTTTCCCCTCCTGTTTCATACAGATCCCAATTGTCAACAGCCAGCATGAAATTAATAGACCAAAACTATCCCAGTCCAATGAAAGGGCCCAGTAGAAACATGTCTGGAAGGATTCTAATGATTAAGTTTGAGTATGAAAAGGTAGTATTTCAGAAAAAAAAGATAAAATAATAATGACAGTGGCTTAAATTTATAAATGTGGCCCTGAGCTGAAATGGTTTGGGGGACCACTAACTGGTTGCTCCAACCTGCTGGAAAATTTTCTTGCAGAACTCTTATTCATTTTAATGGGGACTGTGAAAGATCCCTTCCTAGTGAATTTTGATGTTTGTCATTTCTTTGAAAGTTAAGAGGAATGTCACTCTTAGACTGACACTTCAATACTTAAAATGTATCAGCTGTACGACAGAAAATTAGTGATATACTATTCCTACCGCTTCCAGATAAGGACTGTAAATAAATTAGAAAAGGGTTTGCATTGTCTGCCTTCTCAAGATAAATATAATAGCGTTGAGTGGTAAAATAATAATAATATGAGCTATAATTTGCATGGTGCAACAGGTATTATAGGGGTTTTTTTTTATTAAAGAAAATAATTATCCAGTGGATTCAGTATTTATGTAAAAAATCATAATTTCAAGGGGAAAGTAAAGTTAAATGCATTTCTGAAAAACTGGAAAGTATGTATCTAATCCTATAATGATGCACAACCAACAGGCAATTTTCTCTTCATATGTACAATATATTTATTATATACTGGACATATTTCTATAATTTAAAGGATCAACATAAGCCTTTCCCATTAAAACTTACTCTCTATTATTGGGGGAACGGAGGAGGTGAAGGGGGGAGTGTAATTAGAAAGTGGGTGGTCTGTAACTTTTATTTCCAACCTTCTTTCTGCCCCCCCTCTAATTCCCTTTGACTATATCCAGCAGTCAAATTCAGACCTATTTAGGCATTTAAAGAGGTGACCCAATATAATGAGTTATTATCTTGCTGTTTCTGTATTTAACTCTTTCCTTGTGTTAGGATAGCAGAAAACAATAGAAATATATAGAAAGCCAACTTTCAGATAGCTTTTCAGATAGTTGTCTGAGCTGAAGTTCGCACCCCTAACTAACAAGGATCTTTGAAGCAATTCAGGGTGATTTGTATATTCATACTTTTTTTTTTTAAGTGCCAACAGTAGATTTGCCCAGGAGTTTGCCCGAACAGACAAACACTCAAAATGTGGATAATGTAGGGTATATATGTTAAGGGGTATGCAAGCTGAATGGTTAACATGCATAACAACCAGCTGTTGTGCACATTCACCAGCGCTCATGGAGCATGTGTACCTAATCTTTCCATGAAGGGGGAATTGTGCACATTTTCCAGTCAATATACATAATCCCAATAGGCCTTGGAGAATGTGCATATATCAACTGAATTTTGTATAATTATGTATGAATTTTCATATACTTATGTAATTTTATAATTTATGATTATCAACTTTGTATTATTTTATATAATTATTCATAATGTCCAATAGGCCATAGGGATGATCTTGACTGCATTTTGTACATTTTCTGGGTAATATGCACATTCAACGGTCAGTATGCACCGTCTCCAAGAAACATATTTCTCCCTTTTATTTCGTGTTCCAAATTTTGCCATTCCTGAGTTCCTTCTGGCACAGTGTCCAATCTTGCAGGACCATAACATACCCTCCCACTATCAGTCAAGCAGCAAGAAGAAAGGAGGGGCTTTCCCACAAAAAATATCAACTTTTTTCTGCTGTTCAACCCCCTTTTCACTACTCTCAACTGTTCCCCAGTTAGCTGAGCAGTACAAGGGGAATTGCAGGGGGAGAAAAGTTTTCAGCTTTCCCTCTCACAACTCCTCTACACACAAAAAGTGTGGTTTTGCTTTTATCCATGACTCACCTTTAGCTGAAATTATAGGTGTGAAGAGCTTGCATCATTGTGCCTTTAATGCAAACTGTGGAGTATAAGCTATTTCAGTGCTGAAGGTGGACAAGCATAATGGGGGAACAAGGCCATTGTGGATGGAATCAGCAGAGACTCCTATAACTGCAGTGGACGGGGAAAGGGATCGACGTTCTATTTCTACGATTGTGAGAATTACTGCTGTCCATATTGGCAATTCCCTTGACCTAAGAGTTGACTTAAATGCATTTCAACAGAACTGATCTTGGCTTAAATGCAAATGATGCAGTTTGCATACCTTATTGAATGGAGTGCTCCAAAAGTTCTTGATTTGCTTCTGTTGTGTGATTGGTTGCACGCCATCTCAATTTCCAAGTGGTGAGAGATTCCAAGGGTTTCAGGCGCTTGCCCTGAACCTCGTGGTGAGATGTGAAGCTACAGGGAACCAGGCAGAGGGGCTTCTCAGTAGTGGCGCCTGCCCTGTAGAACATCCTCCCACCAGATGCCAAGGAGATAAACAACTAGCTGACTTTTAGAAAACATATGAATGCAGAAGTTTTTAATTGTTGATGCTTTACTGTGTTTTTAATATTTTGTTGCCAGCTGCAACCACTCCACCCCCCAGGGTTCGTGTTTCCCTTGGAATGAGCCACAGTGGAAACTGTGCTGTCTTTATGACATATGGTTTATTTACACATATATACAAGGTGAGCCTACGATGGAGAGGTGCATAGCATTAACACCTCAAAGGGGTCTTGCTTCTCCCATAGCCACAACTTTGGATTGAGACAGAAATTAAACATAGCTCTCCCTCTCTGGCTTCCCAACCTGCTGCTTCCAGCTTCTAGCTCATATGACTCTACTCTAAACACTAGCCTTTGTCTTTCTATTAATGGGGCTCCACTCATTTGTCCTCTGGCAGTGAGTCACTTCCTTTGTTCTCTTAATGAACTAGGCAAACACCTCACCAAGAAGCTAGCTTGGCTAATCCAGGAATTTGAATACTTGCATAAATTTCAACACTTGCTGGAGCTAGGAATTAGAAGGGTCTCAACATACATCCTACTCCCCACCCCCAAACACATTTAACAGTGCAGTATTAACAGTTCCTGAACTTTCTATTCCTGGAGTTATCAGGAAGGTTAGGAAAGAGGCCTTCTCGGTAGTGGTGCCCTCCCTGTGGAACTTCTTCCCATCAGATAAGTAACTATACAACCTTTAGAAGACTCCTGAAGACAGCCCTGTATAGGGAAGATTTTAATGTTTAATTATGTTTTTATATATGCTGGAAGCCACCCAAAGTGGTTGGGACAACCCAGTCAGATGGGCAGCATACAAATATAAATTAATAATTATTATTATTAATCATAACTGTCCCCAGCTCCCAGAAAAAAGTGAGCTCAGGAGGATACCAATAGCTTCTAACCTGCTGCATAAAATTAGTGATGGGATTTAATGATACCCAGAAAATATGCCACAGGCATAATGGACTGAATGGTCACTAAACAGCCACAGTTCACAATCCACAACTGGTCAGTTAAGTGAGATTCTACTGAATTGCAGCACTCCATCTGACATTTTCAACATGAAAACCTCCTTGCTAAAACAAAGAAACAAAAATTAAATAGATGAAAGGGTGGTCACAAAAGCTGAGGCTAACAGTGCATTATTAGATGGGGTGAATCAATAAGACAAGCAGCTATGAGCACCTGACAGGCTTTGAAAAGTTAGCCTTTCTTCTTACTCCTTGAACAGAACTGGGGGGAAAAACCACTCTACATACACTGCAGAGAATCCACATTTTCAAATCAATAAATCATAATAATTAGTTTGGCAAAAGACCTCAGACATCAGCCTGAACTCAAAAACCATTCCTCAGATGCACTTGCTTCTACCTCAAAGACCCACAATTAGCACCGGATGTAACTATTTGGAAACAGGCTGGATCTGATGGGATTTTGCAACCATCACATTTCCCTATGAGCTATATTTGGAGCCCAGCTTTCACTTGAGGGAGCCTGGATCATTGCCAAATACAGACCACTTTCTGTTGGAAGCGGTTGAGATCAAATTCCCAAAGCTGTTTTCCCTCTAAGGGACAAACTGAAGCAGAATTAGCAGGGTGGGAATCTAAACTAGCGTTTAAGCCACTGAAAATTGCTTGGCTACAGAATGTATCTGATTAGATCATCTACTGTAAATAAAAAGTTCCCCAGAGTTTACAAAAGATGGTTTAGTTATTCTTTTCCATATTAGCAGGAAAGGTCTCTGGGGCTTTCAAAAAGAAAAATCCAGTTTACTCTAACTGATATCCCAATGTGGATGTGGTAACTTGAATATGAATCAGCTTACTGGTTTCTTTAAAAGGAGTTATGGGCTTTGAGTTAGGTCTCAGACACATGAAAGATTCACCCATGCTAAGTCTGAACGCTGGCAGGAAAATGTGTGGCCACTTTCAGAGCTTTCAGAGCTCTGTTTTAGCAGAGTCACTTAAATACTGCAGTTAGAGCAGGGGCGTAGGAAGGGGGGTGGGGTGGACCGCCCCGGGTGTCCTCACTGAGAGGGGTGACATTCAGCCCGCTGCCCACTCACAACTTCCAAGCCTGCCCCGAGCCATAGGGGTAATGGGGGGGAGCCGTATCGCTTTGCCAATGGCATTCTTCCCTTCCCCCTTTGTTTTGACAGCTTGGGGGAGGCTTGGGAGTCACGGGCGGGCGGCTAGCTGAATACCCGCCCCCAGCTGCATGGTGAGTGCGCCACTCTGGGCACCTGAGTGGCTATCCCGTGCCTGGGAGGGCACCCTCAATGCCAAGCCCCCCTCTGGAGCGCGCCCACCCTGGGCTGTGTGGGCATATGCTGAATTTAAGGCCTATTGAGCAACATCTGTGTCAAAGCCAAATTTGTCCCAAACATGCCAATTTGCCCTTTTAAAATAGATATAAAAAAACCCCCAGCATTACAATAAATAATAAACAGCAGGCTGCAGGAACAAATTGAAAACCACCTCAGTATAATTAGGGTGTATCTATTGATTTTATTCATCTGGGGTACAATCTTATGGCCACTTACCTGAGTCTCCTTGGGAATCAGGGGGGTTTACTTCTAAATAGAGGGACGCGGGTGGCGCTGTGGGTTAAACCACAGAGCCTAGGACTTGCGGATCAGAAGGTCGGCGGTTCGAATCCCCTTGACGGAGGCTCCCGTTGCTTGGTCCCTGCTCCTGCCAACCTAGCAGTTCAAAAGCATGTCAAAGTGCAAGTATCTGGAGAGGTACTGCTTCAGCGGGAAGGTAAATGGCATTTCTGTGTGCTGCTCTGGTTCGCCAGAAGTGGCTTAGTCATGCTGGCCACATGACCCAGAAGCTGTACGCCGGCTCCCTCGGCCAATAAAGTGAGATGAGCGCTGCAACCCCAGAGTCGGCCATGACTGGACCTAACTGTGGGTCAATTTCTGTGCAATCCTACAATAGAAAAAACCCCAGGGTGGCTTACCACAATGAGGAAAATGCAACAATAAAATCAAGCGTAAAAGAAAAGCAACAGCAACTTTAAAAGTTGAAGCCCTGGTTAAAATTGGCAACAGCAAAACCACTGACTGTTAAGACAAGGGGAATAAAATACCAATTTGACTTGCAAACATTTATTCTCACAGGCTCTTCAGCTCACCCAGAATATTTTGTTAGCGCTGCAGCTACATAAACTGGTGTAAGCATTAAGATGGGACTCCACACTTACTCTGACTAGCCATGTGCTAAGAATCAACTTCTATACAACCTATACCCAGGTGAGGGACCACCTTTTAAATAAAACACAGAACCAAGGAATCAAGTCCAGCAGCCAGTTAAAGAGCCAAGTTTATTAGATGCTATTGCAATAGGATGGAGCCCAACTCAACATGACTGTTTTAACCAAACCGCCATTTAAGAAGAAGGTCTGCCCAGAGGAAAGTCAGAACAAAGCTTATATAGTAACTCAAACACAGCTCACAGAGAGTCATAAATCATCTAAACATCCCTAAACATCCTTCTACATACATCAAGAAAGGCTACAGGTCATGAGAAATAAAAAACACATTGCTCCAAACTTGACCCCCGTGATTACCTTGGGGTTAGTCATGACTACCTAAGTTAGCCATAGCCATTAATTTCAGTGGGTCTACTTTGAATAAAACGTTAGTTGAATACAACCCAGTATACTTTAACTTTTCTTTTGTTTTTTTATATTATGAGCCTTCCCCAAAAGCAACCTAAAATATTTCCAATAAAGATCTAAAAGGCTAGGCCTGTATGTTTCTCTTTGTTTCAAATACTTACTCATGGATTTCATTTTTGAAAGTGCACGCTCACACACAAATCAATAAAATCAGAGCATTCAACAAAACCACCCTAGGTAACACATATTCATTGTGCGATTGATCTCCAGTCCCGATCAATTAATGCAATGCTTAAAAATGATTGAGGGGGGGAGGAAAGCAAGTAGCTTGGGAAAACGATATGAAGTGGGGAAATGTTAATATTCCCCCTGTCACCAGTGTGATCCCATTTTAAATGCCACCCTCCTTTTCCCATGAAGCTGAATTTTCTCTATGAAAATATCACAGGTCTCCTGCCATCGCATCTAGTTTGGACCTTTAGATGTATACAGCTTCTTTGCTTTCCAGCTCTTGAGTGCTACTAAAGAGGCATGAAAAGTTTCAACATATATTTACAGTGTCATTTCCTTCGTCTTACTTTAGTTCTGAAATGTAAAGCATAAGGTGCGCAAAATGTCAGGGTTTATCTTGAATTTTCTACCTTTGTTTTGGGTCAAATCCTCAGCCCTCTAAGCCAAAGACAACACTAAGCATCTACTACTGAGGTCGCTGATCTGCAATTTGTTGTGGTGACAGATCCAATATTCTGCTAAGGAAATAGTCAGGAAGGCTGGAAATGCACTATTACAGACACTGTTGGGAAATTGGCCGAGTCCCATTTTATGGGAAGAAACAGAAGCTTATTAGACAAGTGTAGAAGGGAAGATATAAGCTGTGGGATGGCTGGTAACATAGAAGAACATTTAATGCACTCTAGTTGGTTTCTAAAATAATAGATCCCTGCCCCGGTTAAGGGTGAAAATCCGTTGTAGAATTCAACTTCTTTCATTCAGAAACTGAAAAAAAATATTTAATTGCTTTAAACAAGGGATGGGAAACAGGCTGTGGGCATCCAGATGTTACTGTACTCTGACTCCGATCAGCAACAAGCCAGTACAGTGGTACCTCGGGTTACATACACTTCAGGTTACAGACTCCACTAACCCAGAAATATTACCTCAGGTTAAGAACTTTGCTTCAGGATGAGAACAGAAATCGTGCTCTGGTGGTGCAGTGTCAGCAGGAGGCCCCATTAGCTAAAGTGGTGCTTCAGGTTAAGAACAGTTTCAGGTTAAGAATGGACCTCCGGAACGAATTAAATACTTAACCTGAGGTACCACTATAGTCAAAAATGATGACAGCTGCAGTCATCTGGGAGACCACAGTTTCCCTTCCTGTGCTTTTAAACTTCAAAACCTGCTTCTCTTGTTTCCCCATTTATTTACTTCTATTCCAATCAGAGCTTTATTTTTCATAAGAACTCAGTTCTGACACCTCTCAGGTGGGTGCTATTGCCATTACAGTGGTACCTCTGGTTGCGAACGGGATCCGTTCTGGAGGCCCGTTCGCAACCTGAAAAGAACGCAACCCACGTCTGCACGATTTGCTGCTTCTGTGCATGTGCATGATGTCATTTTGCATGTCTGCGCATGCGCAAGTGGCGAAGCCTGGAAGTAACCCTTTCTGGTACTTCCGGGTCGCTGCGGGACACAATCTGAAAATGCACAACCTGAAACAAACGTAAAATGAGGTATGACTATATAAGAGAAGAATGGAGGCATTTGTGGTAAGTTCCAGCACCTCTTTTTTTCTAGAAAAAGAGCACTGATTCCAATACTTTTATTTTCAATAATTCAATTTTCCAACTGCCCTAGTGATCCATTAACCATCTATAGCCAGAGATTATTCAGGAGTACAGCAGTTTGTGAATCAAATTGTTCCTGTTCACTTTCTTTTATACATCTTCAGTATTTCTGGACGTATATTTTCCTGTTAAACCATGTTTCCCTTATGTGGCATCTGTCCAATCAAGGTAGGGGACATACATGAGTAGAAGCGCTTAGTATACACTTGAATCTTATTTGTTATTGATTAAGCATACATGATTCCATTATATCCGTTTTTGGTGTTAGTTTTCCTGGGTCGTCGTTTTGTCTACGGCATGGTGTAGCTCAATGAATTACCCATTTCTGGAAAACAACACCCTGCCACAACTTGTGTGCATGATTAATGGATCTTGCGTGTCTGCTTAACAGGCGAAAGGCAAAGTCATTTACTCTAAAGAATAATTTAGGAACAGCTCTGACCCATGAAATTATACATTTAGCAAGCATTCCATCCCAACTACAATATTTTGTTTGCCATTTAATTTTCATTACATTGTGTGTAATGTTTTGTTGCTCCTGGCCTCTCTCACACATATATATATTTATACACACCCCTACATATACATCTCCTTCTTCTTTGGCGATCACTCATAGCTGAGTAAGATTGTCTTCCATAAACACGGTTTTAACAACGAGTCCGTAAGTGACTGTGGAGGCCAATTCTGGATCCGCAGGATTGCTATCAAGGAAACCTGCATGGGATTGTCGCTTAAGTTGTGGCATTTCTGGGAAGGAGGGGGAGATTTCTGTAACAGGAAGAGGTGGGTTGCAGCCTGCACATATGGTTCCCAGCAATGACAGGGAAAGATAGCCTCCAGGCATGCAGATCCAAATTATAAATGCCTAATGTATCGTGGCTTTAGTGCGCCATGCATTAGCAAACCCCTGTAGTAGGAGGAAATATAATTTTACACCTGTGAATATCCCTTTCAGTCTGCTAAATAAATATTTGCCGAGTCAAGGATTAGAGATGTTTGATTGGATCTGGATGCCGACTATGAATTATCGTATGCCTGGCCAGGTCTCAGCCAGGTGTTAATAGTCCCCACCTGCCTTGTTTATGATTGCACATTTCCATTCAGAGATCTCTCCAATGAAGCTTCAAG